>NC_089506.1:165060635-165685635 GCF_036850995.1 Saccopteryx leptura
ATTCTTTATTCTTTGCTGCCATCATGGTCACTAAAGTTGACCACTCCTGCCTAGGGCTGTCTACTTGCTGCTGAGGAAATAAGAAAGAGAATAAGAGGTTGGAAGAAAATGTATATTTCAGTCCCACACAGAGATCTAAAGGGCTGGATCTAGACTGTGCTCTTTTCAGAATTTGGATTAGAAATAGGCAGAGATGGAGTCTTGGAGAACAGTGCCACTGGCATTATGACTCACTATTTGAGGATTTCATTAGAAGGGGAAGTACACATCCTTCAGCCAGTCATCAGGAAATCACGACTGCCTGCTTATTCCACCAAATCCTTCAAAATTTAGCTGGAGAGAGTAACAGTCTGGGGGTGGAAACTTTGACACTGTAATGATTTTCTTGCCTAAATTCAATCTTTTCTATTTCAAGTCATGAAAACACATATTTTTAGATGGGTTGATAGACATGCATACATGCAGACTATATATATATATATACTATCTTTTCAAAAACATTTACCTGTCAATGTCTGTAACTTAGGGGGCCTTTATATAAAATATGAACTGAATTAACCTAAAATAAATGTTCTCTATACAAGTTCCCAAAAGCAGATGAACCCTAAGAAGGACTACTTAAATGCATTCCAGAGAAAATGAGGAATAAATGAGAATACCAGGTAGAGTAAGAGGGTTATTTTGATGAACTGATTTCTATATAATATGAAGGAAGATTAGAGTTCATAGGGTTCTGAATTTTAAAATAAATCACTGTAAGGAAGCAGAAGAAATAGTACTAAAGAATTTTACTCTGATGTCTGGTTAACACTTTCCTGACTTTTTAGAATTCAGCATTTTGGATGTAAAGCATAATTTAGACAGTCCATTCACTTATTCAACAAGAAAGGTTTCCCATGAGCCAGGCACAATCTTAGGCTCTGGATAAGATGTTGAATAAAAGGAGACCTTTATCATTCACAGGCCTGAGAGCTAGTGGGGGTGGTGAGAGCAGTAAACAAATAATGGCACTGATTAATGTATAATTACAAACTGAGTAAAGTGCTTTAAAAGAAAAGAATGAAGCCCTATAAAAAGCAAAGAACAAAGGCCGCCACGTGGGGGTGCAGACGCAGGAAGGCTTCCCTGAGAAAGGGCCGTTTGAGCTGAGATCTAAAGGACAAGGTTGAGGTAAAGCTAATTGAGAAAGGCTGGTGGGGAGCATGTAGACCCAGAGAAGAGCATGCGCAAAGGTGAACCCACCCCCCAACCCCACGCTCAACCCCCCACAGGGGCCAAGCCCTGCAGCTCCTAGTTAAGGATTTGGTCTTTATTCCAAGAACAGTGGGAAGCCATTCAAGGGTTTTAAGCAGGTTAGTGACATGATCAGATCTGTGCTTTGAAAAGAGCACTCTGGCTGCAATGTTGAAAACAAATTGGAAAGACCTTGTCTAAAAACCATTGTTTCACTGAGTAAATGCTAAGGCCTGCAGCTGTCACAATTACTTTCCTGTGGTCACCTGACCCTACTAATATTTTTCTGCACCCTTGAGGACATTTGGAAGCTATTTCAGTTGGAGGATTAAGAATTTCTTGATCCCAGATTATTGTATGATTATGTCAACATTTGGTCTAGAGACACAATGCCTTTCTGTCTGCTCCAAGTTTTGATTGGCACAAGTAATCACCATTCTCGTCAGTGATAGTACAAACAAAGTCTAACAAACAAACCTCCACATTTTATAGTCAGGCAGAATATCATATTACCCTTCTCCTTCTTCCACTTCTGTCATTGTACACATTCACCCCCTTTCTGGTTTTTCTGTCTGCACTTTGCCTCTCCATGAATCTTACCCCGTCCCTGACTTCTGGTTCCCCATCGTGCCTAGACACTGGTCAGTTACTTCAACAGAGCTCTTGCCACCATATCTGATTGGGGAGAGGGGGATAAGGACTGACGAGAGCAAAGCAGATTTGTGGACACCAGGCAGGTTCCAGTCATCCTGACTAGATTGTCATTTTGTTTTAGAAAGGCCCGACTGCAAAGGCCAATTTACCAAATTTTAACTAATCAGGATGAAAACAGTGAAAGAGCAACTGCCCTCATCAGAACCCTGAGTTGACCCCAGGCTACCTTGGAAGTATCCTGGTGCCTGGGGAAGGACTGAGCTGCAGTACGGGGTTGATGGTCTCAGGGACAGGGGCCCAGTGGGTGCTCACTGCAGGTGACCCCAGCTCAGAGAAGCTACCTTTTACCATATTTCTGCAAAATGTTGCTGTAGCACTAATGTATTTAAGTGGCACCCAAAAATCTATCTTCCATCATGTGTAAACTCTCTTCAACATTCCAGGCAAGTGACCATCACCTGGTGTCAATAACATGGCTTTATTTGTTATAACTTCCTTATATGGAGCCCAAGCAGACTACCCCTTTAACTTCCACCAATTTAAGCTTAATTGTGGTCTCTGCCACCACATGGAAGGCTAATTCTTCCTTGACAAGAGGGCCCTTTTGTAACTTTAAGCATGTCATGTCTCCTCAGCCTTCTCCTGCCTGAGGCTCCCTGTTCCCTGCCTGGGTGCTTCCCTGGTGAGATTTCCAGGGCCCTGCTGCCTGGCTATGCTTTTTTGGACCTGCTAAGTGTTTGATAAATACTATTCTAAAACATGTGTAACTGGCTGACTAAACAAGCTGGGCTCGATCAATTTTATTCTTGTATCCATTCTTTTCAAACCAGTTCTTTTTCCATCCATGTACAAAATTTGAAACAGAGCCTCAAAGCTTTTCCACTATTGGAAATAATATCAGTTCCTTATTTTGGGCACTAAAAATCTAATAACTGTCTAATTCCCCTCTAGTACCCTCGGTCAAACTTCCAAATACCTGTCCAGCTTAGGGCGTATGCCCTGTTCCTGTTCAGATCTGACCGAGTCTCTGAAGCCTGGAGTTGGGGACAGTCTGGTTGCCTGTTTTACTATTTCATAGCTCTTCCTCTTCTAACTAGCTGCTGTTTCTAACCACTCCTGAGTGGAGTGGGGCTGGGAGAGACCAGAGGAAACTGGCTGATGCAGTTATGTCTGTTGATGACTTCTAGGCATAATAAGTTTGTAAAAGCTGATTCTTATGTTACACTTTTGCATGTTTCTCTGAGATGCCCTGCTGGTGATGTCTAAACCAGTGCTTGTCCAAGTGTGGTCCGCAAATAACAAATTATTATCACCTGGGAGGTTGTTAGAAATACACATTTTGGGCCCTGGCCAGATAGCTCAGTTGTTTAGCATCATTTTAATGTGCAGAGGTTGGTGGTTCAATCCCCACTTAGGGCACATACAGGAACAGATCAACGTTTCTGTCTCACTCTCTCTCTCTCTCTCACTATAAAATCAACAAATACATTTTAAAAGAAAAGAGAAGAAATACAGATTTTGGGACCCCTCCGTTGTAAGGAATCAGAATCTCTAGAAATATGGTCCTGGGATCTGTTTTAACAAGTCCTCAGAGTGACTCTAATGCAGGCTAAAGTCTGAGCAGAACTGGTCTAAACAGAGGTTGGTCAGTTACTACCCGGTCAGGCCCCAAGTCCTGGGCACTTTGGACCTCCAGGCTTATTACGTTCTCCTGCTGAATTGAGCCAATAGGTCAACCTCAGGACACTAGGTTTTCTTTCCAGTTAGTGGCTGTGCAGTCCCTCCCAACACACTTTACCATTGCTCTGTTCCTCAGAGGTCCCTGCACCTAGGCTGTCCCTCTTAGACTTTTGGGGAGATGAGGATTTGTTTCTGTGCCCCAAACTTCAAGAGATATGGGCCAAACTCTCAATGAGTTCTCTTGAAACCTTTCTCTATTGGCCCAAAAAGGGGAGTATGCTCCTCTCTTTTATCTCCCATTGAGATGGGTGATCAGCTGATGCTGACAAAACTGGATTTGTAGTCTGTTGCCATGTTCCACAAAAGTGATCTAGCATACCTCTTTGGGATATAAGACTTTATATCGCTTGTATTATTTATAACTTTTGGGGCCTGTTTCAAAAATCCAAGACAACAGAAGCCTTATATTTCACATCTTGGACATGACACCCAGAACTCAATCCTATAGGGTGATGTTCTTGGTTCTGTCTGCTGCTTTTGATCATGTAGTCCAAGTTCACATTAGTCACATCATGTCATTGATATAAGATAAAGCATATACTGTCAATTCCCTTAAACCATTTTCACGTATGCTCCTGTTAAGTCACGCCTCCCAAATTTATTCTTAGTTAGTTCTTTGTGCCAGTTTAAAAGTAGATTTATGCTTCTCTTCCATATTTACCGTGGTTATATGTCTCTCCTACCTTCTTGCATTCATACATTGCTGAGCTCAAGGAACTTTCCAGACATTGACTTGCCCAGTATACAGGCTGTCTGATTATATTACACACTTTCAGGTGAAATAACCACAGTTAACATTTCCCTTTTCCTAATATTTTCCCTTTTTGTTGATCAAAATTAAGAAGAGATTCCTAATTCCTTGGTCCATTCCTCTATATCTGAGAGATGAAATTATCATCAAGGCAAATGAAGAATTTATCGGATATTCTGCTGTCATTGTATTAAATATCCCATAGATGCTCATTATGCATATGTACTATTCACTCTCCTTGTCTGGGTACCCACTGCTTCTTGACAATTGAGTTCTTAACTGCTCTTTATTGCTTCTCCAAGGAATTTACACTGGCTCTTCTTTACCCCCTAAGAGTCCAGGCACCATTGGTTCCCATTACTTTCCATAAATGACTTCCCATCCATTTAACTAAAAGAATTAATGTCAGACAACTGAGCTCCCTAAACTCTCTCTTCTTGACCTCAAAATCTCTCCACATTTTGACTCTTTCATTCTCTCCATGTTATCTCAGAAGATATCCCTCTTTTGCCTGCCACGACCATGTCTTTATCTTTGTCATCTTTTCTCATCCCCTTTGGGACTTCTATTTATTTTGCCTCTTTAATGTTTCTGTCTCCATTAGCTCCTGGACATTAGATTTTAAAAAATTTAAGTCTCATATCCTAAAAACCAACCTACAAGAAAACATCCCTTGACCCTCAAGTTGCCATCATTCTGCTTTTCTTTGCTTCACTCCTGTTGACCTATCTGTGCTTACATTCCCCATTCTCCTGGTAACTTTCCATCCAAAGATGGTCAACAATCTCCTTATCATCAAATCCAAAGGCCTTCTCTTATTTTTCATCTTTTTGGAACCCCTAACCTTTTATGTTATACCTTATACTCCTGAGTCTTCCCCGAGCACACGACAAGTCCTCAGTTTATGTCAGTCCTAGTTGTCATAATTCCATCAGCTTCAGCACTGATCTTCCTACTGCTAATCTCTCTATTCATTGTATATTCCTATGCCAGAATTACTTTGCTAAAGGAAAATCAGCTTTGTTAAATATCTTAAATGCTCTATGTAGCCTCAATTTCCATTTCCAACCTATTGTGTATTGTTTCTTGACACACCATCCAAAGTGGATGACACAAAATAAAACAATATCTTCTCCAAATTGGTCTCATTTCTTCAAGTGTTTGATTTTGCTGTTTTTCCTCTTTGGAGTTCTTTCCTTTCCAAGTTCCTTATGTCATAGCATCCCTTATTCTTTAAGATCCATCACAAATGCTACCTCTTCTGTGTACCTTGACCGATTCCTTTAAAGGAGTAATTTCTTTTTCCTTTGAATAATTTGAGTAATTTCTTTTCCTTATAGTCTATTGGCATACCTCACACCATACATTCAAATACACAAATGTGAATAATTACTAAATAAAAGGAGCATAACATCTTTCCTAAATGACATATTTCCACCACAAGGTACACAATATAAACCTCTCTTGTCTTGCATTAGTTTAAACAAAACACCATCTGAGAACTGGGAAAACCATAATTTTCTTTAATGTTTTGCCTGTAATTTGTAAAACAACAGAAAATATTCCTGTGGATATGTTTAAAATTTTTCCCAGATGCCACAATTTCAGAATTGTATGGCAATGTCTTCATGACACTTTCTGAACATCCAGATGCTGAGAGAGTCTGGAGGACAGGAACTAAAATGATTAGCAATTTTGGAAACAGGCCCTATGTGGAAGTAATTTATATATGGAGGAGGAGGAGGAGGAGGAGGAGGGTGAATGATTTGATTCAGAAAAGAAAAGGTAGGGGCAGGAAATGTTAGCAATTAGTTTCTGAGTGTCTAAAAAAACTATTATATGAGTAACAGTGAGCAGCTGTTTCATGTTCCTACTCAGAGGAAGACAAATGCTTTGGACTGTTGCAAGAGAGATAGATTATGAAGAGATGTTGGGAAAAGTCGCCAGACTCTAAGGTTGGTAAAAAGTGTTGTCAAAGGGAGAAGAGACATCTGGGGTCAAGAGGGTCTGGATGATAAGATACTGGAGATAAAGCTCTTTTAGGGTTTTTTATTCTAATGAGGCCATACATATAGGGAAAGAAAGAATTCTATCACACAGTAGAGGAGAAAACTCTGGGGGGACAAAACCCCACATAAGTTAGGAATCTAATCTATACCCAAAGAAAAAAGGAAGGTTCTGAGACTACGGTATTGTAGGTAGCTGCACAATCTTTAAAATGACATTCCAGCTGCTTCTCCTAGATCACTTGCTTCCTAGTTTTGTCACCCTGGAAAGTTATTTTACTGCTCTAACAATCAGTTTTCTCATCTGCAAAGTGGGCATAATAGTTGTGCCTCCTTTATAGCGATGTGAGTAGTCACTGTGATGATGCTCAATAAATGGTACTTTTTATTATTTTACTAGATATGTAGCACCTTCTAGGTATTATGTTAGACATATTTCCAATCATTATTTCCTTTACTGAGCAATCATCAAAGCCCTATATAAAATGGGATGATATGATGACTTTTTACCACAGTTACATTCTTTAATTAAAAATGAAGGCCCTGGGTATCAAAGACCAGCCTGCTGAGTTTCCTTACCTTTCCCAGCCATGAGACATTTCCCTGATGTCTGCAGCATGTCTTTGACATCTGGGACATAAGACCAATTTGCCTCCACCCCCTCGTGGCTCCACCTGTCACCAGTATTATGTGATCTTTATAAAATTAAATTGAGAATGTACCAATTTTTTTTCAGTATGCTTTCAACTCAGAGCCAGTAAGCTTACAAACATGGTGCTTGTTTAATAAAATGAATGGGTATAGTAAAGAAAATTTCTGTAATTAATGTCGCATCTTCAAAATAAGATTTATACCACCTAATGTATTCATGTTCAATTTGAGCTATAATGTATTTCTCACCATCTGATGAACTTGTGATAGAGAGTCTGTCTGTAGCCAGTAGTTAGTACAAAAAGTTTATTTTCTTCTGGCTCATTGCTCTTTTCTTCCTTTACCATTTACCTTCAGAAAAAGCCATTTTCTCAAGGATCCCAGGGTATGAATCCTTTAGCTCTTCTCTGTTTATATGAAGTGAAGAGATCATCATTCTGATCTTCACAGTAGTTATTGTATATCAATATAGACACCTGGTAAGCTTTCAATTCCCCATTTGAGAGTCAGTTTAAAAGCACAGAATACTAAAGTTATCTATGTAGTTGTATTAAAGTTTGTGTGTGTGTGTGGGGGGGTACATATATATTTCTTTTGTAAGGAAAGTTTGGATTCTCAAGCAGAAGGATAACAAGGCATTAGATCCACTCTTGGCAAAACAAAGAGTCCGGTACAAAGTGCTATATATAGTTTAATGCAAAAATATATTAATGTCTATCTCTATACTAAAAGTGAAATTTAAAAATCCAAACTGTGGGGTTAAATTTATATGGTTGAGTCAGAAATCGAAAGAGTCATCAAAATTGGAATTTTGGCAACATGTTTAGATGATAGAAATCAGTGAGGCATGACAATCTTCCCTTTGAGTTATACATAAAGATAGCTTAGGACTGGAGTGAGACATACATGATGTATAAAGGAACCCTTAGACACTATGAAAATAGTTTACCACTGTGAAGAGAAAGGGGGGAGGTTAAATTACTTTGGCTATAAAACCCAGTGAGATGCGAACACCAACTGAACCAATGTTATTTTCCAGATGTCTTCAGAACTGCATAACGCAGAAGTTAGAGGAGAATATGAAGTTGATTTTAAGGTATACCAGATACGCTGCTACAGAAACAAATACAACAACAACAACAACAGTGATACGAGTTTTAAATGATGTTAGGATGGACAAAAGAAATCCTATTGCATAGATTTAACAATTCATTCTGCAATAAAGGATGTGTAAAATGCCAGGCTTTGCTGAAAGATACACTTGAGTTTGAGCCCCAGCACCACCTCTTACTCTGTACTGCACCTTAGGGATGTCTTTCACCTCACTGAGCTCCAGTTTCCTCTGTGAAGTGAGCACAGGAATGAGCTGACTGCATGGGTCTTAAACGAGATATGAATAAAGACCTTAGCATATGGTTGGGTGCTCAGAGGAAAAGCCCAATATGTGTCAGCTATGTATTGATAATGGTAAGGGTGAAAATGGTGAAGATGAGAAGGAAAAAGAGAATAATGAAGAAAATCAGCCAGATTCTATATCTATAATGCTTGTTAAAAGAGACTCCTGACAGGAAGCAATTATCTGGTGATTAAATGGGAAAATTCTCTCCTTCCAAGGGTAAAATATATTATAGTAAAGCATTTAGATGCATTCGTTTATTTGTCCTTGTTGAAGAATATTCATTGCAAAATTGAAACAGAGTTGTATGCCTTTTGTCAGAGTGGAAAAAAATGTAACCTAGAATTAAGGACAAACCTTTAACTATGCTATTAAAAAATTCTATCCTTTAGCTAAAACCCTATCTAGCTAAGAGTTTATTAAAGAGAGCAGTTTCTTTACTTTCCCTAGTTTGTAGAGACAGTGGGGATGGAGTATGATGGCACATCAAAAGTTAAGGCTTCATATGCAGACTTTCTTGATATTGCCAGGCTGATCCTAAAATTTGTATGAAAATGCAAAAAACTTAAAATATTTGAAGCAATCTTGAAAAAGAACAAAATTAGATGACTTACACTACCTGATTTCAATATTCTGGGAAGCTACAGTAATCCAGACAGTGTGATATTGGCATAAAGATTGGCAGAACAGTGGAACAGAATAGAAAGTTCCTAAGTGATCATTCAATTTTCAACAAAGGTGTCAAGTAACCCAAAAACTAAAAATAAAATTCTTATGAAGAAATGGTACAATAATAAAAGGAAATAAATATGATAAAATTGAATATCCATATGGCAAAATGTGAACCTTGACCTCTATCTCACACTAGACAGATAAATTAATTCAAGATGAATAATAAACCTAAACATAAAGACTAACACCATAACCTTTTATTAAAAAACATAGGAGAATATCTTTATGATTTGGGGGTAGGCTAAGGTTTTTTTCTATGATAGAACAAAGAAACACTAAACATCAAGAAATAAAATTGATAAATTTCACTTCATCAAATGAAAAGCTTCTCTCATCAAAAAGCACTGCTAAGCCTGACTTGTGGTGGCACAGTGGATAAAGCATCGAACTGGAGCACTGAGGTTGCTGGTTCAAAACCCTAGGCTTGCCCAGTCAAGGTACACATTGAAGTTGATTCTTCCTGCCCCTCCCCCTGTTCTCTCTCTCTTTCTCTCTCTGTTCCCTCTCTAAAGTGAATAAATAAAAGAACGTTTAAAAAAAAAAGCACCGCTAAGAGGTTCTGGCCAGGTGGTTCAGTTAGTGTCATCTTGATACGCCAAGGTTGTGGGTTTGATCCCTGGTCAGGGCACACAGAAGAATCAACCAATGAATGCATAAATAAGTGGAACAAATCAATGTTTCTCTTTCTTTTTTTTCCTCTCTCTCTCCTTTACTCTCTCTCTAAATCAATAAATTACCAATAAATAAATAAATAAATACCCATAAAAATTAAACCAAAGCACTGATAAGAAAATGATTAGGCAAACTGAAGACTAGAAGAAAATATTTGCAAAACACCAATCTGGCCAAAGACTGGTATCTAGGACATAAAGAAATTCTACAACTCAGTAATTTAAAGTCAAATAATAAGAAAGCGGAATAAAGATTTAAACATACACTTTCCAAAAGAAAATATTTATGAATGGCCAATAAGTACATTGAAAGATGTTTAACATCATTAGTCATCAGTGAAATGCATATTAAAACTACAATGATATACTATTACACATACACAATAAAGGCTAATATTTAAAAAGACTGACAACACCAAGGGTGGCAAAGATGTAGAGTGAGTAGGACTCTCAAATGTTATTGGTAGGAGTGAAAAACGATATAACCTAGAGTAGGTACAGCCTACTTTTTGCCCCGCAAATTCTACTCCTAGGTATTTACCCAAAATAAATTAAATCACATGTCCACAAAAGCTTATCCAATAATGGTCATAAAAGATTTTTTCACAATAGCTAAAAACTAGAAACATCCATCAACAATAGCATAATGTATAAAAACTCTTCCTTATTCATACAATGGTATAGTCCTCAACAATAAAATGGGGGGAAACCTTACTGATTACATAAAACAATATGAATGAATATCAAAAATAATATCGAGGGAAAGAATCTTTACACAAAGATTCCACTTGTAAAAGTTTTAGAAAAGGTAAAACTAATTCTGGTGGAAAATGTCAGAACAGTGAATACCTGAGGGGGGTTACAGCTGACTAGAAAGAGGCAGGTGAGAAGTTTCTGGAGTGCTGGCAATGTTCTTGATTTGCATGGGAGTCTGAGTAAAATGATTATAACCATTTATTAAAACTCAGTGAATGTTTCCTTAACAGTTGTACATTTTATTATATATAAAGTTTACCTCAAATAAAAACAACCATGTAAATAAATACTGAACCCTAGTGAATGATATGCATGCAGAAATGTTTGGGGAGAAGTGTCCTGATGTCTAAATTGGCTTTGAAATGTGTCAGAAGAAACCAGATGGCTTGATAGATGCATGGAAGAATGACTAGTTATGTGATAAATTAGGTATAGTAAATGTTAATGACTCTAGGTAGAAGGTATCTGGGTATTCACTGTAAAATTCAACTTTTCTGTATGTTTGAACATTTTCAAAATAAAATGCTGGGAAAGGAATTAAGGTTGAATGGGGAGCCAAAGCCCAGATGGGTGAGTTTGGTCTTTCTCCTGTTGAGTATAGAATGAGAGCCATGAAGGGTTTAAGCAAGGCAGTGCTGTCATCAGATTGACTACATATTAGAATGATCTCTCTGCCTCACGTATACAGGGCGCATTGTAGGCATGGGGGTAGGAACTAGTTTTAGGCTAAGAGAGAAGATAGGAAACTATTGCAGTTATCCACATGAGAGATTTAGCAGGGTAAGGTCTTTAGAATTATTGTAGGTAATGATTAGGTATTGAGGGAGAGGGTCTGGAAGGAGTTCAGATGGCTCCCACATTTCAGGCACTGTTCACAGAGTGAACGGCAGTGACAGCCTGAGAGGAGAGAGATGAAGCAAATGAGGGGTTGGAGAGCAGAGATGGGTCTGAGAAAAGATGTTTCATTTCAGATTAGACATGTTGAATTTGAGCGTCACTGTGGTTCTTGGAGGTGAAGATATCCATGTAGCATTAGTAAGTAATACAAGTCAGGTTGGAGAAATGGATTTTAAAATCCATCAATTAAATGATAGTAGTTGAAGCCATGTCAATGGATGAGATGGTCCAGGGAGGGAGCGTAAATGAGAGAGCCCTGAGGTGACCAACACTGTAAGAATTAGCCGAGGAAGAGGAGCAGGCAATGAGGCTGAGGTGATCAGTGTCTGTAGTTCTTAAAGGGAGTGTGCAAATAACCCGGCCAGGGCTTTTTGGTGAGCGGAGGAGTCAGAAAAGTTTTTGCAAAGGAAATGTTACTTGAACAGGACTTTAAAGGGTGAATAGGGGTTTTCTATCCAAACAAGGGTGGTAAAAGAAGGGTAGAAGGACAACATGATAGGCCAGAAGCTTCCAGGAGTATTCAGAGAACTCCAGGCCATGGTGCTTTCAGTCTAGGTTGGGGACTGCCATATGGCCTTTTCACAAATATGAGACAACTAGAATACAGGGAAGGGTGGCCTCTGTACTCTGCCTGATAAAAGCCACTAGTTCTCAACTGTAGTGCATGTCAGAATCCCCTGGAGGGCTTGCTAAAACTCAGAGTTTCTGATACAAGGGGTGTAATTCAGCCGCTAATTTAGTAAGATCCCAGGTGACGCCGATGCCGCGTGTCCGGTACCCCACTTTGAGAACCACTGAGAATTCTGGGAAGAAGAGATGCTGCACAATCTTCCAGAATCAGCTTCACAGGACAGGCCTTCTCTGTCAAAAGAAATGAGTGATGGTAGGGATAGGGACAGTTCCCGCCACGTCGTTTTCACTTCTTTCTCATTTCCTTGGAAGACAGAGCCTTCTTATTAAACTTCAACTTACAGGAATTGGAGAAATTTTTGAGGCTGAAGTCTCTTCAACAAAACAGGCTATTACTCACAATGAATCCCAGGGCCTCCTCTGCCCACATAGACCCTGATGACACGGATAATAGAAAGTGACTGGCCTGCATTTCTCCTATCCTTGGCCACCCTGTAGAACTGACAGCTGGTTGAAGTAACCATACTGAGGCTACCTGATACAATATTTGTTGGGTGTTTTGTACATATTTAAGTATATTTACATTTTATCTTCCTGCTAAGCCAGTATTATTAGATAAAACATATGAGAAAAAAAAAATGATGATCTGTCCAAGTCTCAATCAACTACAGTTTCTGGGCTAGTGGTTATTCCAGCGACACCTCGGCCTCTACTAGAAACTGGGGAGTTTTCTTCATTTCAAATTTATCTCTTCCACAGGCCTACAACTTATGAACAACATGATGAATGCAAATATTCTAAAACTAACCAGGAATTGTAGCCCTCCCTCCTCCTGGATAGCAGGGGTTTATGGCAGTTAAATTTAGAATGCCTATCACTTTGAGGGAAGGAGCTGCTTTTAACTCACCTACCTCCTCCCAAACCTTGAGATTACAGAGGTTTTGGGAAGGTCTCTAGCGTCACCATGGCATGGCAATAGCATAGTTGATATGTGAGCAAGGTGAGTGTCAATTTAACTAGCCCCAAGCTTCCTTAAGACTGGTGCAGGTGGAGAGCTGGGCTGTCCCTGTGCCCACAGAGGCTCACGGAAAGGATGAGCAAGGATCAGAGGATAACATTATTCTGCAGCAAGGACACGGTGTGACCAGTGGGACCCATGACAAAGGACAAAGGAAGAGGGAAACTGACTTTTTGAGGTGACAGATCATAATCCAGAGAGGAGTTGACACCAGGTAAGAAAGTTTAAATGGGGAGAATTATATACAATGGTAGAGACAGGGCTAAACTAGAATATACTTGCAAAACACTTCAGAGTTTTAGAAAGCATTCAACTCACACTGGGCCAATAGAGAGATGAAGGGACCCAATTCTAGCAAATATTAGAGAGACACATTTAACAAAATATAAAGTGTATATTGTCCAACCCAGTCCTCTGCCAAACTAGGTTCAGTTTATGATAAAGATATTAAAGGGTGGTAGGAAGGGGTAATTCAGAGAATTAAAGAAAGGGCCCTATCCCACATAGTCTGTGATCTGATAAGAAAAAAAAATGATGCTTAGCCACAGGAAAAGATAACTCAAGAGAATGTGATATTCACTATTGAATATATTTATGGGTAGATATTACAGGAAATAGATTTTAGAGCCAGCGATATAAGAAGGAATTTTCTAGAATGTGGAACCGCATGAGGACTAAGAGCGTGAGTTTTGGAGCAGAGCTGCTTGGGTTTGAATCCCAGGCTTCCCAGTCCTGTTAGGACCTTAGACAAATGATTTATCCTCTTGGTGTCTTAGTTTTCTAATCAGCAAAATGACATTAAGAATGATATCTTCTAAAAGTGTTGTGAGATTAAAGGAATTATTTCTAAAACACTTAGACGTTGTCTGACACATGCTAACTGTACAATAAACACCAGTGATTAAAGTTGTTGTTATTATTGATAGAGCTAATGATGGGAGATTGGCTTTGAGAGATGGTGTGTGCCCTATCAGAGATCTGCAGATACCAGGCAGGAAAGAACGTAGAGGGTAAGCAATGGTTGGAAGGCAATGGGACCAGATTGAGAAGCTTTAACTGCTGGGCTGCTTGCCTCCAGTGGACTGGAGATGTAGTATAGGTGGACACAGGACTTCAGTACAACTACAGGGAATTTATTCTCCGCAATCGCTATTTCCACTTGCAACATCACGTGACTACTTTTATATTCTGAATGAAAATATTTTGAGTTTTGCCTTAACAAAAGCACTGAAGCTCACTCCAAAAAATGCTTCTGCAATTTTAATATTTTTAAAACTGTCTATTGATAATACATTTATTCTCATAATAAAAGTCAACCATGAGAAAAAGTGAACATTTGAATCATGATAATGTCTATTCATTCATTCTTTCTTTCATTCAATACTTATAGAGTACTTCATATGTCAGGCACTGTGCTAAGCATTGGAGATATTTAGACTAATATTAATAAGCTACTGTCCCTGCCTTTAAGGAATTTACAGTATTTAGTCACATTGGGTAGACATAAAATACAAAAGATTAAGAACCATGGCATGAAATGAACCTGAGAAGCTTTTCAATACCAAGTGAGTCTACAATTCTAACAAGTTTTGGCAACAGCAACAGCCCAGTGGACAAATTTAGTACAGAGAAGAGACAAAAACAAAAACACCGTCCCACCCCCAACCCCAGCAGCCTAGAGTCAGCCTTGAGGTTGTATAAGCATGTTGAGTTAAAGGCGCTGGAGGTCACCATGCTTTTGAAAAGTGAAGTGTAAGGGCAAGAAAGAGCAATGATCATGTGATGAGGCAGAGAAATGACTTCTTCACAAAGAAAACAGAAATTCTTTAAAATAAAATATAATGTAGAAAATAAAAATCTGCCTGGGTATATTTACAGGCATTGAAGTATTAAATACATATATTGAACTCAGATGGGATGCAGTAAGTAGATAGTACAAAAGATAAATTGTTGAAAACTACACATTGTAGTTTAAAAGCTGGAAGAAACACTGTTGTTAAAGATCCATTTCATAAAGAATATGAGACAAAGCTAAGAATTTAAGAGATTCAGTTTCCACAAAAGAAGTTTAAGGTAAAACAAAAATTTCTCCTGCAATCATTTTTAGTACAATGTTGATGGAGAATAAAGTCTTCCAGGAAGTCATTACGTAGCACTTAAGACATGTAAGTGTTTCAAGTCTCCAAAGCCAGATGGTATTCATTGTGGGGTCCCAGGAGGACTCACATGTGAATGGCCATAGTATTGGTCAGGATATAAAACACAGCCTCAATGCGACGTTCTTACCTAAACATCAGTCTTCACTGGGACTTTCTTTTTTTCTTAAACAAAGATTGGAGAATTGGGTCCTATCATCTATTAGTGCAGAGAAATTATTTCTGGAAATTACAAAGGTGTTCTGTTCTCGGGAGATACAAGAAATTAAAAAACTCCAAGCCTCTTGAATTCTAAAAGACTTGCTTCAAAGACTAATTGAATCAATATGTAGTTATAATCTTGATATATTCTGAAGCAAAAAAAATTAAATCAATACTCAATTTAAATTCTTTCTGGGAAAGGATAACAAAATGGGGAGAAGATAACTAACCCAACACTACTTTCTAAAAGTGATTTATATTTTCTGGGATTTTTTTCCAAATTTTTTATCAAGAATATGTATTATTCCTATAATCAGGAAAGATGGCTAAAACAAATAGTATACCAAAAGTAAAACATTCTTAAAATATTCATCTCAAAGAGTATAATTAATTGTGGTGTGCTTACTCAAAAAGATACAGGATAGCCAAGTGTAATAAGAGTTAAAGCTACTGCCTGACCAGGCGGTGGCACAGTGGATAGAGCTTCGGACTGGGATGCGGAGGACCCAGGTTCGAGGTTGCCAGCTTGAGCATGGGCTCATCTGGTTTGAGCAAAGCTCACCAGCTTGGACCCAAGGTCTCTGGCTTGAGCAAGGGGTCACTCGGTCTGCTGTAGTCCCATGATCAAGGCACATTTGAGGAAGCAATCAATGAACAACTAAGGTGTCACAATGAAAAATTAATGATTCATGCTTCTCATCTCTCTTCGTTCCTGTCTGTCTGTCCCTATCTATCCCTCTGACATTCTCTCTGTCTCTGTAAAAAAAAAAGAGTTAATGCTACTGCTCTGGATCAAGACTCTGGATAGAGACTGTAAGATGGATGGTCCAATATACTCAGTATAAAATTGAATAACTTAGCATTATTTTATTCAAGAGTAGAAAAAATTTATTAGAGACTTATTGAGCTATTTAAGTCCCAATATTATCCAAAACACTCAATATTTTAACCTCTCTATGCTAAGGGGGGATATGGTGTACTGTGTGAAATGAATAACCAGGAAAATTAGTAAAAACATAAGTTAATATTTCACTTTACATAAAGCTAGAGTATAGAATATTGTGTCAAAGATTATAATAGAAAAATCATGAAGCATATATTTTATGATCATTAATTATATTTGTTGCTACAAGTATTAAATATTATTCTAGCCCTGGCCGGATAGCTCAGTTGGTTAGAGCATCATCCTGATACGCAAATGTTGCCCGTTCAATCCCTGTTTGGGGCACATACAGAAACAGATTGATGTTTCTCTCTCTCTCTCTCTTCCCTTCTATCTGGAATCAATAAATAAAAATATTTTAAAAATATTTTAGCAATCTCACCTATAGGTAATCTGAAGTTATTAAAAGCAACAGGTCATTAATCAATTATATACAGAAGAGATTACATACATTTCCCTTGCCCAGCAACATCATATATACCCATAGGTTACTTACTGTATTATAGGACCAATAACCAGTTTATTTTGGAATTATCAAATATTGACTACTAATGAAACTAGATGTCTGGTGAGTAGGGTGAAATATTTAACTTATGGGAGAGCTTTATTTCCTCTGCAAGATGTTTCTTTAAGAGAAGCCCCTAGTCCTTGGTCAGGAAAACCAGTCAATTTCCCAGGGAATTGAAAGCTCTGTGTAAAATAACCTTTATTAAGCATGAGATAACATCTGTCTCCAGCTCAAAGAGATGATATACTGTGTTGGAGGATACCAGTTCCTTTTCGTTCCCATTGGATTAGATAAAGTCAGACACTTGGCTTTAAGTGACTGTCTGCACCAGTCTTATACCCCAAAGTTTACCCATGGTCTACTGTCAAATCAACCGTGTAGAGGGCAGAAGCTGTTTCTGTGTAACAACACTTCATTTTTAACTGATAGCCGACATCTTCCTTAAGAACTATTAGCACACTGACAATTCCCAACAATTAATCTGGGGTAGGGTGGGGCAATAACAATTACAATTAATGTCTCTACCAGGCTCAAGGTCATTACCAGGTCAAAGACTACCATTTTATTGTGCTCACACCCTTAGTTAATACATTGATTTTTTTGTTTGCTGATCATGTATGAACTTCAGGTTCACTGTATATATTTAAAATTTGTAGAAGCTGATTCTATAGTAAGTGAATAAATAAAACACTATCCTATGATGGCTTTAATAGAATTAAAATGCCTAAGGAGCCCTGCCAATACAATTCTCCCTTTCTGTATATGACTTCTGAAAGACACACATTCTCTTTGTAGTGTTCAAGAAAGTAGCCTTGAGCTGGAAGCAAAAGTGAAGGTCAAATAAAAGAGGAAATCTTAAGTGAATCAGTTACATTCTATCACATTTACCTCTATCACAAACCAGCCTATCTTTACCATTTACTTTTTACCTGGAGTAAAAATTAGACTTTGCAAATTGTAAATATTATATAAGGGGAAAGATATTTTAGCACTCTGTTTTATCAGTGTCAAACCAGTGGTTTTCATAACTGAACCCTACATACTTTGAGAATGTCATTACTGCCTCGCAGTGTTTATAGGGCAGAGTGGAGCAAGCCCACCTCCACCAAAGGTCAGAGAGAGAAACCAAACGACCCCGGGAAGGACAGAGCGGACCTGTTTGTGATTAAACTCTGGGAAAGATCGATTGTGTTAGGATGGCAGCCGGGAGGGAGGGAAGTAACATGCACGTTTAAAGCACAATCACATCTCCCGAGCCTCTCCACCCACCTGCCCCGAAGATGCCAGGGCTGATAACTGCTCTTTCAGATCAGGGCACAACTCCTCCTTCATCGGCCCAGTCATTAAACCCAGGCAAAGGTAAGGATCTTGTTCAGTGGTGCCAAGATGCACTTCTGTTTATTCCTTTGTACTGAGGGACAGAGAAAGGCAAGGGGAGTTGACTCTGGGTTTTAACATGTCAATATCCTGGCAGAAATTTTCAGCAGCTGAAGTCAATCAAGTTTCTGGAAAGTGCTAAGCAACTATACCAAGTGCTCCCAACTAACATTACCTCTGAATGTGCATGACCAGGCATATTTCAATGTGCTCTGCCAGGCCGTGTTAGTAATGCGAGCAATATGCAGCTCACTTTACTTGCTGACTGGCTTAAAAAGAGAAAATTAAATACATTTCTCATAAGGATATTTTGTGGAATTTTTCCACATCATTAAATAAAATGTAGCCCTGGTTTAAAGGCATTTCCTGAGAGAAAACATTTCTTAACTTAAACTAACTGAACTATGCGAAACAGTCTGCCTGTATACACCATAATATTTTTTTCCTGATTACATGTAATGGCTCTCCTATCATTCTGCAAGCTTACCCATATTATTGAATTGTTTCATGGCCATCCGAAAAAATTGACTGCAAACTTTTAAAAGCGGTTCCTGGGAAATGGCTGGTTATTCAATTTTCTCTTTATAGTTACAAAAGACTGGATGGTATCAGAGATGACATTTCTGAAATAATTAAGAAAAATAACGACATGCTTCTTTGGCTAGGTACGTACTTCCTTCACAACTTCAACATAACAAGCTGTAACACTGCTTGCTTATTGCTAGAATAAGGAAGACAAACTCGGCCCTGGCTGGTTGCCTCAGTGGTAGAGCATTGGCCCAGCGTGTGGATATCCTGGGTTTAATTCCCCGTCAGGGCACACAGGAGAAGCACCCATCTACTTCTCCACTCTCTCTCCCTCCTGCAGCCATGGCTCAGTGGGAGTGAGTTGGCCCTGGGCACTGAGGATGGCTCCATGGCCTCTGCCTCACTTGCTAAGAAGAGCTCAGTTGCTGAGCAATGGAGCAGTGCCCCAGATGGGCAGAGCATCACCCCCAAGTGGACTTGCCAAGTGAACACCAGTGGGGGCACATGCGGAAGTCTGTTACTCTGCCTCCCCTCCTCTCACTGAATAAAAATAAATAAATAAAATAGGAAGACAAACTCAAGCATGACAGATAAAAAGTAGCAAATGCTATAAAGAAGTACTGAATCAAATGGAAAGCTTTCTTGTTTGCCATCAGAATGTATATTCTCACCTTCTTCCCAAGGAAAGGATGGCATATCTTTAGTGAGGGCTTAAATCTCCTCAGAGTTTGGTTTTGCAAAACCCATTTCATTCCTTTGGATCCCCAGGGAAGTAAATTGCCTTTCCCTACTTCCTAAGTTCATGCTTCCTGCCTGGGACTGAGGTGCTGTACACACCATATTTCTTTTTATTTTCCACTAGAATAGCCACATGAGATATTCTAATTTTTCAACAGACTCTTGGCTTCTTTGTCTCAGTCAGAAATTTTCTATTAAAAAGAAAGAAAAGGAAAAGATTTTTAAAGGAAGATACCACACATCTTCCATTTAATCCCAGGAGCCCTCTTGCCAATTTGAAGGTCAACATCAGAGGGCCCTGACCAGGGTCAGACTGGCGTGTGGATGTCCCGGGTTTGATGCCCAGTCAGGGCACATAGGAGAAGTGCCCATCTGCTTCTCCACCCCTCCCTCTCCCCTTCTTTCTCTCTCTTCCCTTTCCACAGCCATGGATCAATTGGTTCCAGCAAATAGGCCTCAGGCGCTGAGTATGGCTCTGTGGCCTCCACCACAGGATGTAAAAAATGGCTCCATTGCTAAGCAATGGAGCAACGGCCCAAGATGGGCAGAGCATCACCCCCCTAGTGGGCTTGCCCAGTGGATCGCAGTTGAGGCACATGCTGGAGTCCGTCTCTCTGTCTCCCCTCCTCTCGTTAAAAAAAAAAGTTTTTAAAATACAAATAAAAAGTCAACTTAAGACAAAGGTAATGCTTTTTTTGTTTTGTTTCAATCTGAACTTTCACAGTTGTTCAAATTGAATCAAGAAGCAAGAGTTTGGCCCTGGTCGGTTGGCTCAGTGATAGAGCGTCGGCCTGGCGTGCAGGAGTCCCGAGTTCGACTCCCAGCCAGGGCACACAGGAGAAGCGCCCATCTGCTTTTCCACCCCTCCCCCTCTCCTTCCTCTCTGTCTCTCTCTGCCCCTCCCACAGCTGAGGCTCCATTGGAGCAAAGTTGGCCCGGGCGTTGAGGATGGCTCTGTGGCCTCTGCCTCAGGCGCTAGAATGGCTCTGGTTGCAACAGAGCAACGCCCCAGATGGGCAGAGCATTGCCCCTTGGTGGATGTGCTGGGTGGATCCCGGTCAGGCACATGCAGGAGTCTGTCTGACTGCCTCCCCGTTTCCAACTTCAGAAAAATACAACAACAACAAAAAAGAAGCAAGAGTTTAAAGCTAAGTGGTGAGGTAAAATAAAATGGGGAAACATCCATTTTACAAGGTTGTATGCAAAAACTGTAGAGCACACCCTGACAGAAAAATCAAGGAGGGGTAGGTTTCTATAAGAGGCACTGGCTACACAACAATCCATAAAACAATGTGTAGGGAGAGAATGAACATACCTCCCACAGCATCGGGCACACAGCTGTAATAAGGTTTTGAGAAATATTTCAGCACTGAGGCTTTGCAAGAACTCTGCAACTGGGATGTCTTTAACAATAAAAACAAATTTAGTCACCAAGAATCTCAGTGATTTACATTCTCAAATGGCAACACACACACACACACACACACACACACACACACACACACACACACACGTAGATGTGCCACAGGGACAAGGGTGCTGTGTCTAAAGAGAAACACAGAACAATTTTCTCTTTGGGATGCTGGATCAAATTCCCAGTCTCTTAACTAGGTTAGGACTTTGTCTCTGCTCTGGGCATTGCCTTGTGGCAGAGACTAACCTCCTGCTCCATTCCTGTTCCCTGAAAAAATAAAACCTACTAGAAGAAAGAATGTCCTATTGTTGGAGCAGAATTATTCTTCCAGCCTCTCAAAGAGGAGGTATTTTTGGCATCTGGGAAGAGATTGTGTCCAGAGGGGCTTCTTAGTTTTACAGCTGGGACCACTCAAACCAGTCTAACATGCCAGCATTACATAGAGGAGCCCAGCCAAACACAGGCACTTCAATCATGCTCAATTCACTTGGGTTCTGGTAAATGAAATAAAACCCCAAAGCTTGGTTTTTTATTTTTCTAAGGGCAAAGTCCATTTAGAATTGATATAATCGCTTGCTATGGTTACATATGCCACATTTATTTTTAAATAGCTCCACATCCCAAAGGCTCCCGATTTCCATCCGCATGGCAGGTAGGAAGGCTGCAGGAAAATAATTTTCAACAGTCTACATTTTATGAGGCTCAAAAAAAGCACATCTGGAGATGCACACCTCACTTGGTAAGAAGCTGGGCCATGTGGCAAACATGACCTACATTTTGTATTTTGCAAAAGGGCACTCAGCCAAGGACATGGCTGATAGATGAAATCCATCTCATAATCTGTTGGCTAAGTGGAGAATCATGTCATAGGGTTGCAAACTGCCTAGAGGAAGAGGTCTTTTCCCTATTCTGTGTAAATATGTCATCCACTTGTAATCCTTGAGTATGTGGGCTGTGTCCACAAGTCAACTAATAGACTAGTGGTGGCCCTGGCTAAGAAGCCCTGTGTTTGCTTTCAACCAGCAAGCGGAAGTGGGTGTGTTGAAGGATATTTCTCTATTCAGGAGGACTCGGACTTTTCAGCCCCCTGTCAGAAGCCTGAATAAGTTGCAGGCAAACACTGGAATAAGACGCATGCTTCTCGACTCTGTTTGCTCTAGTTCCTAGCTAAATGGTACCTTCTGCTTCTCCCAAAGAAGTTGACCATATTTTGCCTAATGTTACTCAAGTTTGATGCTTTCCTTCTCTCTCTTATCAGTCCCTTGAAGTTAGGGACTGGATCTCACTCATCTCTAAAAGCCAAATAGGACCCAACTGAGCTGTGTTAGTTCATATTTTGTTTAATCCAGAGATCGCAAACTGCAGCCTGCAGAACAATCTGGTTGATTGTGTATCACTTGACATAGTAGTGTTTAGCAAATTGTGAATAGGTTCTATGTTTTATGTACATTCATACATTTATAAACAGAGAGATTCTGCATTACAATCTGCATTCCCAGTTTCACTGAAAAAACTGGGAGTGCTGACAACACTGGGTTTGCTCTCCCGTGGCACCTGGCCAGAGCCGAGCTGAGCTGCCCGTTCTGGTTCTGATCTGATGTGTTCTCTAGGTCACGGAATCACTGTGGTGGTCTATTCCTTCCTGTGAATTATCTGCCTTGCTCTTCTAGGCATATGGTTTAATTGGATAGGAGTCTCTTGGAATAAATGATCCAATAATCTCCCTTATATTCAATTACTGGATCCAATGCTGTAACATGGAGTTTGTCAATGCTTTTCCATCCTATCACCCATGGTAGATGACTTTCACATGTGCAGCACAGTCTCAAGGGTGTGGTCAGGGTTATTCCAGCTGAAACAAGACTGTGAGATGGTTGCTGTAGCCTGGAAAACTCTCTTCTTAGAAAAGAAAGACAATGCTTTGCAGGCTTCAGCAAAACTGATAGTGGTAACAAATTTCATGTGACACCTCACCACTGATTGCAACACACCTGCATGGAGTGAGAGTGCAGTTGAGAACAGCTCTTGTAGCTGGAAAAGGACAAGCATAAATAAGTGTAGAGAGTTGTATTTATAAAGCACGACAGAGAAGAAGAATCAACAAGACCTCCAAGTAAATAATTTTAGGTCAGGGTAAGTATTAGGTTTACTAACTTCAATTCTACTTCCCACACATATACTTATGTCCAGGGCCAGCCCACTACATGGGAGAAATTGGCAGGCACATTCTTCTTGTGACTGGGCTGGTAAGGAATCTCTACTGTTGGACTCCTTTCTAGGATTTAGGTAAACAAAAGGTATCTTCTCCAAGATATTCTTGAAGATAGAGAAGAACATCAGAGTCTCTCAGATGTTCTTCCAGAACTTGAATTAGGATGGTGTCTTAGTTGAGGAGTTTGTCCTGAGAGAGTGGCAGGAATCCTGGGTATGTTTCAAAAGAGGCGAGGGAGGCTGGGTGATCAGCAGCAGGAAGAGGGAGAAGCCGAGGTCTGTAGCAGAAGGTGACAGAACCAGATGACGGAGTGACAGGAGGCCTGGGCAGAGGGGTGCTGACTTAGGAAAGAGACCCAGGAGATCAGCTTTTGAGAAAGAAAAATGGAGTACTGAAGAAATCCATGGGGATTGGTTACTCCATAAATTCTCTCCAAAGCTGGCTTTGTTAGTGATTTTGAAATTCACCAGCGTTGCACCAGTGTGTTTAAAAGCATGGTTGATGGATTGCATGAGCAGCGAGCCTTCACCTGTGAGGCAAGCGGAAAGAAAGTCAGATGCTAGTCCCTAATGTAGAGTGTGGTTTTTGTCTTGATCACCAATCAGGATTTTTCAGAATTTTTAATAGGGTGATTGGCATTTTGCCTGAGAGCAAAAGATTATTAGGGTAAAGAATTGAAAGTCTGAAGTTTCTAGGAATCAGACTGTTAACAGGCACAGTGGATGAATCAGGTGGTTCATTTTTCTTTGTAGGCCAGATTATTCACAAGCTGGCCCGAGCAAGTTAGGAACCATCTATGGAGAATTAAGTATCTAGTTATTCTGCCCAGGTTCTAATTTCTTCAAATTCAAAGTGGAAGCATTTTGAAAGAAGGGATTTTGGAGGCTTCTAAAAACGGGGAGTAGGCTAACATTTTTAGCCATAGCTCTTTAAAATGTTTTTACCACCTCTCACAGGGACTTAAATTTCAGCTGTCTGAGGCAAGCTAATTACTGAGGTGAAGTTAAAGTTATTCTGTGCTCAGAGAGAATAGAAGGAATAAAAGCAGTGAACCGCAAAACTGTGTCAAGAAAGTTTACTTTTCGTGCTCATTGAAGTAATGAAGGAACAAGCCAGCTGTGGTCCATCTCTGTCTGTGTGTCACCATGGGCCTCCCTGTCGCTGAGGGACAGAGGCACCTGTCAGAGCAAAACACCTTTTCCACCAGAAGGGAGCTGGTAAAACAGAATGCTCCTTGATCTGAAGAAAAAAGCTGGAAATTCCTAATTCTCACTTTCTACCCACTTGCTTAAAATGTGACAATTGTGTTTCTGGACTGTCTTTCTGTAGACACAAGGACGAGAAGTGATGGGGTAGAAAACAGTGCCTGTCTCCCCCCCCACCCGTAGAAATGGAGGGTGAGTAGAATGACTTGCAGGTGGCCCCATCTGCAGCTGAAAAGAATGCAATAATTTTGGAAAATTATTTTTTTTTCTAATTATAAAAAAAATGAGAGGAAAATGCGAATAGTCGCAGCTAGAATATATGCCTGGGAGAATGGTCTTTATCATCTGCTTTTGAAGTAGAAGCTGAGAAGGAGCTCAAGCCAGGGAGAGGACCCGGGGCCCTGGGCAGCAGGACACAATGGATTCCTGAGGGAGAAACTTCTCTGTAAAGTCCTTTCAAACTTGCTCCATGATTTGGTAAGAATAATTTACATGGTCTTCTAAATGGTATATTCCTGTTTCATCTCCAGACAAGAATGCAAGGGATGTTTATAAAGATCCCAGCCTCTGTTTGGGGATGTCTAAATACATTCTGGTAATTAGCTCAACTTTGATCCAGTGCAGCGCTTTCTCTTGGTAAAATAAATAAATTGTTGAAAAGTTCTGGAAATTCCACCCTTTGAGATTCCTACCCATTAATATCAAACTGAATTATTTTAATGGATATTGTTAAATGTGATATTTATTTTTAAAAATCTCAGTTCTGGTTGTCCTGTTAATAAATCATATTTAATATCTACTACTAAGAGTTCAAAGTGAAAAGGTAATTTATTAATGCAACGCCTATTTTTTTACATATAAGAAAGCAAAGAAGTGTTCTAAATAAGACTGTCCACACTTTGGTACTATTTTTATTGTAAAGCCTCTCACTTTATTGTTAGCAAGGCTCAGTCACATGGCACAAGTAATAAAGAGAGGAGAAAAAATTTACCTTCCATACCAATGAATGAATTACTGCAATCCTTTTTGCAATTTTTACACATCCCTGTTCTCTGAGACCCAGAGGGAAAGAGTGAGGTAGAATAACTATTTAGCTGAAAAGTATCACAAGCTAATAAACATGATACATAGTACAATGTGTCCATAAAGTCATGGTGCACTTTTGACTGGTCACAGGAAAGCAACAAAAGACAATAGAAATGTGAAATCTGCACCAAATAAAAGGAAAACCCTCCCAGTTTCTGTAGGGTGATGTGGCAGCATGTGCGCATGTGCAGATGATGACGTACCACCATGTATACAGCGGAGCAGCCCATGGCCATGCCAGTCGAGATGTGGATGGTACAGAGGAAAGTTCAGTGTGTTCTGTGGCTCACTAAATTCAAATCCGTGACCAAAGTGCAACGTGAATATCGGCGCATTTATAACGAAGCGCCACCACGTAGGAATAACATTACTTGGTGGGATAAGCAGTTGAAGGAAACCGGCAGTTTGATGGAGAAACCCCGTTCTGGTAGGCCATCAGTCAGTGACGAGTCTGTAGAAGCTAAACGGGATAGCTACCTAAGGAGCCCTAAAGAATCTGTGCGTGAGCCCACATCGAACTGCACTGAATAGGTATAAAACTGGGAGAGTTTTCCTTTTATTTGGTGCAGATTTCACATTTCTATCGTCTTTTGTTGCTTTCCTGTGACCGGTCAAAAGTGCATCATGACTTTACGGACACACTGTATATTGTCTTCCACTCTTGTCCCTGTTCTCTGGTATTTCCTCATTTTTGTTGTCTGTGAAATGGGCTGGCCCCATATCAGACCTGGAGATCTGAAAGGAAGTATGATTCCTTTTGTTATAAAGGGAAAAACAGATGTATTTAATTACTTGATATGAACCTTGAATTTCATTATAGAGTATAGTCTTATTGTACTAATAGCTGATATTTTTAAAAGAAAAATCTGAAAATGCTATTTCAATTTGTATAATTCTAAGAGTTTCTAAAACAATAATCT
Organism: Saccopteryx leptura; assembly: GCF_036850995.1. Taxonomy (NCBI): domain Eukaryota; kingdom Metazoa; phylum Chordata; class Mammalia; order Chiroptera; family Emballonuridae; genus Saccopteryx; species Saccopteryx leptura. The sequence continues at coordinate 165,087,059 of NC_089506.1, forward strand.
CACATAAAATAGCTCTGACTCAAAATAAATAAACAAAATATGGTTTAGGGAACTAAATTTACTTGTCTCCTACTACTTAGAGGTAATCACAATTAACATTGTGAATCATTCCCTTTCAGACTTTTTATATGCATATAAAATGCCATTTTAATAAAATTGGAGTCCTGCTGTATATCTAATATTGTACCCTGACTTCTCATCTAAAGTTAGATCTCTTTTTCTTCTACAGCATCAGATGTTATTTGAAAACTAACAGCAGCATTTTGTAAATGAAAACGACACCTTTCTATAGTGGGAAAAATCAACACAATGTGAAATGTGATGAACTGAAAGGCAGCTCTCCCACATAGAGCTCAGTTTTATCCCCCAAGTTTAAGGAACCATAGCCAACAGTTTTTTATTTTATTTTATTTTTTAATCAGAGTTGTCTTCAACGTTATTTTGCATTAGTTTCAGATTAAACAGTTTCTTGTAGACATCAGTTTTTAGTGATGGGCTATACTTTCTTACTTAATTAGCATCATAGTAATGCAATGAGCACATCCCACAGAATTTTAGTTAATAAAAAAGGGAAAGCTCCCATGCTGTATTTTCTCTCAAATTTTATTTATTGATTTTTAAAAGAGAGAAAGAGACAGAAACATCGATCTATTCCTGTGTGTGCCCTGACCGGGGAGTCAAACCCACACCTCTGCCTACCGGGACGGCGCTCTAACCAACCGAGCTATTCAGCCGGGGCCCGTGCTATATTTTTAAGATGGTGTGAAGTCAAGTCCATTGTTAATGTATGTGAACAGGATGGTTTATGTGATGGTGCAGGTGAACAACCAAGGATTTTTGTAGGTAAATGCTAACAGCTCTGAAAGTATTACTATGGTCAAAGGAGACAGAGGAGCAGTGACACTGGCTCCTAATGCGAGGAAGGTGGCATCCAGGAGACAGGCGGGATAGTGTCATGCCTGATATGGGATATAATACTCCATAGTTCTCCCCAAGCGTGCTCTTATATCTTGAAAGTTCTCTCTTATATCTTGAGAGTCACAGATTCAGGTGCCTACTTGGCCAGGAGAGGAAACTGGCTGACTGAAGTGGGAAGGTGTGAGGAGTAAATGGGAAATGTGTGGGGGATAGAAGGGGGGGTGGGGGGGGGGAGATGCCACTCTGACTAGTACTCTATGGAAATACAACTTACTGTTACTCTTTAGATGTTTTAACAATAAGGATACTAAACCTTCATGTGGATTTGTCCAATTTTTAAAGGTTGGGAATTTATTTAAAAATTGGAAAATGCTGGACTAAATAACCCTGCCTCCAGGCTGCCTGAGAGTGTGGCCTATGTTCCTGTCATGAAAGTCCCCAGGCAAAGGACAACCATTTTCTTAACTTGACCTCCAAGCCCTGGTGGCATCTCTAAGCTCTGCAGCAGACTGCCCCCACCCATCTTCCTGGCAAGAAGCCTGTGCCACACAGTGAGGGGCACAGACCCCGACATCGCATTGTAGCGCAAGTTGAAACACATCCAGGACAAAAGATGAGCCAAGTCTCAACTGCAGACTGAAAGTGGTGTTTTGACCTCCTGCTTCTGTCACTGCGATCCTGTAAAGGGACCACAGGGCTGCAGGGCCGGGACAGTACCCATCCCCACAGCACCTGCCCTGTGCCTCCCTGGTGCAATGTTTGCTCCTTTGACAGGAACACTCAGGCCAAGGCTGGGGTCCTTTAAATAAAAACCTATATCAGATGGTCTAAAACCTTTCCCCCATTCTGCAATAGTCTTTCTGAAATCCAACCCAACTCCCTTTATTTGTGTTAGCAGATTTGCCCTTGAGTGTGCCTGGGTGTGTTTACTCTGTCACCTAAGAGGCAAAAAGAAAGCAAATTCAATTTTACATAAGTAGTGAAAGAAAAATACCATCAAGAAGCTTCAGGGCAGCACTTCTAGATGTTTTCCACAAGGGGAATTTGAGAATGTGCTTTGTAAAAGTGACAAAAGGTTGCTAACAAGAGTTAACAAACCGGTTCTGAAGCTGATGTCCCATAACAAGTATGGCTGCCGTAAAGGGCGCTAGAACACAGCGGAGACCTCAGGTCCTATCTTTATGATGAAGCAGATATCAGTTTACTCAGAATGGCTTACAGTTGATGTCTTTGCTGTTTGCCTACCTAATAGGGTGCCTTCACATTGGAATATTGAAACATGGAATCTAACAAACTTATCGATCTATTTCCCCCTGGTTATTTGCGTTTCAAATTAGTAAGATCTTTTAAAATATTTACATTCTTTGACTAGGTAATACCACTTACAGAAAGTTATTTTAAGGAAACAATCCTAAATGACAGCAAAAAATAGAAAACAAGTTAAATAATACATTTAAAACAAGTTAAATAAATAAATTCAATAATAGTGGAATGGTTAAGTAAACCACAGTTTATGATCTCAGTGAAATGTTATACAACCACGGCAATGATTATAAAGATTATGCAGTAATATAGAAAATAGGTATGCTAAAATGTTGTCAGGAAGGCAAGGTGAAAAATTCTAAATAAGCATGATTATATATTATACAAGCCAGTGAACCAATAAGCAAAAAATCTTTTGTATAGAAAATACAGGATTAGGGAAAATTTTACTGAAGAGTTAACAATAGCTGTGTGTACATGATATCAGTTTTTCTCTTCTTTTCTTAATATTCTGCATTTTCATAAATGTGGATATATTGCTTTTATAAAGAATAAGAAGTATAAAAATTTTAAATGGGGCTTAGCCCTAATACTTTCGTGAATGACAGCTAATGCCAAAATAAAGCAGTCTCCTCATCAAAGTGGATTTCAGGTTGTCATGAACAGGATCTTCTAAAGCACAAAGCTTCATCCAGCTCAATAACGATCCAAAGGCTCTGCTTCTGACGAGGGGAAAGAAATCCAACCCCAACTCTGCCAACACCGTACACAGAATCAAGTTAATCATTCCAAGCATGGTTTACAACCCAAAGCAAGAAATTTTCTTATTTTTATCATAATCTCAGCTAAACCTTATACAAGTGGCACAATTAGTCAGAAATTAACCCTATTAAAATCCAACTATGGTATTAAATCAGGGATTTCCGTGGCAGCAGCCTCAGAAGGTTGAATGAATGTAATGTGAAGTGGAATTTCCTTTCATTTGGTACACCCTCCCCTAATAAATCTCTCCCTTCAGTTTTATCAAGTGATCCTTTGTTCTGACATCCCGGGCAGGAAGTAGGGAGAGAACTGATCATCTTTCCTAACACCTCTCGTGATTTTTGAATATGCACGTGTTTGAATACATCAAACACATCTGCTTCAAGACAGTTCATGCTAAGTATTCTCAACATGTGTAATTCATATCCCACGCCAGCTCCCTTCCTTTCTTCTCCTGTTTCTGTAACAGCCCCTCACACAGACGCACACTAGTTTTCCCAGCCTGATTTTTAAAATGAAAAGAAACAAATTTGCAACAGGAATGTGCAAGCAGTATGCTGCTATGTCCAAATAACCATCAAGAGTGAAATAAATCAAATTCAGCAAGTGAGATGGAGATGGTAAAGGCAGAGACTGAGGGGAGAGGGGAGAGACTTAGGCCAGAAATTCTATTGTGGGGTTTTCAAAGGCTTTTCTGAAATCTCTCTCCTCTCACCTTACAGACAACCTTACTTAGGCTCATTGAGAAGAGGACACAAATATTTGTTTTAGGGTGTTTTTTTTTATCTTCTAGCTGTAATGGAGAAATTTTTTTCTATTTATTCATTTTAGAGGGGGGAGAGAGAGAGAGAGAGAGAGAGAGAGAGAGAGAGAGAGAGAAAGGGGGAGGATCAGGGAGCATCAACTGCCATATGTGCCTTGACCAGGCAAGCTCAGGGTTTGAACCAGTGACCTCAGCGTTCCAGGTCGATGCTTTATCCACTGCACCATCACAGGTCAGGCTGGAGAAAATTTTTAAAGAAGATATGTTATTATTCTTGTATGTTTTGTGGGGTATTTTATTTTAGTGAAGTGAAATGGAGAGGCGGGGAGGCAGAGAGACTGCCGCATGCGCCCCCAACCAGGTCCACCCTGCTCTGCCCATCTGGGGCCTCTGCTCAGTTGCTCAGCAACTGAGCCGTCTCAGTGCCTGAGGTGAGGCCATGGAGCCATCCTCATCACCTAGGGCCAACTTGCTTGAACCATTTGAGCCTCGGCTACAGGAGGGGATGAGAGAGGGAGAAAGGGAGGAGAGGGAACGGTGGAGAAGCAGATGGGAGCTTCTCCTGTGTGCCCTGACTGGGAATCGAACCAGGACTTCCACATCCAGGCCGACACTCTACTGCTGAGCCAACTAGTCAGGGCCCTCATACAGTTCTTGTTTATTTTTCTTTGTAGTGGTGAAAAGACACAAAGTAAACACACAAAAGCAACCATAACTATTAATGGTGCCACACTGGCTTTTTCATTTTGTTTTCTTGGTGTCTGTGGCTCAAGTTGCTAGAAAAATCTATCAATCAGTTGACAGTTATTCCCAAGACCTCTTCATAGGGATGTGTTTGAATTATGTTTGTATGATATATGAATTAAGTTTACAGTAGGCAAAGTTTATATCATCTTCCCTCTGTCATTATTATCTTTCCTTTTATTTGTCCAAATTAAATACTATATGTTTTCCCCTGGCTTCCCCCCACCCCCAATTTGTTGGTTGTATCTTAGTTTTCTCTGTGTCTCCAAACTTTCAATGGCTTTTCCTCAAAGGAACAGAATCACTGGCTTTGTACATCTACAACAAGGCTTCAAATGTGGTTCTGTAAGGAATCTAAAAGAAATCTTCTCTTTGTTCTCAGTTTATGTGAGTGTTCAAAAAATTAAAGATAACTGTATAGAACTTAATTGAATAGAATTCCTAAAAAATAAAGTTCAACATCATTTATGAAAAATCATATTTATGACCTGGAAGTGCTGAGGTCGCCGGTTCGAAACCCTGGGCTTGCCTGGTCAAGGTACATATGGGAGTTGATGCTTCCAGCTCCTCCCCCCTTCTCTCTCTCTCTGTCTCTCCTCTCTCTCTCTCTCTCTCCTTCTCCTCTCTAAAATGAATGAATAAATAAATAAAAATTAAAAAAAAGACTACATCCTTTGATTCACCTTTAAAAAAAAAAGAAAAAAGAAAAATCATATTCAGTTTATACTCCCACAAGCAACATTCAACCAGGGTCAGGATGAATATTCTACCACTAAATGCTGCCTCAAAATCCACTAATTCCTTCACTTTCCTAGTTTTTTTTTAAATCTAGTCCTTTATTTATTTAGTTAGATATTTAAATATTTTTAAAATTTTGTTTATTGATTTTTGAGAGAGAGGAAGAGAGGAAGGAAGGGAGAGAGGGAGAGGGAGAAGAAAGAATGGGGAGGGAGAGAGATAGAGAGAGAGAGAGAGAGAGAGAAAACATTGAGCTGTTTCTGTATGTTCCCTGACTGAGGATCAAACCGGCAACCTCTGCATATTGGGACTATGCTTTAACTAACAGCTCTATCCAGCCAGGGCTCCTAACTAGTTTTTTTTGTTTTTGTTTTTTGGGTTGTTTTGTTTTTTGTTTTTTGTGTTACGAACACTAAGCTTTCCTTATTCCAAGCTGAAAGAGAGAGAGAGAGAGAGAGAGAGAGAGAAAGGAGGGAGGAACAGGACGAATCAACTCCCATATGTGCCTTGACCAGGTAGGCCCAGGGTTTCGAACCAGTGACCTCAGTGTTCCAGGTCGATGCCTAATCCACTACAACACCACAGGTCAGGCTCCTAACTAGTTTTTAATTCACAAATAGATCTGACCTTTACCCTCTGGTTTCTTATTTCATTTAAAAGTCAGAAAAAATTATGAAAGACCTCATTAAAATGTCTTATAAAATACTTCCTCAAAAGCTGGCTCTTGCCTCCCAACTTCTCTCTTCATCCATTTTCTCTGGGATCTGAAACATGACTCTAGTTTCCCAAGTCATGATAGAAGTTTCTCTTCCTTACCCATAGATTTCCCCAGCCAGAGCATGTATTTAAAATAGCAACATCTTCCAGACTTGAATAAATAATTCCGTGGTGCTCCAAGCGCCCACTCAGACTTGGGCTTATCTGGAGCTGTGAAGATGGCCTCGAAAGGTTAGTAGGCTGGTGCACTGGTGTCACAATTACCCAGTGTAAGTGCTCCTCAATGAATTATTTCTCCATTTAGGAAAACAAGATGCAAACAGGGTTCCATAGCTACCTTACACGGTGTTACGAACATTAAGCTTTCCTTATTCCAAGCTGAAAATTACCTGGTCTCTACACACCCTTCATTTTCCTCGCAGGCCTCTGCTCCCAGGAAGAGTCTTGCTATTTGTGACCCTAGCAGCCACCCCAAATCTTTATTAGCCTCAGTTTTTAGTGATTTTACTGACATCCACCTCAAAAACATTGACACTTCCTTTTATAATGACACTGGACAGACCATCTCTTTGCGATTGTTGTAATGAAAATAGAATTCATCTAAAACACACACACACACTCCTCACCCCCCCAACACACACACACACTCACCACCCCCCAAAACACACACACACACACACACACACACACACACACACACACACACACACATTCTTCTCTTGCTTCTAAGTGCAAATGCTTTTACTTTCCTTTAATTCTTCAGCATGCCTTTTTGGGGAGTAAAGAGCTACATTGTTTCAGGCGAGTTTCAGTGAATGGGTCATTTCCCTGCCTTACTTCTGCAGTGTGAACACACTCGTGATAACAATTAATGAGTGGAAGGGTTTTTATGATAGCGTCTAGCATCCGGTTTTTGGCTCTTAAATTCTCCCTATATACGCACGGATCCAATTACCTCTGGGAGAGCTCTTATTAATCTCAGTGTCAGAGCTGTTTCAACAAATCTACTGTAATAATGAAAAGTCACCTTATCACACTTTGCTCTCAGTAAATTTACCGTTCTTTGATAAGGTTACAAACAACTGGGAAGTAATTGATCTGTAATTAGTGTGGCAACTGCTGAAGAGAGTTTGTGCTGGGGTTTCATCATTTATCTGCCCAGCACAGCGCATCCTGCGCATGAACACTGAATTACTTAGCATTCCTTTCAAATACAAATGGTCTCAATGGGTTCTCCATTATTTTAAGAACTTTCTGAAGAGGAGGCTAACATTTAAATTTGTGATTATCTGTCACCAGCGCAATGCTTAAAGGAGTTGGGAGTAGAGGGGGATCATTTTTCACACATGACTTGCCAGCTGAAGCCAGCCTGCTCTATGAATGGGGAAAGACAGGAGCTCTTTGATCTGAACCAAACTTGCACAATTTATCTTTCAAATGCACTAAAGCTTTTGATAAATGCCAATTTGACAATTAAATTCTTCAAGGCCATAATATATCACCATCACAGTATCTATTTTTGAGGATCATTCAGCCATGACGTCTCTCAGCAGACTGCGGCCAGCAGAAGTCAGAGGGAAATGATAGCTCTCAGGCCTACCTCTGCTACACGTGGTACTTTTATCTCTTGCTAAGTCACAGAGCTCCGCTATCTTCCTTCAAGACAGGGCACAACCCAAAGGGATTGTGTTCGAGATCTGCTCCCTCTCATTTCTCTGATAATTCAGGATTGAAATGAACAAACCCTCTCCACATGTGCTCTTTTTTGACAGTCGATTGCTATTATAATATATATATTTTTCTCCTCTCAAAAGTTATTTTTCTTTCTGTTTTGCAAAAGAGAAGTGAAGGCAAGTCTGCCGTTCTCCCAGGTCTAAGCTGGTGGGAGGGGTAAAAGTAGAACCACTGAGTTGTCACTTTGGTTTTATGTAAGACCCAATTTCTCCTCAGATTACAAAGGTCACTGACAAGTCAGAGTGTGGACTGTAGTTGCAGTTCAAGGGAATGGAGAAAATAAACAGGAGGCATGAGGGCTTGAGGCGACACTTCACCTTTGAGGCTATTCCCATCGTTTAGTGTACGGGAACTTCAAAGTTACTTCGTGCCTCAGCTTGGATCTTTCTATGCCCCTTTGAGAGCTAAAATAGCTCTCAGATCATGGAGAAGGCTGGCCCCTGCCTTCTCAGGGTTTATATTCAAAAGCGCTTCTCCTCTTTGCTCTTTTTGCTCCACAAAAATTCAACCTTTGCTGGAAGAATAACAATTGTAATGTGACATTTTGAAATGTTTCACATGAAAGATTATTTTGGACTCCTTGGTTACGAAAGAGTTTCCAAAGAGCTGACAAAGGAAGATGCTCTGGATGTAGCAACAGCGCCTCTGTGATAGTCTTTCAAACCCTTCCATATCACAGGTAGCGTTGCCATGGCCCAGTGCAGCCCCACCACCCGGACAGTTGACATGGATGCGATGTTATCTTGTGACAAAACCGACATTTCAGTATGATTGTGGAGAAGACTAAAGCTTCCAGATCAGGTGGCTGACCTGCTGAAAATACAGACATAAGATTCTGCTTTGATGTCTGCATGGTATCTCTTCTCAAGGACTGAGGGGAATCGCTATAATCCTTACTATCTCTAAAAAAAGTGAAAGAGAACCAAAAGACTGAGTGTCTTAAGGGCATCTCACTGTTTCCAACACAGATTAATTTTTTGGATGGGCTATCATGCAGCATTGTCAATCAAACCCTCCTAGAATTGTAATGTGACATCAGCTCTCAGCACAGCTTGAATCATGAGTAATGAAAGTTAGCTACAAAGGAAATGAAGGTCACTCCCCTGACTTTCAAAATGTTAGCAGACTATAACTTTTTGTAAATGACTGAGAAGAACCATTATTTTGTAGTTGGGGCTACCAGAGGATGTTTATCATGTGCCTAAGGTTATCTCATGATGGCAAACCTGGGTGTAATCACACAGGAAAAATAAACCCAAAAAACACTTTGATCAATACCATTTTAAAGTATGATTCTAAATATATAGTACTGACAATTCTAGATGAAATTGACCAACTGATCATTTAGCTTTACTATGGCAGCCATATAATATTTAGGCCTTTGTTCTACCATGTCTATTAATTTAAGGTATACATATTTTTCTCATATTTTTTTCATATCTTACTGGATATACTTAAGAAATCAGTGACTAGGTAAAACTTTATTTACTGATAAATAATTGTCTATTTTAAGTGCTGATATTAAAGACATTCTATATATCATATGTGCATTTTTAAAAGATCAGCAAAGTTCTTTGGAATGGTTTTACTGATGTAATAAGCTCTTAAAATATCCTTCTCTAAATATTTACCAGTGGTACATCTAATAAAGGATTAATATCTAAAAGGTATAAGGAACTCATACAACTTAACACCAAACAAACAAAAAAACAAAACAGTCTGTTTAAAAAGTAGACAGAAGAGCCCTGGCCAGATCATCCCAGTCCACCAAGGTTGCGGGTTCTATCCCCAGTCAGGGCACATACAAGAATCAACCAATGAAGGCATAACTAAGTGGAACAACAAATTGATGTTTCTCTCTCTCTCTCTCTCTCAAATTAAACAAAATTTTTTATTGGGCAAAAGACATGAATAGACACTTCTTCAAAGAGAACACACAGATGGCCAACAGACATATGAAAAGATGTTCAACATCACAAATCAACAGGGAAATGCAAATTAAAACCACAATGAGATATCACCTCAAACTTTTCAAAATGGCTATCATAAAAAAAAAAAATCAATTAACAGGAAGTGCTGGTAAGGATGAAGAGAAAAAGAAACCCTTCTGAAATTTGGTGTAGCCACTCCGGAAAAGGGTGGAGATTCCTTAAAAAGTTAAACATAGAAGTACCACATGACATGGCAACTCCACTTCTGAATATTTATCCAAAGAAACCCAAAACACTAATTTAAAAAGCTATGTGCATTCCTATGTTCATTGCAGCAATATTTACATTGGAAACAACCAAAGTGCCCATCAACAGACAAATGGGCAAAGAAGAGGTGGCACATATATACAACGGAATATTACTCAGTCATAAAAAGAATAAAATCTTACCATTTGCAACAACAGAAATGGACCTAGAAGGTATCATGCTAAGTGAAATAAGTCAGTCAAATACCACATGATTTCACTTATAATGTGCAACCTAAAAACCAAATAAGTAAATAAACAAAACAAAAACAAACTCATAAATACACAGAACAAATTGGTGGTCACAAGATGGGGTGGGGGGATAGGTGATAGGTGAAAAAGATGAAGGGGATTAAGAAGTACTAATTGCCAGTTATTAAAATAGTAATGGGGATGTAAAGTACAGCATAGGAAATATAGTCAATAATACTGTAATAATCATGTGTTAGATAGGGCTAGACTTATTGGGTATTTCATAAAGTATATACTAGTAAATATCTAATCACTACATTATGCACCTGAAACTAATAATGTATGTCAACTGTAATTTAAATATAAATTTTAAAAATAAATAAATAATGAAATATCCTCCGTAAATTGTCTTCTGAAATATCACTAAATGAATCATGAACATCAAACATACAGGAATCAGACTGGAAAATTAACCCATAATAGAGAGTTGCATCATTAACTCCAAAATAGTGCTTGGTAAGTATCTCCTGTTATGTAACACTCTCTCACACATCACTGGATGAACTGCTTCAAGAACTGCCCCAAACTCTGACTTTCTCACTTTCTTTTGATGTTCAACATCACATTTGATGCAGGAGCACAAATGTAGGCCAAAATGTCATATGTCTAAATATTTAAAAGTTATACAATATTTCAGTATGTTGCCCTGGTCAGGTAGTCTGTTGGTTAGTATGTTGCATCATCCCAATATGTCAAGGTTGTGGGTACAATCCCTGGTAAGAGCACATACAGGAGTTAACCAATGAATGCATAAATGGGTGGAGCAATGGATGGGTAGTTCTACCTCTCAAATCAATAAAAAAATCATTTTAAAATTATATAATGTGTCTAAAAATTTCAAAAGTTACACATTAAAACTAGCACTTGCCCTGGCTGGTTGGCTCAGTGGTAGAGCGTCGGCCTGGCGTGCGGGGGACCCAGGTTTGATTCCCCGCCAGGGCACATAGGAGAAGCGCCCATTTGCTTCTCCACCCCCTCCTCCTTCCTCTCTGTCTCTCTCTTCCCCTCCCGCAGCCAAGGCTCCATTGGAGCAAAGATGGCCCAGGCGCTGGGGATGGCTCCTTGGCCTCTGCCCCAGGCGCTAGAGTGGCTCTGGTCACGGCAGAGCAACACCCCGGAGGGGCAGAGCATCGCCCCCAGGTGGGCAGAGCGTTGCCCCTGGTGGGCGTGCCGGGTGGATCCCAGTCGGGCGCATGCGGGAGTCTGTCTGACTGTCTCTCCCCGTTTCCAGGTTCAGAAAAATACAAAAAAAAAACAACAAAAAAAACTAGCACTCAAAAATATGATTATTCTTCCACCTTGATAAATATGTTTATAATTATAAAATTGTGTAGTATATAAAAAAGCATAGTTTTGATATGACTGAAAGTAAGCAAAATATAAAAAATGACAGAATTCAGTTACTCTTGTAGACATCTGGATGTTTTATTGATATGCTGCTGATGTTTGGATCAATAATCAAAATATGGGTAATTCATAAATTATATATTTATCTCCTATATTTTTCCTTGCCTTTCAGAAAAATTATAGTGTTTTTTTAAATTGTATTTAGGCAAAATTTGCATAACATAAATTTAACCATTTTTAAAGTGAACAATGAGTGGCACTTATAGTATGTACATTCACAATGTTGTAGAACCATCACATCTATCTAATTCCAAAATATTTTCATGATGGCAAAATGAAATCTCAAACCCATTAAACACTACCCCAACCTCTGGCAATCATGAAGAGAATTATATTGTAGTAATTAAGATTTTCACATAATTTTCATTCTATTTCTAAAAATCATCTAACATGCTAAATTGTAAAAGGTAGTAGCAATCAAACTGTATAAAATTTGAACACATTTTCTTTTTTTTTTTTTTTTGCAAGAGAGAGAGAGAGGGACAGCCAGACAGGAAGGGAGAGAGATGAGAAGCGTCAGCTTGTAGCTGCAGTACCTCAGTTGTTCATTGACTGCTTTCGAACATATTTTCATTAAAATTTTAAATCAAACATTAAAATTTAATATTAGTTTTTATATATTTTAAAGTTATTTTTCTTTTACTATATTAAAAGAAAATTTCTTTTTTTGTTTATATTTATTTTATATGTATTTTTTATAATTAGAAATTAAATTTAATGGTGACATTAGTCCATAGAAACATATAGGTTTCAGGTATACATCTTCATAGCATGTGAACTATTATTCACTATATTGTGTGCCCATCACCCAAAGTCACACCACTTTCCGTCGCTGTATATTTGACCCCCTTTACTTCCCTCCTCTTACCCTGTCCCTCTCATAACCACTTCACTTTTGTTTTTCTCTGAATCTCAGTTTTATAGCTTACATATGAGTAAAATTGTAAATTCTTAGCTTTTTCTTCTTTATCCAATCCTCTATCGAGGGACACATTTGTTGTTTCCATGTCTTGGCCACCATGAATAATGTTGTGATGAACATGGAGGTGCATGTGTCTTTACATACCAATGTTTTCAAGTTTTTCGGGTAGATACCCAGTAGAGGGATTGCTGGGTTATGTGGTAACTCTCTTCTTAATTTTTTGAGAAACCACCATACTCTTTTCCGTAGTGGCTGTACCAGTTTGCATTCTTACCAGTAGTGAACAAGGGTTCATTTTTCTCCTCTATCTCTCCAACACTTGTTATTACCTGTTTTGTTGGTAATAGTCAGTCTAACAGGTGTGAGGTGATAGCTTATTGAGAAATATCGATTTGCTGCTCCACCCATTTATGTATTCATTGGTTATATGCACCCGACCCAGGATTGAACCTGCAACCTTGGCACATCAGGAAGATGCTCCAATCAACTGAACTACCTGGCCAGGGCCACACTGTAGTTTTGATTTGTATTTCTCTAACAACTAGTGAAGATGAGCTTCTTGTCACATATCTGCATTTGTAAAAGACAAAATTTAAATTACAGTTACTAAAAATAAAATCTTAAGTAAACTTTTAAAAAAATTTTATTTATTCATTTTGGAGAGAGAAGAAAGAGAAAAAAAAACAAGAGGGGGAGGGGTGGAGAAGCAAATGGATGCTTCTCTTGTGTGCCCTGACCAGGAATCATACCCGGGACATCCACACACCAGGCTGATGCTCTACCACTAAGCCAACCAGCCAGGGCCTTAAGTAAACTTTAAAAGTAAACTCTTTAGTTTCCTCTTTTAAAGTTTTATTATTTTTACAACAATAAAAATATACACAATTTTAACATTCTAATTTCATTTGCAATATAAAGTCCTATAAATATACAAATTTAGCAGTAATACTAATTATTTAATATTGCGAAGTATTCCTCAGCTACCACATGAAACTAAGTTCAGGGCCTCCAGGACAGTGAATGACTTAAAGAAAACAATTAGATACTTCTAACCAATGCTATCCCACTAACCCAGCAGAGGGAAGGAGAAAAAGCACCCTGATCAGTAATATTTACAAATTTCTGTGGTGTAAAACCCCCCACAATGGCTAATTTCAGGCTACCAGTGATTTAAAAACTGGCTTGCAAAATTCCTGTTTTTGACAGTTGTGGGTATGAGCTAGCCCCAACAAATCACTGCTTAGCACCTTAGGAAATGACACTTCTTTAAGCAGTAATCTGTAACATTCGTGCTGAGACGAAGAATATGAAAAATTACTTTATGTGTTTTTTCTTATAATTAAGCATCTTCAGCTCAATTCTCCCCACACTCAGAAGCAGTCTACATTTGTAGACAGCAACACAGTCCCCAAACTTTCAGATCATTTGGACGTAGTTCTCCTTTTGTTTCAAAGACAGGGCAAGCAATATCAAAAAGTGTTTCTCAGGTCCTGAATAGTGTGATTGAAAACATGGATGCTTAGGATTTCTAGTCACTGTGTATCAATGCTGAGCACCAGATTCAGAAAGAAGGAAGCATCTGTGTACTTTTTAATCAATTTTATGTGTTTGAAAATTAAAAGTCCTTTTAATTACAGGGCCACAGAGTTCCTTAAAGATGAAACAGCTTGCTTGACTGGTGGTGGTATAGTGGATAGAGCAGGGGTTGGGAACCTATGGCTCACAAGCCAGATGTGGCTCTTTTGATGGCTGTATCTGGCTCGCAGACAAGTTTTAATAAAAAAATAATAATGTTAAAAATATAAAACATTCTCATGTATTACAATCCATTCATTTCCTACTGCTCATGTTTGTGGTTGCGTGTGGCTGGAGCCAATCACAGCTGTCCTCTGGGACAACACCAAATTTTTATTGGATAATGCGTAACATACATGTGTTGTTGTATGGCTCTCCCAGAATTACATTTTAAAATATGTGGCATTCATGGCTCTCTCAGCCAAAAAGGTTCCTGACCCCTGGGATAGAGTGTTAACCCAGAATGCTGAGGTTGCTGGTTTGAAACCCGAAGTTGCACTGGCTTGAGCTCAGAGTTGTCATCACAATCCCAAGCCTGCTGCCTTGAGCCTGAGGTCACCAGCTTGAGCAAGGGTCACCAGGTCGAGGCTGCCAGTCCAATCCCCTTGGTCCAAGGCACATATGAGAAACAATCAATGTACAACTAAGTGGAGCAATGAATTGATGCTTCTCTCTCTCCCTCTTTACCTCCCTCCCTCTCCCTTCGTTTCTCTCTTACTTCCTCTCTCTCTCTCAAAAATAAAATAAAATAATTTAGGTGAAACTGCTTATCAATTGGATCAACTGTATTAATAATGTTTAAGTTTTTCTTTCATTAGTTTTTGACCCACTTGATCTGTCATAGACTCAGAAATAAGTTAAAATCTCCTAACTTTAGAGTTTTATCTATTTCTCTTTACATATCCTTGTGGTTTTGCTATGCATTGCTTTCTGGTTAATGGTTTTGAACATCTTTTCATGTGCTCATCAGCCATTTGTATATCTTCTTTGGAGAAATGTCTACTCAGCTCCTTTGTCTTTTAAAATTTTGAGTTGTCTTTTTATTATTGAGTTCTAGTAATTCTTTTTATATTCTATACATTTCCTGCATCACATATGTGATTTGCAAATAATTTTTCCATTATGTGTTATCCTTTCACTGTAATGGTGATATCTTTTTTTAAGCATAATTCATGTTTTATTAACTCTATTTAATAATTTCCAAATGTGTATAATTTTATTTACAAGTATTTTCCTGAAATTTGAGGGTTTTGTTCTTAGGGTTTTTTTGCAATTTTTTTTATTATTAATTTTAATGCATTGACATTGATAAATTAGGGTACATATGTTCAGAGAAAACATCTCCAGATTATTTTGACATTTGATTATGTTGCATACCCATCACCCAAAGTCAAATTGTCTTCCGTCTGTCACCTTCTATCCGGTTTCTTTGTGCCCCTCCCCGCCTCCCACCCCTGTAATGGTGGTATCTTTTGAGATACAAACGTTTTATTTTAAATGAAGACCAATTTTTCTAATTTATCTCTCTTTTCTGTTATTTCTTGTGCTGTTATATCCTAATTAAGAATTTTTTGCCTAACTCATGGTCATAAGGATTTACTCCAGTGTTTTCCGATGCATTTAATAGTTTTAACTCTTACATTTAGATCTATGACCCCTCTTCAGCTAATTTTTGTGGCCTGACCCATGGTGGTGCTACGGCAGACTGGAATGTCCAAGAAGCCAAGCGACCATCGTAGAGTTGGAGAACCACTGTGTTATGCTGGCAGGCTCAGAGGTGTTAGTGCTCTGAAAGTCTGAGCAGCACTGGTGGTTTCTTGGGACTTTTTATAGTCACATGGTCGCCTTGCAAGAAGCAAGCAAGTGAGTTTACAGAGGAAAGAAAAAAAACAAAACACAAAAGCGGAATTGCCAGAAACAGAACAGTCATGTCAGCAATACCAACAGCCATACCATTGTGACATATCAGTAATAGCCTTATCAGGAACAGTCATGTCAGCAATACATCACTATCAGCCAGACCACTTTCATCAGACACCTCAGGAGAAGAACGAATGTCGATTTCAGGATTGCAATGTAACAGCCATGTCAGTGGCGCAGTGGATAAAGTGTCAACCTGGAACACTAAGGTTGCTGGTTTGAAACCTTGGGCTTGCCCGGTCAAGGCACATATGGGAATTGATTCTTCCTGCTCCTCCCACTCTTCTCTCTTTCTCTCTCCTCTCTAAAATGAAAAAAAAAAAAAAGCTAATTTTTTATATGGTGTGAGGTAAGAATCCAACTTCACTCTTCTACATGTGGATATCCAGTTGTATCAGCATTGTTTGTTTAAAAGACTATTCTTTCCTACATTAAACGTTTAGGACACCCTTGTCAAAAGTCATTTGACCACAAATGTAAGACTTTATTTTGGAATCTCAATCGAATTCCATTACTCTGTATCAGGGGTAGAAACCTATGGCTCGCGAGCCAGATGTGGCTCTTTTGATGGCTGCATCTGGCTCACAGACAAATCTTTAATAAAAAAATAACGTTAAAAATATAAACCACTCTCATGTATTACATTCCATTCATTTCCTACCGCTCATGTTCATGGTTGTGGGTGGCTGGAGACAATCACAGCTGTCCTCCGGGACAACATCAAATTTTTATTGGATAATGCGTAATGTACACGGGTCACTGTATGGCTCTCATGAAATTACATTTTAAAATACATGGCGTTCATGGCTCTCTTGGCCAAAAAGTTTCTGACCCCTGTGCTATATGTTTATCCTTAGGTCAGAATCATATTGTCCTGGTTACTGTGGCATTACAGTAAGTTTTAAAATTGAATGTGTGAGTCCACCCATTTTAGTCTTTTTTCTCAAAATTGTATTAGCTATTCTGGGTCCCTTTTACTCCATATAAATTTTAGGAACAGCTTGTGTGTTTCAACTCTAAAGGCAGTGGGGATTTTGATAGGAATTGCATTTAATATGTAAATGAATTTGGGGATTATTGCTATCTTAACAGTCTTAGATCTCCTGATCCATAAGCATGGGATGTCTTCTTATTTACTTAGGTGTTTAAAAGTTATTTTAATAATATTTTGTAGTCTTCAGTGTCTAAAGACTGTATTTCTTTTGTTTAATTTATTGCTAAACACTTTTTTCGTTTTGATACTTTTGTAAATGGAATAATTTTCTTAATTTCATTGTGACTGTTTATTGCTAGTCCATAAAAGAATAGTTGATTTTTTTTTTGCCTGACCTGTGATGGTGCAGTGGATTGATCATTGGCCTGGAGTGCTGAGGTCACTGGTTTGAAACTCTAGGCTTGCCTGGTCAAGGCACATATGAGACTCGACTATATACTATAAGTTTTCTTTCCAGCCCCCCCTTCTCTCTCTCTCTCTCTCTCTCTCTCTCTCTCTCTCTCTCTCCTTCCTCTTATATCAATAAAATAAAATCTTTTTAAAATGTAGTGATTTTTATATACTGCAATCATGGCCATGCAGGTCCTCACTGGATTTGGGCAGACAGTAAAGAAACAGTGGAGTCAAAAAATGGTGGGCCATTCCTTTATTAACGTCTCACACCAGCCAACGAGCAAACAGGCAGGGAAGACCACTTCCCTCTCATTCAGAGCTCCCGAAGCCCTGACACATTTTGCAGTTCCACAATCAGGAGAATCTTCTCTGGTTCCTCCTTGAATCAAAGGCCCCCACAAGCCTCAGTAGGGCTCCCAAAGCCCCTCAGCTCTGGTTCCTCATCTGCTCACCTCTTTCCCTGCCAACATGGCTTCTTCTTCAGCACCCTGCATTCTCTCTGCTCTCTCACTCTGCAAACATGACTTCATTCTGCCTCTTCTTCTTCTCTCTCTTTTCAAAACTTTCTGGCATGAAAACCTTTCCTCCAGCAAATATCAGCAAAACAATAGCCCTTCCCAAGCAGGAAGGTAATGCAATTTAACAGACCACGTATACCTGGTGCTGCCTAGTCCTCAAAGCAAACTATAAGTGAGCAAACATAAAAATCATATATAAGGTGACCAATCGTCCTCCTTTAGGGAGGAAAATCCTTCTTTTGTAAGTTCCATCCTCCCTCAAAAAGTGTCCTCCTACATTTAAGGTCGGTGGGCATTGGGGGAAGGTCAGGTGAGGAACTTTGGCTAGAACTGCCCACACTCATGCGCACCAAAAGAAACTTCCCAGGAGTCCTTTGGAAAAGAGGACTGCCAGCCAGTGAGATTTTGCCACGTCATATCAACTCGCCCACCCTACAGACCCTTTAAATATCCCCCACACGGTTTTGTCCATACAACTTCTCTGACCTCTGTCCCCAGGACCAGAGAACATTGTCCAAGAAGTGATGTACTAAATAAAGCTTTTACTATTCCACACTTCGTGGCTATGCCCTTCTTTCTTCATCGGCGGGGAAAAATACCTTACACTACATGTCCTCCTTTTTGATATTGGAAGACTAATCTGTAAATGTCCATATTCCATCAATGCAGTTGATCCATTGCGTGTGATGTAATGTATTTGTATCTAAATGAGTACTTTTTTCTTACAGTTATTATTAAAAATTAATAGACATGTAAGTATAATTACAAAATAAAATATTACAAATGTTTTTACTAAGCATTTATCATATTATAGTGTATTATTGCTGCAATGAATAAAATGTTTCTTTTATTTATGGTATTGTTTTATTCAATTTATTTTAGTTCTCCTTTTCATTGTAAAAAAGTTGGTCACCTTATATTTTACAAACTTATTTGACCAACACTGCAACCTTGCTGAACTCAATTAATAGTTCTAGTAGATTTTGTGTGTGTGTGTGTATGTGTGTGTTTGTATTCATTAAGATTTTCTGTATACAACATAATGTCATCTGCAAATAGAGATAATTTTACTGTTTATTCTCCAATCTAGATACCTTTTATTTCTTTTTCTTGCTTAATTGCCCTGGCTTTAATCTCCTTCACAACGTTGAACACAAATGGCAAGAGCAGACTTTCTCATCTTTCTGTTTTCAGAGAAAAAGCATTTTGCCTTTTACCATGAAGATGGTAGATGTGGTTTTTTTATAGATGACCTTGTCATTCTAAGAAATGTGTAAACCTGTAGAGAATTTTTATGAGTTGGAGCCAAACTGACAATAATTGCTGGGAAGCAAAATTTCAATGGATTGAGAAAATGCTCCAGAGAACGGCAGTTTTGCACCTTATTTTGTATATTACAACCAAAGGAGGAAGCCTAAACGAGGTTACATAAAACCCACTGGTGATAGACTAGGGAGGCGGGGGAAAGCAAAGCAGGAAATCTCTGGATTGGATAGAAAGTAAAATGAATAGACACAGACATTTTTACATAGGTGGGTATAGGATAGTTAACAGTTAACAATTAGCACGAGCCTGACCTGTGGTGGCGCAGTGTATAAATCATTGACCTGGAACGCCGACCTGAGGTCACCGGTTTGAAGCCCTGGGCTTACCTGATCAAGGCACATACGAGAAGCAACACCTGCTTCCTGCTCCTCCTCCTGGCCTCTCTCTCTTTCTCTCCTCTCTGTAAAATCAATAAATACAATCTTAAAAACAAAACAAAACAAAACAATTAACGTGATAATATCAATGAGGTGCTCTGTGCCCTCCTGCTCTGGTGGTATGAGGGTCTGGAAAAAGGAAATTACCCTGACATTCCAAAGGTATGTTATTGTAGATGCAAAAAGACAACAGACTCAGTTAAGGTAAAGATTGACCCTTGTCATGAAAGATACTGGTCTAGGACATGACTACCAGCATGACTTGCTTTTAGCAGAGAGTTTTAATATCAGGCCATCCTTTGTGGTTACTTCAGGTCTCTGAGTTTGTAAGGCCACCGTGCAGGCATCTCAGCTTGTCAGGTTTAGTATGTGGCTAGTGGTAGGTTCAAATAATTTAAGAACTGGTACTCTGCCCTAATGACCATTTTAAGTATAAAAAATGATATACTGAAAGGTAGTTTAGTATTTCATGCATTTAATACTTAAATAAGAACAAGAAAAGAGGTACACAAACTAGATTATGTTATGTTTTAAAATATTAATAAAAATATTAAATAATACCTGACAAAGAACAATAAAACTGTTATTTGAGATATTTCCAATGACAGCTTGTCACCCCCTGGTCATTTGGCACTTTTTCTCTTTACATTATATGCTTGTTTACTGAAGTAACAAATGTGAGGGAATTAAAATGCAGTATTTTATCAAAGGTATAATGTGTTTTACAAAACAAATAAATAAGTACTATAAGCATAATTACATCAAATTTTTTTTCACCTATGGAAGGAATGAACATTACTATGGGCTCTTAGAGTACTCTGTTATGTAGATGAACATTAGAAAACAGTAAGGAATGTAAATTTGTAATTTCCACATTGGGCGGCTTCCCAGATGCCCACCTTAGAGAGAACCCTGATTCCAAGTGCCATTTTAACAACTAGTTCACTAAACTCAACAAAAAACTAGGTATCGGTTCTACCAAACTGGTGCAAACCAGCTGAATCCCACCACTGTATGTGGCCCTTCTTTGGTTCAAAACCTTATCAGGTTGAGGAAGTTTTCTTGTATTCCTAGTTATTTTAGCATTTTTGTTATTAAATGGTGTTGAATTTTGCCAAATGCCTTTTCTGTATCTATTGAGATGATATGTGGCTTTTGCCCTTTATTAGTATTACACTGCTAAATTTTTAGGTGTTAAACCAACATTGCACTTCTGGGATAAATCCCCCTGGTCACTAATAAAATGTGAACAGGCTCAGAATTTCAGTACTGAAGAGGTTGGGTGGTGAATTACTGTGGATAATAGGACTGTATAGCACAGTGTATTTAACTATCACTGAGTATTCCAGTCTTAGTTGAGATCATGTCAGGACGTGTACCGCTATGACATTGTGATAGGACAGCATTGCTAGATAAGGGACCAAAGGTTTGCCACCTTGAAGCTGCCTTTTTGGGATATTGATTTTAAAGCTGTTCTAATAAGAAACAAAAGACTCAGAAAGAACTTCCAACCCTCCCCCTTTTCTGGCCCAAGGGATTTAGAGAGGAAACTACTTCAGGAAAGAGAGGTTAGGATGTCACCTGAGCCTAATTTGAATTAAGTATGGTAAATAGAGCACTTCAGGCAGGTGCCTGCTAGCTAGATACCCCCCCCCCCCCCCCCGCCAAGTCCCATTGTTTCTGGGTTGCTTAGCAAGGATATGTCTATTGTGTATGTTTCCCTCTCCCTCAACTACGTGTAAATCACCTGTTCTCACTTCTAAAATCTAATATCCGTTCCCCCCCTTTCTCCTTTTCCTAAACATGTTATATAGCCGATGTTGCCTCACTGTCTTTGGAATTTTCATGCTTATATAAATTCGCCATGCCCATGTATTAAAAACTTCTTTCTCTCCTCTTAATCTTCTCTTTTAGCTTGGTTATTAGCTCAGCCAGAAGAACTTAGAAGGTGGGAGAAAAATATTAATATTTATTTTTTTATCCCCATACAACAAATCTGGTGGCTATATGTTTGTACAGAATTATGAGTGCATATTATCTGTAAAACATGCATGTGGTTTTCCTGTCTAATAATGTAGGCCAAGGATAATATCTACGAATTAAGAATAAGTAACTCTCTAATTTTATTTATTTATTATTTCTTTAGAACTTTCAATGGTAAAAGTGACTAGTTCAAAAATACATGTAATGAACTTTTTGGTCCCATCTGCAAGGCTTATGAATTTAATTCAAACTGCATAACACCGCCTCCCTTGTCTCCCTAATATGACAATCCAAAAAGTTGTGTAAATAGGATATAGCCTGGACCTTGCCCTCTTGTAATGGCACGAAAGGTGTTTTGAATGGTCTACCTGTGCTTAGAAATACAAACTTAATTTTTGTGTGGCTATAAGATAGTACTTTCCTTTTACAGCTGCTGAAATAGCTATATCCAACAAAAGAATATTCAACTTTTTCTTGCTAATGTAAGTTCATGGAAAAAAAAATGAAGCCAAACTCCTTGAAAAACAAAACGATTTTCCCCTTTTCACTGTTTCCACAAAATGAAAAGAGTATTAATGAATTGGCACAGAGTGCCAATTTCATCTGAGGATTTCACTATTTCAGAAATACAGGTACAGATTAATATGTCTTTAGATTTATATTTCCAGATGAAATTTTAACACTGCGATACTCTCGATAAATAATAAAATATAAATAATATTCAGCTGCTAACATTCCATGATGAAATTATCTTACCAATTCTTATCATTTATCACTTTTTTCTAACTATAGAAATCTATAACTAAACCAATGAGTTTTAGCTCTTTCACTTACTTTGAGACTGTAATTATAGCAGAGTTAATAAATTTCTTGCCCTATAATCTCTATTTGATGTATTTTAATCCCCTCCCTAATTTCAATAAAAGGTTCTTTAGAAATAATAAATACAAAGCAAGTGCGTTATATTCACATTCATTGATTATAGTCCAGGATTACCTACTAAAGGCACCAAGTCATTTGTACTTTTAATAGAACTGAATTCTGCTGACAGTCCTTTCCTTCTAGCTTCATTTTATGATGGAAAAAACCTGCAGCAGCTTTTTCCAAAGTCTATTTTTTGATGTATTAGAATTATATAGGGTATGATAAGTTTTTAGCCAAAATAAAGAGAGAAAAAATTTAATGAGCAACTCTATTTGGGAAATTCTGAGTTAACACAAGGTAAAACATTTTCACCCCTTTGTTACAGAAATCTGTGGGGTTTTGATATGCTAATGAATATTGTGACTTTCTAAAAAGGTCATAAACTAGAAACTTTTCCCAAATATTGGAGACCATAAAATCACTTAAAACTATTATTTAAAAATATAAACAGGTCTTACTAGTATAATCTTCAAGTTTTCTTTCTGTTGAGATATTGAAGTCAATCTTAAACACATCAATTAAGGAATAACAAAATTACAGACTATACAATAGAATATTGTACAGCCATCAGAAATAATTCTTTAAAGATTTTTTTTTTTTTTGTATTTTTCTGAAGCTGGAAACAGGGAGAGACAGTCAGACAGACTCCCGCATGCGCCCGACCGGGATCCACCCGGCACGCCCACCAGGGGTGACGCTCTGCCCACCAGGGGGCGATGCTCTGCCACGACCAGAGCCACTCTAGCGCCTGGGGCAGAGGCCAAGGAGCCATCCCCAGCGCCCGGGCCATCTTTGCTCCACTGGAGCTTCGGCTGCGGGAGGGGAAGAGAGAGACAGAGAGGAAGGGGGGGGGGTGGAGAAGCAAATGGGCGCTTCTCCTATGTGCCCTGGCCGGGAATCGAACCTGGGTCCCCCGCACGCCAGGCCGACGCTCTACCGCTGAGCCAACAGGCCAGGGTCTCTTTAAAGATTTTTTAATGGGGCCCTGACTGGCTGGTTTAGCCGTAGAGCTTTGGCCAGGGGTGTGGAAGTCCTGGATTCAATTCCTGGCCAGGACACACAGAAGAAGCGACCATCTGCTTCTCCACCCTCCACCCCTTCTCCTTCTGCAGCCATGGCTCAAATGAGCAAGTTGGCCCAGACACTGAGGATGGCTCCATGGCCTCACCTCAGGCACTAAAATTGTTCTATCACTGAGCAATGGAGCAGTGGCCCCCGATGGGCAGAACATCAGCCCCAGACTGGGTTGCCAGGTGAATCTCAGTTAGGGCTTATGCAAGAGTCTGTTTCTCTGTCTCCCTGCCTCTCACTTGATTTAAAAAAATAATAAGATTTTAAAATTTTTCTACAAAATTTTCTACAAAAATTATCAGGAAATTTGTTGAAAATTACCAAAAGCAAATACACACAGAGAAAAAAAATGGCCATGGATAAATTTTTTCTTCCTTGTATTTTTCCATAAATTTTATTTTTTAAATATTAACATGCATTAATTGTATTATAAGAAAGTTAAAGCTTTCCCCTTTACTTCATTTACTCTGCATATTGCATTTTTAACCCATCATTATTTCTCATCTAAACTATTTTAATTGACTTTTTTTTTTTCTTTACCTCCAATCAATCTTTTATATCAGAGGTCAGCAGACTATGGCCCACAGGTCCAATTAGAATGCTGCCCATTTTTATAAATAAAATTTATTAGAACATAGTTTTGTCCATTTGTTCTTATGTCTAGGGTTGCTTTTGCTCTATGGTGATAAAGTTGAGCAGTTGTGACAGATACTGTATAATGCACAAAGCCTAACATATTGCCATGTTACAGGACTTGGACTAGGGCAGCCAATGAAACCCCCAGGCCACCCTCACTAGAAGAGACCCAAACTCTCAGGGCAATAATATGCTCAAATGTGTGCAACACTGAACTGACCATTAGGTGATTATGTCAGTTTAGGCCTGTGAGGAATATATGCAAAGAAAGAAGTAGATACACAATAGAATTATTAGGGAAATGCCTGTGAAGAGTAAAGGGAAGAAAGAGTAGGAGTAGGTGCATGTGTGTCAGGGGGCAATAGACCAGTTGCAGGTGTAACGTTGTGGTTATTTTCTCCAAATTGTCACACACCTCAACTTTTGGCTTAGAAAAGATTGAGTCCAGTTTGGACTAAGGCAGTCAGGAGGAGGTCATCTCCAAGGCCATAGTGATTGGGGTACACAGATGGTTCAATCAGAATGAAGTTTAGGATTTTCATTCAGCAGGTACAGTTAGTAGTAGGCTCTCTCTCCTTGGATGTGAACAAGGGAGCATGTAACTCTGGTTGATGCTGGTAGTCTGTATGAGTCAAGAATGTATTCTGCTAAAAGCAACCGACTCTGATTACAGAGTTATTGTTGATGAACAAGGGAAAGCTCCAAGATGAATGTTTGCTGACTTCAGTTCGGTAGTTTCAAGGCAACACCTCCATGATTCACTCGGCCTCATTGTTGCAGCAGCTTCATTCTCACAATTCCTACTCAGCAGCAGGGAACCGGGGAGGGCAGGATTTCTCTCCCCATGCCTTCCATCCATTAGGGATGAAAACCTGTCATTCTCAGACACCCCCCAACCAGAACAGGGTTACACACCTACTTCTGAACCATACCTAGGACCCATCTTCTCTAAGGTCAGGAATCACTGTTACACACAAAACAAAATTAGGATTCCAGCTAGTGTGGCGGGGCCAAGGGGTGGGAAATAGCTATGGAAGGACAACAGCAGAACCAGCCACTTCGTTATCTTACAAGGCCAGCCTGAGGATGAAGCTGACACAAAGAGAAAAGGCTAGAGCTGGAAAAAGAAAGAGAGAGAGAAACGAAGCCAGAGCTCCCATCAAATGTACTTGCAGCTCACTCTGCCTAAGGAGTTTTCTGTCGTCTGCACCAGGCCGACCCTTTGATGGTCAAGGCAGTTTGAACTGGCTTTCTCTTTCCTACAGCTAAAGACTCCTAGCTGATTGAAGGAAAGAGAACTTTCTTTGATTTTAAACAGTCCAAGACAGAGTAGCAACGTTGAAAATCAGCTGAGGGGCTTGGGTGGTATTAGTTAAGATACTTTTGGTTGTAAGTTACAAACAAAAAAACAAAAACCCCTAACTCAGAAAGACTAAACAATAAAAAACATATTAACTCAAATAACTGGAAATGTAAAAGTAGGGCAGACTCCAAGATTCAGCTGCTCAAAACCTGAGATTCTTTCTGTCTCTCCACTCTGCCATCAGCATCAACATCAGCCTAGGGCTGCCATTAGCAATAGAAGCTACACCCAGCAGGAGGCAGAAAAAGCACAGAACCCAGTTCTTTCAGTTTGATAGGGTCAATCTGGCTCAACAACACCTGTAGCAAATGGCCGTGTGGAGGAGCGGCAGGGATGAGATGTGGGAGTAGCTGATGTGTATACACGTGTGCATGTGTATGCACACATATCTGTGTAGCAAGCGGCTGGTTTCTTCAATTTAGAATAAATCTAGTCTCAAGTACTGCTTTTGTCGTAATTACATACATTAGTAACTACTGAGTGTTTACCACATGCTTGTCACTCTATCTTTACATGCATTATCTCATTAAATCCTTGCAACAGACTTTTGAGGCTTTTTTAATTGAACCTGGGAGGAAGCAACTGAAGGCACAGAAATGTTAAGAAATTTGAACAAAGTAACACAGCTAGTGAGTGGCAGAGCTGGTATTTTACTGCAGGAAGAGTGAATACAAGTTTTAGAACCAAACAGTCCTGGATTTGGATCCCTGGCTCTGTTATTTCCAAGCTGTGCAACCTTGGGCAAGTCACTTCACTTCTGAGTTGCACGTTCCTCATTCATGCAATAGCATGAATAGGATAGATAATGATTGTAAACCAGTAGCCACGGCCACTGTCACAGCTGCCTGGCCCATGCAGGTTTGCATTAGATTCGGACAGTCGATAATGAAACAATGGAGCCAAGAACTGGTGGGCCATCATCTTTAATCCTAGCTTGCACCCAGCGGGCAAGTAAAAACACACACTGGGCTCCAAACCCACTCATTCAGTGCTCACAAAGCACTGACTTATCCGAGTTTCCTAGAATCAAAGGTTTCTAGCTCACCAGACTTATTCACCTCTGTTCCCCATCTCCTTCCTTCTCCCTGCACAAACTCTGCACTAACTCGCTTCTCACTCAGCACTCCACCATGTTGGCTACCTCTCCTGGCCTTCTCCATGTGGCCTTTCTCTGCTCTCTAATGCTAATCTCAGGAACAGAGAGAGCAAGCTCCCGATTTGCCCCACTTTATAGTATAGAAATCAAAACCTTTAATCTAATATACAAACAAGGAAGTCTCTAATACAAAGTCACTTAACTGAGGCATAATGGGATTCCTCATGAGAGTGCACCACCCCACATCATGCAATCAGTCAAGGGTGTGGGGAAAAGCTTAGTCTTAAAACTAAGCCTTAGGCTATAACCATCCTGCCTGCTTACAGCCTGTCTCCCCCACACCCAATGCAAACTATAAGCAAGCAAACGTATATCATATTTAAAAACTTATTTGACCAACAATGATCCACATCATAGATATGCTCATCACTGTGCTGGAGTTCTCAACATGACCCCTTGGGTTCAATAATTCACTAGCAGGACTCACAGAACTTAGAAAAGCTGTTTTAATTTGGGTTATAATTTATTATAGTGAACAGGTACACATTAAAATCAGCAAAAGGGAAAAGAGTATGGGGCATATTTCCGGGGATCTCAGGCACAAACTTGCAGTTTTCCTCTCTCAGAGGAGTCTGCTGAAAATGCTTAATTCTGCCAGCAACAATGTGTGTGTGACAACAGGGACAGAGTACTGCCTTGGTGCCCAGAGTCTCCATGGGTGTGCACCATGTAGGCACGGAATACCCACATGGCTGATCATAGTTACTCAGTCTTCTGCCCCTACCAAGGTTAAACAGACACATCCTGGTCCAAGGCCCTCACCATCAATCATTATCTGGGATGGCCCAAAGCCCCAGGCATTCGAAGCCACTTATCAAGCAGGATATGTCAAGGATTTATAAGTTATCTCCCAGAAGCCAGTCAAGGGCCAGTCCTTTCTTAGGAACATCAAAGGTTTGAACAACCCAGGCTTGCTGCTTAATTCTTTACTGTATCATCAGATTACTTCAAACATGTAACCATTCTCGGATTGACCTCTTGAGTCTGTCTCATGGCAGTCACTCAGTTCTCTCTCCTTTGCCTCCATCCACAAAACCAGAAGGCAGCGTTAGTAATTAAGGACTTGAGAGGATTCATCTAGTTTCAACTATTGATTACTCTTATCCAGATACTAATACTCACTATTCCTGGTCTCACAATTCACAAATATTAATGAACTGCTATATTTTGGAATTGCAGAACCAAACATTTTTAAAAGGGATGATTCCTCAAAAGTCATAGTGCTTATAATAGCAAGAAATGACAATGGTTTAGGATTACACTCTATAATAAATAATTAGACGGTCTCCCTTAATAGTCAGATTTTTTTTCCATTTTATTGAGGAACATGTAGATAAATCAAGATGGTTGTTTTTCTTTCTGGACAACTTTGACAGTATTCTCAAAGATTTTAAAACTGCACAACTGAACTCAAAACTTATTTTGACCTAGCCCTTCTAATTTATGTGTATTTATTTATAAATTATGCATACCGATTCTACTGTGCTAATATAACACATATATAAAATATTATACAACTCAATGGAGATTTTAAAAGGAGGAAATTGAAAAGTAAATATAGATAGAAATTCTAATACTGTCTTCCCATAACTGAGTGGATCATCTTGGGAATCCATTGGAGCACACACCTCCAATGTCAACATCATTATTCTCCATACTGGAACTATACCCCAATTTCTTTATGTCACATTATCCTGGTTAGTCTGGGCCTCTCTGAGACCCTCAGTATTGTCTCATCATTGTAACAGCATAGAATTATGGAGAGTATGATTTGGTATGGTAGTAAGAGAAAGAGTCAATGAAATAACTCAAAGCAATGGAATGCTAACCTGTGAGGCAAGGGGACTGGGAATTCAAGGCGATTTCCAGATGTTGGATTTATTGTCCCAATAAGGAGTAAGGAACTGTCCACAAAAGGGAAAAATATATGGCTGCCCTCACAGATGGATGGAATTGAGTTGGGCAATGGGAGCAAGAAGTGAGCCAAAGCCTGCAGGGAGAATTCAATGTCACACAACTAGGGAGAATATGAAACCAGCCCAATGGAAGACCCTACTGAGGCCAACCATGAAGCTCTTAACCTCCTCTCCCATTAGGCCACTGAAGTGATTCAATCTGGTTCCTTTCTTAACTTTCAGGAGCCCCAGAGGCTGAAAGCTGTCCTCTCAGGCCCCATCTGTCAAGGTAACTAAGGACTATCCATAGTCCCCACAGGACTATTCTCTGCAAACTCCCTTCTAAGCTTTTTAGCCTCTGACTGGCTTTCTGGCTGCTTCCCTAAGTAATCAATCCTAGGCTTTCTCTAGATGGACTAGATTGGGCTGGTGATGGGAGGGGAATTTTAGCAGGATTAGGACCTCCCTCTGGTAAGCAATTCATGTTTTCACATTAAAAATGTTGCCCATAAACTCTGTATTGTCTTGTGCTGTATGCAATTTTTATTTAAAAAGCATATAGTGGGCTGAGGTTGAAACAAGATTCCAGTGAGACATCAGTTTTCTCAGTAAACTTCACTTGGGATCATGTCTTGAGAATGTTCTTTCTCCTGAGAATAGGTCTGAAGGGAGATCACCAAGAAGGGGGCAGGAATGGTGGGTGGTATGGCAGGAAGCCGGCGTTAATGGACTTAAAATTAATTGGCATGTGTGTGGTAACAGGAAAAATGTAGGGAACAGATGTTGAGGAGAGGCCAATTGCCAGCATACAGGGATGGATTGCCTGTCTTTCTGCCAGAGCTCAATCTGAGCTCCTGGGAGAAATGGTTTCGCTACCTTAAGGTCTTAATGAAACATTAGTCAGGTCTGTGGGGACTGAGTTTTTGCCAAGGAGACGTTATTCTAGACCAGATTTCAAAGAGGCAGTGGAAGCGCAGTGCCATGTAACTTGCGCAGTTTCAGACCAACCCCTTCCAGGCTTCTGTGCACCTGTAGCACCTTCATGAAAGCAAAACTCAAGCAGTGTGTTGTTTCATTGGCATTCTCATGTATGGTCCCTGACACACTGAAGAGCTACGGGTCTCCAGATTCAACCCAGCCACACCGAGGCGTCAAGCTGCACCCATCATCTTCACAGCAGTACGATCTGCTAGGCTAGGGCACCAGGGCGTGTGCAGAGACAGGCTTCCGTGCATAATGCACTCACTCACTCTTCCACTCACAACAAGGACCTAGTGACTGCTCCCACTGCGCTTTGTGCGCATACTTGCTGTGTACTGGAGACCTATCTGTGAACAAAACAGACGAAGGTTTTAGCCCTCATGGAGCTT
The DNA here is from genome assembly GCF_036850995.1 of Saccopteryx leptura. Classification (NCBI taxonomy): domain Eukaryota; kingdom Metazoa; phylum Chordata; class Mammalia; order Chiroptera; family Emballonuridae; genus Saccopteryx; species Saccopteryx leptura. Next base: position 165,117,016 of record NC_089506.1, read on the forward strand.
ACATTTCAATGGGGGGAGGTAATCAACAAACAATATACATAAATGATATATTATGTTGGAAGGAACGTGTGTATTATAAATGAAAAGAAAAGGTAAAGCAGGATAAAGGGAACAGGGAGTGACAGGGGTGGACTTGAATGACAGTTTTAAACGGAATGGTCAGGACAGCTGGCCTCATTAAAGAGAGCACATGGATATTAAGGAGAAGAGTATTCAAGGCTGTGGGAACAGCCAGTGCAAAAGCCCAAAGTTGAAAGTGCATAGGCAGAAAGAGCAAGGGAGGGGGGATGGAAAACGGGAAGAATGGGCCAGAGCATCAAGCACCCTGGAAGCCAATGGAAGTTCAGCCTTTGGCTTTGGGTCTGAGTGAAATGGGAGCCGTTGCAGCATTTTCAGAAAAGGAGGAATATGATAAAAAGTATCTCTGACTGCAGTGTTGAGATAAGGGCAATTATAGATACAGGGAGATGATTTAGGAGGTTACTGCAGAGGTCAAAGCAAGAGATGCTGGTGGCTTAGAGCAGGGTATTAGCAGTGACGGTAGGAGGAAGTGGTTGGATTCTTTTGAGACTGTCCTCATCTTCAGTTATGTTTGAGTGCCCTGAAGTATAAGCTACTGCATGCGTGGCCTTACGTATTAGTGGCTCACTCTATCTTGAATTTCCAAAACGTACTTTAAAAAACATTGAAAAATTATAGCTGAAAAGTAGATTTACATTAGTTCAGGTGTGTAACATAGTGATTCAACATTTATATGTATACCTTAGGATGCAATCACCACAATAAGTCTAGTAACCATCTGCCATTATACACAGTTATTGGGATATTTACTGTATTCCCTATGCTGTTCATTACATCCCCATATCTTACTTTATAACTGGAAGTTTGTACTTCTTAACTCCCTTCCCCTTTTCCACCCATCTCCCTACCCTTCTCCCCTCTGGCAACAATCAGCCAAATGTACAATTCATATAACATTCCTCAGGATTAACGTTGGAAAATGTTGCTTAATGTCTAAGGCTCAGGGCAAAGAGTGGTAATTAGCTATCCACAGGCTATATTTGGTATAAGTTTTTTTGTGTTTGTTTTTTTTTAATTGAGCTAGCATTCTAGATTTACACAAAAATATGAATTTCTAGCTTCATTTAAAAAATTAGAATCTCTGGCAATGCACTTTCTCATGACCACCTCTAGCCGGAAACGAGTGGCTCTTCCCATGTGCCACCCAGTTCCCCTCAGTCCCCACTCGCTTACTTTCCCATGTTCACATTGCCTGCCTGGACCACGGAAGCATCAGGATTCATGAAACTGCCCGGGTCCAGGAGGAGCTCTTAGGAGGAGAAGCAGTGATGCGGGTCAAGACCACAGATGCTACTAGGCCATTAGTCTCTGGAGTATGGGACACCCAAGCAGAAGAAGCTTAAAGCTCATTTGTCTACACAAATATCCTCTTTGGGTTTTCTCTGTAAGCACCTTAGTCTCCCTACCCTTGGTCCCTCTGTCCCTTCTCATACAGTGAGTACGATGAAAAGAACCAGATCTCTTCTAACTTGTGAAGAAGACTGCTCACCACCCCCCTCCTCTCTCCCCTGTAGAAAGCTCTGTGGGTCTAAGGTAGGCTTTGTGTATTAGGAGCCATGGAGTGAATGGCCGAGGCCACAGCTCTAGACTTTAGGGAGAAGACTGCTTTCTCCTGCTCTTCTTTCTACCGTTTTCTGCCTTTTCTTGCTCTCTGACTAGTAAGACCTGGAAGATCAACACTAGTATAAGATTCAAACTGGCAGACTTGAGTCATAGACCTTGGGCTCTCCCACTCTCTAGGGTCAGGGTCTCCATGGAGGCCTCTGGGGACAAGTACCTCTAGACATAAAACACGTACATTTATTTAGAGTTACCATTGTGAACCTGGAGTGTTTGTAAATAGTGAAAAAGATGGTGGCTGGGAGTTCTGGCCATCTCTCTACATATGAGATGTGAGGCCCTTAACTGGGAGTGCTTAGTCAAAGAGAAATATTTCAAAAGGCTTTATTTTTGCACATAATAGGAAAAGACAAGGGAAGACTGTGCCCCTCTTCCCTCTTGTTACAAATACTGAGGACTGAGCGACCAGCTCAACCTTACCCATTTTACAATACAACTTCAAGCACACTCTCACCTCTGTGACCATTAAAAATCATCCACAAACTGGAAGAGACTTGAAACTTCAGTCTTTCATTTCACAATTTAAAGTAAATCTTAAAATGCAAACCATATAAGCATCACCCTCTGGCAGCAGCGTAGCACAGAGAAGGCAGAAATGATAAGAATCAAAGTACAGTATGTTACGAACTACCTTTTATCACAAAATGGCAATCAAGCAATATTTTGGCCCAGGCTGGACTTAGAAAAGGAAACAGTCGCAAAAGTTTTATGCATCTCCTCATCTTTTCCTAAATCCCATCCTCCCATCACTATGGCAACCCATGTGTTATAAAAGCAGAAGAGATTTATGAATCTAAGCTCCTTGACCTTCAGACCACTTTAAGTTTTATTTGGTGCTTTTGAGAAGCATAAGTTACCTACATTGTACATTACAGGGGAAAGATTTCCTATGGTGGGAAGGAGGAAATAGCATAGAACTTCTAAATGGTTAGCTGGAAATAGCAGGGGAGGCATCATGCTAATGACTGACCACTCAAGGCTATTTCACGGAAGGAAGATGTCAGGCTCCTAACTGAGAAGGAGTAGGTCAGAGGACTAAAATGTTTATAACTCATCTAAGTTCACCTCAGTCCTGTTTCAATGTTAGAACTTCTTATCATTAAAATTTACCTCTGCATGTTTAACTGATTGTTATGGATAAATATAAACATCTGGGAGAAGTAATATACATGATCTAATTCTCACTAACATAGAAATGATTGCCTTAGATCACTCCTGAAGAACAAAGTTTTAAATGGAGGAAGGACAACACCAAATCTAAGAGCAAAGATAAACATAATGGAGAGAAGAAAATCAACCAGCTAGAAAAGTTAATAGGTAATAGGCACAGAAAATGCAGGGGTATAGCATTTTAACAGTTTGCTTTTAGACGTACGAATTAAACTTGAGTCTGAAGTGCATTGGGGATATGGAGTTTTAGGGGTGATCTTTGCCCTCACAAAGGAGCTTACATAGCGAGTATGACAGGGTCTTAAATTTTAATGCATGTCCTGATTCTAGGTGAAGTAAGGAGCTCAAATCAGTCTCAGCATTCAATTATTCCTGGTATGAGGCAAGTCCATTCAATGTGGTTCCCAGATGCCCCTTAACAAGCTCTAATTTGAGCCAGGTGCTCAAGCATGGTCAACTCCCTGCACCCCACTAAGTCTGAGCTGGTGCCTGAACGGCATGTCCATTTCTCTAAGCCCAAAAAAGCAGCAGTCAGTGCATTATTGCCAACAGTAATTAGCAGCCCTGCAGAGGTCTGGCCCAGAATATGTCTGCTGCTGTCTCCTCTCTCCTGCACGGAGCCACATTGGTTGCTGCCCACAGTCAAAGAACTATTTTTTTTTCTTGATTCCTTTGAACTCTGAAGAGGGATTTGAACCCTAGGATGCGAATGGCAAAACGAACTTTGTACCTTTTTAAATAATTTGAACCCCTGGAATTCTGAGTGTCCTAGTCACTAACACAAGGACACAACATCCCAACAAGGAAGGATACTCTGCTTCAGTCAGAGTGATTCCTGTGGACAGCCTGCTGTTCTCAAACAATAGTGGCAGGAGCGGGGAAACAGGAAAACAAGACCAGCCATCTCAGGGACCCCAAAGAGACGAGCTGGGGGTCAGGCGGGGTAAGACAGCAGACATATGGAAGAGTTTTCAGTTAGGGAGGAAGGAAACCAAACACAGGAGCCATTATTTCAATTTTCTTCAGTTTTCTGCCATAAGAGATGCCCAGGAAATACTTCATGCTAATTCTCTTTTCTTAAAAACCTGACAAATCTTTCAAAACTAGAGAGAAGTAAATATGGCTCACAACTAGTTTGGCTCCCCACCCCCGACCCCTTCAATGTAAAAACCACAGTTGTTTTTTCTAACTAGGAGTTTATCAGTTCAAAGCTGTTACATGAGTGACAATTTCACTAAAAGAATCAGAAAACATTTGCTATGCAGAAATCCTCTTGAAGTTAAACACTGCATGGGAGCATTTTATACAATACCAGATTGATTCGCTTTTGAACACCCTAGACACACAGAGGATACTCTCTATTAAGAGACTCTGGGCTTTTATTAAGTTCCATGGCGCTTCTTGGCCCATAATTTTTATTTATTTATTTTTGTCAGTAGCATTCTCTGTAGAGAAGTAATTTAGCTGAGAAAAATAAACAGGCCATAATTTAAAGCAACTCTTTTATTTTCATAAGGCTTACATGACTTCTGGCTGAGATTTCAGTAAGCATGGTCTAAAGTTTTCTTGGAGATAAACATCTTTTTGTAACATTCTCTATCAAAAACTGTCAAACATCTCACAAATTGCATTAATTAGTATTCACAGCCATCAAGGTGAAAATTGTACTATTTCTATTATTATTATTTTTTTTGTATTTTTTCTGAAGCTGGAAACGGGGAGAGACAGTCAGACAGACTCCCGCATGCGCCCGACCGGGATCCACTCGGCACGCCCACCAGGGGGTGATGCTCTGCCCCTCCGGGGCCTCGCTCTGTTGTGATCAGAGTCACTCTAGCGCCTGGGGCAGAGGCCAAGGAGCCATCCCCAGTGCCCGGGCCATCTTTGCTCCAATGGAGCCTCGGCTGCGGGAGGGGAAGAGAGAGACAGAGAGGAAGGAGAGGGGGAGGGGTGGAGAAGCAGATGGGCGCTTCTCCTGTGTGCCCTGGCCGGGAATCGAACCCGGGACTTCTGCACGCCAGGCCGAGGCTCTACCACTGAGCCAACCAGCCAGGGCTGTACTATTTCTATTATGAAGTCATTTTAATCACTTAAGGTGTTGAGTGTTTCCTTCGATCGCAAGACAAGCCAATCAAAAAAAAAAAAAAAAGAATGAAGAGTAATCTCAGGTAAAAAGATCTCGAGACTTCTCCATTTACAAGGGCAAGTTTGTGAGTGTGTGTTTGTGTACCCAGGATGCACAAAGAGCAATTTTTAATTCTCACAAAATGTCACTTTAAAAACAAAGCAAGATAAAGGTAAGAATTTGAGAAATTTTGTCTTAGCAGTAATTCTACTTTTCAGTAATTACAGTACCACCTTTTAACAGAGTGTGTTGCTTAGAAAAGAATTCTTCTAACATCATCTTTAAATTAAAATTCATAGTTTACCTATTACTTATACATCTATCAGGATCATCAAAACCATCATATAGTTTGCCACAATCAAGAAATCAAGAAATAAATATATTGTTATCACAAGTGGTAAGAAGAATTTGGATACTCACAGTCCCGTGACTATGAAATCCACTCTGCTTCCCCCGATTCCTGTGGTGTCAGAGTGAATCCTTCTGGAGGCTCCATAAACAGCCACACTGATCCCTGTAACCAGCATCAGTGGGATAGGTGCTGGAGCCACGGGGCAGACGTGCAGGTGGAGAAGGACATCGCTGGAAACCAGTGAGCCCGGGCCGGCAAAGACCAATGGGAGAGTTGAGCTAAGGCCCATGGGCTGCGTCAAGTCTACCGGTGGGGCTGGCAAGGTGAATGAGAAGCCAGCATGTAAAAAGCAGCAGTTTTTACCTAAAAATCAGAAGTGCTAGCTCCTCTTATAAAATTAGACAACCTGACATCACAGGGCACCCATTCCTACCAGGAAATTCTCGGCTGGAACAGAAGAGCCCTGCCCCCTTTAGACTCTGAAGGCATATGTTCCATCTGTAGTACCTCTCACACCCTGCCTGTCTCATTTGTGTTATTTTCCGGACTCTTGCTTACAGAGTACACGGCCCAATCCATTAATTTGGGCATGAACAAGTGAAATATCTTGACCATATGATACCAAAACTAAAACGTACCCCAGTGGACCTTAGCTTGCAAAATTCTACCCAGTTTTAGGTGTCCTCATCTCCTAAGAGTCTTCCCTGATTCTCTAAAGATGATCTGGTATCCTTATTTCTGTAGGACCCTATACACATCTCTGTCACTGCATTTTCATTACAAAGGTGGCTTCATGTGCTTGCCACCCAAAGGTTTGTCTATAGCCCCTACTCTCTGCCAGGACCCTCAGGAATCCTAGGATAACATATTCCCCAAAGACATGAAAAAATACAAGATGGAATAGAATAAGGGCCATATTCATGTTTCATTAAAGAGATCAGGATGGCCTGACCGGGTGGTGCAGTGGATAGAGCGTCGCACTGGGATGCAGAGAACCCAGGTTCGAGGCCCCAAGGTCGCCAGCTTGAGTGAGGGCTCATCTGGTTTGAACAAAAGCTCACCAGCTTGAGCCCAAGGTCGCTGGCTTGAGCAAGGGGTTACTCCGTCTGCTGAAGGCCTGCGGTCAAGGCATGTATGAGAAGGCAATCAATGAACAACTAAGGTGTTGCAATGCGCAACAAAAAACTAATGATTGATGCTTCTCATCTCTCCATTCTTGTCTGTCTGTCCCTGTCTATCCCTCTCTCTGACTCTCTGTCTCTGTAAAAAAAAAAAAAAAAAAAAAAAAGAGAGAGAGATCAGGAAGGGCTTCTCAGGGCAATTGACATCTGAAATACTTTGTGAAAGCTGTCAGGAAAGATGAGGCACAGCATGTGTTCAAGGAGGGGGAGACAGAAACTGGTGGAGCATTTAGGGATCATTGAGGTTATCGGGTGTGCTTAGCGCCTGGGAAGGACCATCAATGCCGGGCCGAGGAGCAGGCACTCAGATAAGTAAATGAGAGTCCTTGGAGGTCGTTGAGTGATAGAGTGGCATAATCAGTGCTGGACTATGTTGGCAAAGCAGGAGGAATTGAAGAAGAGAGACAATGTGAAAAGGAGCAAGCATTTGTTGAATGCGCCAGACCTGTGGTATATGCTTTTTATCTATGATTTTATTTTATTTTCACAGCTTTACTACAAGGTTGCTAGAATTTTCATTTTAATTGCAGAGGGAAGAGCTCAGACACAGCTGATTAAGTAACTTGCCAAGCTCTTTGTATCCGTAATGCCTCACCCAATAAGCACGTATGAATGTAGACAAAAATGAACACATGAATGAACAAATGGATAAATGGGGCCAGTACTAAATCAGTTCTGCCTCAGACTAAGCCAATGGCCTTTGCCTTCCAGTGATTGAAGATTTCTCAATAGCCAAGAATAGGCTTGATAGAGGTCTGAAATGGGGTTGTGATGCAGAGTGAATGGAGGGCCAGCATGTGAGAGCTGCTGAGCTAGTGCCATACACATTAATGAAGTCCTTACTGGGGAGACCGACTCTCTTGATTGGCCTGAAACTAAGGGGCATGGGGAGTATGAAACTTTCAGCAGTAAAACTGAGACAGTCTCAGGCAAACTGGGACTGTCGGTTCTCTTAACTGGGAGCCCAGAGGAGTCATAAATTTCAAGGTGTGGAAGTAGAGGTGCCGGGAAACCCTTTGGAAAAGGAGTAATGTTATAACTGGACAGCAGTGGCCCTCAGACTGCTGTAGGCATCAGAATCCCCTGGAGCTTTGAAACAGAGTGCTGGGCCCCATCCCAAAGGCTTCCGATGTGGGGGGAAAGCTGACTGCAATTTTAACAGGTGGTGCTGCTGCCATTCCGGAATCACACTATGAAAGACACTGTTTTCTAGTTTGCGAAGCTCTTCTGCAGGCCTCAACTCATCTGACCCTCATACATAATGACCTTGTGGAATGGGCTGGGACCACTGTGTGGGTGTGAGGGTGACTGCTGACCTGTGAGCTGTATGGTCTCAGAGCAGAGGAGAAATAAAAATGGCTGTCAGGGCTGACGTGGCCTTGGAGTCAGTCCTTGGGGATTTATCTGTACTTCCTGGTCAAGAACAACCCTGAGGCTACAAAACCCAGTGCATCCTTTCATCCTGAAAGCTTCAATGCACCATGACTGCTGTCCTGAAGTCCCTGCATTCATGAAGTCAGTCCCTTCTAACTGGACAGAATCGTGAAAGGGCTGCGCTGCCCCACCATGTGCAGAGCAACGGGTTTCTTCTTCCCAAAACTGCTCTTCTAGAAGCCGTCCTGTTCTGCTCTTTACAGAGATGTGGGAGAGGAGCTCTTCATCTGTAATGAGCAAGTTTCCAAAACTGCCGCTAAGTATGTATCTGACTGTCTGCATTAAGGCAGAGTTTGTTTGCATTAGCTTTTATGCTTAACAGTTGAGGACGCCAGTTAGATACAGGCTACCAAGTTTTACAACAGAGATTAGAGGGGGAAAAAAACCTTATTTTTATGTATTCTTTATGGTTTGCAAAGTACTTTCACAGGTCACATTTTGCTTACTGCTTGCAAAATACCTCCAGGCATATTCATTCCGCGTTCTATAGATGAAGAAGATAAAGTAACATATCTTACTTAGGGTTGTCAGCTAAGAAGAAATGGAGTTAGGACACGTCCTCACTTCTACTCATTGTCTATCTCTACCAATAAGAAATGCAGAAAGTTGCATTCCTTTATATGTTCATCATGAAACATACATAATTCTTGTATACATACATCTGAGTGTCAAGCCTGTGAAATATATGGGCACTAGCCAGCCCCTCAAACTCATGCCCCAGTGAATGCTCCTTTCTTTTTTGTAGCTCTTCAACTACTTCGTATCATAAATTTCCACAGGTACGTGTTTTTTTTCTCCAAATATTAAGTCCTACCAGACAGTCTTGGATTCCTTCCATTCTCCCTGAGCCCCCAGAACAAGGCTGTATATACATAGCAGAACCTCAGTGAGCATGTGAAAAATGGTCAGTAACTACGGTGTTTTCCCATGGATAAGACGCACCCTTTTCCAAGAAATTTGAGATTTAAAAACTGGGTACGTCTTAAACAGCAGTTGTAGTTTTTTAAACTTGCATTTCCTGCTTTTCCGTGCTTGTTTTTGCACTCGCAGATTTTTTTACTTGCATTTCCCGCTTTTTCCGTACTTGTTGTCTTTGTGCTCATTGTTTCGCATTTGTTACCGGTATATTATGGTAGGTTACGGTTTGCCATGTTCTGCCCAGAAATGGCTCAGAAAAGATTTTCATACAGTGCTGAATTCAAGTTAAAAGTGATCCAGTTGGCCCTGGCTGGATCGCTTGGTTGGTTAGAGCATCGTCCCAAAGTGCAGAGGTTGCCGGTTCAATCCCTGGTCAGGTCACATAAGAGAACAGATGTTCCTGTCTTTTTCTTGCTTTCTCCCTTCCTATCTCTAAGATGAATAAAATAAACATTAAATATACATATAAGAAAAACTGATCCAGTTTGCAAAATTGACTGTAAATCGTGCTGCTGAATGTAAGTTTGGTCCTCCTCCAACTGAGAAATCAATCCAAAACTGGCTATGGGAAGAAGAAACCCTACTGAAAACGCCACGGCAGAAGAAGGCCATGAGAGGCAAGTCAGCAAAATGGCCTGATTTAGAGAGAGAATTGAAGATATGGATTGAAGAGCAAAGGGCAATTGGAATTCCTGTGTCCACAAAGATGGTTCAGCATGAGGCAAGAGGAACTGCTGATGACAATTTGATACCAGCAGGAAGAGTGAAGAAACCAACTATAGGAAAAGTTTGTACCTGGGTGAAAAGATTCTGGGATAATATCAAGATTGAGATCATAGTCAAGTCATTTAAGAAGTGTAGCATTTCAAATGCCATAGATGGAACTGAGGACAAGGTAATATATGAAGACAGTGATTCGTCATCAGACACAGATGAGGACAATCTAATGGATGGGAGTTTTGACAGTGATGAGGAGTTGTACGAATTTTATGATGAATAAATCTTGAGTTCAAAAACTTTATGTAATATATTTTTATTTCAAATTTGGGGCTCCAAAATTAAGGTGCATCTTATACATGGAGAAATATGGTTATTACATAAGAACTGAGGCTTCGTGCAGCTCTACAAACACCAGATGGAGTGAGATGTGTTTTATTTTATTATTTAAAATTTTTTTTAATTGATTGATTTTGGGGAGAGAAAATGAGCGAAAGAAACATTGTTCTGTTGCTCCACCCATCATACATCAATTAGTTTATTTCTATAGGTGCCCTGACCGAGGATTGAACCCCCAACCCTAGTGCATTGGGTCGATGCTTCAACCAACTGAGCTACCTGGCAGGAGTGAGATGTGTTTTAGTTTCCTCTTGTGCGGTAACACGTGACCACAAGTCTAGTGGCTTAAAGCAACACAAATTTGTTATCTTACAGCTCTGAAGGTCAGAAGTTTGAAATGGCTTGCATGAGGCTAAAACCTAGGAGTGGGCAGGACTGCATTCCTTCTGGAGGCTGTGGGGAAGAGTTCCTGCCCCTGCTTTCGCCAGCTTCTCCAGACTGCCTGCAGTCCTTGCCTCATGGCCCCTTTCTTCCCTCTTTGAAGCCAGCAACAGGGACATTGAGTCCTCAAATGACATCACTGTGACCTGCCCCTCTGCCTCCCTTTTCCATGTTGGATGGCCCCTGTAATTACATGGGGTCCACCTGGATAATTCATGGTACTGTCAGCTGACCAGCAATCTTAATTTCATCTACAACTTTAATTCCCCTTTGCCATGTAACAACGTATTCACAGCTTTCAGGGGCTGGGCTATAGACTTCCTAGGCGGGGAAGGGAACATTACTCTGACTACCACACCAGTGGAGGCAGAGAGTAAAAGGTGTCCAGCAATTGGTAAAATACATATAACCAAAACTCACTAAAAGCACTGACCACCACTGCGACTGTTGGAGCACTTACAAGGTGTCTGGGTGTGTGCTAAGGGCCTTTTGTATATTTTGCTCCTGCAGTCAATTCTCATGTCCATCTAGTGATATTAGTATCAGCCCCATTTTCAGATTAGGCAACAGAGGCAAAGATAAATGATCTGTCTTGCTTAGGATCCATAGAAGTGCTCAGCAACGGAGCCAAAATGGCGCTGTCTTCCTCATACCAGGCCACCCCATCTCCCAGGCTCCCCCTCAGCTCTGCTCTGTGGGTCGCTCAAAGCCTTGCATTTCTGTAGAGCCCCCTTTCTGTGATGCCCAGCCCAGACTCTGCTTAACAATACAACGAAAGGTAGGGTAAAATGAGACCTGGCAAAACCCTCCAGAAGGTAACTCTTAGGGGATTTGTTTTTCCTCTTATTCTTGTTGTTCAAGGAGACAGATGATAATTAAAATGTCAGAGCCCTTCATGCTTCTCTGATCAAGATAACTGCTTTACCACAAGTACCAGGAAGAAAAGGACGAAAATGTTTGCTGTGGGGGAAGGTAGGTAATGGTTCTGAGAAGGATCAAAACCTGGGAAACTAACTGCCCTCAGCCCAGGGGAGGGCCAACTGCAGCCCCCGCTGGTCCCAGGGGAGTACTCACCATGGTGTCTTCAGAGAGCTGCTCACCCTCCTCTCCTCCCCAGATCCCGATTCCTACCAGCTCCCAGGGAGCCAATTCCCAGCGGAGCCATCCAACAGCTTGCTAATTCTATCCAATCTCTCCAATTCAGTTAATTCCCAGTTTCATGAACAGAACCCTTCTGTCAAGGTCGGCAGCTGTGTTCACTGCTACTCTGCCTCCACCTCTCCCCCTTCTCTCTCTAAGTTAACTGAGTGGATCACATGCAACCTTCAAGGGGCAAAGAGGATAAAGGACTTGGATAAAGTGAGAGAAGAAAGGAGAAATGAACTTGTAAGAGCTTGAGAGTGTCAGGTTAGCTGGCAAAAATGGAAAGAATTCTTCCCCACCCTCCAAGGCCCAGTTTAACACTGAACAATCTCTTCAACACTCACATGCTTTCTAGAACAGTCAGTTCTTCTAGAACTTACTGGGACAAGGAAGCAGATTTTTAAGTTCCAATCTGTTGTGAACAGTTCTACTATGCACAACTAGTAAGTAAGCTCACACCACATGTGACTCACCTGAGTTCAGCGATACTCAGACCTGCTTAAGAGACCACATGCATGGTTGGTTGGATGTTGGGGCAATATCACACTACCAAGTTGCTGTGGAAATTCTTACATACTCTTAATTTCTGTATTTATCTCATTGACTAAGCCACAATGTCCTTGAGGCCTCATTGAGAAAGGCTGTCCTGCACAAAGATATGTATGCCTTGCAGATTTCTGGAGGAAGGGAAGTTGGGGCAGAGTTGTGTAGGTGGAGTGATTGGGCGGCTGGACTCCTGGGGGGGCCTCAGGCCCTGATGTCTCTCGGGACAGCCCAGGTAAAGTTACTAGCCCAGGGCTAGTTACTAATTCCCAAAGTTGCACTTCTTACTCCCTAACCAAGAAATAAATACAGAGCATCAGAACAGTAGGTTGAAATGGTTGGAGTAGTGGGGAAAGGAAAGATTCCCTTGCTTACCCACACTGACTAATTAACACTAAATAATTTTAATTGGTCTCAAGTAGCGGAGGAGAGTGTGAATCCACATAGACCACACATAGGCAATTGCTATTCTGAGCAGAAAAGTAACATTATCTGTTGAGTCCCTTCTGAGATCTGGCACTGAGCGAGGTGTTTTACAACTATGCAATCTCCTGTTTGAGGTAGGGACTACATGTTACTCAAATGCAAGTACGTAGAATAGTGACGATACTTAATACATATTTATTAAGTGGACTGACTTTAATATCCATATTTAACAAGTGCGGAAAATGAAGCTGGGCATTTTGCCCGAGTCCTTGCTTCAAACACTTTCTTCCGTTGGTTTTCAGATTACCATACTCTTGTTCCTGTCCAACCCCTCCTTCACCCTTTCCTCCTCTTCTTCCTCATCTCTTAATTTTGGAGTAACTTCTCTAAATGTACTCCCTTGGTGAACCTCGTGGCTTGAAATACTGACAATTCCCTCTTCATGTTTTTAGCCCCTATGTCTCACCCACAGTTCACACTTGTATATCCAGCTGCCTTCCAGCATCTCCCACTTCTGTTTAGAGGTCTGCTGGATATTTCTTTCTCAACACGTTGAGAATTAAGCTCCCGATTCTTCCTCACCACTTCAACTTTGCCTGATGCCCTCCCCTGTCCAGGGGTAGCATCTCCATCCTTCCTGTTGCTCAGGCCCAAACAATGACACCATCCCTGGCTCCTTCCTCTCTTTCTCTTGCATCCTGTCATTCTGTATCTTCAAAACACCTCTTGTACCCTGGCTGGATAGCTCAGTTGGTTATAGTATCACCTCAATACCCAGAAGTTGTGGGTTCAATCCCCTGTCAGGGCACATACAGTAACAGATCAGTGTTTCTGTCTCTCCCTTCCCCTCTCTCTCAAATCAATCAATAAATTTTTTTTTCAAAATTATTAAATTTTCAAAAAAGACCTCTTATCAGTCCTCTGGGATTAACATCCTAGTCTGACCTCCAATAGCTCTTGCCTGAACTATTGCGGCAGCCAACCGGACTCCCTGCCTCTAGCCCCGCCCACCTAACACTGCAGCGAGGTCCTGCCGCTCCTTCGCGGGAATCCCTACAACGCACGCGCGCTATTTCACTCAGAGTAAGGAAAAGTAAAAACCCTTCAGCACCTTACGGTGCCCAACATGGCCTCCTGCCCCCCCCCCCCCCACCTTCTGGGCCTCATCTTTTTAAAATGTTTTCTTCCCTACTTCAACTCCAGTCATGCTGTCTCCAGCCTTTGTTCTGGTTTTTCAAGAAGACAATCACACCACGCTCACAACTCAGCCCCAACCCCCTACTTCTCAAGCCTAGAAGGAAGTGAAATAAGGCAAAAGGCAGGTCCTAATAGAGGAAAGAAATCAAGGAAGAGAAGCCTGAAGCTTGCAGCCTGGAGAGCAGGTCTGTAGGGAATGCCCATGGAGGGAATGCAGTATTCATTGCATGTGCATTCCCAGGATGTGTACCTGGGTTTGTGTGTGTGTGTGTGTGTGTGTGTATAAGTAAGGCTTACTTTCCTATTTTTCCCCAAGCCAAGCAGCCACATCCTTCACCTGCTCACTGGGAGAGTATTTCAGCGGTCTAAAGTCTAGAACATCACCTTTTCCTCCTTCCCCACCCTCTTTCCAACCTTGTCCAAGGCTGGATCTGATACTTGGCCTTCCCTCGCCTTCCGGGGCCAGGTGAGCAAAGTTGCCGAGAGCCCAGAGCCCAGGCAGGGCTCCCTGAGGAGTCAGCAAGGTGGGACCCTCTCCCTGCTGTGTCTTCTATCCCTCCAGGGTGCCTGGCTGTGGAGGCTGCTGCCCAGGGAGGCTCCGGGGCACTGCTGTTTCCTCCAGGACTCCGGTGACATTGCACAGGCCTCCGGCTTCTCTCACAACACCTTTGTTTTGATCTAGAAAAGTCTGCTGAATTTCTTTCGGGCCTTGTCACGTTAACAAAAACAAATGTAATCATATGCACTTGAAAAGGCTTGCCTGTCTTGATATTTTAATAAGCTTTTGATTCTACCGGGACCTCTGAAGCTTTTAAAAGTTTAAAGTTAATAAAGAGAGTAAAAGAAAAAAAAATATATGAATTGTTTTTAATTATTACTACACAGGATTAACCAAGCCAGTTGTGTATAATTAGACAGTAGCTACCTTGCATTGTTGAGGCAGTAAATAGGCCCACAGAGGGGGCTGCCAGAAGGCTGAGGTGTTTACAAGGCACTGGAGATGTTTTCACCCAGCACATAATCCCCTTTGCAGCTACTATTGCTTTTATAATGGATGTGTTCATTACAACCAGAGACTAATATGCGTATCCATCATCTTTCTAGCACAGACGACTCTGAAGTGGGGGCGGCGGTGGAGAGTGGATGCTGCATTTTCCTGGTGAGATTATTAAGGGAGCCCATTAGTATGCAGCCTTTTTTGTGGTTTTACTCTTGTCACGGCTGAGAGGAGTTTTAAAAAGTTAAATAAACAATTGCCAAAGGAGTGATAATTAAGATACTGCTAAGAATGTTATTTTTTGCTTTTTTCTTGTTAAAATACCTCCAGCCCTGAGAGCAATGAGCCAGGAGTTCTAAGGCTTTGTTATGGTTTTAGGGACTTCATTCACTTATTAAACATTCATTGAGCGCTGCTATATGCCAGGCATTGTCTTAGGGGTTGGGGTAAAATAAGGAGCAAGAAATACTGGACCCTTCCTCCCAGGGGTTCTCAAACAAGGACTTCCCTCGGAGGCACCTGCAAGGTCTTTCAAAACATGTTCATTGAGACCGCAGGTTGGACTTTAATAGAGCTGAGAGCATCTCTAGGGTGTGACTGGGGCATATGAATTTTGAGAAAGTCTCACGGTGATTTTGAGGCTTCTGACTGGAGCATGTGAGAGATATAATTAGACAATAAAATATGATGGGTACTATGAAAAGGGAAGTGCTGACAGCGCTGAGCCTTCAGTCCTGTATTTTTATAGTGGGGATTCTCATGTCCAGCCTACATATCTAGCTTAGGTCAGGATCTGCAGGAAGCAGACTGAGTAGGAGCATGTAGGGAGTTTATTGGGGAATTCTCTTGGGGCTAATCCAGGGGTCTCAAACTCAACCTAGCATGTGGGCCGCAGAGCAAGATCACAGCCCTTAGGCGGGCCGCACTAGGTCTACAAAAGGCAACTGTTACGCAACACTTTTCTCACTGCAGTTGAAAACAAAAAAAATCAGTACAACAAGCACAATCGTACATGCAGTTTACTCAGTGTCACAAAACGACCAGAAACTGTAGTTCGCATCACAACTGCTGTTAACTAAGCTAATATCTAGCTAGGATGCTAGAGAAATGAAAAATACAAGTAGGCCCCTAGGCTTACTTAATTTTATCCAAAATATTTTGAACTTCGTGGATTAGTCTGCAGCCGCACAAAATTGTTCGGCGGGCCGCATGCAGCCCGCGGGCCGCGAGTTTGAGACCCCTGAGCTAAACCATTGTTGGGAGTAAAATGGACCAGTCAGTGGCTCCTCCCTGTCAGGATGGAACTTGGGGCAAAGCAGCTCTCTCAAGTTTTAGGCCCATTCCTGGAGGGAGTCAGCTGAAAGCTGTCAGCCACCAGCTGGCGGAATGAAGCCCTCAGTCCTCCAGGGGGCGCTGGGTGGCATGCCACTGCAACCACTACAGCAGGGGTCGGGAACCTTTTTGGCTGAGAGAGCCATAAACGCCACATATTTTAAAATGTAATTCCGTGAGAGCCATACAACAACACATGTATGTTATGCATTATCTAATAAAAATTTGGTGTTGTCCCAGAGGACAGCTGTGATTGGCTCCAGCCACACGCAACCACGAACATGAGCGGTAGGAAATGAATGGATTGTAATATATGAGAATGTTTTATATTTTTAACATTATTTTTTTATTAAAGATTTGTCTGTGAGCCAGATGCAGCCATCAAAAGAGCCACATCTGGCTCACGAGCCATAGGTTCCCGACCCCTGCACTACAGTATAGACATTGAAATGGAGATTGGGAAGTACTCCAAAAGATAAAAAGTCACTCATTTGCTATTATTAACCCATAAATAGATTTGCTCTTGACAATGGCTTTTGAATTTTATTTATTTTTGATGTGAAAATGGTCTGGCTGTGACATGTCACCCCACTGTTACCAGTGTTGACTAGGCTGAGCTGGCTAGCTAGAAAAGTATGCTCTTCTCCCCCTGAAGCTCCCAAACACGCACCCTTCAGCTAAGAAGGTACATTTCCAAGGAGCAGATGACAGACTGTTGATAAGAGACATGTATGAGGCTGAGCTCTTTTACTGCACATTTTAAACAAGCTTGCAGTTTCCACTTATAGTCATACTGAAATACATAAAAAGTGGTGGTTCTTTGGTATACATTTGTTTAATATTTTTCTTGATGTTCTTCCTAAGGATGAGATGCTGGAGTTGTTTTATGTATGCATTCAAACCAAGTCTTGAACCCTGTGTTTCTTCATCCCTGCATAGAAATGAAAGGGTTAATTAAAATGACCTTTAAGCTTTCTCTGGTTCTAACATTCTGCAATTCCCCAAGTACTTATCTGGGGCTGTGACTACCAGATTTCTCCCAGACTAGAATAGGCAATGTAAGAAAACCTCCAAGTAGAAGCATGTTTTGAAATAACAACATTATAAGAAAGGAATTATTAGAAAGTTATGAAAAGGAAGTGTTATAAAACTCCTCTAAATCATAACCACATTGGAAGGAGATTTTTTCCGACATAGCTTCTCCAGTGCGACATCTTTCCTGTCTATACTGTGGCATAGGAGGGTCAATAAGAGGTCATACACAACTGTGGGAGAGGCGCAAGTGGAAAGAAAAAACGGATTAAAAATAGGTAAAAAGTTGGAGGCTCCTTCATTGTCTTGGCCGGACACTTGTTACACTCCATCCTCAAATCATGTCTACCCATGTTCCCAATGTAGTAAAGCATGCAGGATGAGAAGTAAAAAATTTTTTTTAATTTTACATTTATTTAAAGAGCCATCTCTCATCAAGGTACTCTATCACTCAGCATGTTCAAAAACATTTTATACAAGAAATGCTACGTGCAGCTTTACTGGAGCTGCATACTCCCTGATCTAAGAATCACAAACCAACTGCAAAGCAATCTGCTGGGGTGGGGGTAGCAGGCGGAAAAGCGGTCAGAGCTAGACAGTGACTGGGAACTCGAGAGTGCTGGGAGGAAGCCGAGAGAGCAAGTGGGAAGAGTTTGCAATAAATTCACTTGAACCTGGATTTTACGACTTTGTACTTTAACTACAGGCCATCATATTAGATGGATAGACAAATAAGTATTTGCACAATACATGTTTATACAACACTTACAGAATTCCCTTCCTTTCGGATCTAGAAAAGGGACCATCATGACAACTCACTAGACCTGGAACCGGACTAGTTTGGAGACCAGAAAGGAAACCCAGGAGGTAGGGCAGCTCCCAGGATCTGGAGACTAGGAAGAACGAATAATGACAAAACAGTTTAAGAAAGATAAAAGGATAACTTAGGAGCACAATTGGCTCGAGGAAATGTTAATGGTCTGCCTTTATGGTGTTGTACTGAAAGTGGAATGCTGAAAAGCCATAAATAGTACTCATCCCCATGGTGTAACTGTGAGGCATAACAGAAGGAGTATAAAAAGAAAAAATCTGACACAGGCATTAGCAAAGAAACATAACTTCCCTATTCTCAGGGGAAGGTGAGAACACTCAAGGCATTCAAAAATTGAGGTTGAATTAAACGCTAGGAAATATTTCCTATTGTCAGCAACAATTCTACGCTGGCCCACTGAGACAGGGTACATCATCTAACAAGATGTTTTCATTTCTAATTTCTTTAACTCCATACAAAATCCTTCCTGAATTCTCCACAACTCTCTGTGGTGTTTACTAAGTAGAATAACTTAGTGCCCTCCACAGCCTTGACTAACTTACTATCCACTCACTCCTCCAAATCAATAATAGACACATTAAATAACATCGGTTCCCCAACGGACCCCAAATGCACCACACTATTAACCACCCTCCGCTTCAGGAGACCAGCTGACACTCTGTTGTCTGCTGCTTAGCTGGTTTTGTAAAATCTCCAGCTTTCGATGGCTCCTGCTCAGCTTAAAGAAAAGTCGAACTCCACTTCTGTTTTTTCCTGGCTAATGGTGTACGACTATCAGACCGGGCCCTGGACTCCTGGGTACAGACTCTTGGGGTGACACAAGTCCACTTGATGGGAGGCCCAATATTAAGCAAGAAAAGGAAAGAAGTTGGAAAAAGTTTATTGTTTTTTTAAACTCAATTGCGCTGCCACTTTTCAATTCCATTGAGAAATGTCAATGTTCTTTCCCACCGTCTGGCGGAGGCAGATTTGACCAGGTGTCTCCACACAGAGTGGGTTCTCACAGTTGGGCTGTGCGTGTGTCATAAAGCTAAATAAGGAGCCAGTTTAGCCCGCCACCCTCCTTTGCTTCTGCCGGCCAGACGCACTTCCCCATATGACAGTCTTATAAATAGCTGCTAAGCAGCTGGTCCTCCTCTCACCTCCTGACTTCATCAGATTCCTCCTCCAGGAGCCCCTGACAGTCATGCAGCTGGGAGCTCCCCATTTCCCTTCTTCTCCCCTCTGCACCCTGCACCTCAGACACGTGGCCACCACCTCAGTGATGTCCGCTGGAATAACTATGCAGAGATTGACTTGTTGGGGATAAGGTCTTAAGGAAGTGAGGACTGAATTTGACCACTGAAGCAAGCTGTCGCCCCACTAAACAAGAGGATGGAACATTGGGAGATACCACAGTGAAACACCTAAGAAAAATTCTAGAAGCCGTCAAACACTATAAATACCCACAGGACTCTGTTATGCCTCTCTCTATATATGTACATATTCAAGAATAGTTTCTGGAAACATAAATATAGAATAAGATTAATTTTCTTTACTAACTTTCCAAAGTACCAAGTTCAAATAAGGGTAGGATTTAGGATAAGAAAAATATATTTTAAAATTTAAATATTTGAAAGACAATTTGTAGTAAGGAGATGATATACTAGAATTGGTTAGAATTGGTGGTTTCTTTCTAAATACTGTTAGCTTTAAAGAAAACTCTGGCTCTACTTCACAGGGTATCAGAGCTTCAGAAATGGTCTCAAAGAGTCATTTTACAAGGACTAATCGAGTGCCACTATGTGTCAGGGACAGGGAATGTAAAAAGATATCCCTTGGCCTGAATTAGCCCCCAGCTGGTAAAACAGCCAGATAATTAGAGTCAGAAGAGGCTGCAGAAGGTAGAGTGGTCAGTTTTAATTTGGGGAACAAGAATTGTGGATACACACAGAAAGGATACAGGGTAATCTAGGGGAAGCAGAGGGTCAGGCAGAGGGTGCACAGTTCCAGGGTACAGGGTCTAGGAAATAGTATACTGTAGAGGCCCTGAATAGGAACATAGAACAGGGACAGAGTTCAGTGCCCTGAGGCAAAAGCCACAGTGGCATCACGGACGGAAAGTATTTGAACACAGTACTGTGCTGAATGCAGCACAACAGGGATGGAACTAGAGATTCTGATTAATCAATAGGCGGGGACATTTGAGCTACTTCCCTTGCCCCTCTGTCTGCTCTAAAGAAGTTCCCCTTCCTGACTTCCTCATTCTTGTCCCTGCTTCTATTCGTGTGTAGCAATAAATACCCATAAGGACTGAGAGTTGGGGCTATCTCATAAAATCTGTAAAGGGGATTGTGAGGCAGCCTCCCGCCGGTCCCCTGGTGCACTGTACGTGGTCTCTGAGTAGTCACTGCCTCCATGACAGTGTACAGTGTATTGTATCACTGATCTTGATTGTTACCTGAAGAAGCCATCCGCGTTCTGGTTCACCTGACAACAACTAACGTGAATATTTAAACCTCTCATAGTTTAAATCTCCTATTAAGGAGTCATCCTTGAACTATGGCCCCATCAAGATTATGTTCCCAAAATACTCACACATTTCACTGTAAACATAGAAATGCCTGCCACTGAGACACCCTTCACAAAGTGGAACAAAGGTCTGGCCCAGCTAATGTCAGATGAGGACTCCCTCCTGGATTAACCCATACCTAAAGACCATTTGGTTATTCCCTGGGCAGGGCAAAGGCCCAAAGACAGGGAGGACAGAGAATGTTGGGGAGGGGAAGGCAGCTGTGTCCTGAAGGACTGGAAGCCCAGCAGCGGGACAGGTGGACAGTGCTGGGTGGAAGCTGGTAGTATCAGCCACTTGTCACATTCTCTCGGAAGTCCTCCTGGCCCTTCATTATATATTCTTACTGCATCATATATCTATCTGTTCTTCACATCTCTGTGGTCAATGTGTGATTATTTATTGAAATCTCTCCTCAGCTCCTTGAGGACCGTCAGCAGATTTGCTTTCCTCCCTGCTGAATCTCCTTCTTCTAGCACGTGCCTGGCATACACTACACACTCACAGAATAACTCTTGAAGGATTATAAGAGCTAGTCCTTACTGAGAAGTTTGTATCATACTTCTTCAACAGCCGCTTGTGAAATAAATAATATTAATTGATCCCATCTTACAGAGATGAGTAAATAGAGACTCGAAGGATGAAGTAAGCTGTCACATGCTAATGAGCGCAGAGCTGGAATTTGAACTCGGGTGGTCTGACTCTAGAGCGCGTGCTTTCCCACCCTGACCGGCCGGGAGAGGCCACAGGCTGGGTCTGGGCGCAGAAGAGAAAAGCAGAGTGCCTCAGAGAAGGGAAGGCAGAGAGGTGATGCATAAAGGGTGAGAGGGTGAATGAAAACCCTGTCTTTCATTTAGGCTTTTGGGGCCCAGATTTTTGGCTTCACCACTACGTTACCTCCATCTCAGCTGTTCAGAGACTGATTAGCTGGGGAATGAGTCTGGTCATCCATAACAAATGCTGCCCACCCACCTGGCCTGGTCTCCTCAGCGTGCACTGCTGAGTTCAAGCTGTGGAATGTTTCCTCAGGTGTCCCCTCAACAGTTCCCTCCAGCTCCCTAAGCCGGCATTCTTGCTGTCACCCCTGACCTGGATCCTGTTCTTGGGAGCTTCTGCACAACAGGTGAGAGGCCAGGTGGCTGGGAGTTCAAGGTTCACATAGTTCCTGAGAAACACAGGAGGCCACGCTAACTAAAACTGTCACCACATGCTTAAATCTGAAGTGTCCCGTAACTTCTCAGAGCCTGGGATTTAGGTTTCCTGGAGTCCAATTCATTCTCTACTTCAAAGCCATTTCATTACCTGTGAGTCTTAATTTGATACCAAGTAGACAATACTTTTTCATGTCCTAAAATTCAAGATGACTTCCTCAAAGTAGTTTTCTTCAATAAACTGAACTGATCTGTGCCAAGTGCTCTACATCCATTATCACATTTTATCCTCACATTAATCCAATGAGTAGGTCTTAGTATCTCATGTTCACAAAAGAAGTAACCTAAGCTCAGAGAGTGAAGGGTCTTACTCAGTGTCACAAGGGAGTCAGCGGAGGAGCTGAGATCTGAACCTAGATCTTTCTAAATAGAGTGTCAAAAATCTTGGCAGCTAGGGTATTCTGGGTTAATAGCCCACTATGGCTGCCAGGATATAATTTGTATAATTTCCCCCCCATTTTTGGCTCATGTAATAAGATTGCTGAATAGTGAAACACTGTAAAGAATTAATATGAAAAATTCTTTTTTAACCAATGATTTGATTGTTTAGTGACTTTTTTTTTAATTAAAGAAAATAAGGAACCAGACTAACAACCCCATCATGAGCTGTAGTTCTAATTCTAGGAGGGCTAATCTTTATCTTCTTAGAACAAGATGAAAGGGGGGGGGGGAGAAAAATGAGGGAGAGCAACACTGTCTGAATGGTTTCATTAGGAAAAACTTTTTTTTTTTTTTGGTGCTCAACTGAACAACAGCCTTTGTCTAGAAAAATTAAATGTGACAAGAAATTAATCCACATTGTGATCTAATTATTTTTAGAATTATGAGAAAAATGTAAGGTGTCTCAACTATTTAATTTTGAAAAGAGTGTATGGAAGTGAACTTTTATTACCTTTTATAAAGATTTTTAGTTTTCTTGCCATCCTTAAATGGCATTAAGATTTTTTTTTAATTGATTGGAGAGAGAGAAAAAAAGATCAATTTCTTGTTCTACTCGTTTATTCATTCACTGGTTGACTCCTGAATGTGCCTTGACCTAGGATTGAAACCACAGTCTTGGAGTTTCAGGACATAGCTCCAGCCAACTGAGATTCCCAGCCAGGCCTTAAGTGGCATTTGTAATAGTCAGTAATGTTCCTGTTGCTGTCACATAAGGTCACTAGTATATAAGATAGTGTTTCTTACAAAGCCTGACTTTAAAGGACATGTGACATGTGATGGTCTGGGCTTGCCCACCGTGTGATTTATCAAATTCATATATCAGAAAGCAGGGGCAAATCAAAAACCTAGTCAGATTCTTGACTTCCTTCACATCTTTGAAGGATTGACTGTTAAACAGAAAAAAGTACCAAACACAGGGAACTTCCTTGTGGGGTGTTAAAAACAATATTAATCTGACTTTTGACAAGTAGACTAAAATAAGACCAAAATGAATTGAAAATGGGTGAATGAAAATGGAATTCATTAACTGACTTACAAATATTTAAATTGGGAGAAAAGAATTCACATTCGTGACATTTTTATAACAAATGTTTGAGAGATGCTAAGGCCCACTTGTCTTTCCCAAAATATGTTCCTCAACTGTGGTCTCCAGTGACTTACATTCTAAGTTGCAGATGATCTTTGGGGGGAAAGGCATTGGATCCAGAAGACACAGCCAAACTCAAGAATGTAATCTGGGAAGAAACCTGCTTTAAATGTTCCACTCCCAGGAAAAGTGCTTATCACATCACTTAGTAGAGAACAAGTCACGAGTGAACTACAAGTTTTGTACCACAAGTAGCAGAAACTCTGTGGGGAAAGTGATGAGGAAGGGAGAGAATTTGTGGCCTCAGCAAGACCGGGTGCTGCGGTGACTGGTGAGTGGCAAGTGTGCAATCCCTAGTGCTTTGAGAAAGAAAGGAAAAAGCTCCTGCCCCTCTCTTATGCAGATTCTAAATTCAGTGCGAACACATGGCTATCTGTAATCCCGAGCATCCATTCTCCTGCATAACACCTTTAAACTCCAGGGAAACACACATCCTCAAAATAAATGGCCACCACATCACAATGCCATGAAGGTCTCTGGCAAGGTAGTAGATGAAGGGGATGGATTCTCCCTCAGAATACAAGGAGAATTTCCCCAGCAGAAGCTATTAGCTAAGAAAAATGACAAAATAACTTGTCAAATTTGTTCTCTTACGAAGCTTGAATGCAATGAATTCTGACACAACAAAGCATCACTCCTCAGTGATGATGGTGTCCATTTGCTTACTACTCTTTCTCCAATTGGGATTCCCAGGGTACTCACACACCAACATGGCGTTCATGACAGTTACACATGGGTCCTGCTGTGTATTGCTCTGAAATTTGTATACATACGTAGGTCTATCTAACATGTAACATGAGTGAAGCATGATACTGACTCTTTACATTGACAGCTGGGTAGAAATTGAACATAGGACTGAAAATTCTTTTTTAAAATAAAAGCATATGATAAAAAGTATGTTTAAAATTTAAATAAAATTCTAGCCTTTAAATAACATCTAACAGTTTGACAATTATAATTTATATTGTGTCTTTTCATTTTAATAAGATTATTTTTAATATTTTAAAAAAGAAATCTTTTTTATTGTAAAAACATGCAACATAAAATTTGCCATCTTAACTATTTTAAGTATATGGTAATGTTACTATATGCACTCTAGAACATTTTCACATTTTCATCTTGCCAAACGGAATCTCTATACCCACTGAACAACAACAATTCACTCTTTGCCCTTTCTCCAGCCCCTGGTAACCATCATTCTATTTTCTGTTAAAAGAAAAAATTATTTGAATATGTAAGACAATTTAATTTTTAAAAAAATTTAAGCTTTACTTCTATTTATATTTTTGTGAAGATAAATTCCAATTTTGTATGTATTTTAATACAATTATGTCTTAATATTTTAGTTCTTTAGATACTACTCTCAACAGAACACAAATTATATGAAAAATGTTGATATAACATCTTAATTAGTGATTTTGTTAAAATGAAGGCAAAAAATTTATGGAATAAATATATGACAGTTAATGAGTTATGTATGTCTTCATTTTATTATTCATTCAAACATCTTTAGTTCATCAACAGAACACCTAGACATGTGATATTTAATTGCCATTTTTTGACATTTTGTCAACTTTTAGACATATAAAGGCTATAATTTTACTCATCTTTTTCAATTTTTGTCTCTTTGAAATGTATTTGCCAAGAAAGAAAAGTAGAACATATTCAGTTTAACAGTTTAGTAGCTTTAAAAATTTAGGCATATGGTATGTGGGCCTCTGTTTGTATTCTTGTCTGACCCCTGAAATATAAGCTGGCCTGATTGCAATTGCATGTTTAATTATCACCATGTTACCCTAAACTTTAAAGAGACAATTACTTGCTTTGTTTATCATTGTATCTCCAGTGTTTGGTATAAACCTGATGGATAGTTGATCATTCTAAAAATGTGTTGAATTTCACTGAAGTCACCTTTATTGATGACAACTAATTGAGCTATTAAGGGTGGGCCACTATATTAAAGATTTATATAGATACATACTAAGTGCTGTGGACAGTTAGTTTTGCTAAATTCCAGACTCCATTTGTGATATGGGGATGATACTAGCCCCTGCCTTGCAGGTTGTGAAGACTAGAAAAGATCATTCATGTGAAGCACCACAGCTGGCACAGAGCGTCCACTCACTGAAGAGTGGATGGCGGTGGGAACGTGTGCAGTAGTTGTAATGCCAGAGGTGGTGGTTACAACAGTAATAGTAATTGATATGAATGTTCAGGAATGGACAGTGCCTTT
Organism: Saccopteryx leptura; assembly: GCF_036850995.1. Classification (NCBI taxonomy): domain Eukaryota; kingdom Metazoa; phylum Chordata; class Mammalia; order Chiroptera; family Emballonuridae; genus Saccopteryx; species Saccopteryx leptura. The sequence continues at coordinate 165,142,479 of NC_089506.1, forward strand.
GGGCTTAGATGGTCAGAAAAGGTATCATGAAAGAAAATATCAAGGTATTGGAGAGTTGAGGGTTGTAGTATTTTAAAAAGATGTATCAAGGAATTTACGTTGGCTAAAAAATAATTAAAGAAAGGTAACGGGGAGGAAGTCATAAATCAGTAGATAAAAACAGTTGAAAACAAGACAGGGTGAGAGAGCTGAATGGTATATTTCACTGTGAAGCTGGCTTGCAGGTAAAGAAGGTGGAGGAGTTACAGTCATGGAGCAATGCAGGAGGCAAAGAGGACTGATGGTGAGCCCTTCCGCCAGCCACGAGGCATACCAGGCAGGAAAGAATTAGTAGCTGAGACTTGAAAGGGCTGCAGGGGATGCAAAATCCTTGGGGACGAGCTCAGGTTCAAATAAGGGAGAAAGTTAAAGAACACGCTGAGAAAAGATTATAGAGCTGTTTTCCTGGAATCTGGTCATTCCAGACAGCAAAGTAGAACCATTGATGGTGCCAGCTGGGTCAGGAGCCAGGAAGAAAATGGGTGATGGAGCAGGTCAGCAGGAGGCGAAGACCTGAGTTTGTTGAGGATCCATGTGCTATGGGGCTTGTGCTTGCTGCACTGACTGATGGAAACAGGGAGGACAGGTATTGTGAGCTTATTTTTTACAAGTTTCCTTGGAAAGAAATAATATATCATCCCTGTTATGTCAACAAAGATGTATGAACTTAGACAAATGACTCAACTTTCTTTGCCCATTGATTCATTTAAAATACAAACTCAGTAATACTTGCCTTGTGTATCACTAAAAAATAGATGATAGATAGATAGATAGATAGATAGATAGATAGATAGATAGATAGATGATAGATAGATAGATAGATAGATATGGAAGAAGCTTTGAAAATATAAGGTATGGTTTTGATATCATATACTAAGTTAGACTGGATTTCAGTTCAAATATTCCATATACACTAGTGTTGTAAATATATATATAGACACATGGGTCACTAGCTTTGACTCCTTACTGGATTTTTGTGAGACACACTGATTCAGAGCACTGGTCCTAACAAAACCTTCAATCACTGGCATGTTGCAAGTCAAGTTGGAAGAAGAAGTACATGGAGGAAGAGGAGAATAGATTAGAAGAAGCAAGGCCAGACATGTGGATGGTTCTGCAAAGCCAAAGAAACAATGGTGATGAAGACCACCCCATAGACAGGGCTTCCACTTCCCACACAGGAGCCATGGCTCCATTTCCTGCCCCATGATGCGATGGTTGTGAATGGGGAAACAAAAACTGACTTAACAGGATAGAAATTAAATTAGCACCATGGAAGGGTCTGAGGCATATTTGCGTAGAATAGTGATATTACTTCCGTGGCACTAGCAATATTTTTTCCCTAAAGATTGGCCATGTAAGCTTTAGTCATACATCTCTCCAGAAAGTTATGATTCACTGTAGTTTCTCACGTGTTAATGTATCACAATGAGTGTTGACAGACTGGGCATTTAATTATCTGAGGATTGTTGTACTTTCTTTGCTTTTTGGGTAATGAACTGGATTCTGTACCAAAGTGAGAGGTACTTACAGCTTCTCTGAGATACCAGGGACTCTTTCTTAAGTTGCACAGGGATTAAACTAGTCAGATACACCCAAGAGGATAAGTGAAGCAATTATCTGGAGAGTTCAGGAAAGCTACTGACTCATCTTAATTATCTGGATATAAGTAAAATCCAATTTCAACAAACTTTCAGACACTGTCCTAATTATGTTAAATATTGAATCTTGTTTGCAAGAAGCAAGTCATCATTTGGGCATTAGACCTCAGTTGTATAGGTTGTTATCCTTGTAATAGTGTCTATTATAATCAGATTTAACCTGCTTGAATTATCTAGAAAATGGCCTAAATGATCACTTCATTTTTGTTGTTGTTAAGTATGTAATCCACTATAAAGAGAGACAAGCGAAAAATACTCCTATCAGTAATGAATTTGGGTTTGCAGACAATGAACGCTGCCACAAATTATGGTTTTTGCAAAACAATTTATTCTGAATTCACCAGAATGAAGGCAGCAGTGAGTCTGTGCTCCCTGTCCTAGTCAGTTCTGCATTCCCGGCTCCTTGTTTAGATCAGCTTGCACACAGTACACACAGTTCAACTGTTTCTTAGCATTGCCTTCCCTTAGCCTGGCCCTTCATGTGGGCTGGTTATATGAGCTGTTTCACTTGCCAAGGTCATGGCTTCTGGGGCTTGGCCTTTCCTCTGGCCATGCTTAGTACTACAGGAGGGTATGAGGTCTTGGGACTTTATATTTGCACACCATTATAAAGGCTTTAATTATTCAAGGCCGCAAGAGGTGGAGCCCCATTAAAAAACAGAATAGCTACACACCAAAGTTATCTGGAGGCCTAGCATAGTATCTTATACACAGAGGTGTTAGAATATTTGCTAAGTAAATAAGAATGCACCTATGGCATGCCCCGTATTCAAATGTAGCTACCAGAGACAACTAAAACAATTTTTTTCTCACATAATTATAGTTGACTCATCTTTCTTTTCAGCTCAAAATCTGTATTTTCAACTACCTAATTGACGCCAGTATCTTAAGACCTCACAGACTGCTCAAAGCAAACATTCTAAAAAATTAGTGTGGTAGGCAGCGCCTAAAAGGGCTCCCAACGATCCTGCCTCCTAGGATTCAGCCCCTTTGTAAACCGCACCCTCTGAGGAGGCCAGAGCTTGTAACTTTCTTCCAACAAAGAGAATGTAACAAAAGTTATCAGATATTAACTATGTATGAAGTTTGTTTCCAAAAGACTGGTATCTTTCTTGTTTGCCCTGTCTTGCTCTTCCACCCTCTCTGTCTTTCCCTCTGTCTTTTTTCTCTGTATCTCTCTCTGATCCCTTGCTCTGGGGTGAAGCCAGCTGTGATGTTGTATTTAGTCCTGCTGGAGAGGCCACGTGGCAATGAACTAATGTCTTGGGCAACAATCACTGTGGACCCGAGGCCTGTCAACAGCCATACAAGTGAACTTTGAAATGGGTCTTTTAAGGCTTTCCAAAAGTGAGTGAGTTTAGAAGGGGATCCTCCCCCGGACAAGTTTAGAGATAACTGTAGTTGATACCTTGATTGCAACCTTTTAGAGACCTTGAGTCAGACACGAGCTAAGCCATTCCTGGATTCCCAACCCATAGAAACTATCAGATAATAAATGTTTGTTGTTTTAAGCTGACAAATCTGGGGGCAATTTGTTATACAGCATAGATAACTAATACAGACAGCCCTGTGTTTTCTAGGTAGGGTATTATAACAGTCTGATAAATGGTATTCTTGTTCTATACTCTTTTCTCACCACAAATCCAATTATACTCACCTTACTAAAAAATGTTTTATGGGCCCTTTTGGCTCCAAAAAAAAATTTCCAAAATCCGGCATAGAACATACTAGGTTTTGGAATATGGCATTTACCTACAGCTGTTCAACCTATTTTCTGTCAGTGCTCATACTCCTACAAGTCTCTGTTCTAACTACACCAAATTACTAGGATTTCCCAGACACACCACATATTTTTTATGTTCTTCTGTTTTGTCCTGGCTGTTCCCTCTTCCTAAAATGCCCTCTCCATCTCACCCCTTACCCTCCTGGAGAGCTGCCACCCATCTTTCCGGCCCCAGGCCCCAACGTTCCTTCCTCTCTGTAAAGCCTTCTCTGTTACGGTAAAGTGAGGCACTCTCCTCTGTGTTCCCATGGTTCTCTGCTCGCTGACATCATTCTCTCTCTGACTAGACTGCAGGGAGGAAACTTGATTCCTAGCGTATGATTATGAAAGCAAAGGACTGAGCCCTGGCAGAAAGCTCAGTTAATTAGAACACTGCCTAGATGTGCAGAGGCTGCTGGTTCAATCCACGGTCAGGGCACACACAGAAACAGATCAATGGTTCTGTTTCACTCTCTCTCTTCCCCCTCTTCTCTCTCTAAAATCAACCAGTAAATTATATGTATATCTATAAAACAACAAAGGACTGAGAGCCCAACTGACTGAGCTCAATGTCCTGACCCTTCCTACTTAATTGTGAGCTTTGGACAAGTTTTAACCTAAATCTCAATTTCTTAACCTGTAAAATAAGGATACTAATTGAACCTAACTTGAGTTGTTTTATAGTTAAGTGAGAGTTATGAAAATTGTTCAGCATGGCCTGACCCGTGGTGGCGCAGTGGATAAAGCATCAACCTGGAAACGCTGAGGTTGCCGGTTCAAAACCCTGGGCTTGCCTGGTCAAGGCACATATGGGAGTTGATGCTTCCTGCTCCTCCCCCCTCCCCCTCTATAATGAATAAATAAAATCTTTAGAAAAAAAAAAAAGTGTTCAGTATGGTGTCTGCTAGTACTAAGAGTTCAATATATGTTATTATTATTTGTATCTATAACCAGAGAGACTAGCACAGAGCAAGATTTTGATTAGTGTGTTATGATTCTCTGAGAATTATTTGTATTTCCATTGGAAACAAAGATAGGCAAAGGGCAAATGTTACAATGGTAGAATTTCAGGCATCATGAACCCTGTTTTGCCTCCTATCCAGGTTGGCTCTGTTAATGTGAAAACAGCTAATAAAGGGCAAGTGGGAGAGAGCACAGGGTTCATTTATTCACTGGAAACTATTTGTCAAGAGTCTGGAAATGAGAAGATTTCTCCATTAATGTGGAAAAGTGATGGTGGCTCTTGAGGATAAAGAAATCATTTCCTTTCATTTTGAAAGAAGTGCCAAGGAATCAACTTGAGGGGTCCGTCATCTTTGACAAGCTCCTTCAAGCAGCAGCTGTAGCAGAGGGGCAGGGGCTGAGGAGTCTGTCTAAACAACGGGAGTGTAAACCCGGCCCTGCATTTCCTGGTGTGTGTTAGGGCAGGGCACACTGATGCCATCTGTAACTGGGGTTGCTAATACCCATCCTCCCTAATTCACATCCCTGGGAGGGCTGGGGGCAAATGGGTTCATGCATATGAAGACAACGTGTGAAAGTTTAAGAAAACAGAAATGCATGATGTGTATATTTTTGGGGTTTCCTATTTAAATAAGAGATAGTCAAGCACGTGTAAAGACAGCAATGGAAGTCATAATTGATTCTGCTTATGCAAATGTGATGTTTTTCTTATATGCTTTCCAAAAAACTCAAAAGGAAGTCATGAGACTAAAAAGTCATTTTAAGAAACTTTTTTTTTTAATTGGAGTAAAAGTGATTTTTCCTTTTTGGAATTAACAGAATGTGACTTAAAAAACAATGAAAGAAACCCTGAGAGATTCAAATTTAACACGAAGATACAAACATTAAGAGCCAGGAACTAGCTTCTCTGCTCAGTGCTTGAGTTCTTACACATGCCCGTGGGCCCAGGAGCTCAGCTCACGGATATATTAGTAAGTCCCTGGATTTCCCTAGGGTCCATTCTGAATTGGTTCGGAGTCATGTAACATGTCTTGAAAGGGGCAACCCATCTGATCTTCTTCACAACCACTTTGTATGTGGCTATTTGAAAATACTCAAATTCAAAAGACAGTGCTAGGTATACTAGATAAACATATTTTCTGTAAAAGGTGACCCATCCCAATAGAAAAAAAATAATGAAAGAAAATGGTAGACAACCAACACTGTCTATATATTAAGCAGGTGTGCACATTCCAGAGGTTTCTTCTTTGATTATCTCTCAGACATAAAAATCACTCTTCACATTTAAAACAAAAGTAAATAGAACTTTGCAATACTAAGAATGCCTGAAGAAGTGAGGTGAAATAAGACAAGACCTTCAGACCTGCAAGAAAAATCAGTGTGATGGAAAACTGACAAACTTGTTTAATGTGAGGCACCAGGGCTGAGGGCTGAACCCAGAGGGGTCACTGCGACACCCGTGAAGTTCCCAGCAGTTCCCTTAATCCATTTAATTACACAACAGCATCCCAAAAGGAAGCTTTTTTTAATTAAAAAAAAACAAACTTCACTTTAAATTAACTTTTTTGCCATTGTGCTTTAAATTCCAACTTCTTTCTCTTCATTCTCTCCTCTATACTAAATTATTAAAATCACCAACTGCTCTATAATCAAAAATATTTCAGAAAGTAGTGATGCCAAAGTTGAATCGACTAAAGTGAAATCAGACAGAAGGAAAGATATTTTGAACATTTCCATGCGTGGTGCATTGTTTAAGATATGGCAACAAGTGATTAAAATTGACTACTTGCCTTTTCCCCATGAAACAAAAGTTAAGCTCAGTGTTGGCCCCATTATAGCCTAATTCAGACCAGGAAGACATCTAAGTAAAATGAAACACACATATTTATAAATAAATTGGGTTTTTTCCCTTATTTATATCTTGTTTCTCTTTTTTATATTTATAAGCTATGGTAAGATGATAACATAAGTAAAATTAGATTTTAATTTGGAAAGCCCAATTAGAAAGTCAAAATGAAAAGACAAAGTAGATTAACTTTTACAACTAGAGAAAGAGGTACTTAATATTTTATAAAGAACAGATTTCACTAAGAATGTCACATAAATAGACCTGCAAGTGTAGCTAGCCATTAAATTTTTGACCGGCCTACTTTTCATTCACCATCATCTAGCTATCTGCACATTTACACAAATAAATCTCACAGAGGAAGCGGAATTGTACTCTATCTGCTTTTACACACAAACACACTGGTTGCCTTCTGATAGGTAATCTCTGAGCAAAGTCTCCAAGCCAAGGGTTCATTTCTTTTTTTAATTTTTATTAATTTTATTTTATTGTGTTAACATGGATTCAAGTGTCCCACTGAATATAACTCCCTCACCCCCACCCCCGTGTCCCACATTATACCCCTTTGTCCCCCTCCCCCTTTTCCCTCTGGGATATGCTGTCCTGTTTTCTGTATCTATGTGTTAAGTATTCATAATTTCACTAATCCCTTCACCTTCTCTGATCTCATCCCCTCATCCCCCTTCCCTCTGACAGCTGTCCCCTCGCTCCCTGTGACCCAGGCTCTGCCTCTGTTCTCTTCCTCAGTTCACTTTGTTCATTAGATTCCACATAAGTGAGATCATATATTTGTCTTTCTCTGTCTGGCTTATTTCACTTAGCATAAATGATCTCCACATCCATCCATGCCATTGCAAAAGGTAAGATTTCCTTCTTTTTCACAGTCGCATGGTATTCCATTGTGTATATGTACCATAGCTTTTTAAAGCACTCGTCCACTGACAGACACTTGGGTTGTTTCCAGATCTTGCCTATTGTAAACAATGCTGCCATAAACATGGGGGTGCATTTCTTCTTTTGAATCAGTGATTTGGTATTCTTAGGATATATTCCTAAAAGTGGGATAGCTGGGTCAAAAGGCAGTTCCATTTTTAATTTTTTGAGGAAACACCATGTGGCTGCACCAGTCTGCATTCCCACCAGCAGTGCAGGAGGGTTCCCTTTTCTCCACATCCTCGCCAGCACTTATTGTATGTTGTTTTTTTTTAAAGAGTGCTATTCTGACAGGTGTGAGGTGGTATCTCATTGTGGTTTTAATTTGCATTTCTCTAATGATTAGTGATGTTGAACATTTTTTCATATGCCTATTGGCCGTCTGTTAGTCCTCTTTGGAGAAGTGTCTGTTCAGGTTTTTTTGCTGATTTTTCAATTGGATTGTTTACCTGACTGGTGTTGAGTTTGACAAGTTCTTTATAAATTTTGGTTATTAACCCCTTATCAAACGTATTGGTGAATATGTTCTCCCATTGTGTGTGTTGTCTTTTTATTTTGTTAATGGTGTCTTTTTCTGTGCAAAAGCTTTTTAGTTTGATATAGTCCCATTTGTTTATTTTGTCCTTTATTTCACTTGACCATGGAGATAAATCGGCAAAAATATTGCTACAAGAGATATTGGAGAGTTTACTGCCTATGTTTTTTTCTAAGATGTTTATGGTTTTGCTAATGATATTTAAGTCTTTTATCCATTTTGAGTTTATTTTGTATGTACCTGTCCAATTTTCCCAACATCATTTATTAAAGAGACTGTCTTAACTCCACTGTATACTCTTACATCCTTTGTCACATATCAATTGATCATAAAGGTAAGGGTTTATTTCTGGGTTCTCTGTTCTGTTCCATTGATCTATATGCCTGTTCTTATGTCAGTACCAAGCTGTTTTGTTTACAATGGCCTTGTAGTATAACTTGATATCAGTAAGTGTGATACCTCCCACTTCATTCTTTATTTTCAAGATTGCTGAGGCTACAAGAGTTTTTATTCAATGCCTGTTAACTCCTACCTCCTCCTCTCACTTTACTGTCACATGCACCTGCCATTTCAGTTCCATTCAGTTCAACCAACACTTCCTGAACATTCTCTGGGCTAAGCAATGTGATACAGTGTAGAGCAAGAATGGTCCCTGCTCCTGACCAGGCGGTGGTGCAGTGGATAGAGTGTCGGACTGGAATGCAGAGGACCCAGGTTCAAGACCTTGAGGCCGCCAGCTTGAGCATGGGCTCATCTGGTTTGAGCAAAAGCTCACCAGCTTGGACCCAAAATCGCTGGCCTGAGCAAGGGGTTACTCGGTCTGCTGAAAGCCCACGGTCAAGGCACATATGAGAAAGCAATCAATGAACAACTAAGGTGCCGCAACAAAAAACTGATGATTGATGCTTCTCATCTCTCTCCATTCCTGTCTGTCTGTCCCTATCTATCCCTCTCTCTGATTCTGTAATAAATAAATAAATAAAATCTTTAAAAAAATTAGTAAACAGGTTTAAAAATTATTATAAAAATGGTTCCTGCTCTCAACAAATTCATGGAATAGTGAGTCCCTTAAATTTCCTTCATGGAAGGGCTCTGTATTCCTGGTAGCATCAAGCAGAATATTTATTAAATAGGTGAATCTGCAACTAACAAGTAGGCTTTGTTTAAAATTAAAAATGTGAAAGAAGGGAAGATTATTGTTTAATTGGAAATTGATTTCCATCTTTTTGTTTTCTATATAAAAAATGTTCATAATGGTGTTGGTGATTACATGTCTTGACATACGAAAACTTATACAACTCCCAATGTCTCTGAAATTTCCTATGACAGCAAAGAGAAGTGCAATGAAAGAAAACGGCACTGATATAAACATGAGCCATTTCAGATATGTTTCATATTTTAAAAAATCTATACTAACTTTCAGAGTATATAAGACAAATATTACCCTGTTTGACTCCAGGAGATCAAAGGCTTATTGATCTCAGTCTTTATAAGCTGGGAAACCGGCTCATTGAGGTCAAACAACTCAGTGGGGATGGTCTGCTTAGGAAGAGGTGGTTCCTTCTGACTCAAGAGTCCATGTTCTTTCTTCTACCTGGGACCGTCTCAGGATATCTTTGTGGCAATACAAGATATTGGATCAATGCAATAAATTTTATTTAAAATTAGAAATAAAATGTCCACCTAGAACTTTCCAATGTTCGTGGAAAACTTGATTTCTTCCTTGTGACTTCAAAGAGTAGCTACCTTGGAGAAGAACAAATTTATCCTGAAGCATTTTTCTCTCTGGCCATGGGTAAGCAGCTGGTTAGCCATAGAGTACTAAGTTTACTAGTTCTTGGTTTTACTTCTAAATAATGACAGTTTCTTAAAATCTTCTCTTCAATACGCAGGTTTGGAAACCAACATACTGATTAATCAAGAAAAGAGTTAGAGGAACTGCTCCTTAAAGACTGGTCCTGTCAGGTTTGGACATAATTCATTTCAATTTTTGTTTGTTTCTTAAATGAAAGTAAAAAAATTCTAAGACAGTTTTTAAGGCATTAGTTGTACAAGGATTATATATTTTATAAAGCTTTTTATGCAAAAGATTAGATTTTCAAGGTAATCAGACTTAAGTAGATTTTATTTCTTTGCTAAGGTATCAGAAGAGTCACCAAAATGAGTGACACTTGTGAACAGTGATTTTAAAATTAAAACATTTGAATTCCAGTTCTTAGGCTGAAGATAAAGAAACAAAGGCATTTAGAGCATAAATTGCTAAACAGTGTGTCAGAAGCCAATCTGTTGTGAGAAATGCAGTATCTCCTGATGTTTCTAAGTTCACAATACATCCTCTGTATGAAGACTTACTCTTGCCCCTTCCACCCAACTGTTTCACTTATAATACACACATAGTTTATTACTGTACCAGGCAATGATGACATATTACTTTTACTTTGCAAGTAGAATATTGCACTTTCCCACATGTAACCAAGCTGCAAGCTTTTGTTAGTTCCCGTGGGAAATTTGTGATGGTGTGAAGTGAACTCCTGTCACCACTCAATGGATTGCAAAAATAGTGTAGCATTTGCTAAGGACCTGGATCATATCTTGAAAGATTGCACTGATCAAATCAATATCTTCAACAAGATTTGTTGTAGCCAGCCCTGTTTCAATGTGTGTAATGGATATGGTATGTTTAAGAACATACAGTGGGCTATCCCCCTTCTATTGTATTCCTACTAGCTAATCCTTTAGCATAGATTTTTATAAGCAAGAAAAACCCCCAAAACAAACAAACAAACAAAAAAACACAAGGTAAGTTTACCCAAACATCTATGTTGGCATTCTGTGAGCACTAAACTGACCACAACTAGATATTATTATGAAAAGAGGATGTTATCGAGTCCCACAGACCAAAATTCAAAGCCAAGCTCTGTTGCTAAGTAGACATGTGACCTTGGGCAAACTACCTAACCCTCTTATCCTTGGTTCCTCTCTATACAAAATGGAGTAACATGTACACCACAGACCTGAGAAGGACTGGACACAGAGCAGGCACCCTCTATGCAATGATTTATTCTCTCTTCTTCCCTCCTGGGCCACCATTCTCCTTCCTGCTTCATGATCCATCCACATCTCATCTCTATATGACAGCCTTTGGGTCTGTCTGTACATTAAAGGTGTTTGTGCTGGACGTGGATTTATGTCTTAAACACTTACCATTGAATATTGAACCCAACAGCAATTTTCCCTGCACTACCTTTAGAAATTTCAAAATAACTTCCCTTTTTATGTTATTTAACATAGGTCATTTTAAGTTATTTAACAGCTATTTTTATTTCTAATTGGTATAATCAATAAATAGAAATATTCCTTTTAAGATGGAGTACTGACTTCATAATATATATAAAATGAACTTGTAATTACAAAAGAAAGTAAAAAGGAGTTGCATTTACTTGATGCTTATCTGACAATACGCTGAAAAGTTAAGTAGATAAAAAAAATAGAGCGTCTATTACAAACTCAAACATATTAAAGTAAATATTAAATTTTAAGTAGGAAAATAATTTAAAATACTTGGAATGAATTTTAGAGAAAAAAAAAAAAGAGCAACATCTCACGGGTGTGTGTGTGTGTGTGTGTGTGTGTGTGTGTGTGTGTGTGTGTGTGTCACACTCTGTATTTGCATATTAATTTTGTTTGCCCTCAGGATGTACCAGGAAGCACAGGAGCAGACAGAAGAAGGACCCCTGGTGTCCATCACCATCACATGCCTGCAGCCCTTAAGCCAGGAGGTTAGAATACAAGCATTTGAAAAAGTAGAAACAAACTTTAGTAAACTGAAAAGCAGCCAGGTTTGAAAACGAGTGCCCAGGCCTTCTTCCAAACACGCTGCTCCGCTTCGTCCCGCAGCAAGCAGGCCTGGCCCTGGGAGCCCGGCCCCGGGCTGCGTCCGAGAGACCGACCAAGGAGAGATTTCCGTTCATTAAGCTGTTTTAGCTTTGTGGCAGACTGTTTGGAAATATTAATCGAAGTACCTTATGCCCATTTGAGCAGCTGGGCTGCGTTAGCATCACAGCTTCAAGGGAAAGACACTACACAGGGTGGAAACTAGACTGCACTCCTGTTTTTCGTCATCCAAAAGCCTGCACCCTTGAGTGTCCTTAGGAGAGGAAGTGACCAAAAAAAGAAAGAAAGAAAGAAAAAAAAAAGCTGTGGATGTCAGAGGGAAAAAGTACAAATACAGTATATTCCTTTCCACCCTTAACTCCTTAGACTAGAAAAAGTCCCCCTGCTGGAGATGACGGGCTAGAGAAGGGCAGGGATCCATAAGATTATAGAGTGTGGTGCTCCCGGACAGAAAGGCCTTCTGGCCCCGGCGCCTGGAAGCAGGGAGCCCAGGAAGCTTTCCAAAATCTGAGACCAGAGGGCAGCTGTGCCCTTTCCCCGAGGGGTGAAGTCGCTGTTCAGTGCATTTGGGTACACAGGGCAGGACCTACGAGCGCCTTTCACATAGTTTGATGTCTGAGCACGGCACGTGGCATGAAAGCAGCATGGCTCCAAGAGGTGGAGGGCGATATCTGACCTCCGGGCTCCAGTCCAGGTGAACAGGAGCGAAGGACCGAGGACAGAGGTCGAGGGCTGACAGACTCCTTCGCAGGAACCCGAGCGGTAGACTTGCCTAAGACAAAGCAGTCCCTCCCACTGTCTTTCCACACGCAGCTCTGGGCCTCGGGAGGTCACAGATGCCATCCTGGGAGAAAAGCAAGGCGGAACCTGAGATTAATGACAGGCAAATGTCTTTCCCCTTAGTAGAGACAGAGCCTAATACAAAATTAACCAGGATTAAAGAAAAACAAACGATGAGCACCCCTGTGCCCTGATTTGCGGTGTGCAGTCCTTTCAGAGCAAAAGGGAAGCCCAGAGAGGAAGCCGCATAGGCCGCCGAGAGAGAAGGGGGTGGGGGAGGGAAGGCCGGGCCTGGACCGGCCACGATGTCTCCTTGGGTTGAAGCGTGTCCTCCTCGCTCTCGTCCTGAGGCCCATCTACAGCTCAGTTTTGAAGCCAAGAGCAAAGAAGGCATGTCAGAGGGACTGGGGCCTTTCATTCTGTGCACTGCAGCGAGTTCTTGAAGCAGAGTAACTGTGCCGAGGTGTTCAAAAATGAAGTGCAGTTCTGGCCTGTGGTGCCTTACTTCAGTAAGCTCACTCTCCTTTCACATGTGTTCCTTACACCTGAGGCTGAAGCTGTGTGTGTGTGTGTGTGTGTGTGTGTGTGTGTGTGTGTGTGTGTGTGTGTTTTTAAACTGTTCCAATGCAGTGTTTGGAGTCGGGCACAAAGTTTCCATTCCAAAGCAGTAGCAGCAGAGAGTGGAGCCGAAGGCACATCAAGGCTTTTCGCCGGGTCTCAACCAAAGTCAGGTTCCCCAGAAGGTGGTCTCCAAGGAGCTGTGGACCCGGCCCCTCTGACGGGAGCCAGACAGGGCCTGAGTGCACAGCTGAGACTGTTTGCTCATTCAAACACTGAACAGCTGAGCTGAAAAGACCCTGTGTCACTAAGAATAAAGCAGGCTTTATTTTACAATATGGTACGGGTGTTGGTTGCTAATGCCGAAGATAGATGACAGATGAGCCATCGATATCCCAGGAAAGAAACAGGACTGACTGAATTTTAAGCAAAAACCTTGAAACTACAAAAACAAATACGTTAAGAGCTGGCCAAGGGCAAGTCAATAAATAAAAAGGGAAAGACACGCTCCCTGGTGTGTCTGCCAGAGGTTAAGATTGATTACTTTGTATGTGTTATAAGAGAATTTGCATGTAATGCACTTTGTACTTTTGCTTCTAACCAGGCCGTGGCTGGCCTATCGAGGGGCACTCTGATCCCAGACGTGCACTGCCAGACCCAGCAGTAAGGGAAACGTGTTCCTTCAGGACAGCCTCTCTGCAGTTTGTGGTCACAATAAAATCATTTGCATTGTCTGGGGATTCCTCTCAGAACTGACAAGCGCATCTTCTAGGGTTTTCAGGGTCCTCTTACACCTGAAAGCAGGGTCTTAGAAGGTGCAGATCTACCCAGTAATATTTCAGGGACACTTGGGAGGCTCCTTTGCCTGCTTCCTTCAATTGCTCCCAGATGCTCAAAATCTTCTAAATAAAGTCTTTATTTCCACTGTTAGAGATAATTTCACATTAAGGTGTAAATGACTGATATCAACTTCCTTCCCAAAGATAGGCTTTGATAATAGAAAAATAGGAGGAAACATGGAGTTATTATTGACAGCTGATGTAGTGCCTTAGGGGAAAGAGGGGATGCTGTGTTGGAAATAATGAAAACTGGGAAGAGTAAGGTTGCCAAAAGTTGATCACTTCATAATTTTTCATAGGACCAGTCTTACCCAAAAGTAATGAAATGGCTTTGCTGAGCCATGTGCAGGTCTCATTTAGAATAATCTACCAGTTGAGAGATTTAATATGTTCCACATTATAAACAATAGTGTAGGTACATAGAATTCCCATCAAAACACTCTATGAACACTTGATCATCTCCAGCTCTGGCGTTCTGGTCTATTCAGCTTCTGAGTAAATCAGTCTCAATATCTGTCCATCAGAGCTCACTGCTGAGTCTGGAGGACAGTTCTAGGAAACCATCAGAATTCCCTCGGACTTTTTACAAATGAAAAACTCAAAATGTTCTTCTTTTTTCCTTCTTCTTTTCCAAGTGAGAGGAAGGGAGATAGAGAGACAGACTCCCTCATGCACCCTGACCAGGATCCACCTGCCTACCCTTGTCTGGAGCTGATGCTTTGTCCATCTTGGGCCATGCTCACAACTGAATTATTTTTAGTCCCTGAGGCAGAGACTCCATGGAGCCAGAATCTAGCCATGGCTGTGGGACAGGAAGTGAGAGAGAGAAAGAGAGAGAGAGAAGGGGGAGGGGTAGAGAAGCAAATGGTCACTTCTCCTGTGTGCCCTGACCAGGAATCGAACCCAGGACATCCATACACCAGGCCAACGCTTTACCACTGAGCCAACCTCCAGGGCTCAAAGTTCTTAAAAAGTCTTTTCATCATAAGCATCTCAATTCTCAGGTAAGTTATGAATTTAACATGACCTCAAGAAAAATACCAACAACTCTTTTCTGGACCTAAACAAACCAATTGCAAAGTTCATATGAAAAAAGTAAACAATCACAATAACCTGAAAATTTCTGAAAAACAATTCGCAAGACAGGGGGTGTTAGAGACCAGCTCTAGTAGATATTAGAAAATAATTAAAAAGCCTCCATATTTAAACAATGTGGTGCTGCCACGTAAAAAGACAGACCTATGGAACAGAATAAAAATTACAGAAGAAGAATAAAATACATATAGAATTTAATATATGATAAAGATGGACTTTTTATACAGAGTATTAGAATAACTGAGTATCCTAGGCTAAAGGATAAAATTGAATCCATACTTTACACAATACATCAGATTATTTAAATGTGAAAAATGAAACCCCCAAAGTGCTAGAAGAAAACATTGGTGAATTGTTTTATAATACTGGTATAGGAAAGGCCTTTCTAACTACGCTTAAAGATCCAGAATCCATAAAGGAAGAGATTGATAAATTCAGGGACATTTTAAAAAACAAAATCTTATCCTTGCAAATTAACATATAGGAAGTGAAAGGGATAAATAATTGCAGCTCATATATAGACAAAGTGCTAGAAAAGAAAAATAAAAAAGACTACAAACCAAAATTTTAAAAAAGTGAACAAATGACATGAGCGAACAGTTTGTGGAAAAAGAAACACATATGTCAAACATATATCAAGAGTATCAGTATTACTCATTATAAGATAAAAGCAAACTAAAACCATACAGGGAAGCCATTTCTCCTTATGAGACTGACAACAACCAAAAGGTTAGACACGTTCTTTTGGTGAGCAGGGAAAACGGAGCTCTTACGACTACTGGTCAGAGTGCAAAATGGTAAACTCTAAAGGCAGACAATTTGACAGTCCTCTTTAAAATAACAATGCATCTGCCAGATTTCCACTTTCAGCCATAATAGTGTAAGAAAAACTAAATGTATTCTCTCACTTAAACAACAACAAATGAAATATTTGAAGCAAAAAGTAGCACAGGGATGACGTCAGAGTAATGGCGGGGTAGGAAGCAATACCGATAAATCTCCCCCAAAACTCAACAAGATCTTCAACCAGAAACAGAAAAACCTATCCTTGGAGCCTCCAGATGTTGCGCAATACACCCGAAGGTTTGATCGAGCAAAAAATTGGCTAAATATATAACCAAACCCGGGGGGAAATAGGGAGTAAGAAATGCTCCACCTTCCTCACTAACCTAAACAGGGCGGCTTTCACTGGAAACTGAGAATATATAGAAACTAAGGTGGGCAAAGGGGGTGAATAGATCCAGGCCGCAGCACAAACGGCCAAACCAGGCTGTGGCACGGAGATCCAAGCTGAGGAAAAACTGTTCCTGTGACAACCCGGGCAATACAGCTAACACTCGTGCTAAACCCAGACAAAGAAAGACAAGCGGGGCAGCCATTTTACCCGATCTCCTGGTTGGCGCGCGCAGATAGTGAGCAAGAGATTCCTCCGAGTGCCTCGGCAGTGCCTGCCCGTGTTATCCCACAGAGGGGCAGAGTCAGGGGCCTTTGTGTGGGCCAAAAAGCGGAATCTCGGGCCGCCCCAGTGCCCTGAGGGAGCCGCGCACGGGAAGGGAGCGAGAACTAATTCCAACACTGGAACTTGTCCGTGTGGGAGGGGTTTCACTCAGAGGGTGAGGCGGCTGGCCTGATATCCTGGTCGGTGCGCACGGAGAGTGGGCAAGAGACTCCTCCCAGCACCTCAGCAGTGGGAGCCTGTGTTATCCCACAGAGGGGCAGAGTCAGGGGCCTTTGTGTGGGCCGAAAGCGGAATCTCAGGCCGCCCAAGCGCCTTGAAAAAGCCGCACACAGGGACGGAGTGAGAGCCAATTCCAATGCTGGAACTTTTCAGTGCGGGCGGAGGGTTTCACTCAGAGGGCGAGACTTCCGGCCTGACATCCTGGTCTGCGCGCAGATAGTGAGCGAGAGTTTCCTCCAAGCGCCCTGGGAGTGGGCGCCCGCCCGTGTTACCGGACAGAGTGGCAGAGCCAGAGGTCTTTGAGTGGGCAGAAGCCCCAGCTGATTATCCTAGTAGCTCTGACTGACTGAGCCTTACTCAGAGCCCTGTGTTGAGTGGGAATAGAGTGGGGAGTGGCCAGCTCTTTGAGCCTCTTACTGTCCAGGCAGAGGCAGCAGCAACCCCACAGCTGGATTATCAGGCTACTAATTGAGGAAAAAAAGACTAGGAGAGAGGCTCCAGGAACACGGACTCTCTCACTGTCGGAGCCTATAAATGCTAATGAGCCTCGACTGCCAACGAGACTGAAGCACAATACATGACATCGCCATAGAGACTTATCAACTGCAAACCTCTACCTAAGTGTGCCAAAGGGGCAGAACCCGGGGTACAGAGTCACCGACCAGGAAGAGGGAGAGAAAAGAAAAAGCAAGAAGATAACCTCTCAAAATCAAGAATAATCTGCAGACTTTATAACCTATCCCATTTTATTATATTTGTTCGTTTGTTTCTCTTATCTTCATCCTTGATCTTTTTTTTTTCTTTCCTCCTCCAATTTGGTCGTTTAACTCTCTACTGGTCTTACTCTCTCCTCTCCTTGAACTACACTACCCATAAGTGTTACATCTCCCATTATCTTTTCTCTTCTCTTCCTTTCTCTCTATGAGGGTTGCACTCCAAAACCCTTAACTCTCTCTCTCTCTCTCCCTTCTTTTTTCTTTTTTCTTCTTTTAGTGGTTCCCTCTTTTTTTCTCTCTCTCTCTCTTTCTTTTCTCCCTCTATATTAGTTTCTTCCTTTCTCCTTTATGTCTCCTCTCAATCAAACCTCAATAATGAGCAAATTATCTTATCTGGGACTCAAACTTATGTTTGTGGCATTTTGGGGGTTTTTTACTTCATCTTTTTAACTCACTAGCAGTGCTCCCATCCCTGGCTCTCCATTTTATCAAGCTCTTGTTCCACTAAATACAATAGTAATTTTTTAATTTGTCCCCCCATTTTCCTGTTTCCCTCTTATTCCTCTCATCATAACTCTTAGTCAACCAACACCTAAATGCAAATCATTTTATTCTTGATCCAAATTTTTCATTATTTGCTTTTTGTGGGTCCATACCCCCCTTTTAAAATTTTTATTTATTTATTTATTTATTTATTTATTTTTTGCCCCTTTATTACTTTTCCCCAATTCAGGCCCTCCATTACAGGCATTGTTTGTTCTATTAAATACAATATAAATCACAGTTCACCACAAGATTTTCTCAAGAAAGAGGGGAGAGGAGAGGAGAGGAAAAAAGGAGGGGGGGAATAATTTCCTTTTTAAAAAATTTTTTTAAATTTTTATTTTATTTTTATTTCATTATTAATTTTTTAAAAAAACACAACTTTTTTTGATTTATTTATTTTTTTAACTTTTTATTCTTTATTAAATCTCATTAATACTATCAACAAAACCACCCTCAAATGCCATTAAGGAAGAGAAAATCGAATATCATGGATACAAAAGAAAGAGGGGTAACACAGATAGATGAGGAAAAATCTATGGAGAAAAAATTTAATATATTGGAAACCTTGGAGCTAAATGACAGAGAATTCAAGATAGAAATCCTAAAAATACTCAGAGATATATAAGAAAACACAGAAAGGCAATTTAGGGAGCTCAGAAAACAACTCAATGAACACAAAGAATATATGTCCAAGGAAATTGAAACTAAAAAAACAAATCAAACAGAGATGAAAAACTCAATTCACGAGCTGAAAAACGAGGTAACAAGCCTAGCTAATAGAACAGGTCAGATAGAAGAGAGGATTAGTGAAATAGAAGACAAGCAACGTGAGGCACAACAAAGAGAAGAAGAAAGACACTCAGAAATTAAAAAAAAATGAGAAAGCCCTACAAGAATTATCTGACTCCATCAGAAAGAATAACATAAGAATAATAGGTATATCAGAGGGAGAAGAGAGAGAAAATGGAATGGAGAACATAATCAAACAAATAATAGATGAGAACTTCCTAAGCCTGTGGAAAGAACTAAAGCCTCAAATTCATGAAGCAAACAGAACTCCGAGTTTTCTTAACCCCAACAAACCTACTCCAAGGCACATCATAATGAAATTGGCACAAACCAATGGCAAAGAAAAAATTCTCAAGGCAGCCAGGGAAAAGAAGAATACAACATATAAAGGAAGGCCCATTAGATTATCATCAGATTTCTCAGCAGAAACTCTACAAGCTAGAAGAGAGTGGACCCCAATATTTAAAGTCCTGAAAGAGAGGAACTTTCAACCACGAATACTATACCCATCAAAGCTATCCTTCAAATATGAAGGAGAAATAAAACATTCACAGATACAGAAAAGATGAGGGAATTTATCATCAGAAAACCCCCACTCCAGGAATTACTAAAGGGGGTTCTCCAATCAGATACAAAGAACAAATAATAATAATAATAATAATAAAGCCACAAGTAAAAGCTGCAAGAAGAACACAATAAAACCAAATTTAAATTGTGAAAACAACAAAAAGAAAGAGGGGGAGAAGATGGAGATTAACAGTAGCAAACAACGATGGAATGCAGAAGTACTCACAAAATAGTGCGCTACAATGAACAGGGTAGGAACCCTTTTCATTACTTAAAGGTAACCACCATTGAAAAAGCCACCACAGAAGCACATGAGATAAAAAAGATAGCAACAGAGGAAAGATGTATGGAATACAACCAAATAAAAACAAAAGATAGAAAAACGAAAGAGAAGGATCAAACAAGACACAAAACTAACAGAAAGCAAAATGGCAATAGGGAACTCACAAGTGTCAATACTTACACTAAATGTAAACGGATTAAACTCACCAATAAAAAGACACAGAGTAGCAGAATGGATTAAAAAAGAAAATCCAACTGTATGCTGCGTACAGGAAACTCATCTAAGTAACAAGGATAAAAACAAATTCAAAGTGAAAGGCTGGAAAACAATACTCCAAGCAAATAACATCCAAAAAAAAGCAGGCGTAGCAATACTCATATCTGATAATGCTGACTACAAGACAACAAAAGTATTCAGAGACAAAAATGGCCATTTCATAATGGCTAAGGGGACACTGAATCAAGAAGACATAACAATTCTTAATTTATATGCACCAAACCAAGGAGCACCAAAATATATGACAGCTACTTATTGACCTTAAAACAAAAACTGACAAAAATACAATCATACTTGGAGACCTCAATACACCGCTGACGGCTCTAGATCGGTCATCCAAACAGAGGATCAACAAAGATATAGTGGCCTTAAACAAAACACTAGAGCACCTGGATATGATAGACATCTACAGGACATTTCATCCCAAAGTGACTGAGTATACATTTTTCTCCAGTGTACATGGATCATTCTCAAGAATTGACCATATGTTGGGCCACAAAAACAACATCAGCAAATTCAGAAAAATCGAAGTTGTACCAAGCATATTTTCTGATCATAAAGCCTTGAAACTAGAATTCAACTGCAAAAAGGAGGAAAAAAATCTCACAAAAATGTGGAAACTAAACAACATACTTTTAAAAAATGAATGGGTCAAAGAAGAAATAAGTGCAGAGATCAAAAGATATATACAGACTAATGAAAATGACAATACAACATATCAGAATCTATGGGATGCAGCAAAAGCAGTGATAAGAGGGAAGTTCATATCACTTCAGGCATATATGAACAAACAAGAGAGAGCCCAAGTGAACCACTTAACTTCACACCTTAAGGAACTAGAAAAAGAAGAACAAAAACAACCCAAAACTAGCCGAAGAAAGAAGATAATAAAAATCAGAGCAGAAATAAATGAAATAGAGAAGAGTAAAACTATAGAAAAAATTAATAGAACAAAGAGCTGGTTCTTTGACAAGATCAATAAAATTGACAAACCCTTGGCAAGACTTACCAAGGAAAAAAGAGAAAGAATTCATATAAACAAAATCCAAAATGAAAGAGGAGAAATCACCACGGACACCATAGATATACAAAGAATTATTGTAGAATACTATGAAAAACTTTATGCCACTAAATTCAACAATCTATAAGAAATGGATAAATTCCTAGAACAATACAACCTTCCTAGACAGAGTCAAGAAGAAGCAGAAAGCCTAAACAGACCTATCAGTAGAGAAGAAATAGAAAAAACCATTGAAAACCTCCCCAAAAATAAAAGTCCAGGACCTGACGGCTATACCAGCGAATTTTATCAAACATTCAGAGAAGACTTGGTTCCTATTCTACTGAAAGCCTTCCAAAAAATTGAAGAAGAAGCAATACTTCCAAACACATTTTATGAGGCCAACATAACCCTCATACCAAAACCAGGCAAGGATGGCACAAAAAAAGAAAACTACAGACCAATATCTCTAATGAATACAGATGCTAAAATACTAAACAAAATACTAGCAAATCGAATACAACAACATATTAAAAAATAATACATCACAATCAAGTGGGATTCATCCCAGAATCTCAAGGATGGTTCAACATATGTAAAACGGTTAACATAATACACCATATCAACAAAACAAAGAACAAAAACCACATGATCTTATCAATAGACGCAGAAAAGGCTTTTGATAAAATACAACACAATTTTATGTTTAAGACTCTCAACAAAATGGGTATAGAAGGAAAATATCTCAACATGATAAAGGCCATATATGATAAACCATCAGCTAACATCATATTAAACGGCACTAAACTGAAGGCTTTCCCCCTTAAATCAGGAACAAGACAGGGTTGTCCACTCTCTCCACTCTAATTTAATGTGGTACTAGAGGTTCTAGCCAGAGCAATCAGACAAGACAAATAAAAGGCATCCATATCAGAAAAGAAGAAGTAAAGGTATCACTTTTTGCAGATGATATGATCCTATACATCGAAAACCCCAAAGAATCCAAAAAAAGACTACTAGAAACAATAAGCCAATACAGTAAGGTCGCAGGATACAAAATTAACATACAGAAGTCAATAGCCTTTCTATATGCCAACAATGAAACAATTGAGAATGAACTCAAAAGAATAATCCCCTTCACAATTGCAACAACAAAAAATAAAATACTTAGGAATAAACATAACAAAGAATGTAAAGGACTTATATAATGAAAACTATAAACCATTGTTAAAACAAATTGAGAAAGATATAATGAGATGGAAGAATATTCCTTGTTCTTGGTTAGGAAGAATAAATATAATCAAGATGGCCATATCACCCAAAGCAATATACAAATTTAATGCAATTCCCATCAAAATTCCAATGACATTTTTTAAAGAAATAGAGCAAAAAATCATCAGATTTATATGCAACTATAAAAAACCCCGAATAGCCAAAGCAATCCTAAAGAAAAAGAATGAAGCTGGGGGCATTACAATACCTGACTTCAAACTATATTATAGGGCCACGACAATCAAAACAGCATGGTATTGGCAGAAAAATAGACACTCAGACCAATGGAACAGAATAGAAAGTCCAGAAATAAAACCACATATATATAGTCAAATAATTTTTGATAAAGGGGCCAACAACACACAATGGAGAAAAGAAAGCCTCTTCAATAAATGGTGCTGGGAAAACTGGAAAGCCACATGCAAAAGAATGAAACTGGACTACAGTCTCTCCCCCTGTACAAAAATTAACTCAAAATGGATCAAAGATCTAAACATAAGACCTGAAACAATTAAGTACATAGAAGAAGACATAGGTACTCAACTCATGGACCTGGGTTTTAAACAGCATTTTATGAATTTGACTCCAATGGCAAGAGAAGTGAAGGCAAAAATTAATGAATGGGACTACATCAGACTAAGAAGTTTTTGCTCAGCAAGAGAAACTGATAACAAAATAAACAGAAAGCCAACTAAATGGGAAATGATATTTTCAAACAACAGCTCAGATAAGGGCCTAATATCCAAAATATACAAAGAACTCATAAAACTCAAACAAACAAACAATTCAATAAAAAAATGGGAAGAGGACATGAACAGACACTTCTCCCAGGAGGAAGTACAAATGGCCAACAGATATATGAAAAGATGCTCATCTTCTTCTTCTTTTTTTTTTTTTTAAATAATTTTATTTTTTTAATGGGGTGACATCAATAAATCAGGATACATATATTCAATGATAACAAGTCCAGGTTATCATTTCGTTCAATTATGTTGCATACCCACCATCCAAAGTCAGATTGTCCTCTGTCACCTTCTATCTTGTTTTCTTTGTGCCCCTCCCCACCCCCTTTCCCTCTCCCATTCCCCCCTCCCCCCCGTAACCACCAAACTCTTATCAATGTCTCTTAGTTTCACTATTATGTCCCACCTACGTATGGAATAATACAGTTCCTGTTTTTTTCTGATTTACTTATTTCGCTTCGTATCATGTTATCAAGATCCCATCATTTTGCTGTAAATGTTCCGATGTCATCATTTCTTATGGCTGAGTAGTATTCCATAGTGTATATGTGCCACATCTTCTTTATCCAGTCATCCATTGATGGGCTTTTTGGTTGTTTCCATGTCCTGGCCACTGTGAACAATGCTGCAATAAACATGGGGCTGCATGTGTCTTTACATATCAATGTTTCTGAGTTTTTGGGATATATACCCAGTAGAGGGATTGCTGGGTCATAAGGTAGTTCTATTTTCAGTTTTTTGAGGAACCACCATACTTTCTTCCATAATGGTTGTACTACTTTACATTCCCACCAACAGTGAATGAGGGTTCCTTTTTCTCCACAGCCTCTCCAACATTTGCTATTACCTCTCTTGCTAATAACAGCTAATCGAACAGGTGTGAGGTGGTATCTCATTGCCGTTTTGATTTGCATTTCTCTAATAGCTAAAGAAGATGAGCATCTTTTCATATATCTGTTGGCGTTTTGTATTTCTTCCTGGGAGAAGTGTCTATTCATATCCTCTTCCCATTTTTTTATTGAATTGTTTGTTTGTTTGTTGTTGAGTTTTATGAGTTCTTTGTATATTTTGGATATTAGGCCCTTATCTGAGCTGTTGTTTGAAAATATCATTTCCCATTTAGTTGGCTTTCTGTTTATTTTGTTATCAGTTTCTCTTGCTGAGCAAAAACTTCTTAGTCTGATGTAGTCCCATTCATTAATTTTTGCCTTCACTTCTCTTGCCATTGGAGTCAAATTCATAAAATGCTGTTTAAAACCCAGGTCCATGAGTTGAGTACCTATGTCTTCTTCTATGTACTTAATTGTTTCAGGTCTTATGTTTAGATCTTTGATCCATTTTGAGTTAATTTTTGTACAGGGGGAGAGACTGTAGTCCAGTTTCATTCTTTTGCATGTGGCTTTCCAGTTTTCCCAGCACCATTTATTGAAGAGGCTTTCTTTTCTCCATTGTGTGTTGTTGGCCCCTTTATCAAAAATTATTTGACTATATATATGTGGTTTTATTTCTGGACTTTCTATTCTGTTCCATTGGTCTGAGTGTCTATTTTTCTGCCAATACCATGCTGTTTTGATTGTCGTGGCCCTATAATATAGTTTGAAGTCAGGTATTGTAATGCCCCCAGCTTCATTCTTTTTCTTTAGGATTGCTTTGGCTATTCGGGGTTTTTTATAGTTCCATATAAATCTGATGATTTTTTGCTCTATTTCTTTAAAAAACGTCATTGGAAGTTTGATGGGAATTGCATTAAATTTGTATATTGCTTTGGGTAATATGGCCATCTTGATTATATTTATTCTTCCTAGCCAAGAACAAGGAATATTCTTCCATCTCATTATATCTTTTTTGATTTCCCTTAACAATGGTTTATAGTTTTCATTATATAAGTCCTTTACATTCTTTGTTATGTTTATTCCTAAGTATTTTATTTTTTGTTGTTGCAATTGTGAAGGGGATTATTCTTTTGAGTTCATTCTCAATTGTTTCATTGTTGGCATATAGAAAGGCTATTGACTTCTGTATGTTAATTTTGTATCCTGAGACCTTACTGTATTGGCTTATTGTTTCTAGTAGTCTTTTTTTGGATTCTTTGGGGTTTTCGATGTATAGGATCATATCATCTGCAAAAAGTGATACCTTTACTTCTTCTTTTCCGATATGGATGCCTTTTATTTCTTTGTCTTGTCTGATTGCTCTGGCTAGAACCTCTAGTACCACATTAAATAAGAGTGGAGAGAGTGGACAACCCTGTCTTGTTCCTGATTTAAGGAGGAAAGCCTTCAGTTTAGTGCCATTTAATATGATGTTAGCTGATTGTTTATCATATATGGCCTTTATCATGTTGAGATATTTTCCTTCTATGCTCATTTTGTTGAGAGTCTTAAACATAAAATTGTGTTGTATTTTATCAAAAGCCTTTTCTGCGTCTATTGATAAGATCATGTGGTTTTTGTTCTTTGTTTTGTTGATATGGTGTATTACGTTAACCGTTTTACGTATGTTGAACCATCCTTGAGATTCTGGGATGAATCCCACTTGATCATGATGTATTATTTTTTTAATATGTTGTTGTATTCGATTTGCTAGTATTTTGTTTAGTATTTTAGCATCTGTATTCATTAGAGATATTGGTCTGTAGTTTTCTTTTTTTGTGCCATCCTTGCCTGGTTTTGATATGAGGGTTATGTTGGCCTCATAAAATGTGTTTGGAAGTATTGCTTCTTCTTCAATTTTTTGGAAGATTCAGTAGAATAGGAACCAAGTCTTCTTTGAATGTTTGATAAAATTCGCTTGTATAGCAGTCAGGGCCTGGACTTCTATTTTTGGGGAGGTTTTTAATGGTTTTTTTCTATTTCTTCTCTACTGATAGGTCTGTTTAGGCTTTCTGCTTCTTCTTGACTCAGTCTAGGAAGGTTGTATTGTTCTAGGAATTTATCCATTTCTTCTAGGTTGTTGAATTTAGTGGCATAAAGTTTTTCATAGTATTCTACAATAATTCTTTGTATATCTACGGTGTCCGTGGTGATTTCTCCTCTTTCATTTTGGATTTTGTTTATATGAGTTCTTTCTCTTTTTTCCTTGGTAAGTCTTGCCAAGGGTTTGTCAATTTTGTTGATCTTTTCAGAGAACCAGCTCTTTGTTCTATTAATTTTTTCTATAGTTTTTCGGTTTTCTAATTCATTTATTTCTGCTCTGATTTTTATTATCTCCTTTCTTCGGCTGGTTTTGGGTTGTTTTTGTTCTTCTTTTTCTAGTTCCTTAAGGTGTGAAGTTAAGTGGTTCACTTGGGCTCTCTCTTGTTTGTTCATATATGCCTGAAGTGATATGAACTTCCCTCTTATCACTGCTTTTGCTGCATCCCATAGATTCTGATATGTCGTATTGTCATTTTCATTAGTCTGTATATATCTTTTGATCTCTGTACTTATTTCTTCTTTGACCCATTCATTTTTTAAAAGTATGTTGTTTAGTTTCCACATTTTTGTGAGATTTTTTTCCTCCTTTTTGCAGTTGAATTCTAGTTTCAAGGCTTTATGATCAGAAAATATGCTTGGTACAACTTCAATTTTTCTGAATTTGCTGATGTTGTTTTTTGGCCCAACATATGGTCAATTCTTGAGAATGATCCATGTACACTGGAGAAAATGTATACTCAGTCACTTTGGGATGAAGTGTCCTGTAGATGTCTATCATATCCAGGTGCTCTAGTGTTTTGTTTAAGGCCACTATGTCTTTGTTGATTCTCTGTTTGGATGACCGATCTAGAGCCGTCAGCGGTGTATTGAGGTCTCCAAGTATGATTGTGTTTTTGTCAGTTTTTGTTTTAAGATCAATAAGTAGCTGTCTTATATATTTTGGTGCTCCTTGGTTTGGTGCATATATATTAAGAATTGTTATGTCTTCTTGATTCAGTGTCCCCTTAGCCATTATGAAATGGCCATTTTTGTCTCTGAGTACTTTTCCTGTCTTGTAGTCAGCATTATCCGATATTGGTATTGCTACACCTGCTTTTTTTTGGATGTTATTTGCTTGGAGTATTGTTTTCCAGCCTTTCACTTTGAATTTGTTTTTATCCTTGTTACTTAGATGAGTTTCCTGTACGCAGCATACAGTTGGATTTTCTTTTTTAATCCATTCTGCTACTCTGTGCCTTTTTATTGGTGAGTTTAATCCGTTTACATTTAGTGTAATTATTGATACTTGTGAGTTCCCTATTGCCATTTTATATCTTGCTTTCTGTTAGTTTTGTGTCTTGTTTGATCCTTCTCTTTCGTTTTTCTATCTTTTGTTTTTATTTGGTTGTATTCCATACATCTTTCCTCTGTTGCTATCTTTTTTATCTCATGTGCTTCTGTGGTGGTTTTTTCAATGGTGGTTACCATTGAGTAATGAAAAAGGTCCCTACCCTGTTCATTGTAGCAAACTATTTTGTGAGTACTTTTGCACTCCATCATCCTTTGCTACTGTTAATCTCCATCTTCTCCCCCTCTTTCTTTTTGTTGTTGTCACAGTTTAAATTTGGTTTTATTGTGTTCTTCTCGGAGCTTTTACTTGTGGCTCTGTTTTATTTTTGTTCTTTGTCTCTGATTGGAGAACCCCCTTTAGTAATTCCTGGAGTGGGGGTTTTCTGATGATAAATTCCCTCATCTTTTCTGTATCTGTGAATGTTTTTATTTCTCCTTCATATTTGAAGGATAGCTTTGATGGGTATAGTATTTGTGGCTGAAAGTTCCTCTCCTTCAGGACTTTAAATATTGTGGTCCACTCTCTTCTAGCTTGTAGAGTTTCTGCTGAGAAATCTGATGATAATCTAATGGGCCTTCCTTTATATGTTGTATTCTTCTTTTCCCTGGCTGCCTTGAGAATTTTTTCTTTGCTGTTGGTTTGTGTCAATTTCATTATGATATGCCTTGGAGTAGGTTTGTTGGGGTTAAGAAAACTCGGAGTTCTGTTTGCTTCTTGAACTTGAGGCTTTAGTTCTTTCCACAGGCTTGGGAAGTTCTCATCTATTATTTGTTTGATTATGTTCTCCATTCCATTTTCTCTCTCTTCTCCCTCTGATATACCTATTATTCTTATGTTATTCTTTCTGATGGAGTCAGATAATTCTTGTAGGGCTCTCTCATTTTTTTAAATTTTTGAGTCTCTTTCTTCTTCTCTCTGTTGCTTGTCTTCTATTTCACTAATCTTCTCTTCTATCTGACCTGTTCTATTAGCTAAGCTTGTTACTTCGTTTTTCAGCTCATGAATTGAGTTTTTCATCTCTGTTTGATTTGTTTTTATAGTTTCAATTTCCTTGGACATATATTTTTTGTGTTCATTGAGTTGTTTTCTGAGCTCCCTAAATTGCCTTTCTGTGTTTTCTTGTATATCTCTGAGTACATTTAGGATTTCTATCTTGAATTCTCTGTCATTTAGCTCCAAGGTTTCCAATATATTAAATTTTTTCTCCATAGATTTTTCCTCATCTATCTGTGTTACCCCTCTTTCTTTTGTATCCATGATATTCGATTTTCTCTTCCTTAATGGCATTTGAGGGTGGTTTTGTTGATAGTATTAATGAGATTTAATAAAGAATAAAAAGTTAAAAAAAATAAAAAAAATAAAAAATAAAAAAGAGTTGTGGTTTTTTTTAAAAAAATTAATAATGAAATAAAGAAAAATAAAATAAAAATTTTAAAAAAAGGTAATTATTTCCCCCCTCCTTTTTTCCTCTCCTCTCCTCTCCCGTCTTTCTTGAGAAAATCTTGTGGTGAACTGTGAATTATAACAAACAATGCCTGTGATGGAGGGCCTGAATTGGGGAAAAGTAATAAGGGGGCAAAAAAAAAAAAAAGAAAGAAAAAAAAAAAAAGAAAAAAAATGAGCGTATGGACCCACAAAAAGCAAATAAGAAAAAATTTGGGTCAAGAATAAAATGATTTGCTTTTAGGTGTTGGTTGTCTAAGAGTTATGATGAGAGGAATAAGAGGAAAACGGAAAAATGGGGGGACAAATTAAAAAATTACTATTGTATTTAGTGGAAAAAGAACTAGATAAAATGGAGAGTCAGGGATGGGAGCACTGCTAGTGAGTTAAAAAGGTGAAGTAAAAACCCCCCAAAATGCCACAAACATAAGTTTGAGTCCCAGATAAGATAATTTGTTTGTTATTGAGGTTTGAATGAGAGGAGATGTAAAGGAGAAAAGAAGAAACTAATATAGAGGGAGAAAAGAAAGAGAGAGAGTGAGAAAAAGAGGGAACCACTAAAAGAAGAAAAAAGAAAGGAGAGAGAGAGAGAGAGAGTTAAGGGTTTTGGAGTGCAACCCTCATAGAGAGAAAGGAAGAGAAGAGAAAAGATAATGGGAGATGTAACACTTATGGGTAGTGTAGTTCAAGGAGAGGAGAGAGTAAGACCAGCAGAGAGTTAATCGGCCAAATTGGAGGAGGAAAAAAAGTATCAAGAATGAAGATAAGAGAAACAAACGAACAAATATAATAAAATGGGATAGGTTATAAAGTCTGCAGATTATTCTTGATTTTGAGAGGTTATCTTCTTGCTTTTCCTTTTCTCTCCCTCTTCCTGGTCGGTGACTCTGTACCCCGGGTTCTGCCCCTTTGGCACGCTCAGGTAGAGGTTTGCAGTTGATAAGTCTCTATGGCGATGTCATGTATTGTGCTTCAGTCTCGTTGGCAGTCGAGGCTCATTAGCATTTATAGGCTCCAACTGTGAGAGAGTCCGTGTTCCTGGAGCCTTTCTCCTAGTCTTTTCTTCCTCAATTAGTAGCCTGATAATCCAGCTATGAGGTTGCTGCTGCCTCTGCCTGGACAGTAAGAGGCTCAAAAAGCTGGCAACTCCCCACTCTATTTCCACTCAGCACAGGGCTCTGGGTAAGGCTCAGTCAGTCAGAGCTGCTAGCATAATCAGGCGGGCTTTCTGCCCACTCAAAGACCTCTGGCTCTGCCACTCTGTCCGGTAACACAGGCGGGCGCCCACTTCCGGGGCGCTTGGTGGAAACTCTCACTCACTGTCTGCGCGCGCAGACCAGGATATCTGGCCAGCAGTCTCACGCTCTGAGTGAAACCCCCAACCGCAGGGAAAAGTTGCAGCGTTGGAATTGAGTCTCGCTCCGTCCCCGTGCGCGGCTTTTGCAAGGCGCTGGGGCGGCCCGAGATTCCGCTTTGGCCCACAGAAAGGCCCCTGACTCTGCCCCTCTGTGCGATAACACGGGCGCACACTGCCGAGGCACTCGGAGGAATCTCTCATTCACTATCTGCGTGCATAGACCAGGATATGAGGCCGGACATGTTTCCCTCTGAGTGAAACCCCCTCCAGCACGGAAAATCTCCACCGTTGGAATTAGTTCTCACTCCCTCCCGTGCATGGCTTTCCCAGGGCGCTGGGGCTGCCCAGAGACTCTGCCCTCAGCCCACAGAAAGGCCTCTGACCCTGCCTCTCCGTGGGGCAACACGGGCACCCACTCCTGGGGCCTAGGAAGAAATCTCTCGCCCACTAACTGCACGCACGCCGATCAGGAGACCGGGTAAAATGGCCGCCCCGCTTGTCTTTCTTTGTTTGGGTTTGGCGCGAGTGTTAGCTTGTATTGCCCGGGTTGCCACAGGATCTGTTTTTCCTCGGCTTGGATCTCCGTGCCACAGCCTGGTTCGGCCATTTGTGCCGCGGCCTGGATCTATTCACCCCCTTTGCCCGCCTCAGTTTCTATATTCACAGTTACCAGAGAAAGCCGCCCTATTTAGGTTAGTGAGGAAGGCGGAGCATTTCTTACTCCCTATTTCCTTCAGGGTTTGGTTATATATTTAGCCAATTTTTCACTCGACCATACCTTTGGGTGTATTGCGAAGCATCTGGAGGCTCCAAGTATAGGTTTTTCTGTTTCTGGTTGAAGATCTTGTTGAGTTTTGGGGGAGATTTATCGGTATCGCTTCCTATCCCGCCATTACTCTGACGTCATCTCTCATCTTCTTTAGTTATTAGAGAAATACAAATCAAAACTGCAATGAGATACCACCTCACACCTGTTAGATTAGCTATTATTAACAAGACAGGTAATAGCAAATGTTGGAGAGGCTGTGGAGAAAAAGGAACCCTCATACACTGTTGGTGGGAATGTAAAGTAGTACAACCATTATGGAAGAAAGTATGGTGGTTCCTCAAAAAACTGAAAATAGAACTACCTTATGACCCAGCCAATCCCTCTACTGGGTATATACCCCCAAAACTCAGAAACATTGATACGTAAAGACACATGCAGCCCCATGTTCATTACAGCATTGTTCACAGTGGCCAGGACATGGAAACAACCAAAAAGCCCATCAATAGATGACTGGATAAAGAAGATGTGGCACATATACACTATGGAATACTACTCAGCCATAAGAAATGATGACATCGGATCATTTACAGCAAAATGGTGGGATCTTGATAACATTATATGAAGTGAAATAAGTAAATCAGAAAAAACCAGGACCTGCATTATTCCATACGTAGGTGGGACATAAAAGTGAAACTAAGAGACATTGATAAGAGTGTGGTGGTTTCGGGGGGAGGGGGGAAAGGGAGAGGTAAAGGAGGAGGGGGAGGGGCACAAAGAAAACTAGATAGAAGATGACAGAGGACAATCTGACTTTGGGTGATGGGTATGCAACATAATTGAAAGACAAGATAACCTGGACTTGTTATCTTTGAATATATGTATCCTGATTTATTGATGTCGCCCCATTAAAAAAATAAAATTAAAAAAAAAAAAGTAGCACAGTACAGTTGTGAAAGTTAATTTTATGCATCAACCTGACTAGGCCATAGGGTGCCCAGATATTCGATCAAACATTTTGGTGTCTGTGATGGTGTTTCTGGATGAGATTAACATGTGAATCAGTTGACTAAATAAAGCAGATTGCCCTCCCTAGAGTGGGTGGGACTCAAACAATCAGTTAGTTAAGTCCTGGAAAGAACAAAAAGGATCTCATAAGTAAGAGGAAACACCTCCTTCTTGACAGCCTGGATATGTATCTTGACACTGGACATATATACCATCCAGTGGTTGGATTCAGCCAGTTTGCACCGGTTTGGCAGAACTGATACCTAATTTTTTGATGAGTTCAGCAAACCCATTGTTAAAATGGCCCTCGTAATCAGGGTTCTCTCTAAGGTGAGCCCAATGTGGAAATCACAAATTTACATTCCTTATTCCTTTTTTTTTTTTTTTGTATTTTTCTGAAGCTGGAAACGGGGAGAGACAGTCAGACAGACTCCCGCATGCGCCCGACCGGGATCCACCCAGCACGCCCACCAGGGGGCGACGCTCTGCCCACCAGGAGGCGATGCTCTGCCCCTCTGGGGCATCGCTCTGCCGCGACCAGAGCCACTCTAGCACCTGGGGCAGAGGCCAAGGAGCCATCCCCAGCGCCCGGGCCATCTTTGCTCCAATGGAGCCTTGGCTGCGGGAGGGGAAGAGAGAGACAGAGAGGAAGGGGGGGGTGGAGAAGCAAATGGGCGCCTCTCCTATGTGCCCTGGCCAGGAATCGAACCCGGGTCCTCCACATGCCAGGCCGACGCTCTACCACTGAGCCAACCGGCCAGGGCCCCCTTACTCCTTTTTAACGCTCATCTGCTCAACAGTGTATTTTAAGCTCACGTAGTAATGTTCATTCCATCCATAGGTGAAAAAAATTGCAAGTGAGGATGCCAATCAAGAAGCAATATGGAAATATCTTAAATAATAGTTTTATTGTTTTTTGTCAGGTATTATTTAATATTTTTAATTAATATTTTAAAACTCTTTCTTATAATCCAGTTTTGTGTATCTCTTTTATTGTTCTTATTTGAGTATTAAATGCATGAAATAATATGCTACCTTTCAGCATATCATTTTTTATACTTAAAACAGTCATTAGGGTGGAGAACCAGTTGTTAAATTATTTGAATCCCACCACTGTATATACACCTATAGATAGATAGATAGCTATAGATAGGTATCTATATCCTATTGGTTCTGTTTCTCTGGAGAATACTAAAGTAAGCCTATAGGTGGCACAACCTACTGCCTAGAGTCTCAAGGTTATATAGCCCAGAGAGGGAAACTCCAAAGAGTCTACAGCCTTGCCAAGTTGAGGATACAGAGTTTAGAAATCTGAGAGGCCAGGGAAGTTCGCTTTCACAGGGCAAAGTACCAGGGAGGATAGAGCTCTCAGACAGCAAGCTTCAGAGACTGCAGTGTTCCCCTTGAGTCTTCCTTCACCCAAGGACTCCTTTGATCCCTGAGTTGGTCTCAGTTCTAGGTGCCTCTTATGGTGACAGGATTTTTAAAGATTGTGATTCTCGACTTTAAAGACACATTTTTTCATATAACAGGTCCTTGAAGCCCCAATCTACTACTTTATTTGGTGCATAACTTGAGGAACAATGGTCTATGCTTAAGGTAAACTTGACTGTGTCGGACTCAGTAGAAGACATGTGTTTGTTTCTAGCATGATTTCCTCCTAAGAAATTTTGAGAG
Organism: Saccopteryx leptura; assembly: GCF_036850995.1. NCBI lineage: Eukaryota > Metazoa > Chordata > Mammalia > Chiroptera > Emballonuridae > Saccopteryx > Saccopteryx leptura. The sequence goes on from NC_089506.1 coordinate 165,175,750, forward strand.
GCTATTTTGTCCACCTGCTACTTTTACCTGGTATAGACTGAATCTCTGTGCAAAATGTAAATCAAATGAAATAGCAAGGGTACTAGATTTTGGGTCAGGAGATTTGTTGTAGGCTTTAGTCTGTCACATAACCTCTCTGGGTTTATTCTCATCTTTAAAAAAGGAAGTTGCTTAAGTATGTGATCTCTAAAGCCCCATGAGTTACAGAATTATATGAAAATTTCTGCTAATCCTTTACAGTCTGAGAAATTTACAGCACTACAAGATAGGGCATAATTGCACTTACTATGAACTATATAGCTATGCTATTTAATTTTACAATAAGATTTAATTAATTCTCCTTTCCAACTGTCAAAGGCCCCAATGGAATAATTGTATTTGCAAGTCGTACAGAGCTTTGGTGCCCTGATGTGACAATCGGGATCTCAATTTGCTCTTATAGCAACAGGAAAAATCCTTGAAAGCAGCAATGTTTTATTCACTAGAGAAAAGGGACAGTGTACAGTTAGTGCTGCTCAACAATGGGGGGTTCCTTCTGAGAAATGTGTAATTGGGTGATTCTGTTGTGCAAACATCACAGAGTGCACGTACACAAACCTAGGAGCTATAGCCTACTATGGCAATTGTATGTGCCATATACTTTTATACGAATGGCAGCACAGTTGGCTTGTTTACACCAGCATCACCACAAATATGCCAATAATACACCATACTCTGACGTTAGGACTGCTGTGACATCACCAGGTGACAGGAATTTTTCAGCTCCAATATAATCTTATGCGATCACCATCGTATATGTGGTCTGTAGTGACTGAAATGACCGTATCTGGTGTATGACTATAGTTGCCATGGGAGAACCACCTGCATCCCTCTCTTCACAGCTCCAGAAGCCCTCTCCAAAGAGCTGTGGCACCAGGTGCCAGCTAAATGCTGTGGGAAGGATTTAGCCCAATGGATAAATTGTGTTCCCTCAGCAGGTGGATCCATCCGAGGCAAATGTTACGAATGGGGCTTTTTCATATAGCCTTGTTGAAATAACCAGTGCCCTGAGGCCCCCCAAGCCACCAGGGAATGTCTGACTTAACCACAGTCTCACTCATCTCTCAGCTGAAGCCAACCTTCAAACATAAAACTGAGTCGTTGGATTTGTGACACTCCCTGGAGGCAATTGGCTCCAAAAGCCAGGAATGTGTTCTATGAAAAAATAAGTGCTTTTTTTTTAACCATCTGTGAATGAAAAACATTCTACATAAGTTTAACTGTTTCAAATTGCCATGTGTCACACACACACACACACACACACACACACACACACACACACACACACATACACACACACACACACACACAGTACATGCCTGTTTTGGTGTTGGAATCAAGTTGGTACTCTATAGACTTTAGACTCCATTTCCAACCCTCTCCTTTTCTTTCAAGGAGGCTCCAGGTAAAAAGCTTCAAGGTTTGGACCTACCCAGAAACAGAGCAATTTTAATCTCAGTGGGGGTGCTGCTGCTGACTTTTCTGGAATGTCAACCATCTGCTACAATTCTCCCCTCCCCTTTCAGCCATCCACTTAAACAGCCCACATGCTGCCCCAGAATCACAAACATCTGAGGCCCCAAACCATTGCAAGGCAGGGCGAGGGCACTGTTTTATGAAAGGGATGGGTGGGTGGGGAGAAAGGGGAGAAAGAAGAAAACGGAAAGAACCGTCTGAATTCAATTGTCCTTTATTCACTCTGAATATGACAACTAGCTTCTTTCGAAGTTTTTTTGTCTGGTTGTTTGCTTGAATTAATTTTTCTGGAAAAACTAATAAACTGAGCTTTAATTATTGTCCGAAGTTTATCATTCATCTTTCAGAGTTGTTAGAAAATGAAGGTAGAATCCTTAACAGTAACATCTGTAGGGCCTCTTTTGGTCTTGTCCTACCAAGGTGACTAAGGAATTGTCAATGAGTGTGGTGCTAACCACTGGCAGTCGTTATTTTCTAAACCTAAAAGGAAACCCTCTTATGGAGGACGTTTTTAATCGACTCACAGGTATTGCTAAACAAATCCTTTCATAGCAAGCAGTGGGTCCTGCTGTTCGCCTCCCCAGATCAAGCCCCTTCCTGACTTGCTGGCACAAATGTCCCCTGCCATAGAGGACTGAGTGATTCCACGCCCGCTGGATTGGGTTTTCATTTAGTCATGACCATGTGAGCCAATTCTAGACAGAGAGAGACTCCAGGGAGAAGGTGGTTTCAAAGATATAGTCAATGTTCACTAATATCTGACTCTCCTCTCCTTCTAGAACATGGTAAATTGTGCTTCCTTTCTCCCTCAAAGTGAGGCAGGGCCGTGGAGAGGTGTGGGCAGTGAAATCTAAGCAGAAGCAACATGTATCACTTCAGGCCAAAAGATTTAACAACAGGAACTAGACTTTCTCCAGCCTTCTCTTTCCTTGCCACCACAACACCTGAAGGTCTTCGTTAAGGTGAGAGCCTCAATCAGCCTGGATCTGCACGGAGAGCCAGCAGTTCTGCTCAAGACTTGGAGCATGGGCAGGGGGTGTACATCTGTTGTTCTGAGCCACGAAGCTTTGGAGGGTTACTTGTTACTACAATAGAATCTACTCTATCATGACTGCTACAGCTTTTCTTGCTCTTGAGAAATAGACTTAAGATGCAGAAAGAAGAGCCCCCTTTCCTACCCCGCAGACTGTTTTGTGAGGATATGACTCTTGGGACTGCGGCTGCCATCTCGCAACATGAGGAGACAGACTGTGAATCAACTCAGGGGAGAGAAGGAGCCAACACATAAAAACAGAAAGACACTGAGCCCTTGATAATATCATTAAACCACAAAATTAAACCTAGAAGAGTCCATTGCCAAACTTCTTATGTGAGGTAACAGACATCAAATTTGTATGTCACTTTCAGTCATATTTTCCCTTATCCGCAACCAAAGCATCTGGTACAGAAGAAGTTTTCTGCCTCTCTCCTTCTGTTTCTTTCTTTGTTCCCATCTATCTATCCATCCATTTACCCACCCATTCATCCAAGTGACAAATATATTGATATATTTACTTTTCAGCCATGCCATCCATGGGAAATAAAACAAAACAAAAAGACCCCCATAGTTTTAACTAAATCCATACCCAGATTTCCTGGAGCTCTGGCTCCATCAAACCAGCCTCGTGATCACTGGTGCTGCCCTCATAACGGACCCAGACCCACTTCAGGAGCCACACTGACCTTTTTAAGGTAGTGCTGGGAAGCTGAGGGTCATCTGAGCCCCAAGGCCTCTCTGTTGGCTACTTTCAGTTTTTAAATTTAGTCCTACAAATATGTTTCCTGTGTATAGGCTCTATGCTGGGCACTATAGTGGCCACAGGGAATGACCCATTGTCACTGCCATGAAGAAGGGACAGGGCAGTTGGGAAGGAAGATGAGACAAAGTAATAGGCCCCTGGAACACAGGACCAGCCACTGCGATCTGCAGGTCCCTGCAGCTTCTCACCACTTTCTCTTTGGACCCCACTCTGCCCACCATATCCGTGTCCAATGCTTGTTGCTCATATTAGCAGGCTGTGCTGTCCCATAGGCTCCAAACCTTCACAGAGAAGACTGTCAAGCCCTGAAAGTGGTTCTGCTCTCACTGATGCCAGAGGTGATTCAGAGCGTGTCTTTCAATCCCCACTTCCCACCTTGCAGCCCTGCTTTGTCCACCTCTAACCTATGACTGTTTCGGGACAGTCTCTCTCCTGCAAGGTGGCTTCCTAAGCAACAATCCCAGGATTAGAAGGCCATCTTTAGCACCATTTCTTTCTCTCTTTTCCTTTTCTTTCTTTCTTTCTTTCTTTCTTTCTTTCTTTCTTTCTTTCTTTCTTTCTTTCTTTCTTTCTTTTTTCTTTCTTTCTTTCTTTCTTTCTTTCTTTCTTTCTTTCGTTCTCTCTCTCTCTCTCTCTCTCTCTCTCTTTCTCTCTCCCTCCCTCCCTCCCTCCCTTCCTCCCTTCCTCCTTTTTTCTTTCTTTTCTGTGACAGAGACAGAGAGACAGGGAGAGGGACAGATAGGGACAGACAGACAGGAAGGGAGAGAGATGAGAAGCATCAATTCTTCATTGAGGCACCTTAGTTGTTCATTGATTGCTTTCTCATATGTGCCTTGACTGGGGGGCTACAGCAAAGCAAGTGACCCCTTGCTCAAGCCAGTGACCTGGGACTCAAGCCAGTGACCTTTGGGCTCAAGCCAGCAAACACGGGGTCATGTCTATGATCCCACGCTCAAGCCAAGAACCCCGCGGTCAAGCCAGATAAGCCCATGCTCAAGCCGGTGAGCTCGGGGTTTTGAAAGTGGGTCCTCTGCATCCCAGTCCGGTGCTCTATCCACTGCGCCACCGCCTGATCAGGCTGGCTCCCTTTCTTGATGCCTGTCTCTGGGACCTGTGTCCTTTCAAAGTCTGAAATGAAATGAACCCATCCAGGAGCAGTGCTTACATGGTGTTTTGGATACAAGATAATTCTTAGGGAATAATGGCTATGAATGGAAGGCAGAAAAAGCAGGATTATAGGAAGCAGTGAAACTATGATGCAAGAACAACCAGCCTCAGGCAGCCCGGTGCACTGCCTCTCATGGTGTATATTATGCTGGGCTGAGATGCCTAGGTCTTCACACTGCTCTGCCTCAATCATTCACCACATGAGCGCTGCCGTAGGAGCAGGGCGACCTCTAGCAAGGCACCCTCTGCTGCTGAGACAGACCATGACAAAGCTGACAGCTGGAGCTGACTGTCCACTGTGCCCTCCACAGCTGGGCAGCATGTCCCTCCCCGGAGGGGTCCTGGGAGGCTCATCCAAGGCCACCATGTAGGTGGCTTGGACCCACTTCTTGTCAGTAACAAGTCCTCCAGGATTCCCATGAGCCTCTTTTAGAAACGGAAAATTAGTGGACCATCGCTTGACCTCTGACGTGAGGTATCTGACAGGACTCAAACAGGCTACCTGTACCTAGTGTCCTGTGCTTAGGGTGACAGTGGCCCAGTTTGCATAGAACTCAGGGGTGTCCCTGGATGAGGTCATTTCAGTGCTCAAACAGAAAAGCTTTAGAAGTCTTGGGCAAACCGGGCTGTGTTGGCCATCCTACTCCCAGTCAGACGTTCTGTCTCTAGTCGAGCCCTGTTAGGATGCTAGAAGCTCTATTTCTTCACGAGAGATCATGTGGCGTAGGAACACTGCTGTCCTCCCCCTGGGACTTACCATCAATCGTTTGAGGGCACCCACCTAGACGCTCTTATTCTATGTGTCAAGGTCCCAGGTGTCACAGCCAGGGCCCTGGCCTTGGCTTATCAGGTGCCTGTCTGTTGGTCGAGCCGCTCGGCCTTGAAGTCCTGGGCTTGGTCCCCGCTTGCTGCGCTCTGAGCCGGAGCAGGGAGGGCTCTCCGGGTGCGGCCCGAGGTCCCCTCGGCCTGGCTTTCGTGGCCGTTCCTCCTCGTCAGCAGTTCAGTCTCCCCGGGAAGGGTCAGCAGCTCACGGTCTCCCCAGGAAGGGTCAGCAGCTCTTAGCAGGAAGTTTCGGGGCCTTGTGTACTGCTCTCGGCAATCCACTCCCCGCGAGGAATAGCCACCAGTTCAGCACCGAGGAAGGTCTTAACAAGGGACCGCCTGTGGCCACAAAATGGGCCCTAATTGCTAGACGGGTGGTGGGGGATTTGGCCGTTCAACTCCGCCTTCTCACCCCCGCTTTCGCGGACTTTTCTCAGCACCAGCTACGGCGAGGGGTCCCTTCAGAAGCTGTCCCCGAGACGCTGGGGGGACAAGGTGTGCGTCAGGGACTGGTCCCCAGAAACAGAAGGGGCAGGAGGCAGGCCGAGGCCGGTCTGCAGTGCCGGCCCGACGGAGCTCGGCTCCCCTGGCGCGGTGCCGCGCAAGGCGCGCTGTGTGGAGCAGGGCAGGCTGCCCGGGAGCGCGTGGCGGCTCCGCGGCGTCCGGGGCCGAGGCCGAGGCCGAGGCTGAGGCTGAGGCTGAGGCCGACCCTGGGGGAGCCGGCGGGCCGCGGGCTCACTGGCTCCGGGCGGCGGGGCGCTGTGCACGTCCGCGCCCGGCCGCCTCCCCTCAGGGCCCGGGCCGCGCGGAGATGCCGGGCTCCGGGCGGCCGCCTCCCCTCAGGGCCCGGGCCGCGCGGAGATTCCTGGCTCCGGGCGCCCGGCCGCCTCCCCTCAGGGCCCGGGCCGCGAGGAGATGCCGGGCTCCGGGCCTGGCAAGCTGAGCCCTTGGTTGTCCCGTTGTGGCCGGCGTGGTGAGATGGTGCGAGGGACACAAAGTAATTGCGGATCTCTTAGAAAGTGAAGAGAGCACCACAACAATCGGAGGCAAAGAACAGTGGGCGCTGCCCTCCCCAGACCCCCGCTCTCGCTGTCTGCTCCGTCCTTCCCGGCCCGAGACACGGGGCGAAGGCACCCGGGCTGGAAAGTGCCTCAGAGCCTCCTGGAAAAGAAGCAGACATGTCTGGGTGCACCTTTCTCCCAGAATTCTGCCAGAAATGTCCAAGCAAACAATGTTTGCTCTGCCTTGTATTTGGAAATCCAAACTGGAAAAGAGAAGTTTCTTATCTTTCTCCACAAATGCCAGTTCCAGAAATCCCCCTCGGGCCCCATTGCCCACTCGCTCCCGGCGCTCTCGTGGCCGTGCCACGCGGACCTCCGGCCAAGCACCGGTGACTGTCAGCCCCGGGTGTGTCCCGCCCAGCGTTTGTAGTGAGACCACTTTATAGGGCTGCACAACTGTTTAAAAGTTACGGGCAATTTAAAGTGCAAGTATTACTCTGAAAAGGCTCCCTAATTAATAAATGTTCTGCATTTTTATGTGGGATTGTTTAATATTTAATTTTTCAATAATTTTCTCATTTATAATTTATTAAATTTATTGTGTGGCTTGTATTTATTAAAAATTGATTACTTCCTACTTCTTTTACTCCAAAGTTAGATTATTGTTATGTGAAATTAAAAAAATTGATGCTTTTAAGTCATAGGACTCTCTTTTTTTGAAGCCTCAGTTGCAGCCTATTAAGGCTCTGGTACCTTAGGGCCCTTAGAGTCTCTGCCTGGCGTTTTCTCAAGACTACTGCCCTTGTGTAGGTCAAGGGATCAGCAACTTTTCAGAAGTAGACTAAGTTGTTCAGATTTCTTCTCCACTGAGCTGGTACTAGAGGTTATCGCAGCGCTGAATTTCATTGTCTAGGAATGATACAGACTTAGAGCCACAGTGGTCTCATTCCCTGAGATTTCAGACATTGAAGCAACATGGGTTAAGTCCGGGATGGCTGGCTCTCAGGGGTGGACAGTTCAAGTGTGTTAAGTTTCCAGTCAGGTAATGTAAGAAAGGGCAGGGCTGGCAAGAGCACTAAAAGCGGAGTTGAAGGTAAATGCCTCAACCATTCCAAGCCGAATGTTTTCAAAGAAACAGAACATGCCTGATGTTCTGTGATCTGGATTCTGCAAGTTTACAAATTGTGCAAAGGAACCCTTGAGATTTCAACTGAAGTCTGAATATAGGTCTATATGTCCTCCTAGGTGGAGAGAATGCTATTATTAAATTCTTTTCAATACTATGGACTGTAGGCAGCTTGAGCCAGTATTTTTTTTTCTTTTTCTTTTTTTGTATTTTTCTGAAGCTGGAAACGGGGAGAGACAGTCAGACAGACTCCCGCATGCGCCCGACCGGGATCTACCCCGCACGGCCACCAGGGACAAAGCTCTGCCCACCAGGGGGCGATGCTCTGCCCCTCTGGGGCGTCGCTCTGCAGCGACCAGAGCCACTCTAGCGCCTGGGGCAGAGGCCAAGGAGCCATCCCCGGCGCCCGGGCCATCCTTGCTCCAATGGAGCCTCGCTGCAGGAGGGGAAGAGAGAGACAGAGAGGAAGGAGGGGGGAGGGGTGGAGAAGCAGATGGGCGCCTCTCCTGTGTGCCCTGGCCAGGAATCGAACCCGGGACTTCTGCACGCCAGGCCGACGCTCTACCACTGAGCCAACCGGCCAGGGCCTTGAGCCAGTATTAAGATCAGGATACCACATGTGTGTTAAGTGGGCTGGGATACTAGGATATATCCAGCAAGCACACAGCAGGTCCAGTTCATTTACTGCACACATATTTATTGAGCATTTATTATGGGAGATGCCATGAGGTCAGATCAAAAGAGAGGTGCATGGGGTAAAAAAGGCATTTCAATGAGAATTGGAAGCATGAACAGAGGGAAAGCATGACCTTTGCTACTCCACAAATCACCAAACTTATCACACAGGACTGTGAACTGTTTTTAATATATATATATATATGTGTGTGTGTGTGTGTGTTGGCTAATCCCTTCGCCTTCTTTCCTACACTTCCCCAGCCCCCCTCCCCTCTGACAGCTGTCAGTCTGTTCCATGTATCCATGCCTGTTTCTATTTTGTCTGTCAGTTCATTTTGTTCATAAAAACATATATACATAACACATAGACACAGACAACACAGTGGTGATAGCCAGGGGGAAAGAAGGGTGGAGACGAGGTAAAGGTGTGTTAAGTGGGGCAGAAAATGGGGATAGGAAGAGACTTTGCTTGGAATGATGGGCACATAATGCCGTGTGCAGACGATATTTATTGAGCTGTACATTTGAAACCTGCAAAGTTTGTGAACAAATGTCACCCCAATAAATTCAATTAAAATATGATATAAAGTCATTCATGTCAAAATCTACCATTCATTGTATTTGATATTTTTTTGTGACCATTTGTGAACATGGTTTCTTACCCTTATTAGAACCAAGGACAAAGTTCACACATTTTACTTTGTAACTCCCATGAAGACGGGCCAGTTGAATTAATGTTTATACCTAGACCATCTCTAGCTTGTGAACCCCAGGAAAATAGGTTGGATTTGCCTTTCATCAATATGTCTTCCAATGAGCCTGGAATAGGGTTTGATAGTGAAGGTGTTGAATAAACGCTGATTCAGTTGGAATAGGGTTTGATAGTGAAGGTGTTGAATAAATGCTGATTCAGTTGGAATAGGGTTTGATAGTGAAGGTGTTGAATAAACGCTGATTCAGTTGGAGAGAAACCTCCAACCCACAATTCCTTTTCTGACCCAGACCTCCCCCATGCCCTTCTCCCAACCTGGCCATGCTGAGTTGGGTCTCCTTCAGTGCCAGACACAGCTCACTCCTGTAATCTAGTTTCTAAATGTCTGTAGCATTTTGATATAATGCATTAAAACATTTCCTCAGCCAAGTGTTTTACACAACATAAAATATTTTCTTATGCTAATGTTTCTTTTATTGAGTTTTTTACAAAAAAAATTATCACACATTCTACAGATATTCAGCAACACTTACTCAACTGAAACACAAAATAAAATGACAGAAACAGCAAATACAGACATTCTCTCAAATTAACCAGAAAGAACTGATTGGTAGTGAGAAATAAACACCACGATGTAAGTTGTAGCACAGTTCTTCCCTAGGGGTCTCTTCTACCAAATGGGACGTTAGTGGTGCTCTTCCAGGTGAGTCAGCTTTACTATCCCTTCTTCTGCTGACCCAGCAATCTGGATGAAGAGACTGAGCATTCCAAGTGTAAGTTCATAAAAGAGGGCTTATATTGTAGCTCCAGGGGTCCCAAAGCAGACAGAGGCTACACATACCACAGCCCCAAATGAATGGAAGTAAGGAGGACACGTAGACACAGCAAGGAGGACATGAGTTGAGAAAAACAATCCCCACCAGAGGAAAGTGGAAATGGCCTCATCCCAGGGAAGGCCCAGAGCCTGGGGGAAAGGTAACATGGAGAAGTCAGCAGAGAATGCATATTAAACATCTGGATATGGAGGTGAGAGTGTGGGAAAAAGGGAGTAGAGGGAGGATGTCAGGTAGGAAATCAGTGATGGGGAGTTATGGGAGGTATCTCTGCTCTGAGAAGTGATGTCACAGCTGTATAAGGCACTGAGGAAAGACTTAGAGTGACTGCGCAAAGCTCAACTCTTATACTTCTGTTTGCAACTCCGAGTCACGCCAGTGCGGCCCCCTGTGAGGCTGAGGCAAAGGATCAAGTAGTCTAGACCCTGGCATCAGGCATCCCCAAACTACGGCCCGCGGGCCGCATGCGGCCCCCTGAGGCCATTTATCTGGCCCCCCACCACACTTCTGGAAGGGGCACCTCTTTCATTGGTGGTCAGTGAGAGGAGCACTGTATATGGTGGCCCTCCAACGGTCTGAGGGACAGTGAACTGACCCCCTGTGTAAAAAGTTTGGGGACCCCTGCTGGCTACTTGAGTTAACAGCACTCGTGTTCACAGGCATCATATCTAATCTTCCAACACGTGATGTATTTTCACTCCTAGCTGGCAGATGAGAACAGGACTAATGAGTTTAAGGAGCTTGCAAAATGTTATATTTCCTCAAGAGGGGGACACCCAGGGTTAGAATTCATGTCCTCTGATCACTCACACACTGGTTTGCTTCCTTGATTCCTTTACATTTCTGTTCAAATTTCACCTCTCAGTGATGGTTTCCCTGATCCTCATTCCACGTTAATACTCCTCATTCCCTTCCCTGGCTTTAACACTTATCTCCATTACAAACTCAAAATACTTGTCCGCTTGTTTATTGATTGATCTTTCCCCCTTCCTCCATTACAATATAAGTTCTATGAGACTAGAACTTGTCTGTTATACCCACTACTATGTCCTCCAGACAGAACTGTGCCTGGACCATCACCCTTGTCTAATCCTATTTGATTGATATGTGTGGAGCAAGACTTCTGAAACATCTGGTCAAATACAGATTCTGATGCCTTGGGTAGAAACTGTGATGCTGATGTTGCTGGTCTAGGGACCTATAAGCAGGACATTGGGTCTCCTTTTAGCTCTGATTGGGTGGTGGATGTTGTCCCAAAACGCAGAGGTCACTAGTTCGATCCCCTATCAGGGCACATACAGAAACAGATATAATAGCATAATGTGAAAGGTCAGAAAGGAGGGCAAGGCAGGACCAGAATGAAGTGGAATAGTTAAAAAGATGCTCTTACAGGTAATTTACTATCCTAAGTAATTCCTCTTTGATCTCATGAGCATCTTGAGTATGTGATTTTTGTAAATTGTGCTTACGGATTTCTATCTCGTAGCACTTTGACAAACCACCAAGCCTCAGATCCAGCAGGCCACCCTCATGAACACTTTACGAGCCGCACTGCAGTTGAAAACCTGGTTCAATTCCTAAGCTTACTTTAAAATAGAAGCACCTCAAAGGCTGCAGCTAAAGCAACCAACTCTCTCACACAGGGATTTTCTTTAGGATCTGTTTGGCAAACACGTATGTTTCTTGCTTTGAGGCAGGCCATGTCAGCAGTTTAATTTAAGACATCAAATGAGAAACAATCTGTCTGCTATAACCTTTTGCCGGTGAAATGAACAGCCTTTGAGCCAGTTCTCAGAGAACACTCTCATTATCCTGGTCTCCGTGACATGGGACACATTGTCTCTTTTCTTGACTTGACCTTAACACATCACTGATGCAAAACATATTTCTATTTTGAAAAATAGTCATCTAGAAAATAAAACCACTTAATCATCTCAACCACAATTCTGAGCCTCAGTACTGTTAAAAATGTGTTTTATTTGTACTACTGACTGGTTCTAGCCTCTTTTAAAAATAGGGAAATATTTGTGAGCAAAGAGGTACCCTGCAAAAATGTATTCTATCCATTTAAAACATAAAATCAAGAGACATAGACCAATGGGATATCCACTTTGATTTTGCTCACAATATGTTTTTGGAAACTGAGGGATAAAGGGAATATTTTTTTAACTAAAGACTTACAATCAAATTAAAGAAAAAAATATAAAATTTTCACAACTCTTTAAAATAGTAAAAATGTGCCCCGGCCAGATAGTTTGGTTGGTTAGAACGTTGTCCCAAAGCGCAGAGGTCACTAGTTCGATCCCCAGTCAGGGCACATACAGGAACAGATATTCCTATCTCTTCCCTGCTCTCTACCTTCTTCTCTCTAAAATCAATAAAATAAACATAAAATAGCATAATGTGAAAAAATAAAATAGCATAAATGTGATCTACAACATGGAGAGTTTCAGTGAAATGGGGGAAGAAAAATTAGGGACTGTTTAATTTAATGAGACATTTTCACAAAAATATGTAGCTATAGTTAGAATAGGTAGGACTAGAATTCAAGTCTCCTGCTTTGCAGGCTAATGGTCTCTCCACTTCACCTATTTTCTTTCCTGATAAAAGTCCTGTTCAATGCAAATGCTCGTACTTAATGGTACATTACTTACACGAGGGCCTCACTGCACTTGTATCAGTTAGGTTCAGCATCGACTACCACTAACAATCACTAAAACAGAATAAAGATCTGTACCTCATTCACTTGAAGGAAGCCTGGCGGACAGATCTGTGGCTGCGTCTCTTTTTAACTTTCTGCTTCATCTTTCGATTGTCAATTCAAGATAGATGTTGTAATTCCAACCATTATGTCCATACCACATACTGGAAAATGAAAAGAAAGATAGAGGGGAAGGGAGATTTTTCTTCTGCTGTCTTTAAAAAAAAATATTTATTGATTTTAGAGAGAGAGGAAGGGAGAGACAGAAATATCCATCTGTTCCTGTATGTGCCCTGATCTGGGATCGAACCCACAACCTTGGCGTATTGGGATGACACTCTAATCAACTGGGCTACCGGCCAGGGCTGTCTATATCTTTTAAGGAGACGTCGACAAGTTTTGTACCAAAGTTGATGCTTATATTTCACTAGCCAGAACTTACTTTGTTGCGAGGGAGGCTGAGATGTGAGTCTACATCAAGTTGGAGCTCTATTCCCAAGGAAGAAAGAGAACATGGGTATTGGGAGGCAGAGAGCCGCCTCTGTCACGCACAAAGTGCCCACGCAGCACTAAAAGCATTCCTCTGGTACACCTAAATTTGGCCTCTTTAAAAGCAATACATCATTAGGAGTTATGGTTCTTGTAGTGGTAGAGCAGCTTGAATTGCACTAACCCTCCCATAAATAATAAACTCTGGAAAAAAACAAAAACCCTTTTGAAGTCACCGTGGAACAACCTAGTGGATATTAAAAGAATTTAACCATGTAAAGAAGGAAACCACACACACTGGGCAAGATACGCTTTAATATGACTTTTCTCCTGAGGGGACTCCCCAAGTCTACATGGTACCAGGGAAGGTCAGAACCTGAGCAGAAAGCTGAGCAGAAAGCTGCTCTCTAGAGCAGGGCGAGTGAAGAGGCAGAGAGATGAAAGATTGAGTGAGGGGAATCCTGGAAATAAGATAGACCCATCAGAATCTGCTTATAAACCCTTCGCCGATCCTTGGCTGACGCCTGTGCACACCTGGGGGAGGCTGTAAGGAGCCCAATGAAAACCACCTGAAGGCTGAAGAGATTAAAAAGATACTTCAGCTCTGCCAATGCAGGTGAGAAAGAGTTGGGAGTTTAAGTCTCTCCAAGTTAAAGGGATTCGGCTATTTTTTTTTCAAATACTTTTCTCCCGTGTATTTTCTTTCCCTTTGTCTGGGTTTTCAATTGCACATGTATATTAGGCCACTTGTACTATAGGCTAGCGAGGCTTTGTTCCTTTCCCCCCTACTTTTTCTTTTTCTCTCCATTTTTCAGATTAGATCATTTCTCTCACAATATAGTCACATCTTGGGACTCTTCTGCCACTCACATTTGTTCTTAAACCCATATTCAATGAATTTTCTATTTCAGATATTGTACTTTTCAGTTCTAGAATTTCCATTTTAAAAAATATAGTTTCCATTTCTTTGCTGAGATTCCCCATCTGTTCACTCATTATGACTAGTTTTTTTCCCAGGACTTGGGCATATTTATAATAGTTTCTCTAAAGTCCTTGTCTGCTAATTATATTATCTGGATCATATCAGGTCTATTTCAAATGACTAACTGACTTTTTCCCTTGAGTATGAGTCAGATGTTTCTTTCCCATTTATCTATCTATCTATCTATCTATCTATCTATCTATCTATCTATCTATCTATTTAACCCGGGACTTTGTAGAGCATATATATGTTCTAAGATTCTGGCTTCTGCTATCTTCTATCAATTTTTTACTTTTTCCCATTAGGCAGGCAGATTATTTGCTGGTGAACTTGTGGAGGCATGGTTAGAGAGAAAACACTGATCACCAATAGCAGGATAGAAAAGGGGTATCTTTATAGATCCTACAAACATTAAAATGATAACAAGGGTTTCTGAACAGTTGTATGCCAATAAATTCTATAACTCAGATGAATCTTTTTAAAAAAATCCTTTGTGTTGTTCTGATACAAAATAGTTGAAAAAGTAACCCCAAATAGAAAACTTTCCTATAGAAAAACTCCAGGCCCTGTGATTTCAGTGGGTGATTTCTTTAATACAGTTAAAAATGAAATAATACCAATTTTGCGTAAGCTCTTTTAGAGAATAACTGAGTATTATGAGATTGTAGTATAACAAAAGAAAATAAGAGACTCTATATGATCACGTCAATTGATTTTAAAAAATACTGAAAAGAACTTCATGATAAAGAAAACTATCAGAGAAAACTTAATAAATGTGAAGTAATGAAAACTACTAGAAATGGTGTGAGGGTAGATATGAAAAGATTCAGAAAAATATTTGACAGAATTCAATACCCGTTTATAATAAAGGTTCAGAAAAACATTTGACAAAATTCAATACCTGTTTGTAATAAAGCTATTAGCAAACTAAAAACAAAAGTGAATCCTTTCAATCTTATGAAGGACCCTACCAAAAACGATCTTACAAATCCTACAACTAAGATCATAATTGTGAAAGATTAAATGCTTCTTCCTAAGATCAGGACCAAGGAGGTCAACTCTCATTATGTCTATTCAATATTGTACTGGAAGTGATAAGCCAGTGCAATAAATCAAGTAAAAGAAATTAGAGACATACAGATTGGAAAGAAATAAGAATTATCCTTATTATTGTGGATTTTTTAAAATAAAAAATCCTATCATGCCAAACAACTACTAAGAACTAGTAGTTGAATTTAGCAAGTTTGTGGATAAAAACATAATATATCAAAATAAACTGCACTTCTATATATTAGTCACAAACAATTTTAAAATGGAAAAAAGAATTAAGTTACATTTACAGTAGATTGAAGTACATACAATACATAGTAATAATTTAATAAAACCTCTCCTCTGAAAGCTACAAAACATTGTAGAGAGTAATTAAAGAAGACTTCAATAGAGAAATAGATCTTGTTTATGAACTAAAGATTCAATATTATTAAGATGTCAATTATCCTCAAATTTATCTAGACATTGAAATAAAATCTCAATGAAAGTTTTAATGGGCCCTTAAAACGGTTAATTTTAAAAGACTGACAACATCAAATGTTGGTGAGGATGTGGAATAATTGGAACTCTCTTTCAATGAAACTGGTATATTGAAAAACATAACTGCTTTAGAAAACAATTTGATAGTTTCTTATAAAGTAAATACATATATCCTATGACTCAGCAATTCCACTCTTAGGACTATATCTCATAAAAATATTTGTACAAAAAATATTTCTAGCTACTTTATAATAGTCAAAAACTGGTAACTCAAATGTTTATTAACAGAAGAATGGATAAATAGTGGTCTACTCATACCAAGGAATACTACTCAGCAGTGATTGATACACACAGTGGCAAGGATGAATCTAAAAAACAGTCACATGAGAGAAAGACATTAGACACAAAGAATATAGACTATATGATTTTATTTATAAGATGTTCAAAGCAGGCAAAGATAACATGTAGTAGAAATTCTAACAGTGGTTGTCTATGGTGGGATAACGGGATTGGGGAAATTGTATATTCACCACCCACATATGTGTGTCTATCTCTATACATATATATACACACATACATTGCTTATCTTGTGTTGTTTATATTGTATAGCTTGTTTTGGGTGGTTGTTACAAAATATAGAAAACTGTATTTTAATATATATGTATTTATTTGTTTTGGTCTTAGCAAGTACAGTGAAAGCCTTCTTATCAGCACAGTAAGGATAGTTAGCTACTTAATTAAAAGTTTACTAAAAATTAATTAAAATATATGTACATATTTTATTTTTAACACAAATATGTATATATAATATATATTCATTTGCTAATCTTTGGATGTATAGCCAAAGCCTTTTCTCTTTGATTTGTATTGTGCATTGTCATTTTTTTATAAACCATCTTCATATCATCTATCATTTCTCATTTAGTTTCTTTAAAAAGGAGTAAGAAATTAAATTCATTTTTGAAACAATCTAAATGCAAAGTCCTCCTGGGTTTTTATCATTTTGCCACATTCTGCATTTCTGTGCCCTATAACTAATTTGAAAGATTTTCTGTTACTTCCTTTCATCTGAATTTCCAAAGCATTCAACTTAGTTTTCATAGCAGTAGAGTGACAACTCACTTTTTCCCTTTCTTATTTCATCAGTTTACATGATATTTAATTACATCATCACAATAACCATAAAAATCTTTCATTTAGGCATTGCTCAAATCCCTTCTCATTTAATCCAAGATAATGGCCTCCTTCCATACATCGAGATGTAATAAAGTCACAGGAAGGGGAAGAAAGCTCTGCTTTTAAAATTCTGTTAACCTCTTAAACGGCCCCTCACATCCTTTGTCCTCTTGGCAAAACTTTTACCCCAACGGTAAAACCCACTCTGCACCTGTGCAATCTTCAACCCTTTCCTGTCCCTGTTCTTTCTTTTCTCTGAAGTGAGAAGGCAAATGTTGGTTTAATGGTCTTTACAACCATTATTTACTAAGTGGCCAATAAACATAGAAAATGCTACTTTTCAAATATTCTGAAGAAGGTCTCCTAAAGCTAGGATACATTACCATACGTGGCAATCAGAAGTCAATAGGTGATCAGTGAGGGCCTCCATACTCGGCTGGTGGAAACGTGGATTGATTCAACGCCTCTGAAAAACAATGTGGCATCACCTAATAAAATTAAAAATACGCAGATACTAGCACTTTCCCTCCTAGATATGCACCCAGGAGGTCTGTGCTTCTGAGTACAATGACACATGGACAAGAGTGTTTGGGCAGCAGGATTCATAATTGTCCCAAGCTGGAAACAAAACCAAGTGCTTTCAATAATAGAGTGGATAAATAATGGTAATCCATACAACAGAATATTATGTAGCAATGAAACTGTACAAACTAGAGTTACACACAACAAAAGGGATGGATCCTACAAAACACTATCAAGCAAAAAAGGAAAGTCACGGAACAATACATACAGTATAACACTTTCATATAAACTTCAAAACCAGGCAAAACCAAACTGCATTCTGAAGGATGCATATAGGAGGTACAACAAACATGTTATTTCTTTAGAAAATGGAGAGTGGTTACACTGGAGGGAGGGAGAGGCCTGTGCCTGAGAGGATATTGGATTGGGATTGTCTAGGGGCCAGTAATGCTGTATTTCTTGATTTAAGTAGTGCTTGCTTCACAACCATACCACTGTACATATATGAATTATATGCTTTTCTGTTTTAAAATGTTTTAAAACATGGAGTATTTTACATAATTCATTTAATTCTCTGCTCGCCATCTCCCCCCCCCCCCCCCCCATTCTGTGTTTGGGAATCACTTTCAAATGTATGACTAATCCTTGCAGGCATGAAGATTCTGATCACTAATTTTCTTGGCTTCTTTGGTTAATTTAAGAATGAAGTAGATAGGAAGAAACGAAGACAGTAGCATTCAATGGCAGCCCCGGGAAAAGAGCAGGAAAGTGGACCAAACATGCCATTAATGTACAGTTGAGCAAAGCCAGTGACAGAAATTGTGTAATAATGAGGGTACCTGTAAGAGAGAAGGCTGAATAGACTGCATTCAGTAGGCATCATTTAAGATTAAATAGTGTGTGTGACCACCTGAACGTGCATGTGCACACACAGGTGCTCACGCACATGCACGCATACACACACAGCCACTGTATGAGAAGATTTCAGGCTAGAGAAAGCCACTCAGTGGTTCGCACCAGCCTGGTCTAGCCGTGGATCCTCAGACCACTCTACATTGATGCCTCTCATCACCAGATCTCTCAAGTGATGCCAAACTGTGGGAAAAGCACAAGAAACATCCATCTATGTTTATAATGTGAACAAAAGAGCCAAATCAATGCTTGTTCTTCAGATGTTTCTCATTTCTTGGGCTGCTGGAACCGAAACAATGTTTTATTAGCCAAGGAGAATCATAGGAGATGCTAATTTGGGTTACTTCTTTGAGATTCTAGTTTTCTGAAGTTTATTTCCTGGGCTTGGTTGCATTGGAAGGACTGAAGGAGCTATATTGCTACAATTGTATCTACTAAATACCTCAAGAAACTGAGACTCATTTTAATAAGAATAATGCCCTAAGTAAGAAACAACCTAATACCCACCATTGGGAGAATGGGTGAATAAATTGTGGTTTATTCAAATAATGAAATAGATAGGCTTGACTCTAACTTACTATTTATTTCAGCTATAGATTGTCACATTATCTGAGAAGTCTCTTGTATTACACAAATGTTTTGATACTAGACTTACGAGTATAATTAAAAATGAAGTGATAATAAAAGGGCTCCATTGCTTTACGAAACAGGGTACTGGTCCTTTGATTCCTGTGGTAATGACATGACAAATATTCCACAAGAATTCTCATAGCTGTCTCAGCACCACATAGATAGCTGTTCCACTTAAAATTCCAATGATGGGCAGGTAGACACCAGGAAGTTATGCAAAGTGATGCTCCCAGCACAGGAGAGGGGAAGGGTGACACTAGTGTGTTCTCTCACCACTGCCACCTATGCAGACATGGCCCTGTGTAAACTTGGCTTCATACAGAGCTAATCTCCACTACCTATTGGTCAGGAGCCTGGCATTCAGGTTTAGCAATGCTTGATAGTCAATCAGGACCTGAACAAATACTTCTCCCAGGGGGACATACAGGGAGCCAACAGACATTATGATGCTCAACTTTATTAGCTATAAAGGAAATGTAAATCAAAACCACATGAGATGCCACTTCAGACCTGTTAAAATGGCTATTGTCAATAAGACAGGAAATAACAAGTGTTGGAGAGGATGTGGAGAAAAGGGAACCCTCATTCACTGCTGGTGGCCATGTAAACCGGTACAGCCATTATGGAGAACAGTATGGAGGTTCTTCAACCAATTGAGTAGAGAGCTACTATATGACGCAGCAACCCCTCTGTTGGGTATGTACCCAAAACAACTCATAAACCCTTATTTATAAAGATATATGTACCCCTATATTCATTGTAACATTATTCATAATAGCCACAACATGGCCACAACTTAAGTGTCCTTCAACAGATAATTGGAGAAAGATATGGTACATATATGTACTGCTCACAAAAATTAGGGGGTATTTCAAAATAAGTATGATGCTCTAAAATATCCCCTAATTTTTGTGAGTGATATTACAATGGAATACTACTCAGCCATAGAAAGAACCACAAAATGTGCCATTTGTGTCAACATGTATGGATCATGAGTATCATGTTAAATGAATTAAGTCAGAAGGAAAAGGACAAAAGTCATATTGTATGTGGGATATGAAACTGTCGCAGCGACAACCAACTACCCAGAGACCAGATGAAATGCTCTGAGAGCCGAGGGGAGGCAACAGCCCCGGTCAGCAGACCAAAGGACTGAAGCCCCGTCCCCAGCCTTACTCGGATATTTATTAGCCAGTACAAGTAACTCAAGGAGCAGATAGAAGAAATTTTCAGAGGGGGAAGAAAAGGACAAGGAACATGCTGACTTCTAATATCTGTTCTGAGAGCCTGAACATTTCTGTTCCTGAATCTTTCCCTGCTGTTTTGCTGCTTCCAGTAAAGGGTCAGAGAGGCCCCTGGAGTCTGGTCTGCTCAGGGTTTTCACCCTAGGGCGCCTCTGTCTCTGATTGTTATTCTAACTCTGTATATTTTCATACCATATTCCTACAAAACAGAAAGCAATAAACAAAGAAAACAAACAAACTCAGACAACAGTAGAGTGGTTACTAGAGGAAAAGGGGAGTGGGGGGAATGAAGAGGGCGACAGAAAGAGACTAGACTCGGGGTGCTAGGCAACATACAGGTGATGGATTCCAGCACTATACACCTGAAACACGTTCCTAATTAATCTTACCACAATAAATTTAATTAAAAAAATCTCCTCCTCTGTGAAGCTGTTCCTTCCCAAAGCTGTTACTCTGTTCTATCTGTGCTCCCTTTAATTGTGACCATTGTTATACCTGTTGTACTCCAATACTAGTGCTAGTTTCCAAGAATGTCTCCTTGCGAGGCTCTGAGCAACTTGAGGGTGGGATCTTTAAATGCCCAGTGCCTGGTGTGTATTTTTTACTCTATGGATGTATTTATTTACTTCTGAAAAAAAAAATTTAAATGGCTATGTAAATGAATGAGTTTTTAGGGAATGGGATTTTAAACAAATCACTTGTTTAAACCCTTGAGTTTTAATCTTATCTCAGCAATCACTAGACAAATTAGAAACTCCTAAACTCAGTCTCCTTTATTATTTTCAGTTAGTCAAACCTATAGAAAGTCTGTAGTGAAACACACAAGGACACTGACCCACAGAACACTGCATGCCTCATCCCCAACCAGCATCAATGGAGGCCAGTCATTGTTTCCTAAATAAAACAAAAGACACAGTGTTTTGTTTCTCTTTTATTGCAACCCATTGCAAGGTCAAAAGATTCACAGAAATATAGAAACTACAAACTGGGTAAATTTCCTTTATCCACTCAAAAAGACATTAAAGACAAATGACCAGAATTTTCCACTACAGCAATATATTTCATAGTCTTTATTCTGAAAATACTGTTGACATTTTGGAGAGGATAAAAAGCCCTGCATTAAACATGTTCACATACATTTATGACATTCTAAGCAAAAAAGAAAGAAAGAAACTCTATATTGCCCAGAAAAATCATTTTAAGCCTCATTTCAAAGCATCTAATGAGAACACATTCAACAACCATCACAGGATCACTCAAGGTAATGCTTTTTCTGGATGTTTTTTGAGATTAATGCTTTGAGGCTGGATAGGATATGTCTACAGATTTCTACAAATGTACCAAAGCAGTGTTCCAGGTTATGCTGCATCAGGCTTTCTGGATTAGTCAGCACCTAGAGTATAAGTGCAGGCCCCACCCCACCCACCCCAAGCGAAAGCATGTTATAGTGCCGTACTTTAGATTCAAACAATGCAACATTTAAAAAAATCAATTACACACTTCTGAGAACATCTGACCACCACACTGTAACACTGCAAAGATCATCACAACTTTGAGCCGAAGTGGCACCGTCTCTATCATCGGTGGCTCTTCCTTCTTTACCCTTTCTTTAACTATTTAAAATATAGTGTGACATATATAAAAATTAAACTTTTGCTTTTTCACTCAAGCTACTATTACTATACACACTTATAAATTAGTTTTGGATTAAAAACCAGTTAAAATATTATGATTTAAGATAGTTTTCAGTGGAGGGGAAATGAGAGCAATACAGTTTGATATGTAAGAAGAAATGCAGTTTATTAATAGTTAACAGCCTTTTTTTCTTACACAAACTTTATTCCCTTCAATTTAAATTAGTAATCCACTTAGTGATGGAAAAAGTATCCTTGGTGAGTATTGACTAGATTTTAACTGATTTGTATTAAAAGCAAAAAAAAAAAAAAAAAAAGGCCACAACAGAAACATGTTAACATAATCAAAAGAAACAATTTGTTTACATATTTTTGGAATCATTATAAATAAGTGAACGGCATTTGAATGTAAAGGTATTTTTGTTTCTTACAGCTAGACTCATTTTAGCAATACTGGGACTTACAGAAAGTGAAACTCAAACCTTAGTATATCTGTTAAGACCAAAAAAAGAAAAAAAGAGCTATGACCACACTAGGGAAGAATAAATAGCAAACTCACAAGTCAGGGTTTGTATCTCACTCTACAGGGAAAGATAATCTCTTTAGCATAGAAAGGCTCCCTGCTGTCTTGACTGTAAATCTAGACACAGGAAAGGGTGTTGGAGCCTGAGTCCCTACTATGAATTCATTGTAAAGATGTGTGAAATCAAAACACATATTCATTTACTAATAGATATTTTCTTAACTGAAAGGTGTCATTATTTAAACAAAGAAATGCTTATTTCTGACAAGTGTAAACAATCTTAATGAAAAGATTTTTAAACTTTTTTTTTTAACACACAACAACCAGCAATAGACCTTTGCAGGAGCAAAAGAACTATTCAAAAAATAACATGCATATAACCAAAAAACTTATTCTAAAGCCTAAAGCAAAGCAAAGCAAAAAACCCAAAAAACAAAAACGTGTCTACTTACATTTCATTAATATTCTATTAATGACTACCCCCAAATCTCAGAAATATAATTTCATAATTACCCAAATTAACAAAAATAATTAAATGATCTGTAGATTTTTTAAAAATAACTTCACACTATTAATTATATTGGTGGCTTTAATGTGGATAATGCTAAGATTAGCTCCAAATATCATTAAAACATATCCAGACCAGTTACTACCCATGAAATAAAAGCTAACATAATGTTAATGTAAAACTCCATTAAAACATTTAGTACTCAACAGAATGCATTTGTAGAATAATGAGTAATTAACTTCTGTGAGCTGGCCAGGGGATTGTTATCTCCATATAAAAATTCCACAAAAGGCTTTATCCTCTCTCGTCCCTAAGTTACCTACCAGAGAGCAAGTTGTCCACGTGTGTATAGAGTCAGGCAGAGCCAGGGTGGACGTCACGCTGTCTCAGAGATGCCCCACGTCAGAAAATGACCTAGAAAGAAACTGCCCTGGTGTGCATGTGCATGAGAGAGAGAGAGAGAAAACCTGTGTGTGTGTGTGTGTGTGTGTGTGTGTGTGTGTGTGCGCGCGCGCGCGCGCGCATGTGCGCTTAAAACTTCGAAAAGTACCGATTTCCAGGCTTCTAACTAGTGTACATCACTCATGTTCTGGTTGTCATCAGAAGTGCACAATTTCTGTCATCGGAAAAGAGAGAGGCTGCCCTCATTATGGGACATCACCAAGTAGCAGGAATTAGAAGCTCAAAATAATAGATTCACTATTTTTATTCCATAATAGAAACTGTTTTTTTTAGAGAAAAAAGCCTTTGAACTTAAAAATGAAAAGGTTTGTGGCTTTTAAAATCTTTAACTTTTAAGATAAAAACCAGCTCATCTGGGAATACACAGCAATTGCGCTTATGCTATGCAATATGCAAATGAGACACAAATATACACATTCAGGTACACACAGACATGTGACAGTTAAAACCTTTCCAAGAGGTCAGCCACCCCAGATCTATACTCCTCTTCACCCCGCTGAATGATCCAAGGGGACCTGAGCTTGGGCAGGGGTGTTAGGAAGAGGCGGCGGACATGTTGGGGGTCCAGCCCATCTGATAGGCTCTCTCCAGGGTCCTCTTGCAGTCCTGGAGGACGGTGCTGAAGGTGATGTGGGGGTACTGCTGTACCAGCTGCTCCACTGTCACTTCATTGACCTGTAACCAAAGAAGAGTTGCTGTCATGCACTCGGACCACTGAAAGCACCTGCTCCCCACGCTCGCTGGTGTGCGCAGAATGGCACCAGGAGCCCTCCTCTCACTCCTCAGTGGTGGGAGGAAGTGCTGAGCGAGAAGACACACGTCCCTTTTCGTCTGATAGCTCACTCTGCCTTCCTAAGCAGTGTATTTGCCCTCATGGACTTTTAAAAAGATATACAGTGTGAAGAAACTGAATGTGTTTTCTAGAAGCATAAGTGCCTCTGACTTGCCGAGATCCTAACAGTGACCATGGAGGATCTTGGGTTTGGTGGGTAAGGCTGCAGTAAGAGAGCCTTTGAATGTGCATCTGACTTTGTCATCATCAACCTGACAGGCTTTTTAAGACAAAACTGTAGATCAGTGGAGAGGATTCACAAGATTCTAGATAGAAGTGTTGGGGAAAACGTTTACTTTTCTTTCCTTAAATGTTAAGGTACTGCAAACTTCAAGTCCCTTTGTGAAAAGGGCTGAAATGTGAAGAATCAATAATTAAAACCTACATGGCTGGCAGGGCAGGGATGGCCCCACTAGACCTTAACCATCAAAGACACCACCTTGATTTTTGATTAGACAAGGCAATCAGACAGGCCTAATTAAAACCAACACCTTTACAATTGCTGTGCTGTGAAGAGATTAATTTGTCAATTATTTTTAAGCTGATTGCAGTTCATATCACAGAAGTAGACAGCTCCCTTCATCCTTTAGATAAATAAACGATTAACCTAAGAACCACAACTTTTAGGTAGCTTTATTTAAAATCTTTATTGAGCACTTGGGCATTTTCAAATACATCAATATTTCATTTATACGGGGTAAGCTGATCTGAAGGCGCAGTGATACATATTTCTGTGCTCTCTCCACTCCATGTCTGTCCGTTATCGAAAAGATCAGGACCACCAGGGAAAACCTAAACAACATTAAATTCTTGTAGTTTGCCTTTGAAAGTCTGCTTCAAAGCATGATGGCCATGACATTTAGTTGTCTGTACTGCTCTGAAATAATGTGGTGTTTTCTGAGTGATTTGGAAAACTGAGTTATATAATCTCTCTTTTTTTTTAAATTTGCAAGTTGATGTTTTCACATTGGGTTGATGATACTTAATCTTTGTCAGGATATTTCCATATTTAAACTTTGATTGTAAGTAGATCAACTTTTATTCTAAATTCAAACAAAACAGGCAGTTAATTCTTATTGTGATATAAATATGATACATAAAATTTTGCTTTCAAAAACAAGAAAATAATTTTGAATAAAAAAGAAAAACATATACAAATTAGAGTTGAGAATATGAACTCATGGTCTTAAGAGGATTTTTAAGCAACGTAATTTTTTTAAATTTAAATTTATGTTCTAAGTCTTGCCTAAGTTGAGGCAATTGATCACAGTCTAGTTAGAAGGTCATGCATCATCATCTAGTCCTACCTCTCAGGCATGTTTTTACACTGTCTCGTTACCTGACATAGTTGCAGATTATCAAGCTGTCCAAGTTCTGTCTGGCCTCAAGGACTTTGCACATGGTCTCTTTACCTGAAATACTTTTTAATACACTTCCCCCTCGAAACCACCTTATCATGCCTACTTCCTACCTACCCTTTTTAAAAAAAATTATTAAACTATTTTTGACATACAATATTGTATTAGTTTCAGGTGTGTAGCATAGTGATTCAACATTTATATACTTTAGGATGTGATCACAAGTCTAGTAATCTGTTACTATGCAAAGTTATCACAATATTATGTTCCCTTTCACCTTTTTCACTCTACTCATTCTTGAGTTCTTAGTTTTAATGCCATTTCTCCAAGTAACTCTGACCATTGCCTCATCCCTGCTCTCCTCCCCAAATAAGGTAAAGTTTCCAGGTTATTCACTCTTCCAGTATTGCCTACTTTTACTGCACTGCACTGATATTATAAAGTTAGGTTATGATTGCTTTTTTTTTTTTTTTTTTGTATTTTTTGTATTTTTCTGAAGCTGGAAACGGGGAGAGACAGTCAGACAGACTTCCGCATGCACCCGACCGGGATCCACCCGGCACGCCCACCAGGGGGCGATGCTCTGCCCCTCCGGGGCGTCGCTCTGTTGCGACCAGAGCCACTCCAGCGCCTGGGGCAGAGGCCAAGGAGCCATCCCCAGTGCCCAGGCCATCTTTGCTCCAATGGAGCCTTGGCTGCAGGAGGGGAAGAGAAAGACAGAGAGGAAGGAGAGGGGGAGGGGTGGAGAAGCAGATGGGTGCTTCTCCTGTGTGCCCTGGCCGGGAATCGAACCTGGGACTTCCACACGCCAGGCCGACGCTCTACCACTGAGCCAACCGGCCAGGGCCTGATTGCTTTGTTTAGTGTCTGTCTCTCCTGCTCCAATGTAAGATCCACAAGAGCCATGATAATTTTTGTATCTATGAGCCAGGCCTAATTATTTGTGAATGAATGATAAAATAATAGCAAACTATAAATGAAAAATAGAAATCTAAGAGCAAGGTAATGATAGACACTAATGTACTAATAATCACAAAGACCAACAATTTCCTGAGAAACTCAAAAATTCCCTCCTTCAGCCCTGGCCAGTTGGCTCAGTAGTAGAGCATTGGCCTAGCATGTGGATGTCCCAGGTTCGATTTCTGGTCAGGGCACACAGGAGAAGCAACCATCTGCTTCTACACCCCTCCCTCTCTCCCTTCTCTCTGTCTCTTTCTTCCCCTCCCACAGCCAAGGCTTGGTTGGAGCAAGTTGGCCCTGGGTGCCGAGGATGGCTCCATGGCCATGCCTCAGGTGCTAAAATAGCTCAGTGCTGAGCAATGGAGCAAGGCCCCAGATGGGTAGAGCATCGCCTGGTAGGGGACCTGCCCGGGTGGATCCCAGTTGGGGTGCATATGGGAATCTCTCTGCCTCCCCACTTCTCACTTAAGAAAAATTTAAAAAAATAAAAGAATTCTCTCTTTCAGGCAGCCTTCTCTAAGCAATCCTATTTTCCCATAAGATTGAGTTAGGTACCCAAATCTTGCGCACCTGTAAGATTTGGGTTTTATTTAAGCACTGTCAAGTTGTATTGCCATCATCTCTTTACTTGCCTATCTCTTCCACATGAACAAAAGCCTCTGCTTTGTATTATTAAGGCTACCCAGCTGTGCAGGTGCAGAGAAGAAACATAGCCACCGTGGCTCATACCATGGACTTTAGAGTCAACCAGAAACAGGTTTGTATCTGGGTTCCACTTTACTTCTTTAAGATTTGAAGTCCTCAACTGTAAAAACAGGATAAAAGTACTTACATCATAGAACTTTTATAAGGAAAAACTGTAATAATATGCCTAACACTGTGACTGACTTAAAAAAAAGCCCCCAAATTGTAGCTCTTAATATTACACAGGCATGATTATTGAATGAAGGAGTTAATTAGCAATACGTTAGGACAATGAATTTTCTGTAGTAATGCTTAATATTGTTCCACTTCTGGGATAGTTCAGAAATAATTCTTTGGCCTGACCTGTGATGGTGCAGTGGATTAAGCATCGACCTGGAATACTTAGGTCACTAGTTCAAAACCCCGAGCTTGCCTGGTCAAGGCACATGCAAGAAGCAACTACAATGAGTTGATGCTTCCTGCTCCTCCCCTCCTTCTCTCTCTCTCTCTCCTCTCCCTAAAATCAATAAATTTTTAAAAATCTTCAATAAAAGGAAGATTTATAACATTAATGATAATATTCAAAATAAAATAATCACAGGGCAGGAAGTAATTTTAAATATAGAAGAAAAATCTGTTTTATCGTAACGCTCTCTGGAGGAGATCCCAGAACTCCCCTCAATAGCACACTCTCTATTTACCTGAGGCTCCCATGCTGCAGTCAGACTTGCCTCCCACCTGCCATAAACTAACCCTCAGGATGAGATCTCACTAAGGGAGAGCTGAAGTCACTTGGTCAGAGAGGACTCTCAGACAATCTGTATCACACTGCAAAGAAAGTAACGTGCTCCGAGCCACTTAGCATTCAGGGAACAACTAACTGAAAAGAGACGAAAAAGAATGGAGAAGAGAAAATGCTTAAAACCACCAGAAAGATAGGGCTGTTTTCTATGATACATCATCTCTAAAATCTACAAGGGTCTGTGATAAGGGCAATTTATTTTAGAGATCCAATTAAAAAAAATCTCCATGTGGTGTTTTGTAGGAAGAGATATAATTCACCTTAAGCAAACTTGATACATGAAGACATGGATTCATGAAGTATATAAATTAGAGAATAATTGTTCACTTCAGTAAAGACTTTCATGGTAGAGTTAACCTATTTTGTCAGCTCTCCTAATGTGTTTTATATATCCTTTTATTTAGCAAAATTCAACTTACCTATTTCTCTGCTATAAAGTAAGATACACTTAGAGTTGAAAATATAGCCTGTGGTAATTCTCTGGATTTCACAGGTCACGGGCAAGAATAGACAGCACTTTGGCTTTGTAGAGCTGCATGAAAAATGTTCTGGAATTCCTCTGTGAATATGATGTGTCTTCGAAGCAACCTTTATGCTAACTATGCTGTGTAAATTCTAGAAAACAAAGCAGTGGGGGGGATGCAAATAATCGGTTTTAGAGCTTTGTCTGGTAGAAGTTATTCAGGGAAATGCATGTGGTCCCACTGGGTAAAGTTCTATCTTTTACTTACAGGGTCTTCTGGTGACACAGTGTGACAAATTTTATACTAAAGTTCTTTTCATTTACTCAGAAGTACAAATTACGTTCACCTCTTTGTACAGACTCACGGAGTGTCTCGGCTCCTTAAAGGAGTGCAGTGTGAGACACCAGGAGGGTCCACATTATTCCAGATAATTACACCAACATACAAGCCTGCAGACGGTTTGCCACGCACAACTCCTTTTGCTAGAATCAAAAGAACCGTTTTCTGTTCCGACTCATAAAATGTACAAAATATAAAAAAAGAAACATAAAGATAAATTTTTTAAAAACTACCCTTTGATCTCTGGTTTTCGGTATTCAATTTCTTTTCCTCTTGCTGAAAACTATCAGTGGCAACTCCTATATTACATATGTAGTTTGAAAAATGCAGAGTACCTTCCTAAAG
Source organism: Saccopteryx leptura (assembly GCF_036850995.1). NCBI lineage: Eukaryota > Metazoa > Chordata > Mammalia > Chiroptera > Emballonuridae > Saccopteryx > Saccopteryx leptura. Next base: position 165,204,497 of record NC_089506.1, read on the forward strand.
AAATATGCAGTGGTGTCATTTGAAGAAATTACTGTGACTAAAGTGAAAAAAACAAAACAAAACAAAAAACCTGTGCCACAGAGTTGTTGTTTTTTAAGTATAAGAAATACTGAATTTTATAGTTCTCTCCAAAGACTGCATAACCATAATTTACATTTTCAAAATTATTACAACTCTTTTTAATGTAGTAGCAATTTGTCTGGTATTTTAACTTATTTTGAGTTAACATCTATTAGCACTTTTTGAAAATGTGAGGCAAATTGCTGTGCTACTGAAGGTGCCCCCCCCTCCATTTCATCCGGTTACTGCTGCTCCCGGGGAAGCATGAGAAGGCCCTTCAGGGTTCCCATCCAGCCCGCGGACGTTTCTGCACCTCTGTATGAGTCCTTTCCCCAGAAAGTTCCAGGTAAGTGCAAGCCTAGGCCCGAGCTACCTCCCAATGACACCTATTGTTAAAAAAACAGAATTTCTGATCAAATTTGCTGAATAATCCATTTATATTAACAGATTCTTATTTCCTCATTGACTCATGTTATAAAATTGGGCATATTTACTGTTGGGGGAATATTTGTCACATGACTATATGAAAATCACACTTAGTAGCATAATATAGGCACACCTCGTTTTACCGAGCCTCACTTTATTGTGCATCCAAAATGTTGCATTTTTCACAAATTAAAGGCAAGACCCCGCACCAGCAGAAAGATTACAACTTGCTTTATTGTAAGACTCCCTTTATTGCAATGGTCTGGAACTGAACCCATAATACCTCTGAGGCATGCCTGTAAACCACTTAGAGTCACTTTTTATTTTTCATGGAGAAAGTTTCTCTGCAAAACTGAGCACTATTTAAAATACCAATGCCAACAACAATAAAATGTATTGCATTATTCCTGCAATATCAGTTACTTGACAACAAGGAGTATTGTAATCCTTTGTTTTCAGACCTACATACACTAGAATATAAGCTCATAAGACTGGAGTTTTGGCTGTTTCTGTTCACTGCAAAATCCCTAGCGCTTAGAGAATGCCCAGCACATAGTAGATACTCAATAAATATTTGTTGGCTAAATCAATATGGTAGTTGATTGATGCATACTGAATAAAAAACCCCCCACCTATTAATACTGCATCAGAAATTGTAAAGATAAGCTCATTTGGTGCCCAGACGGTTCCATCTACAGTGGTGGTAGTCTCTAAAGCCTTGAGATATGGCAGCTCCAAGCTCCTTTAATCATATACCCTGGGTGATTCTCTGTACCACTCTCTGGGTGCCTCTTTCTCGATACACCTTCCCTGGGGTTTCCAATAATTTTGCACAGGAGAGCAAAGTAGCCACTGATGGTGATTCAGCTGGGTCATGTAGCTATTGGGAAGTACTCAGGAAATGACTAGGCTATACTTCAGATTAATTGAGGCAGCCTTACTACTGGAGATCAGTGGTATGTTACACTGGCTGGGTAAGACTGAGAAACAGGTTAATGGTCACTGGACAGGAGACGGTTTCCAAAACTCTGCAAAACCCCACATGGTTCAGGAGATTTAATACTTTCCTTTGGAGCATCAGCAGTTTGCCCAGGGTGTCAGGCCCAGGAGGGCCCCACAGAAGATTTAGAAATTCTGTGACATTTTAGGTCCCTTGTAATGTCACAGTTATCTGGAACACAGCAGGAACTGGGGACAGATCTCCTGACTCAAAACAACACTATTTTCACCCAGTGATTTCTTGGGCTTCATCAATTCCACGTGACTTCATCGCTACCTGGGGATGACTGGAAATCTGCAGGGCTTTTTGCTGTTGTTGGTTTCACTGTCACAGTGGTGTTTGACATTTGGTGTCCCAGGGAGCATGTAGATAATACTGCAACAGGATGGCACAGTCCCCGGGGAGGAAACAGTCTCTAAACAAACTTGCCCTGGGCTCCTCCCTGAGAAACATTTCCTTATTAGTATCAGGTTCTCATGTAGTAGGGATAAGTCAAATTCATTTCTTTTCTTCAGCATGGTTTATTTTGGTGAAATGCTTGAAAGTAATGTGCTTTTTCACCTAAATGACTAATAGGGCAAAATAAAACTCTATCCACATCCCAGTAAGAGTGGAGGAGAAGGGAAAGAGTCAGTGGGCATCTACTGTTTCCCAGGCATCTCAGCACTAATGCCCCCGTTACAGAAAACTGTGGCTCAGAGGGAATTAGCATCTCACACAGGGTCACACAGCTTCACTGACAGCCTTTTTCCATCAACAATTAAGAAAAATAATTGTTTACATATAAATTTATTTCCAAGTCCTTTATAACCTCTTCCGAATGGCTGCTCTGGGGGCATATGGGCATCACGGGACTCGGGATGCTCTGTCGTGGGCTGTGGTCGTGTGAGACTTTCAAGTACGATGGGGACACGGTGAAGCTGCAAGACAAGCAGGGGCCTGCTGGCCGGACCAGCTGCCCTGCCACCAACTGCACCGCTGTCTTTCCTCTCTCTTGCCCAGCAGAGTGTTTTTTTGAGACCCTTAGCAGAATGGCTACCCTCGTAGAGCAGGGAAGACGAGCAAACTAAACGAGGATCAGCAGACCCGAGGAGTGTTTTCTAGGGGAAGTGCAGGGTGCTGGGGGAGGACAACCTGATCGGCACCCGGTCTTCTCCAGGGGGTGGAGAGGGATTTGCAAAAGAAGTGACGCTCAACTGGACTTGTGAGGGACACAGAGGCACCATCCTGGGTACGGCACGCACTACGTATACACATATGACTCCAGGAAAAAGGAAACTTGCCAGTAAGCGCAAATAAAACAACTGATCTGTCCTTTGCTTTGTAGTCAGAGTTCTTCCAGTCCCTAAAGCACACTCTGGTGTACACCAGAAGTGAGTTCTTGTTTCAAATAGCACTTCTCTGAGCAGGGGAGTTGGCGAAGAAAATGGATGCCCCCGCCTCTGCAGGTGAGAAGAGTCAGGAGCCCACACTGTGTCTGAGAAGGTCTTGCAAATAGCACACTCAGCTCCTGCCTCCTAATTCAGGGCTCTTGCCCTCACAGTGGTCTGTCATTCTTCACAGACTCCCTGGGCAATGTCACTCACTGCTAACGGCCCCAGAGGCTGACTCCTGGGGGCCCAGAGGCAGAGTGTTGTCTCTCGGGCAATACACCTCAGGAGCCTGTCTCTGGGTTTGGCTCTCTGGAAAGCTGCACTGGCTATTACAGAACCTGGCATTCACCAAGTGCCCGCAGAAGTCATCCTGGACAATGTCTATTCTAATGAGACCCAACTGTTCTTTCAGCAAGTGCCCACTGGCCCTGTGAAGGGTACATATTAAAATAAATAAAATAAGGGTAATGTGAATTTTAGTAATAGCTCAAATTTGTATGTAAATGAGATGAGTCATCTAAGTGCAGTTTAAAATATTTTAAATAGAACACTAGCAAAAAAAAAAAAAAAAAAGAGAGTAGACAATGCACTGATTTCCCAGGACACTGCTCAGCCAGCAACACGCACTCCACAGGCCCAGGCAGACGTTTATGACTCTATCCCCTCCCTCTGTGGCAGGGCTTCTCGCGTCCCTGTGTGGGTGACGGGCTACATCCTGGTAATGTTTCTCTATGGTCAGAGCAGGGAGGCCCAGGGCACCAGGAGTTCAGCACCACTGCTATAATCTCTCACCTCACCTCTCTCTCTCTCCAGCAGTAAGGCTAAACTTCTTCGCAGTCTGCAGGAGGCAAAGCCGTGGCCAAGCAGGCACGGACAGGCTGCCGGCAGGGCCCACGGTGAGGGGAAGGGTCTTCCCCAGCCTGATGTGGGCGTGAAACAGATCCTGGATGTGAACTGGAGTGCTCTGGCTGCTCCTTTCTCTCCCCTGCAGGCAGCTGCCCATTCCCTTCCTTCCTCAGCCACACCCAGGCCTTCTGCACCCATCGCACAGCGACTCATGTGTAAACACACGTCTGGTCCATGTGTACGGATGTGGGATGAATTAACTGTGTCTGCAACCAAAACTACAAAGAGAATACAGTGGTTCTCAGCCCAACTACTCATTAAAATCACCTGGGGATCATTTAAAAATTCCAGTGCCCAGGCCATATCCCAGACTAACTGTATCCGAATCCTGTAGGGGTGGGACCCAGGCATCAGTATTTTTTAAGGCGCCCAGGAGATTTCCAAGTGCAGCTCAGATTGAGAACTGCTGGTCTAAAGTTTCCAACTAAAGATCCCCTAGGGTGCTGATGATTTCTACACTTGGGAGTCTAAGGCAAGATCTGAACTAAGATCACTGAAAGGTAACAAGTTTACTTCCTAGGATGCCCCCCCACATTAAACTCTGAGACAGGGGTTCTGGAGAAAGAAACGGGCTCATCTCTATTTTTTCTCCCAAATATTAATCACAGCCTGAAACAAAATGTTTATATTTTGAATATGATAAATCCACGCTGGTTTATTCTCCTTCAGTATTAGTGTTAGATTTCTAGCTGGGTGTAGCCAGAGGAGACAGCTACCAGACCTTCCCAAGAACTAAGGGAAGAAAAAATTCCCCAAAACCCAGTTCTCACATGAACCTAGTGCTTCCTCAGTGGACCACTCATGACATGGTAGAGGACACACACGACTATGGATTTGTTATGAACTTAAAGAAAAAAATGGATTATCTTTTTGGAGCCTACAAGCCACCTGTTAACTATGAGAGTCAGCTGATTACAGGCCACCCATAATACACCACGCTTCATACATAAGCCTCCTACTGACAGCCTGAGGCCTTTAAAGAGGTATTTTTAAATATAGAGGCAAGAGATATGACTCCTGGGTTGCAAAAAAAAAAAAAAAAAAAAAAAAAAAAGCTCATCTAAAAATCTGAAAACATAGAAGGAGACAGATAACTGAGAATGCAATGAACCTGACAGGGCAGACTCATAAAATTCAGTCAGTTTTGTCAAATGTAGTCATTCCATTTCAGAATCTGCAATGATTGGAAGTGCTATGCTCTGTCAATATCACAACAGGCCTGGCTTCATGCTGTCTCTTTTTCACGAAATGTGGGTTGCCTGTTAACACTAGCATCACTTCTCTGCCCTTGAATTAGCACAGTGAGGAAGCAGCGAGGAACCCAGAGGATGCGGATCACAGAAGCACCTGCAGTGTTAAGTGAGAGCCGGTGCTCCGGGCTGGCTAACCTGAAGCCTCTAATTAGAGATTAGTGTGACAGGAGTCCAACAACCACACTGTCAGAGAGAAAAATTAGTGACATTTTCATTCCCTGTTTCACCAAGTGATCCTCCACTAAAAAGAATATTTCAAGCCAAGTCTAAGCTCAAGGTGTGCAGCCTGCATAGGCACTCCATGGCCGCACACCGACAGCCATGGAATTGAACCATCATGCGGATCTGCACATTTTTAAAAATAGATTTGCATGTTCAGTGAAGATGGAGGCCAAAACAGACATGTGTGGGACACCAGGATGGAGCGAGCCTCTTGGGTAGTCATCTGCCATGCTCCAAGTAGTTCAGCAAACCATGGAGTGCTTGAGAAAACCTGAGCCCTACTCAGATAATTAATGGAGTCACTAAGTGAGTGGTAAGAGCAATGTATTTATGGAACACATCTGGATGTTTCTAAATTAAACTTGCAAAACTAAGCTGAAAAACACAATTGAGGGAGAAAACTCTGAGAACTAAAAGATGTGTTTTCTTTTGTGTTTAATGGCTTTCTTGATTTCAGTTTTTATTTTCTTACAGAAAGCTTATGGCAGTGGTAATCACCACTGGACACCTGATGACAGAATTTCTCTCTAAAATTGCAGTTTCCATCAGGCAGAACTTATGAAATTGATCTGTTTCCTAAAACAAAATTATTATTGGCAAAATTTTATTCTGCATACAAGTCATCTGTAAATCTATACATAAAAAACAACAACCCTAAATAAAACAAGTGATATTTTTTGTTTTCACAATAAAGTGCATAAGTCAGAGCACTTCAAGGTCAGCCTCTGGAGCACGCTGCATCCAGTCACACATCAGATGCTGACTCGGTGACTGTCCTGAGCCCAGAGCTTCAGCTACACTAAGAATCCCCAGCTACAGGAAACTGGCACCAGATCCAAGGGGTTGTCCCTCTTACTCATTAGCTATTCCTTTCTGCCTAGATGCTTTTTATAATCAAATTATTAAGAAGCAGTGGGATCTAATGGTTCTCAAACTTGCTTTTAGCTATACAATACTTCTGCAAACCAATATAATAAATAAGCAAATCAAATAAATACAGTAAACAAATAAAGCAGTGCCTGACCAGGCAGTGGCACATGGATAAAGCGTCAAACTGAGATGCGGAGGACCCAGGTTTAAAACCCCGAGGTCACTGCCTTGAGCGTGGGATCATAGACATGACCCCATGGTCACTGGCTTGAAGCCCAAGGTCGCTGGCTGGAGTCCCAGATCACTGGCTTGAGCAAGGGGTCACTCACTTTGCTGTAGCCCCCTAGTCAAGGCACATATGAGAAAGCAATCAATGAACAACTAAGGTGCCTCAATGAAGAATTGATGCTTCTCATCTCTCCTTCCTGTCTGTCTGTCTCTATCTCCCTCCCTGTCACCAAATAAATAAATAAATAAATTAAGCAAGCAGTAAAAGTGGGTTTGCTCTGATTGACAGGTGCAAGCAAGGCCCAGGCCCCTACCCTCTTAAACATTCTGTCATTCCTGAAGCTCTGCGGAACCTCCTCGGAAACTGGGTATCACACAGAATACAGATGGGAAACACAGTCCAACCAAGTCATCTGTCCAGCCAGCCAGCCGGCATCCATCCATCCGTCCATCATCCAATTCATATTTGTTTAGCAACTATACCATACCAGCCACGGTGCTAGGGCTTGGCAATATACCATAGAAGGAAAAACTCATGGATCTTACATTCTAAAAAGGAAAGTGATGGGAATGAGAACGCTAAGAACCACCACAAATAAGAGCTACCAATTATCACTTATTTCATGTAAGAAACTTTACACATATTAACGCACTGAGACGTCTCAGCAGCCTATGAGATAGGTGCTGGTTTGTTTCCACTGAGGACGAGGAAGTGGAGGCACAGAGAGGCAGTGCCGATGTGGAGAAAGGCCAGGAGCGCAGTGCCGTGGCAGACGAGAGAAAGCGTCCTCACAAAGGAGGGTGCAGGCAGCCTGCAGGTGCAACTGCTGACAGATGAAGCGGGTTGTGGACAGAGAAGTGGATTTGGTGACAGGGAAGTCTCTGGTGACTTTGAAAAGAACAGAGGTGGTGGCATGATGAGGATGGAAATAGATTGTGGGGAGCAGTGAAACAGTAAAGACAACTGTTCATAGTTCATTCTCTTTAGGAATGGGACAGCAGAGTGGCAGAAAACGGGGACTCCAGAGAGCCATCACTGAAAGCAGACGTGGTAGGAAGTGCAGCTCTTTATGCAGAAGAAAGATCATTCTGGGCGCTGTTTTTTGAAAATTAATGTATGGTCTTCAAGCACTGTGGTTGCCCATTTGCTTGTCTGCCCGCCCCAGGAAGCTGCAGGCTCCATGGGGAAGGAACTCTATCTTGTTTGCTGTGTTTTTTTTCTGATCTGTCACCTATCAGAGTGACTGGAACATAGTAAGCAGCTCAATAGATAGTTCCTGAATAAATGAATAAAACATATAATAAAAATTGGCAGCAGGAAAGTTTAGAATTTCTATTTGAAAAACTACTCGCCAAACAAAATTTTCATGAGGCCCAGCATGGAAGGCTGAACACCCTGCAGCTGTGTGGCTGGCCTCCCGCAGGAGCCGACCGGTTCCCTCCCTGCAGGCAACAGGCCGCCTTCTCCTGAGCCCAGGCGGCCACCCTGTCTTCTACTCTGCGAAGTCAGGTCCTTAGGTGTTCTGGGATCTAATCTGAGCTCTGTTAAGATACTGTCGTTACCTTTCCTATTTATAAGTTAAAAAAGAATATGACCCTGAAACCTAATTCTTTTGTACAATCACTTAAACCAAATCAATGTTCCAAGGAGATTATTTACTGCAAAGCAGTGATGCCCCCGGGTGCCTTCAGGCAAAGGCCAACAGGATAGCCTATCCACCATGCAGCACGCGGGGAGCAGCAGGCACGTCCTTCCTTCTGCTTTAAAACAAAAGCAAAAAACAATTTCACTGCACATCAATCCTATGACTGAAGTGAGCAAAACAAAGCAGCTATTTGCAGCACACTCCCTTAGAAAGTTCTAGGGAGATGTTGATTTTCCTGAAGAAACAAAGCAAACAAGCCCCGGTCTGGACACTGACTGGCTGTCTGCCTTGGCAAACCTTTACTCTCTCTGTTCCCAAGAAAGAACTGAGATCTGTTGGTCTCTAGGTTTCTTCTTCCTCTGTAAGTCCAACTTTAATTTAATCTGTCCTAAACAGTTTAGGACAATAGATTCTATCGTTTTCTAGAATTGTTGTGCGAGTCTAAGGAGTCTTTGTAAGATCTTAGCATATAAAGTATACATTAATGGCTAGACTTTTATGAGCCAGATGGTTCATATCATGGTTAAATCTCACGTACATGATTCCAGAGGAGGTATGTATACTATATGAATAAATAATAATGATAATAATAGTTAATAGTTAACATTTATTGAGTACGTTTGATAGAGTATTGAGATATAATATACAATCAATACTATATATATATGATTGCTAGTGCACCACATATCACCTATTTCCTAGATTTTCTTTAGCACCCCTATCCAGAATGCAGGAGAACTACTGAGCCAGACGCTCCCACAGCCCTGAGGAGAACTACTGAAGCTGGACATTCTCATACCCCTGAAGAGATGACTGACCCCAAGAAGCAATAAAGACCACAATTATACTGAACCACCATGGAGAAGAAATTACGATCCCAAGAATTGGCCATCCTGCTTGATGCCTCTTACAATGCTGGGAACCAGCTATCCTACTTTATGACTAACTGCATGCCCCCACTGTACTAACCTCACCTGAAAAAGTGTATTATCAGTCCTGCAACTGAGAGTGTAAGGCAGGCTTTGGGGATGCTGCCTGTCTTCTCAAGTTGCTGGCAGTCTTCAATAAAGACACCTGTTTCCCTCTCAGACCCAGTCTCTGTTTATCAGCTAGTGGTGGCAAGTGACCTGAACCCCGGACCGGTTGTAGTTGGGTAACACTTTTAGTGTGCATGGTTTTGGGTTAAGTGCTTTATTGCACTATCTCATTTAATCTCATAACAACCCTATGGGGGGTGTCTATAATATTACCCCATTTTCCAGATGGTGAAACTGAAGCTTTTAGAGATGAAGTTGTGCAAAGTCCCACAGATAAAGTGATGAAATAGAATTTGAAAACACTCGTGTTCACCAATTAAACTTCTGCCATAAAGCTCCATGCCAATGTTTTCTTGATTTAATATTTAAGCACAGGGAAGGCCTTACAGCCACCACTTCACGGCAGTTCAGGTGAATAGGTTGAATGGTAACCTCTATATTTCAGCTGATGTGTTTTTCCCTGTTTCAATTACTAGGAATAATCAGGAGAGAGCTGTAAGAATGTGTTTTAAAGTGCTCCTATTTGAAAATCACCTGGAGAAACTGTTTTTATCAGCAAAAGAAACAAGATGCTGATACTTCAGGTGAAGGACATAAGTTCAGATTTTAGAGCCCCAGCCACGCTCAGTCGCCACTTCTCGTATCCCCTTTCCTTGGCAGCACAGGGCGTTGTGGGTAGTTCATGTGATGGTTACGTTGCTCACGACCTAGGACTGCACGTCCAATACAGTCAGACCACTCCTGCCTTATACGAGAAAAATTTTTTTCCCACTTTATTTTCTTTGATAAGGCATACATTTTTGGCCTTAGATGTTGGCTCTGGGCAACCTGAAAACAGCTGTGGGTATGTGGCAGGGGAGATGGGAGTCACTGCAGGTATACACTTTGTTTCATGGCTGAACTGCTACCAAAACAGTCCTGGACACCGTGCCCTGCAAATTACTTTCCCTTAAACTGATTTTTCCAGTTTGTTCTGTACATTAGTTACAGCGTCCTATATTATTTTCCCCATAGGGCTTTCCTGCTTATGATTCTTAAACAAGCTGATAAAAACTCCATTTTCTTCACAGAAATATTTAGGATGTTGAGGCTTTCTCTTACCATAATTACTTCCTGAAAAATGCAGTGGTCAATTTTTCCTGAATATTTTTACATTAAATTGGGCACACAAAACTTGGCCCTTGGTATTTTAAGGTTGTAAAGCAGAGTACTGGCTTTAAAGAGCTGACTGGTTTCTATTATTTGTTTTCTGTATGGCTTCTCATTGACTTGATTAAACGAAATATCTCTACCGCTAAATGAGGAACTTGTGAGAGAACAAAGATTTTATATGACCTCAGGAAAGAATTTCTTATTAAAAAAAAACCCCATCTATTTCACTCCGCAGCTAAGTACTTCAGGAATTGGGGCAGATGAGGAGAAAGGTCTTGGCAATGGCAGTTTGATGAGAAACGAATTAATTTGATTACTTCCCTGGTGTGGATCAATAATAGCCAGCTTTTGCAGGGCCCGGCCTGCAGGCAGCTGGACAATCAATGGGATCTCACAGAAGCCCTCTCCGCCCCCAGCAGCCTCTCTGATCTTTGCTGGGCGGACTCTTCACGCCTGTGTAATTCTAATTTACGTCAACTAGAAATCAAAGAAATTCCAAGAGGCTTTGGTCATAGGACATTGGGGTGGACCTTTCAAAATCTATTTATGTCTATTTCTTAAGTAAGTGGCCCCCACAGCCCTCCTGGCGCCTTTACGTGCTAGGGAGAAGTAGCCTCCCAGCAGAGGGTGGCTACCTGCTCCAAACAAAGCGAGAGTGGCGTTAGGTAAACGGAGGTACATTTTCTCCATCCTGTCTACAACTCTACAGGGACATAGGAACTAATAAGCATTTTAAGCGAAATGCTTTGCCAAGAGTGGTTCCCTCAATAACGCTCTTTAATGATACCCCAGACGCTGGCATTTTCAAATCAAATGAACAGTGTATAAAATTAGTTCTGCATGAAGTTAAAAAAAAAAAAAGTAAGTGAAAGGGAGCTTTTAAAAGCGCCAGCATTTCTCCATCCAACTACTTTTCACAAGGGTTTGGCATATGAGAATTGCTACATTTATGATGTTATTCACTGCTCATAATTCAAGCCCTCTGTCTCCAAACTTCTGTATTAACACGCACTGCAGAGGTTTCCACTACGACATTTTATCACCGAGGTTTCCCAAATCAGCCAGGCTGCCTCTGGCGAGGTCTGCTTTCTCGGCCAACGCCATGCCACTGGCTCCCTCCCTTTCCATCAACCCTGTTACCCAAACATTTTTCATTAACTTTGGACACTGTATTTCCATTTGCCCTACAACTTTTCTCTGATTCTTTTTTTGTCTTTTTCAGTTTTGTTCTGCACCCAAATTACCTTGTAAGGAATGAGGAAAATATTAGAAGAAACACATCTATATAGAATCCAGAATTCACTCAAGTTGTGAAAATGATTTCTATAACTAAAACCACTGTCTGTAATTAAGGAGAGAAGCATAAACATATTGCTCTTATTAGAGACTCCCATTGAATATACAAGTAGTTTTTACTAAAATCACCAAGTGTGTTAAGTTGATAGGTGATTTCGGGTCAACCCTAATTCCTAAGGTCAAGTAAGCCTTTGAACAGTCTTTAAGAATATATTCAATACTAAGTTCACCTCAATTCACCAAAGCCGTCTCACACAGCGTTTTCTTCTCTTGGTTCTTACAATGCACTAAAGTTTAGGAGATTAAGTGGTGATGCCTCCAAAACTTAAAGTAATGCCTCTAACATGCTTATCCATCTAGCAATCAGAAAAGCTACTCAAACAGGGGCTTCCTTAATGCACTTCCTAATTTTACAAGTGCTTGGGGGGTGGTGCCACATTTGTCAAATGGCTGGAGGACTCCTCCACAGGAGTCACCAATGTCACAGCCAAACAAATTTACTGCTGTTTCGCTTAGACTTTGTCTGATAAACTAAGCACATGTTGCTTTCATCTGCAAAGAAAACGTTTAATGTTTTTCATCTGTTCTTTATTTGCCTAATGAGAGAAAGAGAAACAGGAAAAACACTTTCCTACAAGAAATACAATGTATTTTGTTATTCTTATAATTGCTCAAAAGCTCAAGTGAGGAAAACAGCAGAAGTTTGGTAAAGTATAACTTTCAAATTAAGTATAAGTGGCCCCAAATGAAACTGCACAGAACATGAGTCCTGGGACACACAGATGTCACAAACCCCATCTCTCCTCAGTGCAGGGACCCCAGCGACAACATTCCTGACATGGGGGTTAACTGTGCAAACCATTGAGATCTCTTGAGTACTCCTTTGGCTCCAGAAAGAGGAAGGATAATTCATATTATAAGTTATTAGTGGTTAGCAGATTTGGTTAAAGTACAGGGAGAAGAGTGAAAGACCCAATTTAATTTTGTCCTTTAATTCTTTGTTGGCGCAGATGATCACAGTGAGGTAGTGCATCTTTGTCTTCGCATCCTAACCATAATTTCTGTTTCCTGTTTCTATTCTTATTTTTCTCCGTTATTTTCTTATTACTTTCTTTTTGTTTCCTGACCTATTTGAACTGTCTTATCCCCAACTTACCCTTTTCTCCCATTGCACATATTTCTTCATTCTTATGCCTGCGTTAGAAAATTGATCCCTAAATCCAGCATGTCCCATGGATGCTTTAGTTTTCCTTTGTAAAACATGTAGAAATGTGATTATTGGTATCTTTGTATAGAAGAGAATCTTAATTTTAAATTTAAATGAGGATAAAGTAAAAGGGCAAAATCTTCTGTAATCTGAGTTTATTTTTTCCTCTCATTTTAATTTCCTTTCAAAATAGAATAGCAGGCAAAACATTATTTTTTCTCATTTGGAAATTTAAATATTAAACCACAGGTTAATACATATGATGAATGACATTGATGATAGGAATAATCAGTAACACTGAGCATTTTTTATATAACACACATTATTCTAAAGGCTTGATATATGCTCACTCATTTAAATGCTCACAATTCTTTAAGATAGGTACCATATGATGCTCATTATACAAACAAGGAAACAGAGGTGCTGAGATGTAAGTATCTGCTCAAGACAACACAACAAAGTGTTGAGCCCAACTTTGAACCTGAACTCTGGCTCCACAGTCCATATCCTCAGCTACTAACTGCTTTCCTTTGCTACTCAAATCTTTCTTTGAATCTTGATAAAAACTTGAAATCTGGAGAATGATAGCTTAATAGAGATTTTGAGAGCTGAATAGCTGCTTTAGGTCTCCATCCAACTAAATCAATGAGCAGGCCTTTATGTGCAAGACTATACTTGCACTTTGTGTATTCTACGAACACTTCTTCCCTCTTCCACAGAACTTCTGTTTGCCTCTGAGCTGCCTTAAACCGGAGGGTGCAGGCAGCAAGACTATGCCCCACAGCCTGGGCTGGCGGGGCTGTGGTCAGACACGTGGTGCTGGAGCCAGCGCATGCGCTCTGGGGCAGCCCGCAGTGGGAGAATGGGTTCAGAGGCAGCCTGAGGAACCGGCTAAAACCCTCAGGTCTACCCCCAAACAGAAAAGCTTCCCTCCTCTCATCTGAACTAACTCGCATTGGGGTAGAAAAGGATCCATTTTTTAAACTTAAAATTAGAAAAAAATGCTGGTCTGCCAATATGTCTGAAATAATCTTCTGTATGAATCAGAACACAAATTACTTTAAAAAAAATTTTAATTTATTTTTGTTTTAAATTTTAATTTTCAATTCCAGGTTAGAGTCACCACCATTTCGTGTTAGTTTCAGGTGTACAGCACAGTGGGCAGACACTCATACATTCCACAGTGCTCCCTGATATTTCCAGTACCCACTCGGCTCCATACAGTTATCACACTACCACTGACCGTATTTCCTCTGCTGTACTTCACATCCCCATGACTGTTCTGTAACCACCGACCTGTACTTCTCAGTCCCTTCACCCTTCCCCCCCAGCCTGTCAACCCCGCCCCTCTGACCGCTGTAGTCTGCTTCTGCTTTGTTTAGAACCTGAATTTCTACAGTTCATCTCTGAAGGTGAAACTGATCTCAACAAATTTAAAGACTAGAGACACAGCGATTTCGGGCATGGCAGTAGATCCAGCTCTCCACTTCGAATGCATACATTTGCGGTGTCCCTAGTGAGGCAGCACTCATGCAAGCGTTCCTTTTGACAGAGCTGGGGAGCTTTGCTGTCATTGTTTAATGTTTCTAGAACGCTCTGCCTACTGTGGGCCCTTTAATTTGTTTTAAAAGAATTTCATTTCAAAAGGACAGAGTTTGTGGTAGTGTTAGATTAGTTAGTAGTGATATTTGAGGGAGACTTGCAACCCTTGGGTCTCAGTGCTGTTGCTTAGTAACAAAGTCGGTCAGCTCTCTAGGCTGAGCTGAGACTAGATAATAAAAATCTCTTGAAACATAACTAATTGGCAAAGGTCTAGTACAAGTTGAGATTTTAAAGCATTTGGGGACAAGAACTAGGTCAATTAACAAAAATGACAAAGCACACAAAGGATTTGGGCCATTCTTCTATTTGCCCCCAAATTTGCTACATTTAGAAAATGCTTGTCTTTTGAGAGGCATATATATTTAGTTGCATTCTCTTTTGCTAGATATGTCCCTAATCATTCACCATTTACAAAAGTAGCATATGTGTAAATTATTATAAAATGCCAGCATTTTCCTGGTAAGTATTTGGGGTGGATCCTTACCAAGGAAACAGTCCCCGTGCCTGTAGAAGCCTGAGGACGTGCTACACGCATGGAACACAAACTCCTGAGGGTAACATCTGGGCTGCGTGGCTGTGAGCCAGTGCATGGTCTTCCTGCGACTCCATATTCTCCTCCTTTTCACAGTGTAAACAATTCTTTTTTAGATTTCTTATAAGAAAAAAAAGCTTCAAAGGGCCCCATTTTAATTGTGGTCCAATTTCCCAAACCCATGGCTCTGGACTGGCCCCGTAGCCCTGCCGGCCTCTGGGCCAGTTCCCTAACCCCTGCTCAAAGTGGCATCTTAGGTGTGGAAAGATGCCAATTCCCACATAGCATCCCCACGCTGGCCCTCTGGCCCCCGGATAGCCACAATACATGAATGTTGAGCACTGAAATCACATACTGCAAGTTGGGAAAAAACCAATCTGGCACTTTCTTTCCCCCTTACTGTTGCAGGAAACTTGGAACCCAGAACAGAATTTTACTGTTAGACCCTGCACATTGCAGCCTGCCATGGAAACACTGTAAATTTTGGTCTGTGGACTTTATGAGTATGATGCCAAAATCTAAGTTGACTGTGAGTATGACTGCTTTTTCTTTCTGCATAAGCACAAAATTAATTTTTAAACATAGAAATGCAAATATAATCTGATTAGTTTAGAAAAACAGGCACGTTGCAATGCATAGCTGTTAACAGTACCCATATGTGCATGTGTACCTACATACACATACCTATACACACATATACCTCCATACATATATGGAGAGAGAGTATGATATCAAAGTGTTAATTACACTGGTATGTAAGAAACAAACTTGAAAGGTAATTCTTACTTTATCGCATCTCATCAGCCCCAGATACCTCAGGGACTTGCTGCTCTGCGCAATCAGGGTGGCTCCTTGGTCTGTGATTTCTTTACACCATCCAACATCCACAGTCTCTATGGTCATGCTGTATCGCCCAATGGCTATCAGTGCTGCAAGGAGGGACAGGGAGAAAGCAAGCAAGAATAAATGTCAGTCATACAAGGGATCCCTATCTTATTATGACGATTTTCCCTATTTCATCACTAAATTTGTTCCTAAAATGTTGTGTGTAAATGAATGTTGTAAAAATAAAATTAACTTTAAAATGCTTTACAAAAGCTTGCCCTATGACAGAGTGAATAATCATTCTATAATTTCCCTTTCATTAGAACACAGCCTTTTATCAGTTTTACTCATTGCAAGGTTACCTGTCCTTTCAAATAGTCAGGTCTGCAGAAGGAATATATTAAAATGAATTACATATAAAATGTTAGGGAAAACCCCAAGTTGTAACTAGACTTTACCCAAGATAACTTTAATAATTTTTAAAAAGAAAAACTCATATAAACACCATTTTGAGGTGTGTTATACCATATATGAATTTCTTTACTGACTGGCATAATTTTTTCCATGTGTTCATGATCTTTAAAATGTAAGAATATATAATAGTTTTTCACATTAGTCCTTCCTGGGACTGTTAGAAATTAAAAGTACATTATAAATACAGTTGAACTTAATTGGTGCCATGCTAGAGTGCAGTAAATGGAACGCATTTGCTATGGTGAATTTCTTCATCACTTCAGAAGCCTTCCTTCTATTAACATATAAAATGAAATCTGGGACAGTACCTCTAGTCTTCTTGACTGTTTAGCATCATACCACTACTGAAGGGCAAGCGCTTATCCCATAGTCTTTGATGTGCACTACTTATCACTACTCATAACCCATCACCCTGTCAGAGTGACTAATGACTAAATGTGGCTCTCTGCTATGGACTTCTGATTTGACAGACATATAAGCCTCTACATTTGTGGAGCAGAAAAACAGATTTCAATAACTCCATCCAGAATATGTTTATGGTGGCTTGGTATTGAATGAAAACCCTGAAAACAATGCCACAATATTAAAAAGGAATAAGAAATTGTTTGCTAATTACTCATCATCCTCAGATAGGAGGAATGGATTACAAGATGGATAAGAGCAGAGTGAATTGCCCATGTAAATAAATGTTAATTCTTACAGCTTACAGAAGAATACACTTGGCAAAAACTACTTTGCTAATTACCTCAGTAATATTATTTTTACTAGAAAACTCATGCCCATTTATTCACGTATCAGAGACAGATATTTAGAGCTTAAAAAACACACAATAATTGTGGTCTCAGTGTTTTCCATTGAAAATATATAAAGAATACAGTTTTTTTCCTGGAAGTTCTTCATGCCATTAATTTGCAAATGCTCTCATCCTTGCATATGCTATTTTGGTGTTTAGTTTCTCAGGAGGTAAGGCAGGGCCAGGGGGGAATCTGCGAAAGGTCTATTGAATGGTCTGCATGATATTTTTGTGTAGTAGAAGCAATATCCCAGGTTAATCTCATTGGTGTCCCTGAACTGAGAAAATTGTTGTTATCTCTAGTATTGCTATAACTTTCACTGGTTATGATGTCCTGAGGATGCTCTATGATGAACGAAGTAGAAAATATATAAAAGAAACTCCTTTCAATACAAAGTGCTTAAACTGTGGTTTCAAAAGACCACAACGCACAGGTTGATGGCCCCAGGTTAGCAGACTGTACACTTTTATTGAGGTCTGAGGCTAGAATATCAAAACCCGCATTAGCTAGAAAAAGATAAACTAAATAATCAAAGGCATTTTCAGAGGCTGCTCTATAAGCAAATGAAGGATCAAGAGCTATTTATTCTAGGTGCTAAAATCACTAGTGTTTGGTATTTTCTTTTTTCTCTAAATTAAAATAAACAGTAAATAAGAAAACTGAAGATAAATCAAAGTATTCAATTTTTGTTTTGACATAGTTCTACTTATTGAAGTAAAAATTAAACTTTATTAACTGATTAACTTATTCATTTACTCAACAAACACCTCACTACAGTATTTATTGATTATCCATCACTGGGCATTGGACTAAGACTTTAAAGTGCATTATCCCACTTAATCTTTATAGCAATGTTAGGAAATCTTACTGTTATTTTCATATGAAAGATCAGGAAACTGAATCCCAGAAAGATTGAATAACTTCCCCAGTATAACAAGACATTAAGTGGGGGAATGGGTAATAAGCTAACAGTTGGCTCTCAGCCCTGGGTGCACATCAGACCTCATAAATCACGGAGCCAGGCAGCAGGAACTGTAATTCCTGCACCCAGCATGTGGAACTGTGGGTGTGACAAAAGGGGCCTGTGCTGGACACTGGGGATAGAACAATTCACTGAGCTCAGAGGCCAGTTCAGTGATTGTAGGGGTTGGGAGGGTTAGGTAGAAATGAGGAACAACCAAGTAAACAGTCATAATACAATGCTTATGTCCCATCTCTTCCTGTTCCTAATTCCCTCTCACTTTGCAGATCTCAAGTCAAAGATCAACTCAGAATGATCAGCCTATCATTTATTACTGCTATTGGAAATGTTACTTATTTATTTAGTTAGTTATTTACTTTTTTGTGGTTCACCTCCTAATTAGAATTCTTATTATGTCCAGCATCTAGCACGTGCCTGGTACAGAGGTGGTTCTTAAAAATATTAGTTGAACACACCAGTGACTTTAATATGTTTAGGTGAGTTAAACAGGCATGCCAAGGGGGGTCTGGGAGCCCCTCACTCTTCAATGGACGAGAGATACTATGGGAGTCCTCATGGAAGAGCTAGGTTAGGTCTTGAGGGATGAGTGAGGGTTCTCCAGAAAAACAAAGGAGTGAGGGCAAGTATATAGGGCTAGGAAAAGCACATGTCAGGGTAGAGAGATAGGAAAGAACAGGGGAGCTGCAGGTTTTTATGTGTGCCTGAAATAAAAACAAGTACATTGGTAGCACTGGGGTTGGCATGAGAGATACAAAGGGTAGCAAAAATAAAAAGAGTTCTCCTAATAGGTGAAGTAGATGTGAAACAAATAAACACAAAGTATATATAATTCTAAACTGCAGAAGTACTCTGAAGGAAATGGACTGAACATTGTAAGAATAACATTTGGGGGGCACAGAGGAAAGTGTGACTGATGAGGTTATTTTTAATTCCCCCAATAGCCCTGCAAAAACAATACCCACTTCAGAGGTAAAAATCCTGAAGTTAAACACCTCACCAAGACCCCATCCCTAGTAAGTGGCAGAGTCAGGGTGCAAACTGAGATACTCTGTTTCGTTCCAAGGCCAGTGTTCATTCCACCAAATCAGCAGCACCCAGGGCAGGAGGAGGCTACAGTGTCCAGCAGCTATTTCCCTTTACCACGGTTCTGGAGTGAAACACTACAGCTTACAGGCATCCCAGTATTCACCCTGTGACTATAAGATTCCAACAGAATCTTTAAATTCTAAAACACATACTGAGTAATTTACCTCTCTGTAACTATATCCTATCATTGGTTAGTTATTCATTGTTGTTCATGAGCTAGCTGTGAAACATGTAATGAGGTTTCAAATTCACTTGTAGCCTCATAGTATAGTAAATGTCTGACCTCAGGGTGATATTTAACTTTTCTGAGTCTCAGCTTCCTCACGTGGACAATGGGGATGTTGACTTCATGTCCTGCCTACTTCATAGCATTGGTTTGAAGTAAGACATATAAGGGACTTTGCACTACATAAATGTCATAATTTATTTGATATTTCCACAAAGCATTCTACAGTAGTGCAGTTGATATAAGATGAAAAGACTTGAAAGATTTTTAGAAAATAAAAAGCTCTGGGCAAATGAGAGCATTACAAAAGTACTTAGTCACTACGTCACTATGGGAGTGTTTGACCTGCCCACTCGCCATCGGTGTTCACTGACCCTGTCGCCTGCACCTGGGATGACAGGGCAGTAAATGAACATGTGATTACTACCTTTGGTAGGGGCTGAAGACACATTACAGAGCCTTGAAAGGGATAAATTATGCAAGACTAATTCCTAATTCTCCATGTAATTTTAATATACTTTTTCATGTGCTAAGTGCAACTAATAAAGTTAATTTTTAAAAAGCTACACAACTTAAAAACTGTGATTCAGTAACTTAAATAATGATCAAGGAAGGATACAGATTAACCACTAAAAGGCATACCCATAGGCATACAGAGTACATAACACATATGTACTTAACTTTGACTAAGAAATTCCATTTCTAGGCATCTACCCTGAAAACATACTTCTAATTATACAAAATTACATTTATACAAATTTGTTCATTAGAGCATCGAGTGTATTTGCAAAATAACAGAAACAGCCTTTGATGCCTATACATAGCAGAAGTGGTTAAATAAACTATGCTACACCTTCACAACTGAACACTATGCAGCTGAAAAATAAATACATAAATAAATTGGGGAAGATCACGAGGAACTCCCAAATCATTCAGCAAAGAAAGCAAAGTGCAAAAGAGCTTCTACGGCATGCTACCATCATATTAAAGGAATACAATAAAAAAAGATGAATCTGCTTTTTTGAAAAGAATATGAAAAGACAGACTGAAAAGTACAGAAGCTATTTAACTATAGGGGGTTGGCAGCAGAAAGGGGGAAGAAGGAGACACAAATGTGGGGGTGGGGTGTGAGGAGGAATAGACACTTCTTGAAATAACTCTTTGGCTATACATAGCGCTGACTCTCTGAACCAGCGTAATGCTTCATATACCCCCCAAAACTTAAAGCCAGCTAGAATGTGGAGGAACTTGAACTAGAATACAAACAGCAACAAATAGATACGAATTTTATTACAAATGAACAGCATGAACCTGCCAAATAATACCACCATACTGAAGGGGATGGGAATGAAGTTGCTTTGGAAATCATGATTTTGACTAGGCAGTATAAGGTGAAAAACCAAGCGGAAGGGTCAGCAAACATTGTACTCTGTAAGCCTGTTTCTCACAGGGGTAGGAGTTGGCAATTTAGTAACTACTTTATGTATAATCTAGGATTATAAATTCTGAGAGCCAGTCTCTCCATTGTTAGAGAAATAAGTACCAAATAAGAAAAGAGGAGAAGCTTTAATGAACGTTGTGGTATTGAACTGAAATCAGAAGTACTAAAATGAATTCATTTTTTAATATACATAGATAGATAGATACATATATATAGAAATAACTATTCAATATGATATATGTTCAATCATGGTTTAGTATACATTCATGTATTTCCTTGCTTTTTCTGTTGAGAGGGACTAGAGCAATGACACCCCAGAAGCAATGTTCTACTAGTACCCAGATCTTGATTTCAAAACACCATTCTCCAATAAAAGAAATCAGGGCTTCTTAGAGAAATGGTGATTCCAGGTTGATTCTAGGGCAGAGAAAATACAAGATGAAGCTGGAAAACCTTGTGACTTCAGAACAAATGTGGTTAAAAGGAATGAGGGCATGTCTAAAGGATACAATCAAAAGGAGTTGCCAATGGCCACACATGGAATAATTTAAGCATCCAATAATGACAGTATTAGTATTCTTGTCTGTCTGTCCCTATCTGTCCCTCTCTCTGTCTCTGTCACAAAAAAAAGAAAAGAAAAGGTGTTGCAGCTCTGCAAAGATGAGCACTCCTACTAGAGTTTAACTTAAAGAAAATTCCTGTCTCTCTAAGTCAGTGGTTATCAAACTTTTTGAAGTCGGGGTGCATTTAAAATCCTACAAATAATTGTAGGTACACTATATACAAATTTCTGGGAATATGTTATAATAATTAAGTCAATATTAAAGAAAAATATATAAAGTTCAAGCGTGCTTTTATGGTAATTAAACAAAATAAATATGACAAAATTAAATTTATTCTGACATTAAAAAACATTTTTATGTTACATTTTTTGAGTTATGCTTTTTAGAATTCATAAAAAAGAGGGGTTAAAAAATAAAAAATACGACAAGTTATCTTTTTATATATATAGATACATTCTTAGTAAGATTTATTAAATTTGGCAGGTCCTGGCGCAAATGTGTTAAGTTTTTTCATTCTTGTGTTTATGAGAAACATGAGCCTGATGTGTCCTAGCAATTTCTTCAATGTTTGGGCATATATTGAAAGGCAAACTCTCATTTCCTCATCAATACATTGAAGAATTCCTCTCTTTTTACTCTTAATTGTGTTGAGTGCAGAAAACCCCCGCCACACATATCATCTTAACTTTACGCCAAAGGATAGAAGAAACTTGCCTCCAGTCTTTCTGGGGAACACGGGGGGGGGGGGGGGGGGGGTAGTGTAAACAATCCAGCACCACAGCTTAACAGCCTTTTGCAACCTAATCAGGCAAGTGAGGTGGGGGGTTGGGCAAACTGTCAGCTTACAGCCAATTCCCCACACCTCTGTCCCCCAAAATCTAAACTCCAAAAACCCTGTTGATTTTTTGGTCCCCAACAGGCCAAAAATTTCTCCAGAATACCATAGGGCAGTGGTCCCCAGCCTTTTTTGGGCCACGGACTGGTTTAGTGTCAGAAAATATTTTCACGGATCGGTCTTTAGGGTGGGACGGAAAAATGTATCATGTGACAGAGACAAGAGTCAAGAGTGAGTCTTAGATGGATGTAACAGAGAGAATCTGGTCATTAAAAAAAAATAAAACATTGTTCAGACTTAAATATAAATAAAACGGAAATAATGTAAGTTATTTATTCTTTCTCTATGGACCGGTACCAAATGGCCCACGGACCGGTACCGGTCTGCGGCCTGGGGGTTGGGGACCACTGCCATAGGGCACACCTGGAAATCTTCTAGGGTGCACTAGTGTGCCCTGGCGCACACTTTGAGAACCAATGCTCTAAGTGCAATCGAATCATACTGCTCCTCCCTCGAAGTCTCTGTGGACCAAAAATTATCAAGTGGTAATTCCAAAAATGAAAACATTTCAGTGCAACTCCCACCCCCCATTCAGTTGTAATTTTATTTAAAAGGAAATGTTTCGTTTCAGAATCAAGCCAAATAAACATGAAAGTATTATGAAACTCAAATGTATCACGACATGACTTTTAAAAACAAAAACAAGAATAGGAAAAACTGAATGTTTTAATAAACATCATAATTTCAGTTTAAATCTAATTTAATTTCCCAGATACTCAGCAGGCACAATCTTTTTGTTATTGAGTCACAATTTGCTATTCTATTCTTCCTATTGGTGTCCATATTCTACCCAATTCCCAACCATATTTTTATTTTTCAAAATTTTTATCTAAGTATATTTGGTAGGATGCTTTCCTTTGCTTATATTGTTTTATTTTGTTTGTTGTCTGTTTTCTTTTTACTTATTCCATGAAAGAGATAATTTAGAAGAGTTTCTTTTTGAGAAACTGAAAAAGCATCTATAATTCCCTACTGATATAAATGATAAGTAAATAAATAGCCAGGTAAGGGAAGCTCTTCCTTACAGAAGAATTCTAATTAAATGTACATATAAGGAATGAGGGAAATGCAAAAACATCACTAGGCAAATACCACAGTTATAACTGTTGCAGGCAAGATCTAGTGGATGTTGAAATCTGTCTTTGAAAGGTTGAGGAAAAACAGAATATGGGTAGAGTGCCAAAGATATTTAACAATTTTCAAAAATCGTAACTTTATAGTGGGGAGATCCAGCAGACTGTACCTTACCCAAATGATCAAGGTTAATGTTATCAGTAACACATTTATGCCAAAATGAGTAATGTCAATTTACTCATCAGAAAACACCACACACACCCAAACTGAGAAACATTCTTCAAAATAATTCACCAGAACTCATTGAAAGGGTAATGGAATATACGAAAAGAATAAGTTAGTGTACAGACTGAAGGAGTCTAAGCGACATGAAAAATACAAAGTAGTATTCTGGATTGGAACCTGGAATAGACAAAGAAATTAGAGGGATAAAAAAGCTGGTGCAATTCATGTAAGATGTGTACCTCAATCTTATTGTTTCAATGTTAACTTCCTGGTTTGATAATTGTACTATAGTTATATAAGTTGTAACAGAGGTCACTGACTATATCTCTATCATTTTTTCAACTTTGCTGTTATTCTAAAATTATTTCAAAACAAAGAGAATAAAACATGGAATAATAGTGAATAAACTAAGTAGAGGACTAAAATTTTGTAAGTGAAAGCAGGTATTATTTCCACACTGAAACATCTCATATATAAATGTTAGGACTAAAAATACATTTTTGAATAGGAAGATTAGTCATACAAATGCAATAACAAGTGGCCTGCATGTGTCATTTTGTCCTTTCCAGTTCTATCTTCTGCTATGGATCTAAGTACCTGTAATAAAATCAGAAGACATGCCCTAGTGCTTGAAAGAATTAGGGTTAAAATTTAACGGTAGGATTAACATCTTTCATGTAATACTTGGATAAAAGCCATTTACAAAGAAATTTCTTGGCATGAATACAAAGAGACAAATATGAAAAGTGCTCTTCTTTGTGGAAACCACAGAAGCTCCAAAAACAAAGAACTGACACTTTCAGAGACGTTTGTTGTTGTGTGATGGTGCCGGTGAGGGTCCCCGCCACCCCGCAGGGACTACAGCAGTGGCTCCTAGCCCTAGCAGTTCAGGAGAATCACAGGTGCCCAGAGAAAGTACAGATGCACACATCCGACCTCTGGAGGTTCTGACGTGGGAGAAGCTGTAAAAGCGCCTGTGATCCTGACGTGCAGCCAGGGCTGAGAACAGAATGACCTACAACTCGGGCAAAGTCAGTCAACTAAAAACAAAAGAACTCATTTTTAAGGATATAAATAGCTCATGTGTTCCGATCTTATAAAGCAGATCTGCCTCTCAAACAGTACTGACTTCTAGTTATATAACCCAATACCTTACAATCCCTTTATTTCTAATTTATAGCCCTTCCTTCCATTTTATACAGTAGTATATTTCTCCTATTAATTACTATGTAGTCAACTAAAAAGTGATTGCACTCTGTAATATTATTCCAGGCTGTCCCTTTTTGTAAATATTTTTCTTTACTTCATTGCACTTTTTATATTTCTAATGCAGTGCTTACCAGAGTTTGTTTCATATTAGAACTATTTATCAACATGTCTGTCTTGCTACTAGACTGCAAAGTCTTCAAAGCAGCAACAAAAATGCTTTCTTAGTACCCCTGAATCTCTGAAAATCAAGTGTCACTCATTTTTTTTTTAGTTTTATTTTTTGGAAGTATAACATACATGCAAAAAATTGCAGGAATCCCAGAGGTAGTACTGGATGAATTTTGACAAAGTTAACACAGTGTGTAACTGTATCCAGATTAGAAACAGTATAACCAGTACTCACAAAGCCCTCTCATCCCCCGCTCTAGTCACTACTATTCCTCAAAAAGCAAAACCACTGTCTTGACACACAGATTAGTATTCTTGTTTTTTTTTTAATTTTAATTTATTGTGTTTACATAGATTCTAGTGTTGCCTGGAATGCATCCCCCCTCTCCCGTATTCCCCTCAACATCTCCCTTGCCCCCCTTCTGCCTCGTGCCCTCCCCCCTTCCCTTCAGCTTTATCCCATCCTATCATCCACTTTCCTTCTGTCTTCTTTTCCTCTGTTCACTTTGACCCCTCTTCTGTCTCAATTCTGCTCCTCAGTTCACATTGTTCACTGGATTCCTCAAAGTATTCTTGTTTTTTAATTGAACTTTATATGAATAGAGACAAAGACCCAAGACTCTTGTTCCTGGTTTTCAGAAGTCCATTGTGTTCATGAGCTTCATCTACATTGTTACGTGGCAGTTCGGTCATTCTCAATGCTGTATAGCAGTGGTCCCCAACCTTTTTTGGGCCACGGACCGGTTTAATGTAGAAAATATTTTCATGGACTGGCCTTTAGGGTGGGATGGATAAATGTATCATGTGACCGAGACAAGCATCAAGAGTGAGTCTTAGACGGATGTAGCAGAGGGAATCTGGTCATTTTTTTAAAAAATAAAACATCGTTCAGACTTAAATATAAATCAAACAGAAATAATTTAAGTTATTTATTTATTCTTTCTCTGCAGACTGGTACCAAATAGCCCACGGACCGGTACCAGTCCACGGCCCGGGGTTTGGGGACCACTGCTCTATAGTATTCCCTTCTACTGCAGATCAACATTTGGGTTCTCCTGAGTTTTTGGTCACTCTGTACAATGCTGCTATGAGCACTAGCATACCTGCCTTTGTGTGGATGGATATATGTTCGCATTTTACTTAGGTAAATATCTAGGAGTGAGAGTTCTGGGTTGCATGATAGATGTATGTTTAACTTCATGAGAAGTTACCAAAATGTTTTTCAAAGTGGCTGTACCTACATTTTACATTTATGTATAAAGATTGCAGTGTCTCCACATTCTTGCCAATACTTGTGAATGTGTGTCTCTCTGATTCTACCCATTCTAGTGGGTGTGCAGTGGTATCTCACAGTGGGTTTGAATTTTCCCTTCCCTGAAGACTAATGATGCTGTACCTCTTTTCATGATGTCATAGATGGTTTTTAAAGTGTGGATTACTACCTGTAGATATCTATTAAATTAAACTGATGAAGAATGAAAGGAACATAGATAATTTTTCTATTATTAGACTATAAAAAAGAATAGCTTTCTAGACAACAGATAATTTTGTACAGTAAAATAAACTTAAGTTTATCCTTGAAGACATGAAAAATCTTAAAGTTTCTTAAAACAGGAAAGTAAATTCAAGGGAAAAAAATTATAGAAAAACTTTCCAAAATGCTCATTTATTTGTGGAAATTTCAAAGACTGTGGAGTATGCTTTATTTAGGAGCTCTAATTCTTCGTAAATCAAGTAAAAAAGAAATATAATACAAAAATTGTCCAATAATAGTGGATAACATTACAGTGAAAACTTTGAATTGTGCTAGAATTTTGTGCTGCATGTGAGGGCATTCATTTCACACAACTCTGCTTACTGCATTCAGAAGAGCAATACACAAGTACTGACTCACAATGGGAGCAAGGCAGCTCTAGGCCTGACCTCCTGGGGAAGAGGCTCTCCTGCCCTATATATCCTGAAACGGAAGTGCAAGCATTATTTATAGGCTGCATCTGCTTTCCTTCCTATGAATAAACATGTTGGTGGAGAACTAAGAGTTTAATTGAAGGATTCTTTTTTAAAGGTCTTTAAATGTATCAGGAGCAAGGATAAATATTTTCCTTCTTTTTCCCCTTCCTAATTATTTTTATTTTAATAGTGGAAAGATAGACATCTGAAAGGGTAAGTAGAAACTATTTCTGAATGTGTGACATCCAAAAATGTAATGAACAGGGACGTATTTACAACTAGCCTTCATTGAATAGGAGTCTGACCCCCTGCTTTAGTTTTCAGTGGTGCTGTGTTTGGTGGTAACCAACCCTTTGAATGGAGAGTTAGGTTCCCCTGATAATCCCCTTATTAAATTTTAGAATTCAAGATGAGAAAGAAGAAAAAAGCCTTACCACTCTCACATTAGCCGAGAACCTTAAGTCCCTGGTTCAATGATTCTTTTTCATTCCAGCCTGCATAAATACATATATTACTTATCAAAGAATTATGCATCTTTTTCAAAATCCTAACATTAGATTTCCTATTCACTATATAAGAAGTGAATTCTGGGCTTCAATATGCTAGCTCTTGGATATGGAAAAGGACATGAGTGTCCCTGTCGTATATCTGCCTTTGCCCCCTTTCTGAACTGAACTTTCCTGACCTCCATAAAGACAGAGCATGTCTCAAGCAGGTGGCAGATACAAGCATGTAACCCACCCAGTGAACAGCAGAGTAGGTGTAATTTCAGCGACTACCACTTAAGAAGACACCAAGGTTGGTGACAATGGATGTTGCTGTCAGACTGCCTAGTCAACACTGTAAAAGTATCTCAAGACAGAAAGGGCAAGACAGCACAGGATGAGGGAAGACCAGGTGAGGAGGTCAGCAGACTGAATATATTATCTCTTACCTTCTTTCAACAAATACTAGTTGAATACCTCTTAACCAGAGGATGTTTTAGGAACAAAAAGATCTAATTCCTCCCTTCATGGAGTCTGGGTTATGAATACAAATAAAGAATTGTAATATATAATTTTTTTGGATGGCAATGATGATTTGAATCAAATTAAAGCAGGAACCAGGGGTGGGATTGCTGCAGTTTTAATTATGGTGGACAGGAAAGGCTTGATGGAGAAAGTGACATTTGAACCAAGATCTGAAGGGGCAGGAGGGAAAGCCATACAGATTAGTAAGGGAAAGGCGTCCTGGGTGGTGAAAACCTAATGCCAAGGCCATGATGAAGGACGGGTGCTGGTGTGTTCTAGAATGAGTAAAGGAGCAGGATGAAGATTAGGGATTAACTCCTAATCAAGATGAGATTGGGGAATTAATAGGAAAGGGAGTGGACAAAATCACTTTATAGGCCAACTGAAGGGCACTGGCTTTCACTGTAAATGAAATGGGACTCCATTGACGATTTGGGGACAGAAGTGCGATACAATCTAACTTAAGTTGTCAAAAGACTTCTCTGCTCCTGAGTTCAGAACAGACTTGAAAGGGGCAAGAACAACAGCAGAGAAACCAATAATCAGGCCATTGCAATTATCCAAATGACAAGTGGCAGTGGCTTGTTCCAGGGATGCATAATAGAGATGAAGATAAGGAGTAGAATTATGAATAGATTTCCCAAATAGGAACATTTGCTGATAGACTGGATGTAGCCTGAAAGAGAGGAGTCAAGGATGTCAAGAGAAAAAGAATATATTTTTGGCATTGAGTTTTGAAAGAAATTTCCTACATGGAATTTTACATAGGTGCTCTTGTACTGGTAGGATTATATTAGTTTCATCTACTAGATATAAATTCCACTAAGAGGGGCAAAGACCACTTTTATTCATCTTTATATTATTATCTAGCATAGGGTCTTTACTTGTTAGTATTCACGATATGTTCACTTAACTATGTGCATCTCAGATAACACAACTAAGAACTTAGGGGAAATGCTCGGAAAGGATCGTTTGTACTCTCTGAGCTCACATTCATTCTTTTATTCTACAAGTTTTTATCGAGTAATCACAGTACATCAATCATCAGAGGGTATCTTAAGGGAGTTTATAAGTAATATGTATATTTTCCATACATGTTTTTGCATTAAAAATTCAATACTAGGCATGTTTTACTTTAAAAGATTTTTTGATTGATTTTTAAAAAGAGAGGGAGGAAGAGAAAGAGAGAGAGACACACACATATCAATCCTTTATGTGCCCTGACCAGGGATCAAACTGGCAACCTTTGGGGATCAGTACACTCTAACCAACCAAGCTATCTGGCCAAGGCAGGCATGTTGTACTTTTACAAAGGATTAAAAATGTTTCTAAAAGGTGCTACCGGACAGATCACTTAATTTTACCAGAGTAAAGTATTTTTCCTACAGTGGTGTTTTTCCCTAATGCTCCTCAAGGCTAATGCACACATTTGCTCTTCCCAAAATTCAATACCTAAAATCATGTGAAATCATGAAAAAAAAAAGTGTAAAGCTATTTGTAAACTAAAACTAAACACAGAGAGTTAAGCTGTTATTTCTCCCTGACTGTAACCAAAGCAATCGCAGCTAGGGGCTGCTGTCCGGAGCCTGGCTTAGCAGAGACACTGGCAATAACTTCTGCTTATGGGCCTTTCTGCCATCAGAAGGCAAAGGAAATAAAGACATGAAAATAAAAGTATTTCAATTTGAGATTTTAAAGTTTAGTGGAGAACTATCTTAAAATTTGGAGAACACAAAACTTTGTACACTGTTTTTGTTTTCAAGGGAGAAGGGAGAGTCCCATTTTGGGTCCTCTCACCTGGGAGCTTGAACCATGCACACAGGTGTAGTGCTCAGATGTGCACACACAGCCATGACATACACACCACACACACACACACACACACACACACACACACCTATTCCTGGGCCCAACCCACAGGAAGACTTACCCTAAATGAAGGTTAAGCTTCAGGGTCCATCATTTTTATGGACCATTACAAGGGTCTGGGTCAGAGAAGTGTATTCACACAGCTATTCATTTTTGTAAAATCTGTAAAAGGTACTTTTGTATTCTTTTTCTTAAAGGGAGACCCCGAATATATAAACCCCAGGTCCGAGGAAATATTGAATGTGTCCCTGATCCAACCCAGAATATTCTGATTCAGTGACTTTGGAGGTGAATATCAGGAGGCTGTAACTTTTTTTTATCTTTCTTCTTTTTAAAAATGTCAATAAGTGATTTTGACACACAGCCAGGTTTGGAAATCACTAACAAAGGACTAAAGGCTGATGATCAGTTTAATGAGTCCCTGACATCTAGGTGGTATTTCTTTCTGGAGTTTTGCCACTACTGATTAGGACATAAACCATATAACACTATGTAGTTTGGAAAAAGCGGAAAATTGGCAACAGTCACTTCCACATTGCTGTGATGAATCACAGAGCCCTCTGTGCTGAGTAATTAACTACCCATTTGTATGTACTGGCTGCAGTGATAGAGTTCTTTTCAACAAGGAAGGAAAGGAATTTGGATATAACAATAACAGTTGTTAATATCAAGCAAATAGAGTAAATTGGATTTATTAAACAGAGTATGTGTGGATTTTTTCCCTGAGAGTTAATACAATTTGTCTAGCTTTCTAATTATAGCTGGGACAGAAAATGGCTGAACCCAAAGACCTCTCACAGCATCTAATAAACTTTTACTTATAGGGAGAACATTTCTTGGGTTGGAGAATGACAAATAATTTACTAAGCTTTTTCTAAAATATAGCTAAAGGTGTTTCACCTATATCTAGCTGATGAATTAGCTTTAGCTAATCATCAGCGTCATGAGACAGGGAAGAAGCAGCCTGTAATTACTTTGAAAGGAATGAAGGCACAGATCTGAGAGAGAAAATGAAATCAGCTAATTCCTCCAGGGGCATGCTAAGTGGCAGAGAGGCATACTTTAGTGCAAGTTTAACGTGAGGCAAAAATAGGGGGCATCAGTAGTCCTTACCTCCTCAGCATCCATTCCCACTTTCTGGTAGCAAACCCTCAACTTTCCTTTGTTTGGGACTGCAGACAAAGGTTCCCTCCCTCCTACAGGCGGCAGGTGGGCATGTGTCTCAAACCTGACTACTCACTGGCAGATGTCTGAATTCTGCCTGGAATGATTTAAGGAAAACAGCTAGAAGACAATCTGTTGTGGGGAGGTTCACAAGACTCCCATTAGTCCCAGCTCCCACTAAATCCCATATGCTTCTCTTTTCCAAGACCTACCTTAATTTATTTTTATTTATTTTTTTGAGAAGGGTACTTTATTTCTGGGATCTTCCTTCCCAAATTCCATAATCCCATTCTAATCATGAGAAAAACACCAGATAAATCCTAGTTGAGAGACAATCCACAAAATGCCTCACCAGTACTCCTGAAAACTGTCAAAGTCGTCAAAAATAAGGAGAGTCTAAGAAACTGTCACAGTCAAGAGAAGCCTAAGGAGATAAGACAACTGAATGTAATGTGTCCTGGATAGGATCCAGAAACACAAAAGAGATATTAGGTGAAAATTAAGGAAATCGGAATAAAATATAGGTATGAACTTTGGTTAATAATAATGTATCAATACAGATACTTTGACTGCAACAAATGTGTCACACTAAGGTAAGATCTGAAGAACAGGGGAACTAAATGCAAGGAACATGGGAAATTCTCTGTACTACCTTCGCCACTTTCCTGTAAATCTAAAACAGTTCTAAACACAAAGACTACTAAAATTATACTCCACTCCAAATGTGAGTTACAACTAACATTTATTGAGTTAAATATATCAAAATGTTTCCTATAATATCAGATGTAGTACCTTCTAGTTTCATGTAGCAGACACTATTATTTTGCCTAATTTTTAGATGAGGAAACTGAAGTACAGAAAGGCACAGAAATTTGCATAAAGTCACAGATATCAAAGATGTAAAATAGGTTTCATCTGACAGGGGTCTGAACTTATTCCTAAGGTCTACCTTATTTACTTTTGATTTCTTTTTAAAAGGTTAAGATCTCGGACTCTGAAAAGATGGCAGCAGAGTAGGCAGACGCACAGACGCCCAGCTCTCACTACCAAACTGGAATACAAATCAATTTAGGAAAAATCAGCATGAAAAACCAACTCCGAACTACAAGAACAGCTTTCAAAAACCAAGAAGCAAAGAAGAAGCCACAACAAACCTGGTAGGGAGCTCCTGAATCTCCCCTGCTTACAGGAACGGAGGGGGGCGTGAGGCTGAGAGCCCAGAGGGGATCTCACACAAGGGAAAAGGGCAGAAGCTACTGCTCACAGCCACTTGCCTGGCGACCAGAGAGCAAGGTGTGTTGAAAAGACCAGCTTATCTCCCAAGCAGAAAGGAAAGAGAGAGGGACAGACTGTGAGGGGCTAAGGAATGAAGGAGATGACCTAAAAAAGCTGACTCATCCGTGCTGGAGGTGGCTATAGCTGGGGGAGGGACTGACCCTTTCACAAAACAGAGCTGAATTGCTTCCAGATCAGAGATCTCTGGACATCTATCCAGCTCCAATCAGCGCAACAAGACACAGCTGAAAACAAGAAGTGGGGAGGAGGGGCAGTAACTCAGGTCTCCATGGAGATCTGAGATACACCTCCCCCTACTGAAGCTGAGAAAACACCCTGCCCCCAGAGAGATTAATTGGCTAAAGAGGCCTTCAGAGTCTCAGGTTATACCTACCGCATTCCTGGATACAGTTTCAAGGAAACCCCTTGCTGAGATCAGTAAAAAGACTATCACCTGTTAAGAAAACAAACAAATCAAGACTTCAAAGCTGCCCAAATCCGAAAGTGGATTACAGATAACAGCTGATACCAACCCAAGAAGACCTAGAAATAACTGAAAACTGGAGGCAGACAACACCAAGCCTAGACTGAACCAACTCTACAAATAAAAAATCCAAAAACAGACAATGAGAAGACAAAGAAGTGCAATCCAAATGAAACCACAGACACACCTTCAGGAGATGAACTGAGTGATATGGAAATAATCAAACTTCCAGATGCGGAGTTCAAAATAATGATTGTAAGGATGATTAGGGATCTTAGAACAACAATGTATGGTCATTATGAACACCTAAATAAAGAAATAGCTAGTATAAAAAAGAATCAGTCGGAGATGACAAATACAATATCAGAAATAAAGACCACAATGGAAGGATTTAAAAAAAGGATAGATAGAGCTGAGGATCGAATCAGCGAGTTGGAAGACAAC
Organism: Saccopteryx leptura; assembly: GCF_036850995.1. Lineage (NCBI taxonomy): Eukaryota > Metazoa > Chordata > Mammalia > Chiroptera > Emballonuridae > Saccopteryx > Saccopteryx leptura. Next base: position 165,237,465 of record NC_089506.1, read on the forward strand.
TGGATGAAGGCATGAAAGCAGAGAAGAAAAAAGACTCAAAAAGTCAGAGGAAACCCTTAGAGAGCTCTGTGACACATGAAGAGAAATAACATCTGCATCATAGGGGTTCCTGAAGAAGAAGAAAAAGAACAAGGGATAGAGACTTTGTTCAATCATATCATAGCTGAAAACTTCCCTAAATTAATGCAAGAGAAACTCTCACAAGTCCAAGAAGCACAGAGGACTCCATTAAAGAGAAACCCAAAGAAACCTACACCAAGACACATCATAATTAAAATAACAAAGCTAAGCGATAAAGAGAAAATATTAAAAGCTGCAAGAGAAAAAAAAGTTATCACCTACAAAGGAGCCCCCATAAGGATGACATCCGACTTCTCAACAGAAACACTTGAGGCCAGAAGGGAATGGCAAGAAATATTCAAAGTAATGCAGAACAAGAACCTACAACCAAGACTACTATATCCAGTAAGGCTATGGTTTAAAATTGAAGGAGAAATAAAAAACTTCCCAGACAAAAAACAACTCAAGGAATTCATTACAACCAAACCAATGCTGCAGGAAATGTTAAGGGGCCTGTTGTAAACAGATCAAAGTGGGAAAAGAATATAGCAAAAAAGGAATACACCTTTAAAGAAGAAAATGGCAATAAACAACTACATATCAATAATAACCTTAAACGTAAATGGATTAAATGATCCAATCAAAAGACATAGGGTAGCTGCATGGATAAGAAAACAGGACCCATACATATGCTGTCTACAAGAGACACACCTTAGAAAAAAAGATACACATAGATTGAAGGTAAAAGGATGGAAAAAAACATTTAATGCAAATGGAAATGAAAAAAAAGCTGGGGTACCAATACTTATATCAGACAAATTGGACTTTAAAACAAAGGATATAGTAAGAGATAAAGAAGGCCACTACATAATGATAAAGGGAGTAATCCAACAGGAAGATATAACTATTATAAATATCTATGCACCTAATATAGGAGCACCCAAATATATAAAGCAGACTTTGATGGATTTAAAGGGCAAGATCAACAGCAATACTATAATAGTAGGGGATTTCAATACCCCACTAACATCACTAGATAGATCCTCAAGAAAGAAAATTAACAAAGAAACAGCAGACTTATTGGAAACACTAGATCAACTCGATTTAATAGATATCTTCAGAACCTTTCACCCTAAAGCTGCAGAATATACATTCTTTTCAAGTGCTCATGGTACATTCTCTAGGATAGACCACATGTTAGGGCACAAAAGTGCTCTCAACAAATTTAAGAAGACTGAAATCATATCAAGCACTTTCTCCGATCACAATGGCATGAAACTAGAAATGAACCACAACAGAAAAGCTCAAAAATTCTCAAAAACATGGAAACTAAATAGCAGGTTGTTAAATAATGAATGGATTAAGAATGAGATCAAAGAAGAAATAAAAAATTCCTAGAAATGAATGACAATGAGCATACAACAACTCAAAATTTATGGGACACAGCAAAAGCAGTACTGAGAGGGAAGTTCATAGCACTACAGGCACACATTCAGAAGCTAGAAAAAGCTCAAATAAACAACTTAACCCTGCATCTAAAAGAATTAGAAAAAGAACAGCAAGTAAAGCCCAAATGTAGTAGAAGGAAAAATAATAAAGGTCAGAGGAGAAATAAATGACATAGAGGCTAAAGAAACAATACAGAGGATCAATGAAACTAGGAGCTGGTTCTTTGAAAAGGTAAACAAGATTCATGAACCTTTAACTAAACTCACCAAGAAAAAGAGAGAGAGGACTCAAATAAATAAAATTAGAAATGAGAGAGGAGAAATAACAACTGACACAACAGAAATACAAAATATTGTAAGAAAATACTATGAAGAACTGTATGCCAAAAAAACTAGACAACCTAGATGAAATGGACAAATTCCTTGAAACATACAATCTTCCAAAAATCAATCTGGAAGAATCAGAAAACCTAAACAGACCGATTACAACAAATGAGATCGAAACAGTTATCAAAAAACTCCCAACAAAGAAAAGTCTGGGGCCCGATGGCTTCACAATGGAATTCTACCAAATATTCAAAGAAGAACTAACTCCTATCCTTCTCAAACTATTTCAAAAAATTCAAGAGGAAGGAAGACTTCCAAGCTCCTTTTATGAGGCGAGCATAATTCTGATTCCAAAACCAGGCAAAGAAAACACAAAGAAAATTATAGGCCAATATCTCTGATGAATATAGATGCTAAAATCCTCAACAAAATATTAGCAAACCGAATCCAACAATATATGGAAAAAATCATACACCATGATCAAGTGGGATTTATTCTGGGGAGGCAAGGATGGTACAATATTCATAAATCAATCAATGTGATTCATCACATAAACAAAAGGAAGGAGAAAAACCATATGATAATTTCAATAGATGCAGAAAAAGCATTTGATAAAATCCAGCAACCATTCATGATCAAAACTTTCAGCAAAGTGGGAATACAGGGAACATACCTTTACATGATAAAAGCCATCTATGAGAAACCCACAGCCAACATCATACTCAATGGGCAAAAATTAAAAGCAATACCCTTAAGATCAGGAACAAGGCAGGGGTGCCCCCTTTCACCACTCTTATTCAACATAGTTCTGGAAGTCCTAGCCACAGCAATCAGACAAGAAGAAGAAATAAAAGGCATTCAAGTTGGAAAAGAAGAAGTAAAATTATCATTATTTGCAGATGATATGATATTGTATATAGAAAACCCAAAAGTCTCAGTCAAAAAGCTACTGGATCTGATAAATGAATTCAGCAAAGTGGCAGGATATAAAATCAATACTCAGAAATCAGAGGCATTTTTATACACCAACAATGAACAGTCAGAAAGAGAAATTAAGGAAACAATCCCCTTCACTATTACAACCAAAAAAATAAAGTACCTAGGAGTAAACTTAACCAAGGAGACTAAAGACTTGTACTAGGAAAATTACAAAGCATTGATAAAAGAAATCAAGGAAGATACAAACAAGTGGAAGCATATACCATGCTCATGGTTAGGAAGAATAAACATCATTAAAATGTCTATTTTACCCAAAGCAATCTAAAAATTCAATGCAATACCAATTAAAATACCAATGACATACTTTAAAGATATAGATCACATATTCCAAAAATTTATATGGAACCAAAAGAGAACACGAATAGCCTCAGCAATCTTAAAAAAGAATAATAAAGTGGGAGGTATCACACTTCCTGATATCAAGTTATACTACAAGGCCATTGTACTCAAAACAGCCTGGTACTGGCATAAGAACAGGCATATAGATCAATGGAACAGAACAGAGAACCCAGAAATAAACCCACAGTTCTATGGACAACTGATATTTGACAAAGGAGGTAAGGAAATACAATGGAGTAAAGACAGCCTCTTTAACAAATGGTGTTGGGAAAATTGGACAACTACCTGAAAAAAATGAAACTAGATCACCAGCTTACACCACTCACAAAAATAAACTCAAAATGGATAAAAGACTTAAAGGTAGGCCGTGAAACCATAAGCATCTTAGAAGAAAACATAGGCAGTAAGCTCTCTGACATCTCTCGGAGCAATATATTTGCTGATTTATCTCCACAGAGAAGTGAAATAAAAGACAGGATAAACAAATGGGACTATATCAAACTAAAAAGCTTTTGCACAGCTAAAGACAACAAGAACAGAATAAAAAGACAAACTACACAATGGGAGAACATATTTGACAGTACATCTGATAAGGGGTTAATAACCAAAATTTATAAAGAACTTGTAAATCTCAACACCAGGAAGACAAACAATCCAATCCAAAAATGGGCAAAAGAGATGAATAGACACTTCTCCAAAGAGGACATACAGATGGCCAATAGGCAGATGAAAAAATGCTCAACATCACTAATCATTAGAGAAATGCAAATTAAAACCACAATGAGATATCACCTCACACCAGTCAGAATGGCGCTCATCAACAAAACAACACAGAATAAGTGCTGGCGAGGATGTGGAGAAAAGGGAACCCTCCTGCACTGCTGGTGGGAATGCAGACTGGTGCAGCTACTGTGGAAAACAGTATGGAGATTCCTCAAAAAACTGAAAATCGAACTGCCTTTTGACCCAGCTATCCCACTTTTAGGAATATACCCAAGGACACCATAGAATGGCTCCAAAAGGAGAAATGCACCCCCATGTTTGTGGCAGCATTGTTCACAATAGCAAAGATCTGGAAATAGCCCAAGTGTCCGTCAGAGGACGAGTGGATTAAAAAGCTTTGGTACATATATACTATGGAATACTACTCAGCCATAAGAAATGATGACATCGGATCATTTACAATAACATGGATGGACCTTGATAACATTATACAGAGTGAAATAAGTAAATCAGAAAAAAACTAAGAACTATATGAATCCATACATAGAAGGGACATAAAAATGAGACTCAGAGACATGAACATGAATGTGATAGCAACAGGGGTGGGGGGTGGGGGGAGGGGGGAGGGGGCGAAGAAGAAGAGAGCGGTTGGGGGAGGGGAGGGGCACAAGAAAACCAGATAGAAGGTGACAGAAGACAATTTAACTTTGGGGGAGGGGTACACAGCACAATCAAATGTCAAAATAATCTAGAGATGTTTTCTTTCAACATATGTACCCTGATTTATCAATGTCACTGCATTAAATTTAATAAATAAATTTTTTAAAAAGGTTAAGATCTCCTTTTTTGTTTCCTTTTTATTTTATTTATTTATTTTAGAGGGGGGGAGAGGAAGGGAGGAGCAGGAAGCTCCCATATGTGCCTTGGCCAGGTAAGCCCAGGGGTTCAAACAAGTGACCTCAGCATTCCAGGTCAATGCTTTATCCACTGCACCACCACAGGTCAGGCTACTTTTGATTTTGATTCTGGAAGTTATCTCATTTTCTTCCAAGACTTTCTTTGCTTTTATTCTTGATTTTGTTTTTACCTAAAGTAGCTGCTATTGATTTCTGTTACTTGTAACCAAAGACTCTTTAGTTTTTAAAGATTTTAAAAAATTTATTCATTTTAGAGAGAAGAGAAAGGGGGGGGGGGAGGAAGGAGCAGGAAGCATCAACTCCCATAAGCGCCTTTACCAGGCAAGCCCAGGATTTTGAACCAGTGACCTCAGCGTTCCAGGTTGATACTTTATCTACTGTGCCACCACAGGTCAGGCAATAACCAAAGAATCTTAACTGATACAGAAAACTATGCACATGACAATTCAGTTATTCTCTACAATAACATAAAACCCCAAAAGGATTCTCGACAATACGCAGGTAAGTCACACCAGCAAAAAATATGAATATGGCTCAGCTAATAAACACTTGTTTTATTGGTAGATAATATTGAAATATCTATGCTCACTACTTTAGTAGTCAAATTAAAAAAAACTCTTCAGATATCTTTTAAAAATTTTCAGTCGCCCTGGCCGGTTGGCTCAATGGTAGAGCGTCGGCCTGGCGTGCAGAAGTCCTGGGTTTGATTCCCGGCCAGGGCACACAGGAGAAGCGCCCATCTGCTTCTCCACCCCTCCCCCTCTCCTTCCTCTCTGTCTCTCTATTCCCCTCCCGCTGCCGAGGCTCCACTGGAGCAAAGATGGCCTGGGCGCTAGGGATGGCTCTTCGGCCTCTGCCCCAGGCGCTAGAGTGGCTCTGGTCGTGGCAGAGCGACGCCCCGGAGGGGCAGAGCATCGCCCCCTGGTGGGCAGAGCGTCGCCCCTGCTGGGCGTGCCAGGTGGATCCTGGTCAGGCGCATGCGGGAGTCTGTCTGACTGTCTCTCCCCGTTTCTGGCTTCAGAAAAATACAGAAAAAAAAATTTTTTCAGTCAATGACTCTATTAATTGTGTAAAAATGGTACAACTTATGTAAAAATTAAATCAATAAAGGAAAGTACAAAAAGCTTTCAAATTAGCCCAAATACCACAATCTAAAAATACCATCACTAACACTTGATAAGGATTCTTTCAGCATCTTCTGTATATAGATAGAGCAGAAGAAAAATAATAGTAATTTCAGAAATCTAATATGTAATGATGCTTTTAGAGAGTATTTGTTTTATTTGAAAAGTATTAATTTATTTTATTTGTCCCAAAATAAAGAAACTAAAAATAAAAGAATAATTGATGTTCAGTTAAATTTTCACCACAAAAGATAAAATTCTCAAAAGTGTCTGCATAAATTAAGAAAAAATTTTATGAAAACTTTTCAGAATTTGGAGTCATTTAAAAAATCCTCCACTTTGGCTTCAGACAGGTCTATTGATTCCCTTCTAGGAAAGATGAGAAAACTGATAGGTATTTCTCCCTCTTCCTCCTCTCATATTTGTTAGCTACAGTATTATTTTTACACTGTCTGGTAACCATCTGCCTTTGTAACCACAATATTTGTGTTTGTTTTGCACTGTTTGAATATGAAGTGGGCTAAAATGCATGAATTTCTTTATGATTTTTTTCAGTTCTGTGATTTTTTAAAAAATTAATCTCTTGAGTGGCTAGATACCTTCTATAAGTAGTGTAAGGGTGAGTTATCATTATATTCCCTAAGTTCTTGAATGCTTGAAAAAGGTTATTACCCTTATGTTTAAGGGACAATGTGGTGAAGTATTACATTTTGGGGTCCTACTTATTTTTACCTTCAGAGCTTTATAGATAGGCACTACACAGTTTTGTCATAGAGAAACCTAAGTCCAACCTGATTATTTCCCATTCATATGTATCTTGCTTTTAATATCTGGAAGCCATATGATTCATCCTTTATCTCTTAGGATCAATATCTTTATCAGAACGTGTCTTGATTATTCTGTAGTGATTTATTTTCCTGGAATTTGGCAGACCATTTTGACTTTTGTAGATTCAAAACTCTTTAGGTCCTGGCCGGTTGGCTCAGCGGTAGAGCGTCAGCCTGGCGTGTGGGGGTCCCGGGTTCGATACCTGGCCAGGGCACACAGGAGAAGCGCCCATCTGCTTCTCCACCCCTCCCCCTCTCCTTCCTCTCTGTCTCTCTCTTCCCCTCCCGCAGCCAAGGCTTCACTGGAGCAAAGATGGCCCGGGTGCTGGGGATGGCTCCTCGGCCTCTGCCCCAGGCGCTAGAGTGGCTCTGGTCGCAACAGAGCGACACCCCGGAAGGGGCAGAGCGTCGCCCCCTGGTGGGCGTGCCGGGTGGATCCTGGTCCGGCGCATGCGGGAGTCTGTCTGACTGTCTCTCCCCGTTTCCGGCTTCAGAAAAATACAGAAAAAAATAAATTAAAAAACAACTAATGATTGATGCTTCTCATCTCTCCGTCCCTGTCTATCCCTCTCTCTGACTCTCTCTCTGTCTGTAAAAAAAAAAAAAAAAAAAAAAAAAAAAAAAAATATATATATATATTTTTTCTTAATTTATGCAGACACTTTTATATATATATAAAACCTCTTTACACACAAGTTTCTCTCTTCTTCTGTTGATGTCACTTCTCTCCCCACCCTGCTGCTAATGATGCACTCAAATAAAATGGTAGGAACAGCTACTCTAAATGTTCCTATGTTTGTTTCTTTCAAATTCTTCTCATTTGACTGGGGTTGGCTATCTGTTGGGAATACGGAGAGGTAAGTAATGAGCTAGAGCTGTCTGCAACTACTTGGGCATCTGTGTTCAGTATCCTCCCCTACTTGTCTGTTATTTCCTTTATTCTGACACACCTCACCGCTGAGATTTCTATGTTCAAGACGTTATGTGTTAAAAAAAAAAAAAAAAAAGATGTTACGTGTTGCTATAACAAAATTGTTTGGGTCGTTTTTGTGTTGAATTCTGACACTTTCTGCTTCTCTTTCTCTTTCAGCCACTTCACGCCTCGCAGTCTTCCCTACGCTGAAGCAAGGTTGCAGATGATGGGGATGGTTCATCAACATGGTTTCTTCTGTAGTGACCTTTCCCTCAACTTTTTTGGAATGCTGGGAGATAACAAATTATGTAGAGAATTCTTGAACTATAGGCTAATTGGACTAATATTTACTGTAGAATTATCATATGTAAAATAACAGAGTATAAAAAGATGAGTCAAAGAAAGTCCCTGTCCTTGCTTTCAGTGTGTTTAGGGAGAATCAAATAGAAATAATGTGAAATATACTGTTTGGTGCTAAGCCAAGTAGTGTACTATAGCCAACCTTCATTTCTCAGTGTTTATCTGCAGTTTAGATTTGCCTCATATTTTGTTTGCTTTTTGTCTATTATTATTTTTTAAATGTTTCTACAGATAGTTCAAATCCCTATTAATATTTTCCCAAAAGCTCAAATACATTAATTATTAGTTCCCTTACCCAAACACACCTTCCTATTTCCATGTCTTCCCTCTGAAGTCCTTCAAACTTCTGTTCCTTGCTGAGCAGGAAGCCATTAAAAGCACGGAAATCTTTTTTGAACCAAAAGAGAACACGAATAGCCTCAGCAATCTTAAAAAAGAATAATAAAGTGGGAGGTATCACACTTCCTGATATCAAGTTATACTACAAGGCCATTGTACTCAAAACAGCCTGGTACTGGCATAAGAACAGGCATATAGATCAATGGAACAGAACAGAGAACCCAGAAATAAACCCACAGTTCTATGGACAACTGATATTTGACAAAGGAGGTAAGGAAATACAATGGAGTAAAGACAGCCTCTTTAACAAATGGTGTTGGGAAAATTGGACAACTACCTGAAAAAAAATAAAACTAGATCACCAGCTTACACCACTCACAAAAATAAACTCAAAATGGATAAAAGACTTAAAGGTAGGCCGTGAAACTATAAGCATCTTAGAAGAAAACATAGGCAGTAAGCTCTCCGACATCTCTCGGAGCAATATATTTGCTGATTTATCTCCACAGAGAAGTGAAATAAAAGACAGGATAAACAAATGGGACTATATCAAACTAAAAAGCTTTTGCACAGCTAAAGACAACAAGAACAGAATAAAAAGACAAACTACACAATGGGAGAACATATTTGACAGTACATCTGATAAGGGGTTAATAACCAAAATTTATAAAGAACTTGTAAATCTCAACACCAGGAAGACAAACAATCCAATCCAAAAATGGGCAAAAGAGATGAATAGACACTTCTCCAAAGAGGACATACAGATGGCCAATAGGCAGATGAAAAAATGCTCAACATCACTAATCATTAGAGAAATGCAAATTAAAACCACAATGAGATATCACCTCACACCAGTCAGAATGGCGCTCATCAACAAAACAACACAGAATAAGTGCTGGCGAGGATGTGGAGAAAAGGGAACCCTCCTGCACTGCTGGTGGGAATGCAGACTGGTGCAGCTACTGTGGAAAACAGTATGGAGATTCCTCAAAAAACTGAAAATCGAACTGCCTTTTGACCCAGCTATCCCACTTTTAGGAATATACCCAAGGACACCATAGAATGGCTCCAAAAGGAGAAATGCACCCCCATGTTTGTGGCAGCATTGTTCACAATAGCAAAGATCTGGAAATAGCCCAAGTGTCCGTCAGAGGACGAGTGGATTAAAAAGCTTTGGTACATATATACTATGGAATACTACTCAGCCATAAGAAATGATGACATCGGATCATTTACAATAACATGGATGGACCTTGATAACATTATACAGAGTGAAATAAGTAAATCAGAAAAAAACTAAGAACTATATGAATCCATACATAGAAGGGACATAAAAATGAGACTCAGAGACATGAACATGAATGTGATAGCAACAGGGGTGGGGGGTGGGGGGAGGGGGGAGGGGGCGAAGAAGAAGAGAGCGGTTGGGGGAGGGGAGAGGCACAAGAAAACCAGATAGAAGGTGACAGAAGACAATTTAACTTTGGGGGAGGGGTACACAGCACAATCAAATGTCAAAATAATCTAGAGATGTTTTCTTTCAACATATGTACCCTGATTTATCAATGTCACTGCATTAAATTTAATAAATAAATTTTTTAAAAAGGTTAAGATCTCCTTTTTTGTTTCCTTTTTATTTTATTTATTTATTTTAGAGGGGGGGAGAGGAAGGGAGGAGCAGGAAGCTCCCATATGTGCCTTGGCCAGGTAAGCCCAGGGGTTCAAACAAGTGACCTCAGCATTCCAGGTCAATGCTTTATCCACTGCACCACCACAGGTCAGGCTACTTTTGATTTTGATTCTGGAAGTTATCTCATTTTCTTCCAAGACTTTCTTTGCTTTTATTCTTGATTTTGTTTTTACCTAAAGTAGCTGCTATTGATTTCTGTTACTTGTAACCAAAGACTCTTTAGTTTTTAAAGATTTTAAAAAATTTATTCATTTTAGAGAGAAGAGAAAGGGGGGGGGGGAGGAAGGAGCAGGAAGCATCAACTCCCATAAGCGCCTTTACCAGGCAAGCCCAGGATTTTGAACCAGTGACCTCAGCATTCCAGGTTGATACTTTATCTACTGTGCCACCACAGGTCAGGCAATAACCAAAGAATCTTAACTGATACAGAAAACTATGCACATGACAATTCAGTTATTCTCTACAATAACATAAAACCCCAAAAGGATTCTCGACAATACCCAGGTAAGTCACACCAGCAAAAAATATGAATATGGCTCAGCTAATAAACACTTGTTTTATTGGTAGATAATATTGAAATATCTATGCTCACTACTTTAGTAGTCAAATTAAAAAAAACTCTTCAGATATCTTTTAAAAATTTTCAGTTGCCCTGGCCGGTTGGCTCAATGGTAGAGCGTCGGCCTGGCGTGCAGAAGTCCCGGGTTTGATTCCCGGCCAGGGCACACAGGAGAAGCGCCCATCTGCTTCTCCACCCCTTCCCCTCTCCTTCCTCTCTGTCTCTCTATTCCCCTCCCGCTGCCGAGGCTCCACTGGAGCAAAGATGGCCTGGGCGCTGGGGATGGCTCCTCGGCCTCTGCCCCAGGCGCTAGAGTGGCTCTGGTCGCAGCAGAGCGACGCCCCGGAGGGGCAGAGCATCGCCCCCTGGTGGGCAGAGCGTAGCCCCTGGTGGGCGTGCCAGGTGGATCCTGGTCGGGCGCATGCGGGAGTCTGTCTGACTGTCTCTCCCCGTTTCCGGCTTCAGAAAAATACAGAAAAAAAAATTTTTTCAATCAATGACTCTATTAATTGTGTAAAAATGGTACAACTTATGTAAAAATTAAATCAATAAAGGAAAGTACAAAAAGCTTTCAAATTAGCCCAAATACCACAATCTAAAAATACCATCACTAACACTTGATAAGGATTCTTTCAGCATCTTCTGTATATAGATAGAGCAGAAGAAAAATAATAGTAATTTCAGAAATCTAATATGTAATGATGCTTTTAGAGAGTATTTGTTTTATTTGAAAAGTATTAATTTATTTTATTTGTCCCAAAATAAAGAAACTAAAAATAAAAGAATAATTGATGTTCAGTTAAATTTTCACCACAAAAGATAAAATTCTCAAAAGTGTCTGCATAAATTAAGAAAAAATTTTATGAAAACTTTTCAGAATTTGGAGTCATTTAAAAAATCCTCCACTTTGGCTTCAGACAGGTCTATTGATTCCCTTCTAGGAAAGATGAGAAAACTGATAGGTATTTCTCCCTCTTCCTCCTCTCATATTTGTTAGCTACAGTATTATTTTTACACTGTCTGGTAACCATCTGCCTTTGTAACCACAATATTTGTGTTTGTTTTGCACTGTTTGAATATGAAGTGGGCTAAAATGCATGAATTTCTTTATGATTTTTTTCAGTTCTGTGATTTTTTAAAAAATTAATCTCTTGAGTGGCTAGATACCTTCTATAAGTAGTGTAAGGGTGAGTTATCATTATATTCCCTAAGTTCTTGAATGCTTGAAAAAGGTTATTACCCTTATGTTTAAGGGACAATGTGGTGAAGTATTACATTTTGGGGTCCTACTTATTTTTACCTTCAGAGCTTTATAGATAGGCACTACACAGTTTTGTCATAGAGAAACCTAAGTCCAACCTGATTATTTCCCATTCATATGTATCTTGCTTTTAATATCTGGAAGCCATATGATTCATCCTTTATCTCTTAGGATCAATATCTTTATCAGAACGTGTCTTGATTATTCTGTAGTGATTTATTTTCCTGGAATTTGGCAGACCATTTTGACTTTTGTAGATTCAAAACTCTTTAGGTCCTGGCCGGTTGGCTCAGCGGTAGAGCGTCAGCCTGGCGTGTGGGGGTCCCGGGTTCGATACCTGGCCAGGGCACACAGGAGAAGCGCCCATCTGCTTCTCCACCCCTCCCCCTCTCCTTCCTCTCTGTCTCTCTCTTCCCCTCCCGCAGCCAAGGCTTCACTGGAGCAAAGATGGCCCGGGTGCTGGGGATGGCTCCTCGGCCTCTGCCCCAGGCGCTAGAGTGGCTCTGGTCGCAACAGAGCGACACCCCGGAAGGGGCAGAGCGTCGCCCCCTGGTGGGCGTGCCGGGTGGATCCTGGTCGGGCGCATTCGGGAGTCTGTCTGACTGTCTCTCCTCGTTTCCGGCTTCAGAAAAATACAGAAAAAAATAAATTAAAAAACAACTAATGATTGATGCTTCTCATCTCTCCGTCCCTGTCTATCCCTCTCTCTGACTCTCTCTCTGTCTGTAAAAAAAAAAAAAAAAAAAAAAAAAAAAATATATATATATATATATATTTTTTCTTAATTTATGCAGACACTTATATATATATATAAAACCTCTTTACACACAAGTTTCTCTCTTCTTCTGTTGATGTTACTTCTCTCCCCACCCTGCTGCTAATGATGCACTCAAATAAAATGGTAAGGAACAGCTACTCTAAATGTTCCTATGTTTGTTTCTTTCAAATTCTTCTCATTTGACTGGGGTTGGCTATCTGTTGGGAATACGGAGAGGTAAGTAATGAGCTAGAGCTGTCTGCAACTACTTGGGCATCTGTGTTCAGTATCCTCCCCTACTTGTCTGTTATTTCCTTTATTCTGACACACCTCACCGCTGAGATTTCTATGTTCAAGACGTTATGTGTTAAAAAAAAAAAAAAAGATGTTACGTGTTGCTATAACAAAATTGTTTGGGTCGTTTTTGTGTTGAATTCTGACACTTTCTGCTTCTCTTTCTCTTTCAGCCACTTCACGCCTCGCAGTCTTCCCTACGCTGAAGCAAGGTTGCAGATGATGGGGATGGTTCATCAACATGGTTTCTTCTGTAGTGACCTTTCCCTCAACTTTTTTGGAATGCTGGGAGATAACAAATTATGTAGAGAATTCTTGAACTATAGGCTAATTGGACTAATATTTACTGTAGAATTATCATATGTAAAATAACAGAGTATAAAAAGATGAGTCAAAGAAAGTCCCTGTCCTTGCTTTCAGTGTGTTTAGGGAGAATCAAATAGAAATAATGTGAAATATACTGTTTGGTGCTAAGCCAAGTAGTGTACTATAGCCAACCTTCATTTCTCAGTGTTTATCTGGAGTTTAGATTTGCCTCATATTTTGTTTGCTTTTTGTCTATTATTATTTTTTAAATGTTTCTACAGATAGTTCAAATCCCTATTAATATTTTCCCAAAAGCTCAAATACATTAATTATTAGTTCCCTTACCCAAACACACCTTCCTATTTCCATGTCTTCCCTCTGAAGTCCTTCAAACTTCTGTTCCTTGCTGAGCAGGAAGCCATTAAAAGCACGGAAATCCTAAGATTTCCCTTGTCAGCTCTCTGATGGATCCCCTGCCTTCCCACTGTCATAATTTATTCACTTTTGTGATGAAACACATTTTCTAAAGGGTTAATAGTAGATAAAACTTGGTTTCTTAAATGTCTCAAAGCATCTTTTTTACTTTCTTTTTAAAAAATATTTTTGATTGATTGATTTTTAGAGAGAGAGACAGAGAGAAAGAGAAAGGGGGAAGGAGCAGGAAGTATCAACTCATTGTAGTTGTTTCTCATATGTGCCTTGACTGGGCAAGCCTAAGGTTTCAAACCAGTGACCTCAGCATTCCAGGTTGATGCTTCATCCACCGTGCCACCACAGGTCAGGCAACATCTTTATTTTACTTTCACAGTTATTAGTTGGGCAGTGTATAAAATTTTAAGTTTGAAACCATTTCTCCTTAGTTTTGAAGGTATTGCTTCATTGTCTTCTAGCTTACCCTATTGCTTTATTTTCCCAGCTTTATTAAGATAATTGACATATCACATTCTGTAAATTTAAAGATATACAATGTATTGATTTGATACACTTACATATTGTAAAATGATTACCACCCATATTGTTTTTAAGAGATTTGGGGTCACTTTTATTTCTGAGCTGAAGCTTGGATCCTGTCTTCTTTCTTGGGTAACTTTTAAAATTTCCTTTGTATCCTTGGAAATCCATAATTTCATGATGATATGCCTTCATGTAGATCAATTTTCATACAAGAGGCTGAGTACTTGGTGGATACATTCAATCTGGAAACTCATGTCCTTCTTCCTTTCTTAGTGGCCTGTTCTTTTTCAAGGATGCAATTGCTTTTCTTATCTATGAAAATGGTACTTAGGGTTTTGTGATGCTTTCTTCTGCTATTGGCATTGCCGCCATTTCCTCTTAACCTCATTTTCCAGTTTATTTTCATACCTCTCTTTTAAGTTTTATTTTATGATTTCCTCTGCTTTGTTAAGAAATCCTTCTGATTTGTTTTCTGAAAATGTGTTGATATCTTTCATGCTACCTTCTTTCCTATTCCCTTTAATGTCATTTTAGCAAGATATTCAAAGGGAGAGAAGATAAACACATGTGGTCTTTCAGCCATTTCACCTGGTGAGAAAGAGCATGGGAAATCTATGGTCTTTCCTAATTGTTCCATTTTTAGGTATTCACTAAAAATTACTTCTTTGGGGCTTGCCTAAAATATTTAATTAAAGGAAAAGTCAGTCTCTACATGTGAGTATATTACATACCCAGTCTATTAAAGGCAAAAATCAAAGGCAGAGTAAAAACAGGACAACTTATCATTAAGAGTGAGCAGTATATCCTAAAAAATGTAAGTAAACTTAATAATTAAATAATATTTTAGTTATTCCTAGTTCCTGTGCTATTACTCTGCTCTATCATTTATATTATTCTGCTCTAAATTTAGGTTAGTCCGCATGGGTGAATTTAATATTTTAAAAACCAATGGGATTTTTATGAACTAGAATACTATATTTACGACTGAGTAAAATAAAAAGTCCCAGGTGCTTGAGAATTCTCCACATAGTCTCAAGGAATAGTTTCTACAATTTGAATCTTTCTGTCACAACACATTTGAAACACTTTTACTGATTTCACCAACACCTTAATACACTAAATATTTTTGTTTTAAGACATTTGAAAACAAACAAGTAAACATCTGGTATTTTATGCAAAAGGATATGTTCAGTAAAGAGACTTTTTGTTAAGTGTATTAACATGACTTGATTTGGTACATGTCTTTTAGTAAGAGAATTTAACTCAATGTTATCATAGCAAATCTTGATAAATTGTATTATTTCCATTTACTTCATTCCATCATTTATCCACAATATATGCAATAGTCATTAAATCCTGCCAACTATTTTTCAGCTCCAGAGAGAGATGTCCTCAAGAAAGTAGAGTATGATTGACAGTTCTCTCAAATCAGTAATATCATAAATATTTATATATACATTTATAAACAACCTATTATTAGTTTAAGAAATGCAATTTATCCTCAGTGATAGTAACTTTGAAAGTAAAAATGAAGAATTTCAATATTTTAGTTCTCTGGACTTTTATATTTTCAATAAAAACAAACTGTTCCAACTAAAGAATATCAGATAATGTAGTCCTCTATTAATTATTACATATCATTTCATTTTAGATATGCATGCAGCATATAGTAACCACTATGTGCTTTCAAAGTATTTGTGTGCACTAAATATATTACTTGAAAGAATTGTTCTGACACCAAGAAATAAAAGATTTTAAATAAAAATGCATCCCCCCCAAGTTTTTATTTAAATCCTTTATATTTCCTGAAGCTTTGTAAGAAAGCAACTGAATTTCAGGTAATGATCTCTTTTTTAGGTGAACCCTATCAAAGCAGAAAGTTGCACCCACAGAGGAGAACTAACTAAGTGCCATTAATTTCTAGGACATATTTATTAGATGCTAAATAGAGTAAGCCTCTCCAGAGAGAGGATTACATTTGGGGGATTAAAAGATTTGTAAAGCTACTATCCTCTCATTATGAAGGGCTTATCAACTGCAAAATATTTTCAATCATTAGACTCAGAGTATATTATCATATCCATGAACATAAGCTGTAATGCAGACTATAATGAAGCATGATACTCTATATTTTAATTGCTTTTAGGAGATTCACATAATATCTGTAACTATTTGTCAGCATATTATGAATTTTATTAACTCAGATAAAGCACTGTTTCATTTATTTGATATTGTGGGAAAGGAGTTCCATTTAAGTGAAATAAACAGGTAGAAAGCTTACTCTTTTATAGTAGGTTAATTAATATGAAGTTGCCATTTTGGTAGGTCAAAACTTATTAAATATTGGCAATTTAATGTGGTTCAATTAATATACCAAAAGTTTCTTATATTAACAATTTTAGATAGAAATATTTCTTGAAAGTTTTACTCACTTTTTTATCTTTTAAATAGCACTTATTAGACCTAGTCAAACATCCTTGATTATTATGATTTCACTCTACTATAATCAGAAGCTGTGCTCAGAACTATATAATGTGTCTGTATATATTTAACCTACACACTTAAAGGGCCATAGAGGTAAAGTAAATGAGAAAGCTGCTTTATTGTGTTATTTTGACACAGACACACTTTGTTTGCATATCACGTGCAGAAATATTCTTCCCTTCCATACAAAATGCACTTGCTCCCTCTTTCCACACCATTCAGCCTACTACACCTGCCCTCCCATTCATCATTTTTGATGGAGACTCAGATGCAACAGATATTTTGTTCAGTTTCTTTTAAGCCAGCCTGTTAAGACAACAAATAAAGATAAATAGCAACCAACACTAAGCCTCAGTGTTTGTGAGAGAATGGGGGTGGGGACTGCAAATATTAAAACACCCTCCCTAAAAGTAGGGACGAGGCAAACTGGATCCCCCACGGACAGCCAACAATCCAAACTCCCGAGAACTAATGCCTTTAAGGAAGACAGATGCAGTGCGGCCAGATCTTCAATTCTCCAAGAAAGACTTGAAATAATTTTTTAAAATGTGAATCACCTATATGTAAGTTTTAGCAATGAAAAAAAACCCCCAAAAATACTGTGTACATCATCAACATAATGGAAGCTAAACAAAACTTGTTCGTGATTAATATGGCCTCTGAAGCAGTCGTTTGGAATCTCTGCTCTAATTGTTCCCACACTGTGCTGTGTGGTTTTAAGTCTTTCTGTGTATTTCTCTCTCTCCCCTGTTGTCACACCTATTTTTCACCGGCTCCTAAGGTTGTTGGACAGCTTGAGAAATCAGATAATCTCAATTGTCACAACAGTATATAAAGTTGAATAAATGGGTTCTGTAGGAGAAAAGGACAAGAGGTTTCTTTCACTATTTTAATTAACTTTATTGATTCCAACATGACAGCACAGGGCAGGTTTTAAAGAAATATTATTGGTACAGTACTAATGCAACTAGGAGTGCCAGAGGGATAGACAAGAAGAGCAGATGCCATGTTTTATTACCTTATCACAGCATCCCCCTGTTAGGGTAGAAGTTGGGATTAAAATTGTTAACACTGTAAGATTTCCAAAAGTTAAATTAGGATCATCCTTTGGTACCTAAGCAAAGCATGGGTATCTCCAAGTCTGTATTCTTCCTTCCAAAAATTTAAAAAGCTATCTGGAGTGATGTACTCTTAAAGACCATCTAAAAATATCTTTTCATAATTTCTTATCATCTTCCTTTAGTTTTTAAAAGTTCTTATTATGGAAATTTAAAAACAAAAGTACAAAGATTTTATGCATGTACTTTATGGTATCTATTTTAATTGCACAAAGTATTTTTTTTAATAAATTGCATAGTTTTGGTTTGTGTTATAGTTGAAGTGGGCTGATAATTGATCTCCAGACAATTGAAATTTTATTCTAGTTTGTATAATAAAAATCATCATTCATGGCACTAACTAAAAAGTGAAGAGAACAGAAATTTTGTTTTATGTCTTAATTCATAAAACTGAAAAAACTTTCCTTGTATATTTCATCAACTTCAATGTAATAAAATTGAAAACCATTAAGTCATTTTGATTTTATCTTCATAATTGTACTTGATTTGTAATCTAAGCTTAAACAAAAAGATTTAGGCAACATACTTCTGGAAATTACTACCTATTTCATAGACCTTATAATGCTTATAGTGAGATATTTCCTCCTACATTTATTTCTTTACATTAGATTTTCAATTTAAGCAATTTTAGCTTTCCTTAACATTTATACATTTAAAAGAAACTATCATTGAAAATAGTTAATTATGCCTAACCAGTGGTAGCTCAGTGGATAGGGCATCGACCTGGGACACTAAGGACCCAGGTTCAAAACCCTGAGGTAGCTAGCTTGAGTACAGGGTCACCAGTTTTAGTGTAGGATCATAGACATAATCCCATGGTCACTGGCTTTAAGCCCAAGGTTGCTGACTTGAGCAAGGGGTCACTGGTGTGGCTGGAGCTTCTTTTGTCAAGGCACGAATGAGAAGCAATCAATGAACAACTAAAATGCTACAACTATGAGTTGAGACTTCTCATCTCTCTCCCTTCCTGTCTGTCTCTCTCCTTAAAAAAAAAAAGTTATAACATTATACGGAGTGAAATAAGTAAATCAGAATAAACCAAGAACTGCATTATTCCATATGTAGGTGGGACATAAAAATGAGACTAAGAGACATGGACAAGAGTGTGGTGGTTATGGGGGGGAGGGGAGAGGGAAGGAGAGGGGAAGGGGGAGGGGGAGGGGCACAAAGAAAACTAGATAGAAGGTGATGGAGGACAATCTGACTTTGAGGGATGGGTATGCAACATAATTGATTGACAAGATAACCTGGACATGTTTTCTTTGAATATATGTACTCTGATTTATTGATGTCACCCCATTAAAATTAATAAAAATTTTTAAAAAGTTAATTAATGTATATTTATAGTGGTACCAGGAGTCAATTGTATATTAATTATCCAACATTTATTTTTTAGTACCTTCAAGGTACAGTATCTCATCCTTACTAGACCACTGCACAGTATTGGGTTGAACCAAATGGACTCGCTGTTTTTGTAGACTGAATATAAGCAATTGCAAACAGCTCAACCTACTACATAATATTAACATAGCCTTATGTTACAGAAGAAAAACTGAGCAGATAGAACAACCTATCCATAGTCATGTAGCTAGCTAACAGCAAAGCTAGGGTTCACACCCAGGTCCACCTGGTCCCACGTCTGTGTTCCTACATTAAAGAGCTATGGTGGGGCATCCATCTCATAGCTGATGACAGAACAAAGTGAAAAGGTGAAGATGGCCTGTTAACTATAAGTGATTTCAGCATGTTTGGGGAGAAAATAATACTATCAAAATCAATCAGAAGAAACAGAAACCATTATATCACAAACTGGAAAACTTTGCTTTTACACTTTCATTTGAGCTTTCCTGTTGCAACCTCAGAAGCAATTTTTCTCTGCCCTCTTCATTTCCAGAACTGACTTTTTGGGGCCATTAGGGCATCATGTCACAAGTTAGCAGAAGAAAAGCCTTGGTCTTATGACCCAAAGACTACAAGGGTAGCTTTCTCTAATAAACCTGTCATCACATATCTATAAGAACAACATTTTGACTTTGATATTGGTATAATTCACTATAAAAGAATAAACTTCTAAATATTAATGACTCCAAGCCTAGACCCCTCTCCAGAGCCCCATACTGCATTTTCACATCTGAGGCTTCACCTCAATGCTCCAGAGGTGCTCAAAGGCAACATGTCCAAAAATAAATCTTCCATTCTTGGCCTATGGCTCCTCCTATTCCCCACCAGGTGATGGTACCAATCAGTTGCCCAGAACCGAGCCAGGACAAACATCCTTTTCTCTTCATATTCAATCAGTACCTTATTATCGATCTATCCCTTAAACAGCTCTTCAGTTTCCCCCAATTCCTCTATCCCCACTGCCTTTGCTCTAATTTGGGACCTCATCTCTTGCTGACCAGTGACGCAATCTAGTTGGCTTTCTTGCTTCCAGTCTTGCGCCACTTTAGTCAAGCCATCCCAGGAAAGAAGCTTTTGATATTTTTCACTCTCTAGTTTCTGGTTATATCAAGCGTATTTAAAAGCTAAAAATATAATTGCCTTACTACATAGCCTAGCTCTGGGCTTAAACCCAAAGGCAGGCATATAATTAACATTGGATAACAATTTTTTTGCCAGGCTAAGTAATATCCACTGACAAGACTGGGCCTATATACTCAGGTTCTTAATGGAATGTTTATTCATAACAATAACCAAATAACAAAACCCAACAAAAGCATATTTTTTCTTTTTTAAACCAAGCACTTTATTATTATTATTATTTAATTTTTTAGATTTTATTTATTCATTTTGAGGGAGATAGGAGAGAGAGAGAGAGAGAGAGAGAGAGAGAGAGAGAGAGAGAGAGGAAAGAGATAGAGAACAGGGGGAGGAGCAGGAAGCATCAACTCCCATATGTGCCTTGACCAAGCAGGCCCAGGGTTTCAAACCAGTGACCTCAGCATTCCAGGTTGACAACTTATCTACTGTGCCACCACACGTCAGGCTAAAAGCATATTTTTTCTAAATAAAATCACTAAAGAATCAGAGGTATAAAACGATAACAACCTCAATGTTTATATGTTATCATTCTGAGAAAATATAACATATGCTAAATTGCTATTAGACTGTAGGAGACACATCCCAGCAGATGGCTAAAGAACACTGAATTGTGCTGTGGAACCTCTGTAGCCACCAATTTCAGGGTGGGGCAGAAGGAAGAGGAGGGGGAAGGAGAGAAGGAGAGAAACGGAAGGAAGTGGAAAAGGAAATCTCAAGTTAAACTGGATTCTTGGTTTTCCACTATCTACTCAAACAGGGCTGTTCAACTCCCTCTCTATCTTTGCTAAGTATATTGTGGCTCTTCATAAAATGCAGCTTTTAATTAAATAATCATTAACACAAAACAAATCTCTGTTTTATAAATATAAAACTGTCAATTAAAGACAGTTTTAAAGAGTTTCTGTTAACAGAATACTTGACATATTTCTAAAAGGACTTTATCCCAAACTCAAGATTTCATCATTCAATATTATTCTGATCAATTCCTTTTTGCTTTGATTTCTCACATAATCTACTTTTGATTATTGAGAAAGAAAGAGTATCCTTAAAACAAAGAATGTGGAGGCCTTGGCCAAGTGGCAGAGTGGATAGAGCATCGTCCCAGCATACTAAGGTTGCAGGTTTGATCCCCAGTTAGGGCTCATACGAGAAGCAACCAATGAGTGCACCACTAACTGGATCAAATTGATGCTTCTCTTTCTCTTCCTTTCTCTTTCTCTTTCTCTTTCTCTTTTTCTTTCTCTTTCTTTCTTTCTTTCTTTCTTTCTTTCTTTCTTTCTTTCTTTCTTTCTTTCTTTCAAGACCATCTAAAAATATCTTTTCATCTTCTCTCTCTCTTTCTGTCTCTTTCTCTCTCTCTCTCAAATCAATGGAAAATTTTCAAGAAAACCCACAGGGTGTGTGGAGTATCTTGGTAGACTTCTATATGTTAAAATGACGTGTTTACTATTGGTGCAATGATGTATGTCTAGTACTTAATATAGGCTGTGAAAACGAGACATTAAAATATATCAAATACACAAAATTGCAGACATTTGTAGTTAAATACAGCCAGTAATAGGTAAACTTGAACATAAAATCATAATGTGTATGTGTGTGTATCTTCTCTGGATATATAGATGAGGCTCTAACTCAGTCACAATAAAAGATCATTTTCAAGCCTTTGTCCATCTGGAATTATTTTCATAATGGAATTTCATATCATACTTTTGGGGTGGAGACTTGCCTTTTAATAAATTCTACATGTTTCATATTTTCTCTGGGCCTCACCGGCTTCAGGCAGCTGTGGTCTCTCTGGGTAATTTGTGGGTCTACCTTGTGCCTCTGGGCAACATTTCTTGAGAATGAAATATGGGACTGCAGTCAAATTCAGCAAGAATATAAAGGCACGGCCCCACTGGGAACCAAGCTGATATTATGCCCAAATGAACTGAAAAGGAAGAGAGGCAGACTTCATGCGTCGTATGCACCTTTTTTTCTCAGGGAGTCTAGCAGAGCTGGTTAAATTCCCTATATCCAAATGTACATTTTGACCTTTTCTTGGGAACTAGATGACAAGTCAAACAGTGAGAATAATTTCTATTAATACATATTTTTTGAAAGCATGTTTCTTAAACATCATAGGTATTCAAGGTATATTTAGCATTGCAGGCTAAATAAAAATAAAATATATCTAGAATTTATTGCTTTAAGCTTCATATGCTAAGCCATAATGGGTAAAACCTATTGTAAATAGAGGTAAAATAAAAGATAAAGCATTATAGAGACTACAAATGACATAACAACAAGTGGAATGAGTGGATAAATATGCACTACCTGGTAACATTGTGTTAAGTGCCTTTATATACATTTACTCAATTAATCCTCATCCTATTCCTGTGATACAGATGCTATTTTTCTCATATAAATGAGGAGGCTACATGTCATATGAGGTTAAACAACTTAAGGACCATAGTTAATAAGCAGGGACAGGGTCTGGAGCCTCGGTCTATTGACTACCCCAGGCTCTAACATCTCATCTTCTACCACTGGATAATTTGATGTAACTCATAAAGGCATGAAGACAAAAGGATTTAGTGGGGAGAACATGTCCAGAGCATGGCTAATAAATGTGCATTGTTCTGAATAGTAAACTAAAGTAACCAAAGAGACTCAAAGGCAACTAAGGAGTAAAATAACCTTTCATTTAAATGGGATGGAGAAGACAAAGAAATTACACAGTCATACACATATAATATTTGGCTAGCTTATAATACTACTGTTACATTAACTTAATTTTCTTTCAATTAGGCATATCTCTAAAGTGCTTTCCATTCCACACTGAAAGTAATGTGATACTGGGATACAAGGATAGACATTTCCTAGTCAGACTTATAAATACAATTTTTGAATCACAATGTTAGTAAAATAGATCAAATTCCCATGACATGTACATTAATTCATTGATGAATGGAACAAAATATTAGTAGCGGATTTGTACCTTCCTACCTATTGTCCTCTACCTCTCCTTGACCATATTGTCCATTTACATTTCACACATTTACCTTGTAAAGCTCTATGAAGTGTGACTACAGTGTAATGAATAAGGAAGAGTATTAAAAGATAACTAATTTGAAGGTGATAACAGTGATCTAAACAGAGACTTTCACATTGCTTTAAAGATGACCTTTGTGCCTTGCTACTAAGCAATCCATATGCAATAGCCACAAAAGTACACACAAGCTCAGTACTAAACACCTGTGTATCTCAGCACAGTGCCTGAATCAGGATAGCTGCAAATGAATCTCCCCTCAGAGCAAAGCACAGCAAAACAAAACAAAGAATGCAATCAACCAAGTAAACAAACAACCAAAAGGATTTTATTTGGTATCTCCTATATTTAGTAATATGCTAAGAACTAATTCTGGTTATTTCCTAGTATTTTGGCTATTTAGTCATACTTATACTTTCTTATTAATTTCATTGATATTCAAACACCTTGGCCTTGGCCAGTTGGCTCAGTGGACAGAATGGTGGCCTGGTGTGCAGATGTCCCAGGTTTGATCCCCTGTCAGGGGACATATAAGAAGCAACCATCTGCTTCTCCTCCTCTCCCTCTCCCCTTTTTCTCTCCTTTCCCCTCCTGCAGCCAGTGGCTCTAATGATTTAAGGCGCTGAGGATAGCTTGGTTGATTCCACAGGGGTTGCCTGCCAGGTGGATCCTATTTGGGGTGTATGTAGAAGTCTGTCTCACTATCTCTTCTCCTCTCACTTAAAAATAAATAAATAAATAAACAAATAAATTAAAATTAAAAAAATCAAATACCTCATTCTGTATGCAGAGAATTCCATTTATTTATTCAAGTACATATATATTATAAGTATGTACTAGAGTCCAGGTACAGTTATTAAGAATTGGAATATGAGAAATGAATTGGGTAGAAGACAGATAACAAATTTATATATTTTAAATCCAAAATGTTCATATGTTCAAATTAAAAGGAATCTTTAGCCCATTCAGGAAAATGATATATCTATATATATACTGAGATCTGTGATCAAAAACCTATATATACTTAATTCCCTATAAAGAGCCATGAGTTCGCATGACCAGGTGGTGACGCAGTGGATAGAGCACTGGACTAAGATGCAGAGGACCTAGGTTCAAAACACCGAGGTTGCTGGCTTGAGTGCAGGGCTTATCTGGTTTGAGCAAGGCTTACCATTTTGAGCCTAAGGTCGCTGGCTTGAGCAAGGGGTCACTTGGTCAGCTGTAGCACCCCAGCCAAGGCACATATGAGAAAGCAATCATTGAACAACTAAGGTGCTGCAACAAAGAATTGATGCTTCTCATCTCTCTCTCTCTCTTCCTGTCTGCCTTTTCCTATCTGTCCCTTTCTCTGTCTCTCTCTGTCACACACACACACACACACACACACACAAAATAAATAAAATAAAGAACCATGGGTTCAAAGATAGGGATATTCTTTAGTGTGCTGGAGTCATCAGGAAAGACTTAGTAGAAGTGGCTGTGAGCTGGGCCGTGAAGCAGAAATGGGCTAAGAAGTGATAAGAAGCCATTCTAGAAAAGGGACAGGGAAGCAAAGGCTCTAGCTGGGAACCCCCATGATGACATGGAGTTCAACAAACATATTTGTGAGCATATGAATCTATGGAGAGAAACAGTGGGCATCAAAGTAGTAATTGTAGACTAGAGTTTTTCTAGGAAGGTCATAAATGTTTGTTTGGGAAGCTGAATTGTACTGAAAGCACCCCAATGCCTTACTCTTATGAATCTGGGACAACGATCCCCTTCTGAAATGGCTTTCTCCTGCTGTGCCAATACAAACTTTTGTTGGCTGCAGCCAAGCAAGCGGCCACAGTGATAGACTCTGCCTCTATGTTAATTATGACTAGCCATACCTATGACAATCTCACTTGCATATTTAAACAAAAATAAAATAGATGTTTAGACCAATCTATGTGATTCTGGGGGAAAAATGAGCAAAATTAAGTAGAATTCTATACTGTGAATCAATGTAGACTGAGTAAAAACACAGAGAAGAGAGTATTTCCAGTCAGACCATCTGAAGATTTATTATTAACGCTAAGTAGATCCTGAGTACTTCAGAAAGAACAATGGCACCAAGCTTGCATGGAAAGAACGACAGTTTGGGCACAGAGCTTCACGACTGTTAAATTAGTTTCAAATAATGATAACAACTGTATGCGAACAATGTTTATTGCTCAGTGGCTACACATACCTTGCGTATTCTTTAGACTAACCGAGCTTCAAACCATAATTAGCTGCCTTGCCTAATGAGTACATGGACCTTTAGGAAGGTGGTTGGATGAAATCTTCAAAATCCTTAAGTAGCAATGTGAATGATGGTAACACAAAGAATAGCTATTAGTTCTGTGGGCCTTTGAAATATTTCCTCTGGACCTAAAACATTTCTCCAGCCTACCCTGCATCATAAGCTTAAGTAGCACAATCTTACTTTTCTTACTAATTAAGGCCTTTCTGCCTCAGGGATTGTTCAAGAAAACATAATACAAATGGCAGTGTCTCCTTCTCAACCTTGCCCATAGAATTCTGAGAGTTTAAATAAAATATAAAGCTGGAATGCAGAGACAAGAGAGGTGAGTGGAAGGAAAGGCTCTGCACACAAAGATGAGGAAGGCTGGGAAGGTTAGCCAGTGTGACTGTGGCTTCCCCGTTCCCAATTCATAAGCCTTACGCTCGAGGCTCTGGACCCATCAGAGCTGTCCTCTACTTCAGGGAGTTTAACCAACTCAGGGAAAAAAGTCAATCTTGAAGAAAGTAAAAAATAAAATAAAATAAGAAAAAGAAGTTTTCTTTTACCCTAAGATAATTGATGCTAAATGGCTTAATGTATAGGATATATATTGATTCCATTATAAGAATCTGCTGCTTTAGAAAAGCAAAATCACTAAATATTCTTGGAGGGTCACACACATTGAGCCAACATGACTTTGCCATCTGAAACCCATAATGAGCATCAGACTAGATAGTGCAATAATATAACTAAATGTCCATTAAAGCCAGGAACAAGGAAGAGATGTCTGTCATTTCTAGCAATGATCTTAGCCAAAGGCAATAAAACCAAAATAAAAAATATAAGGCATAAAAATTAGAAGGAAATAGAATATCAGGATTTTCAAAAGACATGATTGCTTACCAAAAAAAATAAAATAAAATAACAATCATGCAAGAGCCTCAAACTAGTAAGCTATTATAAATACTAAGAATGTTTAGTAGGTTGGCCAATGACTTGATCCATAAAATCGGCTACATTACAATATAGTAACAAAAACCAGTTAGAATTTTAAGGAGAAGATAGGTCTCAATGACAATAGTAACAGTAAGTGGCAGAGCTGGAATTCAAATCTCAATTGTCAAGGTATAAAGCACATAAAAAAATAGATTGATAAATGTGGTTCCATAATTCATCTCTTTATAGACTAAGATTTTAAGCCTAGGCAAGAAAGTGGAAAATTGAGAGAAAATATTTGTAGAATGCATCAAAGAATTAGTATCAAAAATATATTTCTAAAAATTTGACAAAAGCCTATAAAACAGAAATAATGACTATAAATAATTTAGAGAAGAAAATGACTGGCTAATAGATACATTAAAATATGCAATATCAGTAATCAGAAAAACACAAATTAAAATATCACTAAGAGAACATTTCTTTTTAGATAGAAAGCAAATAAAAAGATTTGATAATACTAGTTGTTGGAAAGAATTAGGAAAATGAACACACACTCATACTGCTGAGGGAATTATAAATCAATGTGGTCATATCAAAGGGCAAGTCAGCAGTACCAATTAAACTGCAAATGAACACAACGTAGGATCTAGACATTTACAAAACTAACAGCTCAATTTATGGAGTGCTCACAATGGCCTAAGCCTGTAACTCAGCACTTTACAAACCGCATCTAATATTTATAGCAACTGTATGATAAGGAGAATGATGCTCAGGATGTTTCAGTGACTCACTCGAGGCCCCATAGGTAGTAAGTTGAGAGCTGGGATTCAACCAGTAAAATATATTGCTTTGCTGCACACAAGGAGGTCCACCAAAAAAAATTTATAACAGTGAAGAGTGAAAAATAACTTAAAATATTCATCAAATGGGGAATAAACACAACATGTATATTCATTTCATGGCATTTAACAAGCGGTTAAAGGAAGGAAACAGATCTATATATATCAATATAAATAGATCTCAAAAGAATACTGTTGAGTGAAGGGGCATGTTGTTAAAAGATAGTTATGTTATAATTCATTTATACAAAAACAAAAACAATACCATATGTTTTCCATGGGTAAATTTTATACATAGGAATATGCATAAAATTGGTTGGAAAGAATACCACCTGTCCCAATGTTTTCCACTATTGGTAGCTAAAAGGAATTTCAGTTTTATCTATAACACTATAGATGTTTTAAAAGGATAAAGTATTCATGCATTATCAGTGCAAATAAAATGTAATAATAAAGAGGGTTCACAATTTGGCACCCAAAAGACTTGGGTTCAACTTCCAGCTTTGTCACTTATTTTTCACTTTTGGCCGAGAGATTAAATATTGTAAAAAAGGTGTAGCATAAAGACTTAGGGGAAGACAGTAGGTCTGAGTCCTAGGTGGGCACTGGGACTCAGAAAGGGATTTTCAGTGGCTGGACTAGGGTGGGAAATAGCTCTCACAAGATTGTAAGTGATCTCAAAGCACAGACTATATTTTATTTATTTTGTATCTTAATAGTAACCAGAATTTTACACAATAGGCTCATGATATATACGTGTTGAATTATTAGGTGCTTTAGGATAATATGTATTTTGAAGAGGGATGAGGGTAGATGGAGATGAGGAAGCTGGTATAGACTAAATACTGACCGCCAAGAAAGTAGCCATAAAGGACAAAGAGACAGTGGATTTTTGTGGAATTGACAGATCAAAGCGAGGTGTGCTGTACTGTCTTCTGAGTAGGCTGAGAGGAGGGTATGGAAATCATGTCAAGTGTTGAGCAAGGAGAGGTGCACAGATGCTGACCATTGTGTTAAGAGAAGTAACATTTTCTTCTGGGACTGATGTGAAGAGATAGATGGTGGTGATGCTAATGATGGTGATGATTAGGACAATGATGATAATGTCATCTTGTAGGCTCCCTTGATTCTCTGGGAACACTAATTGGTTCAAAATGTTTACAGCTGCTCTGATGCTCTTTGAATCTTAAGTGAGGTATATTCACTATCTTTTCACTGTGTCGCATCCTGGAGACCAGGGCTTCGGGTCAGGAGAGATGGAAGGGCACATTCTAATTCTTAGAATCCTCCACTTTTCTATCTAAGAACTGCCTTCAGGGCTTAGCTTCATAAACTCAGCATGGGAGGATGCTGTTCGCTAAGGGCAGCAGTATATCACTGCTCATTCTGCAAATACTGACAGTAGATGGAAATTCAAATACAAATGAGGGCCAAGCAAGGGCAATTTTAGGCCTATTAAGAACAGCACAAGGATATGTGCTACACCAGATTTAATAGGCATTTCAATGGAACAAAAAACAGAGGAAAAGATTTTAGATTTCACTCTATGAGGTTTGTTTTTTTTCACAAGAGGAACTTCATACAATGACATTAGTATAAAGTACAACTAGGTGACCACCATATGAAAGTTCAGCATTCTATTATATAAAAATACTTTATTATAGATTTAGTAGGAAATCTAAACATAAAACCAGTGAAATGTTTCCTGTTCAATCTAGCCTAATCCCTACAGTAGTTCACTGAAATCAGAAGAGTGTTTCAAACCAGAGTCGAGTCAGTTTCAGTAGGACTGATGTGGTACTAGAGTCACTGGGGGAGGTCTCCATTTATATCTCTGATTACACTCCTCCTTTGAAAAGTGCATTTGCTTCCAAAAGATATTAAGAGTTAATATGTTGAAATAAGATTGCAACAGCCCTCCTGGAAATACCCAAATAATGGGATTGGATTAGTTCTCTCTGATGAGAGAGGTAAAGGGAATATCGGCAAGATAAATTTCCCCCAACCAATTTAAGCCTAGGCGTCGAAGTCTGTATCTTTTTTAGGTTCTCAGTTGCAGAGGATATTTGCTGATTGCCACCTAATTATTCAGTCACCACCCCTCTTCCCTTGTCTTAAAGAGCAACCAGATCTTCTTTGAAGAATCATCCGACCCCCAATGCTTAGTTGTACTCAGTGGGATTAAACCCATCGTCAACGCAGGAGTTGAGGCTTTGAAGAGTTTAAGGACACCTGTGAATCCCATCCCAGAGTGGACACCTTACATAAGCCAGTCCCACCAGAGCAAATTCCAGGACTTAGGTCTAGAACAGCTGTAAGCCCTTTTTGCCACTACAAGGACAGTTGGCCAAAGGACGACATCAATACACAGAGGGAGGCAGGAGAGCAGAGCAGGAGCCGAGCGCGAGAAACGTGGACCAAACCGCACATGGCCCTCTTCAGTTCCATGAGTCAGTTAACTTCACTCCTTTTTAGCTTAAATCAGTTGAGTTAGTATTTTTACTAATTACAACCAAAAGATACCTAATTGACAATATTCCACTTATTTGATTGATAATTTTTTAAAATAAATATGGATAGAACACTGAACTACAGTCTTCGGTTTTGGTAGACACTAATCAATGAAGTTTTGTACAGAAAATAACTACTTTCTTACTGTAATTGAAATTTTATAATATATTATTTGCTTAGATCCAACTATCCCTTCATTATTTTTGGCACTTCCTAAAATTTATTCCATATGGAATCTGGAGGGGGATGTTTGAATTCTAAATGAGAAGTCTCAACCATTACAAGCTGCATAAAACATAAGTAAAACATTTTTGCCAATTTTTTTTTATTTGTATCCCCTATTTTAGATCCAGGAATCTGACACTAAAAACGGTCTCAGATTTAATGTTGATTTGTAGTCAATGCCAACAATAAGGGGGGAAAAAACCAGTTAAAATGCCTTTGGTGTTTTTATTTTAGAGAACTGCTATTTCATAAAAGCAGTTTCCCAGATTAGGTAGAAGCTGGGGTGGTGGAATGGTTTATTCTTTATATATATTTCCACCAATAGTCTGGAAAAAATATACAACAGTCTTTTCTGCAAGAACGTATGAAAGTAATGAGATCCCCCCCCCCCCCCATTTGCTTCTAAGAAGTTTACAGTGAGCCACGTTGTTCTTGCGTAATCTAGTCTTGGGACATATAATTTTAGAACCTGAATGTACCTTTTTGCATGTAAAAATAAATGTAATTTGGGTACTTATAATAATTCAGCAGCAAACAGGAGAGCTGTGTTTACTCTAGCCTTGCCTGCTGCCTTGTTCAACTGCTAGTACCAAATACCTTAATCCAAGCTTGACTTCTCAACCATTTCACCATTATTTTCATCATTATTGCTGGGTCCCACTGCCTCCCGTCTGTGTGCAATCAGGCTGACAACTACTGGTTAAAGGAACTTACACATCTGCCAGCAAAGACTCGGTGCCCAGTCCCCGAGCTCAACCCTAGGCACTGCTGGACTTCTCACCCCGTCACTTTGCAGATTATTTTCTCTCACTATTTAAAGGATCATTTAATATTTTCTTTGCTCCAGACAATAGATTTTTCTTTGTGTGATGGGGCAGTCTAATAAGAACCTAAACTGGCGGCTTATTAGATCTTCTGTGTAGTGCAGACCTCACCTAAGCCCCTCTGTGGAGTGTAGATGGGGCAGTAAACAAAGTCCAGATCTCAGGGATTATGTCCATATTTATTCAATAAAGAGTAGGCGGGTTGAGACTATAATAATCAATCCCCTGTTTTCACAAGGTTTTATAAAATGTAAGACCACCTTAACATGTTTTAAGGTCATGCTTTTAAAGTCTAAAGCAAAATGTACACCAGAGACTGGGAAGGCTTTTGGTTGTGGCTAAAGTCACTGTCAGAACCCCACTTTATCCATATCCCAGGTGAGCACAGCGGCAGGTAGGGTTATTGTACTCACTCCATGCTCTCTTCTGAAATTGTAAATTTCCTTAAAGCTACATCCCTTTGTGCTTACCTTATTATAATGTAGTTTTACTGGATAAAAATGACACCAAATAAAGAGATTTGGATGTATACAACTTCTGAGAAGACTGTCTTTTCCTCTAAGAAATTCAACAGTAAATAGAGGCATTGTGTTTAATCATTTTATGTGAAGTCAAGTCTAAAATTTGCTGTTTTTATTCCAGAGCGCATGCATACGAGCATCTTTCTTCTTTCTAATATGAGAAAATAAATTTCCTAAATAAGCTGTCTTATTTCCTGCAGCTACTGGACATAAAATGTGCCACTTAGCTAAAGAGTATTTCACCTCTTCCCTTTATCCTGCTCATCTCCCACAAAATAAGGTCCATCCTTTACTTTTAGAATAGACTGGATGAAAAAAATGCCTCTAACATAGAGTTTAAGAAGTTTGTTTTCTGAATTAAAAATAGCCAGAATGAGAAGCCATTTTCTCAACATGATAAAAATTTAATCTTTGAGCATGATAGAAGGTGTGTCATTGAGACAGAGGAAATTTTGGTCCAAGAATCCTATTTAGGATTTATTATTTCACAGTCTGACAGGGTATTTCTATCCTTTCCTGAGGACGCTCCAAAGAAACAAGTAAAAGTCTCTTGAATATATAAGACTTAAATACCTTTTACCCTGTTAACTTGCAAATATTAATAAATTACCACCACCACCAACACCACTATTACAGCTCTGAGTGCTGGTTGCTGACAGAACCGTCTGCTTGCTGGAAGTGAACAAATACTGGGTGGGCAGAGGCTCCCCTACTTTCCTATTTTAATTTCTAAGATACCAGAGGGTTTGAAATGATTTGTGAGGTTGCTGGTAAAATCACAGCTGAAAATCTAGAAAATGAGCATTTTGTAAAACCAAAGAACAAAATAATATCAAAAGCTTTAGAAAGTTGTGGATTTTATTTTTAAGGTGAAAGATGAAAGGAAAACCCATTCAAGTAGCATACCAAGAAACAGATGGTCTTTTTAAAAAATGAACTAAGACTGTGCCTTCCACAAGCGTGCCTCTTAATTGTAGCATAGTGAGCACTTCCATGCAGATTATTTCAATTGCTAAGTGCAGAGCGGATAAAGAGGGTGAGCTCACTGACATTAAATGACAGTGTACTTGGAGCTCATCTACTATTTAGTCTGTAAACACCTGATATGCAAAATTGTATGATGAAACTAGTGCGAAGACAGTTTAAGATTAACCAATGTTCAGTGAAGATTTAGAAGCTTGGCTTTCATTTTGCTAAAGATGCTCCCTTTCACATTTAATCAATGAACTCAGTTCTGTTTTAAGTACTCAGTTTAGAATGTGTGATTTTGCTTCATTTTGCCTTATTTCAAAACAGGTTAAAGCTTAGAACTAGGAGGGGGGTGGGGTAAGAAAAAAACCCTCAAAAATTTAGATGAAGGAAGACAAGATGGTGCTGGAGTAGGCGGACATACCAACATCCACCTCCCAGAACCAAAGTGCATTACAAACTAATTTTAAGAACTATCATCTGAAAAAAACAACTCTAGACTAAACTAAGAGGACTCTTCAACCAAGGAACACTGAAGAAGCCACACCGAGAGTGGTAGGAAAAGCGGAAATGCGGAGAGGGCTTCCCAGCTCCCCAGAGCGAATGGCAGCTGGGAGAGACTCGTGTGGCGGGAAGTGAGTTTAGCAGAGAGGGGAGGGTCCTGAGTCCCAGGAACAAAGCCCCAGCCTGCAGCCCCAGAACCTAGAAGAGGCGTATGGACAGTATTTAGCTGGAAACAAGACAGGATACTGTTTATGAGAAAGAGACTGATTTCTCAGACCCAGGATTCTTCTTAAAGGGACTGCACAGAACACCTCTCTCACAACCACTCACCCGGGGCTCCAGGAGATGGGCAGAGAGGAGAGGACCAGAGTAGCAGGAAGACAGTGTAATCTAGGAGGCACAGGGAGAAACATTTTGGGAGACAGCCACCCTAACCTCTGGGATGAGTCATTTCCCAAATCTGAAGTGAATATTTTCCCTGGAAACAGCAATACCAACAAAGGGAAGCAGGACTCCAGCCAAACAAGGTCTCCTGCGGCACTCAGAGCAGAGTCGCTTAGAAGGAGGGAGCTTTTGGGACTACAGTAGTGAGTCTTAGGGTCTGAGCTGCAGCGCCCCAACCCACACGGCTGAGGGCTCGCCCGAGGGTGGGCGGTGGCGGAACATGGAAGCGCGGTTCTGTCGGCAAGGGCAGAAGCTGGCTGGCCACCCAGGCCCAGATATGAGCTCAGTCTTGCCCAGCTGGGGAGGAGGGGGCATGCAAAAGTGGTCAAGCCCAGCTGTGGGGCAGCCTGCAATCCAGCCTGCGGGAGAAGGGCGGGAAGCCCGGAAGGGGTGGAGACCAACCCTTGAGCAAGGGCACCTGCGGAATCGAGGTTTGTGGCCTGACTTGGGAGCCGGCTCCTCCCGCGGGGGTGGAGCCAAAAACCCAGAACAGGCGGAGTCCCGCTACTGAGCGTGGGCATGCAGTCTCACTGGGCCTGTGGAGCCAAGGCTTGCAGCCGTCCCACGAGTAGGTTCCTCCTGCAACGGTGGGGCGAAAGCCCGGAAATAGGCGAGACCCGCAGCTGAGCAAAGGTACTGCCACTGCCCTCAGGGCCTAGCATAACGCCACCCATGGGGGCGGGGCAAAGGCCAAGGCCACCAAGGCTTGTATACCCAAGCACATGATCACAGCCCTTCCCATTAAGGAGAGGCAGAAACCACAGAAACAGCCCCAGTGGGCAGGCACTGGCAATGCCCATACCCAAACGCCCTAGGCAGCAACAACAGAGGGGGCGGTGAGCCTGCAGACAGACCATACCTAGGAAACAGAGGCCACACTCAGTGGACTCCAGGGGCCAAAACATTCCTTTACACAGAGAAAATGAGAAAGCAGAGAAATGCAACACAAATGAATCAAGAGAAATCCCCAGAAAAGGACCTGAATGAATCAGATATAACCAAATTACCAGATGTAGAGTTTAAAATAACGATTGTTAGGATGCTCAAACTTTATCCAGCAAGGCTATCATTTAAAATTGAAGGAGAAATAAAAAGCTTTCCAGACAAAATAAACTTAAGGAATTCATACAACCAAACCAAGGATGCAAAAAATGCTAAGGAGCCTGTTGTAAACAGATCAAAGGAGAAAAAGAATATAGCAAAAGAGGAATACAGTTTTAAAGAATAAAATGGCAATAAAAAATTACATATCAATAATAACCTTGAATGTAAATGGATTAAATGATCCGATCAAAAGACATAGGGTAGCTGCGTGGATAAGAAAACAGGACCCATACATATGCTGTCTACAAAAGACACACCTTAAAACAAAAGATGCACATAGACTGAAGATAAAAGGATAAAAAAAATATTTCACACAAATGGAAATGAAAAAAAGCTGGGGTAGCAATACTTATATCAGACAAAATGGACTATAGTAAGAGATAAAGAAGGTCACTACATAATGATAAAGGGAGCAAACCAACAGGAAGATATAACAGTTATAAATATCTACACACCTAATATAGGAGCACCTAAATATATAAAGCAGACTTTGATGGATTTAAAGGGTGAGATCAACAGCAATACTATAATAGTAGAGGATTTCAATACCCCACTAACATCACTAGATAAATCCTCAAGAAAGAAAATTAACAAAGACACAGCAGACTTAAAGGACATACTAGATCAACTGAATTTAATAGATATCTTCAGAACCTTTCACCCTAAAACAGCAGAATATACATTCTTTTCAAGTGCTCATGGTACATTCTTTAGAATAGACCACATGTTAGGGTACAAAAGCGGTCTCAACAAATTTAAGAAGATTGAAATCATATCAAGCACTTACTCTGATCACAATGGCATGAAACTAGAAATCAACCACAACATAAAAACTGAAAAATACTCAAACACTTGGAAACTAAATAGCATGTTATTAAATAACAAAGAGATCAAAGAAGAAATTAAAAATTTCCTAGAAACGAACAATAATGAGCATACATCAACTCAAAATTTATGGGACACAGCAAAAGCGGTCCTGGGAGGGAAGTTCATAGCATTACAGGCATACCTCAAGACACTAGAAAAAGCTCAAATAAACAACTGGACCCTACATCTAAAAGAACTAGAAAAAGAACAGCAAGTAAAGCCCAGAGCTAGTAGAAGAAAGGAAATAACAAAGATGAGAGCAGAAATAAATGACATAGAGGATGAAGAAACAATACAGAGGATCAGTGAAACCAGGAGCTGGTTCTTTGAAAAGGTAAACAAGATTGATGAACCTTTAATCAGACTCACCAAGAAAAAAAGAGAGAGGACTCAAATAAATAAAATTAGAAACAAGAGTGGAGAAATAACAACTGGCACAACAGAAATACAAAATATTGTAAGAAAATACTATGAAGAACTGTATGCCAAAAAACTAGACAACCTAGATGAAACGGACAAATTCCTTGAAACATATAATCTTCCAAAAATTAATCTGGAAGAATCAGAAGACCAAACAGACCAATTACAACAAATGAGATCGAAACAGTTATCAAAAATCCCCCCCCCCCCAAAAAAAAAGTCCTGGGCCTGATGACTTCACAAGTGAATTCTACCAAATATTCAAAGAAGAACTAACTCCTATCTTTCTCAAATTATTTCAAAAAATTCAAGAGGCAGGAAGACTTCCAAGCTCCTTTTATGAGGCAAGCATAATTCTGATTCTAAAACCAGGCAAAGACAACACAAAGAAAGAAAATTATAGGCCAATATCCCTGATGAATTTAGATGCTAAAATCCTCAACAAAATATTAGCAAACCGGATCCAGCAATATATGAAACAAATCATACATCATGATCAAGTGGGATTTATTCTGGGGAGGCAAGGCTGGTACAGTATTTGAAAATCAATCAATGTGATTCATCACATAAACAAAAGGAAGGAGAAAAACCACATGATAATTTCAATAGATGCAGAAAAAGCATTTGATAAAATACAGCACCCATTCATGATCAAAACTCTCAGCAAAGTGGGAATACACGGAATATACCTCAACATAATAAAGGCCATTTATGACAAACCCACAGCCAACATCATACTCAATGGGCAAAAATTAAAAGCAATCCCCTTAAGATCAGGAACAAGGAAGGGGTGCCCCCTTTTACCACTCTTATTCAACATAGTTCTGGAAGTCCTAGCCACAGCAATCAAACAAGAAAAAGAAATAAAAGGCATTCAAATAGGGAAAGAAGAAGTAAAACTATAATTATTTGCAGATGATATGATATTGTATATAGAAAACCCTAAAGTCTCAGTCAAAAAAACTACTAGACCTGATAAATGAATTCAGCAAGGTAGCAGGATATAAAATTAATACTCAGAAATCAGAGGCATTTTTATACACTAACGATGAACTGTCAGAAAGAGAAATTAAGGAAGCAAACCCCTTTACCATAGCAGCCAAAAAAATAAAGTACCTAGGAATAAATTACCAGGGAGATTAAAGACTTGTACTCGGAAAATTATAAAACATTGATAAAAGAAATCAGGGAAGATACAAACAAGTGGAAGCACATACCGTGCTCATGGTTAGGAAGAATAAACATCATTAAAATGTCTATATTACCCAAAGCAATTTATAAATTCAATGCAATACCGATTAAAATAGCAATGACTTACTTCAAAGACATAGAACACATATTCCAAAAATTTATATGGAACCAAAAGAGAACACGAATAGCCTCAGCAATCTTGAAAAGGAAGAATAAAGCGGGAGGTATCACACTTCCCGATATCAAGTTATATTATAAGGTCACTGTACTCAAAACAGCCTGGTACTGGCATAATAACAGGCATATAAGTCAATGGAACAGAACTGAGAACACAGAAATAAACCCACACTTTTATGGACAACTGATATTTGACAAAGGAGGTAAGAGCATACATTGGAGTAAAGATAGCCTCTTCAACAAATGGTGTTGGGAAAATTGGACAGCTACATCCAAAAAAATGAAACTAGAGCACCAACTTACACCATTCACAAAAATAAACTCAAAATGGATAAAAGACTTAAATGTAAGCCATAAAACCATAAGCATCTTAGAAGAAAACATAGGCAGTAAGCTCTCTGACATCTCTCGCAGCAATATATTTGCCGATTTGTCTCCACAGGCAAGTGAAATAAAAGACAGGATAAACAAATAGGACTTTATCAAACTAAAAATCTTCTGCACAGCTAAAGACAATAAGAACAGAATAAAAAGACAAACACACAATGGGAGAATATATTTGACAATGCATCTGATAAGGGGTTAATAACCAAAATTTATAAAGAACTTGTAAAACTTAATACCAGGAAGACAAACAATCCAATCCAAAAATGGGCAAAAGAAATGAATAGACACTTCTCCAAAGAGGACATACAAATGGCCAATAGACTGATGAAAAAATGTTCAATATCACTAATCATTAGAGAAATGCAAATTAAAACTACAATGAGATATCACCTCACACCAGTCAGAATGGCGCTCATCAAGAAAACAACACAGAATAAGTGCTGGCGAGGATGTGGAGAAAAGGGAACCCTCCTGCACTGCTGGTGGGAATGCAGACTGGTGCAGCCACTGTGGAAAACAGTATGGAGATTCCTCAAGAAATTAAAGATCGAACTGCCTTTTTACCCAGCTATCCCACTGTTAAGAATATACCCCAAGAACACCATAGCACTGTTTGAAAAGAAGAAATGCACCCCCATGTTTATGGCAGCATTGTTTACAATAGCGAAGATCTGGAAACAGCCCAAGTGTCCGTCAGTGGACGAGTGGATTAAAAAGCTTCGGTACAGCCCTGGTTGGTTGGCTCAGCGGTAGAGCGTCAGCCTAGCGTGCGGAGGACCCGGGTTCGATTCCCGGCCAGGGCACACAGGAGAAGCGCCCATTTGCTTCTCCACCCCTCCGCCACGCTTTCCTCTCTGTCTCTCTCTTCCCCTCCTGCAGCCAAGGCTCCATTGGAGCAAAGATGGCCCGGGCGCTGGGGATGGCTCCTTGGCCTCTGCCCCAGGCGCTAGAGTGGCTCTGGTCACGGCAGAGCGACGCCCCAGAGGGGCAGAGCATCGCCCCCTGGTGGGCAGAGTATCGCCCCTGGTGGGCGTGCCGGGTGGATCCCGGTCGGGCGCATGCGGGAGTCTGTCTGACTGTCTCTCCCTGTTTCCAGCTTCAGAAAAATGAAAAAAAAAAAAAAAAAGCTTTGGTACATATATAGTATGGAATACTACTCAGCCGTAAGAAATGATGGCATCAGATCATTTACAACATGGATGGACCTTGATAACATTATACTGAGTGGAATAAGTAAATCAGAAAAAACGAAGAACTATATAATTCCATACATAGGTGGGACATAAAAATGAGACTCAGAGACATGGACAAGAGTGTGGGGGTTACAGGGTGGGAGGGAGGGAGAGGGTTGGAGGAGGGGAGGGGCACAAAGAAAACCAGTTAGAAGATGAGGGAGGACAATTGGACTTTGGGTGATGGGAATGCAGCATAATCAAATGTCAAAATAACCTAGAGAAGTTTTCTCTGAACATATGTACCGATTTATCAATGTCACCCCATTAAAATTAATAAAAAAAAGAATTTTGATGAGTTAAACAGAAGTAAAATTTCACAAGAAAAGTTCAGAAACAAGTTGGTTATTGACTTTACCTTCCACTAGGAAAACTGAGAAATAAGAGTTGATATGTTTATTTCAGGTTAGCACAGGATCATAGCAACATGAACGGTGACCCTCAGGTAAGGTCTCCTTCCACCTTGCTCACTTTGGTTTGCCAGCTTAGCATGCCCTCATTCTGTGCCCAGGAAGCCTTTCAGTGTGGGCAGAGACTGATCTACTACCAGATCAAGCTGCTCCCTCCCTCAGCTCCTTGGGGGAAGAAGCATGGGTGCAGGAGAGTGGGGGTGGAATGGTGGGGGTGGCTGCACTGAAGGAGAGGCAGATCTCCTTTGGTGGGGAGCCCTCAGGGTGGCCAAGCCAGAATGGCGCAGAGAGTATACACACAATTGTTCATCGTCTTCCTCCAATGGCTTTTACCCAGGCAGGGGCACTGTTCAGAGCTGGCTGGGGACTCTTGCCCATTAAGAAGAGACTCAATGCCCACAATATCTGCAGGCATTTAGACCAATATCTTCTTGTTAATCTGGGCTTTAACTTTTCAAAAAGGTCTTTTTTTTTTTTTGACAAAATACTTTGAGTAGTTTATATGAACTCTAAGTTTGCTATTGCTCTTATTGGTCCCAGGAGCCAATCCATTTCAGAGAACAAAAGCTTGGAACAAGAATATGGATGTTTGCATTCACATACTGATACTGCTGGTCTATGTACAGGATGGGGCAAAGGAGGTTTGCAGTTGTGAGCATGTGAAACACAGTTTATTCTTGTATTATTATTTGTTAGTTATTGTATTATTTTCCATACGAACCTACTTTTGTCCCAGTCTATATACATAGAAAATGTATGCTGAACTATCTACCTATATAGTTTTATACTTACTTTAAAATAGTGACACTATTGACAGATATCTCTGTAAATGGCATAAATAAAATCCTAGTGCTCCACTGAGTTATGGGAGCAAAGTCTTCCACTAGACTTTAAGTTTTTCAAAGACCAGGACTGTGTCATATTCCTTTGTTGATTCCCAGTGCTTAGTCTTGCTGAGTGAGTGACAATACCAACCAATCTTTGTGTGGCCCTCCTCAGGATTTAGTCTACTAATCCAGGAAACTCATGCATCAGCTCTTCCTTTTGTTCTACTTATATTTCAAATTTACCCTCTCTCTGAATGCATCACTTGTGAATGGTACTTTGGGGGAGGGGGTAGACAGCAGAACCTGGGCATTTGGCAACTTAATTTTCAAGTTGAATCTTTATTTTTTTTTTAAACCATAGTAAAACTTTGTTTACTTTGCAATAAATACTATTTGTACCATGTTGTTCTTTTTATAGACAGAGAAACAGATTTTTCACTGAGTCAGAAAGAGGAAAAAATATGTAGTGTCCTGACTAAATGAAGATTGGCTCCTACATAGCAAATAATTGAGATTAAAACTCTGGCAGTCTTGACTCCTCTCATTCTCTCACAACTACATCTGCTCCATTAGCAAGTCCTGTTGGCAATGCCCTTCATCAATCCAGAATCCAACTTCTTCTTCCCACCTCCTCTGCTACCACTGGGTCCAAGCCAATTTCCTCTCCTGCCTGGATTACTGATGATTCCAACCGCCTCCAAACTGGTCCCTAGCCATCTGCCTTTGTCTCCCTAGAACCTATTCTCACGAACAACCAAGGGGTCCCTTTTAAAGCGAATCAGCTTAAGTCCCTCCTCCTTGCACGAGCCACCTATGGGTTCTCACCCCATTCAGAATAATGCTAAATGCCATAAAGACTTTACACATTCTGGCCCCCTTTACCACCCAGACTTACTTCTGACTGCTCTTGCTTACTCCATTCCAGCTACACTGCTTTCATCACCTTCTTCCAACAAACAAACCATCCTTCTATCTCACGGCCTTTGCACCTGTTGTTCCTTTCACCTAGATATGCTCATCTCCCCTCATCCAAATCTTCATGGTTCATCCTCTCATTTCTTCCAGATCTTTCTTTTAGAGTTCCCTTCTCAGTGAGGCATCCCTCACTCCCCTTGGTAAAATGGCAGTTCTTACAGCCCTCTCCTATCCCTCACCTATCCTGCTTTACTTGTTTTTAGAGCTCTTATCTGATTTTACTTACTTATCCCCTGAGGGAAAGGATTTTTGCCTGTTTTCTTCACTGCTTTTTCTCCAGCACCTAGAACAGGGCCTGTGGTACAGTGCTCAATAAACACTTAAAGAATAAATTGAATGATGGACAAATAGAGCAACAAAACAAACTTTTTAAAGAAAATATTTGATATCCCTTGATTACTTACACAGATTTATTTTATTTTTAGAATTTATTTATTCATTTTTAGAGAGAGTGAGAAAGAGAGAGGGGGGGAGGAGCGGAAAGCATTAACTCCCATATGTGCCTTGACCAGGCAAGCCCAGGGTTTCGAAACAGCAACCTCAGTGTTCCAGGTCGGTGCTTTATCAACTGCGCCACCACAAGTCAGGCAACAAACATTTAAGATTTCATTTTACCTTGGCCTGTGGTAGCAAAGTGAATAAAGCATTAGCCTGGAGGTCACCAGTTTGAAACCCTGGGCTTGCCTGGTCAAGGCACATACCAGAAGCAACTACTACCCTCCCAGCTCTTTCTCTCTTTTTCTCTCACCTCTCTCTAAAATTAATAAAATCTTTTTTAAAAAGACTTTGTATTATGCCACAGTTATAAAATATACACCCAAAACTTAACAGTCAAGTTAATGTTTTGACTCTTCAGCCACTAGGTATTTCACAATAACATCTTAGTTCTTTTTTAGACAAATTTGCATATTGAGAAATTAAGTGACTTAACCGGCCACCTTCATATCGAAACTATGCATGTGAATCTTAATATACAGCTCACAGGTCTTAGCAGCACTGACTTTGCACTTAGTCAGCAAAACTCTAGTAGCCTGGAAGAGTTAATATAAATTTTAGGTGAATAGGAATCACTACAAAGGATTAGAACAACCTAGCTCAAAATGAATCTCAGAAGATTTTTCAGATAGTCAACTTTCAAGGATGGAGTGATGTCTGGGGACACGAATAAATTCACACCCCAAATTCTGAAGTGAAATTTTGAGAAAATTGAATGACTTCTATATAGCACCTTTTATAACTCTAGCAGAAACCAAATTCACATCAATACCAAAGGCAGAGTGAATCTTTCGGCAGGAAGTGCCTAATCCTATAATAAACCTGTTGAAGAGAAAGGTTTAATGTTCACCAAGGCTAAGTGTTTAAGAGGTCTCCATGGTATAATTTATCACTACTACAAGTTTCTGCTTTTCTTTAAAAGCCATGAAAATTGCTCCACAATCCCACTATAAACTAAGTTGCTCATGTCAGGACCATAGTATACAATTACAGGATATAGTCACGTGAATATTCTTTTTTTATTTTTTAAAGATTTTTATTTATTCATATTAGAGAGAGAGAAAGAGAGAAAGGGGGAGGAGCAGGAAGTATCAGCTCCCATATGTGCCTTGACCAAGGCAAGCTCAGGGTTTTGAACTGGTGACCTCAGCATTCCAGGTTGATATTTTATCCACTGTGCCATGATAGGTCAGCATATGAATATTCAAAGGAAAAAATATTTTAAAACTAATACTGCATGACTATAATAAACTAAGTAAAAAAAAACCTATATTGTTCTTCTGAGAAGGCACAATTTAAATAGAAGTTTTTAGATTTAAATGGGAATGAGGTAAGTGGTTATAGAATTTTTATTTCCAACCTAGTAAAAAAATTACTTATTTACACATTCTTAGCACAGTGACTGCATTATATGGTCCATGAGGTTTATTCAGAAATTCTGTAAAGTTGAACATCTCTGCGTCCTTTGCATCATACTACTTGAAAAGAAAATGTGTTATATTTACCAAGTGCAATAGTATTCAAACTTAATATTGCAGAAATCTAAAGAGAATTTTTTTTGTATTTATATGCCAAATATATAAAAACACAGTTGGTAAAGACTTACATATTTTTCTTTTATTCTGCTTTAAAAAACAA
The DNA here is from genome assembly GCF_036850995.1 of Saccopteryx leptura. Classification (NCBI taxonomy): domain Eukaryota; kingdom Metazoa; phylum Chordata; class Mammalia; order Chiroptera; family Emballonuridae; genus Saccopteryx; species Saccopteryx leptura. Next base: position 165,280,583 of record NC_089506.1, read on the forward strand.
AACAATTTAAACAATTGTGCAAGTCTACATGCACAAGCAAAGTGATTTGATGCCGGGGTCTACTTTCAGAGAGAAATCAATTTATGACAATATTATTTATTAATAATCACAAGAGTACTGGTAAGGGCTGAGGGGTTTTCTATCATTAATGATAAACTAGGACCTTTCTCAGATGTCAGTTCAGAGCATCCTGTGGTAGTTTTCAGTGTCAGGTGTTAGGAGGAGACTTAGTGCTAGTTTTTGAAAATTCTAAAGATTTACCCCCAACGTTTGATTAAAATTTCAAATTTTTGCCAGGGGGTCTGCAGTTGAGAAATGGAATTTGATTTGCTTTATGTACCAAATATGACACAGAGGGTAGCAGCTGGGCGAAGAGGCTGCGTTCCCACACTCATGCATCCCCATGTAGTCCACATATTTTCCTGTCTGATACGAGAACATCAGTAACACAAAGCTTGGTATTCATGAACTCTTTGAATAGATTTTAATAGCTCAAAGTAATAGAGTTGAGAAGCAGAAAGCAGTGTGGCAAAGAGCAAGGCATCACAGGTGGGTTGGCATGAAGGGGGGGTCTGGCCATAGAATGGAATGGAGAAAATGGAGGCAGCAAACCAACATTTTCTTATTTATTATGCAAAACAGAACTCCGCATAGAACTTGAATGGGCTGTCATTATGGATAGTAAAAATCGGATGGAGCATGGAGCGTAGTCAGGGCGAGGAGCCCAACATATGCCCGCAAGGAGTTAAGGTGGCTGGGGCAGTCTCTTATGACCCAGGAAAGGGCCCCAGGGTCAACACTGCATCACATCTGTGATCTCAGCCAGGAAGCAGGGCAACTGAGCCTTAAGGTCAGAAGAGAAGCACCTGATAACAGAAATCAGTCGCGGGCCACAGATTTGGCTGGGACAAACATTCATAGCCCAGAATGGGGGAGAGAGACACCTTTTCAATCTACACATAAAGAGAATCCCTTCTCTTTTATGCATGGGCCTCCTGTGCCTGAAATAGAAATAAAACAAAAAACACTTGATTTCTCTTTCCGTTTCTTCTACTGCTGCTGGTCCTCCCTTCACCTCTTGTTTTTCAGGGACTGTACAGTCACATAACTCAAACCTGGTTTGGATCAGATTTACTGAGTCCTGACTCAGTTCAATTACAATATCTATGGAGCACCTTCTGAATACAAAGTTCACATTTCCTGTGACCACATAGGTAGGACAGTAGCGCTGGGAGCCAGCACAGTGAAACATGGGTCCAGAAGCTCGGGGCAGGAACCTGGGTATCACCAGACAGATTTTGAGCAAGGATGCCTGTTAATGGCTTCTCTACACAGGCACCAAGAAACAGCAGGAAAGCCAGAGAGAGGCCAGTAACATCTACTTTCCCTTAAGAGTATGAAACATTTTATTTCCAGAATGGATTGAGGTCAGACAGAAATATCACAAGGCATGCTGAATCTCTGAATGTGGAAAGTTTGCAGTGTGCTATAGGCACTAGAGTCACTAATACGTATGAGAATCCACGGGACTATTTCACCATGTAATACATTACAACGTCTGAAAAAAATCAATGTCCTAGGGCATAGAAAGATAAATACAGAGATTTTCAATTATCTTTTTTTATATGTATAAATATTTCTCCTTTCAAACAGATTCAAAGGCAATATGATATTGTTTTCATTATGGTTAAGAAGATGTTGAGGCTATGCCAGTATCTCACCCAGTTCAATCCCACTGGGTGATAGCTCACTGGGCAGAAGACTATACAAACCCTGGAAACACAGTAGGTTACTCAGACTCTCCTTGAGAGCTCAGTGAATGAGGATAAGATAAGTTCAGCAATTGACTTGTCTGTTTAACAGTCTGGCTGCACCAAATTTCTTTAGAATGGACATTGTCCTTTTTTTTAAAACCAACATGTTTTGTCGGTAAGTATGTGTATTATGGTATTGTTTAAAAATAAAATTTCCTGTCACTCTCACATCTTCAGAAATAAAAAAGAAGTAATACTAAAATTCCAGTTTCTTCATATTCAGTAAAATAAGAAACCAGAGTCAGTCTGCGATAACAGGCAGAAATCTAACTTCCATCTCTATTACTCAAATGGCACAGGGCCATCTACAGCCTTTACAAAAATAGGCCTGCACATATATGATGTGATTTCAAGAACAAGCTTGGAGACTTCCCGACTTCTTGGGGGCAGAAAGGAATATTCTAGTAGGAATAGCATAAAGCATTCATTCTGTGTTTTGGAAAGCGGTATATTCTATCTAGTGCCTAAGGCACTCCCTGCTAGTATGCATAAGGTGTGCAGAGAAGCCTTGTCAGTCTTGTAGTGGCAAAGCCCTTTTGCCAAACCAAACTTTACATCAAAGGCAGTAAATAATAAAATCAAGAGCAGCATGCCTCTGTAGCTGTGACTATGTAGTGTACAAGGGGCAGGAGGAGGGGGAAGGGATGGGGTTGAGCCTCAATACTATTAATGCACCAGAGGTGCTGGATAAGTTATGTTATAGGAAAAAATGACCTATCATTTCAGGAAATGCTCTGAAGTCTCATGGCATGTTTACTTCAAGTACAATCAGCTTGTCCTTTCATCTGGTGGCCTATTATGGCATTTTCATCTTACTCCTGGTCTTGCTTGGCAGACTGCATAATCAGGAAACGACTGGGGTGCTTGCGCCATGAGAACGGGGGGACTTATTGAGCCTTTGATTTCTCCTGTTTCTTGACTGATTCATGCCGTATTGACTCCCAGGTACTCCCCAAATACAGTTCCACAGCTGCCTGGTACACTGGCCATGAGTGTCTGCCCCTGGCCATCCCCTTGACCTCTGCACTTACTGTTCCTTTGTCAGAAAGTCAGTGGTCAACAGCTCAGCTTCTATTACTGAGAGGCTGTCTTTTTTCCAGACTTTTATATCATTGCTGCAGTGATATAAAATACATTTTTTATTTTTACTTAAGTGAGAGTCAAGGAGGCAGAGATAGACTCCCACTTGTGCCCAACCGGGATCCACCCAGCAAGCCTCCTACCGGGTGATGTTCTGCCTGTCCTGGCCGCTGCTCTGTTGCTCGGCAACTGAGCTATGTTAGCATCTGAGGTGAGGCCATGGAGCCAACCTCAGTACCCGGGAACAAATTTCCTAAACAGGAGGGTGGGGGTGGGGGTGGGGTGGGTGGAGAAGCAGATCGTCACTTCTTCTATATGCCCTGACTGGGAATTGAACGCAGGACTTCCACACACCAGGCTGATGCTCTACCACTGAGCTAACCAGACAGGGCCTAAAATGCATCTTTTTTAAACTAGAAAGAGTTAAGGTTCTTCCCTAAAACACTATGGTACTTAATATGCTACATTTATTTTCAAGGACACCGATTTTTAATATCCAATCTTTCACTGATTCATTCAACAAAAGTGTCTTGAATGCCTACTCTGTGAGAAGCACTGTCCTTAACATTGGGGTATAACAATGAATCAGGCAGATAAATTCTTTTCCTCCATGGCAGTAACATTCCAATAGGAGAAGTCAGAAAAACAAACAAAGCAAACAGAGGAACACAAGTAAATGAGGACCACAAGATGGTGATGAGTATGCTGAAGAAAATTAAACAGGATGGGGTGATGGAGATGAGGGACCAGGGAGAGGGGCTATTTTACATGAACTAACCAGAGAACTTCTACCTGTGGAGGTGACATCTGAGCTCAGTGAGACTTAGAGCGTTCCTTTGAGCTTGTCACCCACACCAGGAAATACCAAAAATATGAAGAAAGTGCGTAAAATATCTTTTTATTTGTCTGCATTTATTTGGCTTAATTTCCACTAAAAGCTAAGCTTCATGGCAGAGAGCCACATACATTTCTAATTAAGTACAAGGAGTCTTATTAGAGAAATATTTGTTTCATGTAGCTGGGTAAAATACTCCAGATGGTATCTGGCCATTTACACAGAGCTTCATGTCAAATTGAAAATCATTAATTAAGATTCAGCTTATTCGGCATACACAGGGTTGAAAAAAGAAAAATAAATGGTCAAGCCAATCCCAACCCTCCACAAAAGTTTCAAGCAGACAAGGTTTGGCTTTATGGATGCTTCTACTCTCCTTCCAGAATTCTCTTATTATCATTCACCACCAATATACCCAGTCTTCATACTTTACAGTTTAGCAATTCTGAACCTAACCAGGTAGTGGAAAGGATCTTCCCTAAAAAGAATCTAAGGAATCCTCCTTTTAACCTAAAAGCAATTTCAACAGATGATCTGTTTTAAATTGAGTAAGCCATCCATCATAAAATTCTTGAAACCAATTTAAGAATTCAACAAAATTTCTTGTGCCTAATAACACCCTTGCTCAGCTGCAGAGGCAAGCTAAGAAGATAATATGTGAAATAGAGCAATTCTGAAATCTTTGCATTTTCTGATGTGTGTTATGGGATAACACAATGAAAGAATTGCTTTGACCCTGTCAAGTGGAACCTCAAGGACAAAGATTTTATCATTTCTTTTCCTGGAAAATTGATGTAAAGATTCAATTTACTTGGAGAGTCAAGGACTTCAGCAACTAAAAAAAAGATGGATTGATTTTTCAAATATGTGTTATGTAATTAAGTTCCAATTTGATAAAAGAGCTGATCTAAAAGTGGTGACCATTCTGAAATGTTCCTCAGTGTGAAACAATTACCTGTAATAGTTTTAGAAAAAAAAATGCTTAAGTGTACTTTCTTTATGTAAGTCAGGTGTTGTGTTTCCATATTAATATTCTCACTCTTATTCTTAAAAAAGAAATGATAGATGTAGTGTTAGCACACTCCTTTTATTATTTTGTACGTGCCACATATTGCCTTATGTTGTAGTTCTGGGGTAAACAACCCTGTAGCAGCTGCTGCTGGTGCCATCCCGTAGCCCTGCAATGATCGCTGTTTCTGAGAAGGCTGCCACTTCCTGTGCCAGCACCTGTGACTCCGCAGAGCGCTCTCCGGCCACGGCACAGGCCTGCACTGCACATGGTGCTGGTTGTAAACGCCACTGATTTCGTTCGTCAGAAGGATCGCTTGCCAATGACAGAAAGGCAATAGGTGCTCCAATTCCTCTTCCGTCTGGCATGTTCTGTGTCATCTTCCAGAGACTCCCTGGGGGGATTGAGACCCAGGTACCCACTGAAGTCATGTGTTCATTAATAATATACTCTAACGTCTTTCTTTTCCTGCCCTTTCCCAACTCCATTCTCTCACCAGTGTTTCTTGGGATAACCTCCCAAATAAATTATTTGCATTGAAATCATTTCCTAAAGCGTCTACTCTCAGGAATTACAACCTAAGGTAATCTATCTTAAGTGCAAGACTTCTTTTTTTCATTCCTTATAATACCTAATGCAGTGTTTTTTTTTTACATAAAACATGGTATTGATGATGAAGAAGAAAGCATCTAACGCCGATTTAGCACATGCTCTGTCATACGCTGCACTACACGTTATACCCTATTGACTCTTTCAACAGACTTGTGAACTACTACTAAAGACAAAGACTTTATTTGGTTCACTGTTTCACTGTCAAGATTCAGCTCCTAGAATAGTACCTAAAACATAACACACTCATTGAATACCTGTTGCATAAACCCAATTTTAGAGATGATATAGTAGTGACTTAGAAAGGTAAGTAACCTGCTCATGGTTCTGCAGCTGTAAATGGCACGGTTGATTTCAGAGTTCAAGCTCTTGACTCCACACTATATTCCAGGAGGACCTGGATGAGGAAGAGGAGTACGGAGTCCACTTAATGAATATTTATTTTCTCTGAGCTTGCAAAAAAATTAAGTAATATGTGGGGTTGCTAACATAGGTGCTGTCACATACACACAAAAATCTACATTATTTGCATCTTCATTTACTGATTATAGTTGTCATAATCCTTCCAGCTACCTGCATCCTTCCCCTAATCTTTCTCCCTTCATCTCCTGAAGTCAAGGCATGTGTCTCCCCTCTTGTGTGGTAAGACGATTCTGATGTTTAATTGGGGGATTAGCATGCGTTATGATTGCTGACAAATGTCCTGCTTGTCTAATCACTGTTTCTTAGATCAAAAGTTAGGAAGGCAGAGTAACCAGCTTGTTAATGCTGGGTAAAGAAGTAAATCTCTCTTTTTTTAAAAAAATTATTATTATTATTATTATTATTGTCATTAAAAAAGATAGTGATATGGAGGGAAGCAGGTAGCAAGGGTCCTAAAGGCAATATTTATTTTCTGCTTCAAAATAAATTAGGAACATCTAGTACTTGAAAAAATTTTGCCAGTTATTAATATACATTGTTTAGCTATCTGTATCTGATTTCTCTAAGTTAATGATTTTGCTGGTTCATCAGCTAGAAACCTATTTATTTTGTTGAACTACTGACTTGAGATTTGTCTAAAAAAAGCACAATAAAATTACTGTTTAAACATGTAAAAAAAACCCAAAACAATAAATGATATATCAAAACAGTAAGTGTGAATTGCACAGGTGAATGAGTAATCAAAAAATATGCTAAACATCAAGCAATCTATAGAACAGGTCTTAGTGGTAATTAAAATGATGCATGTTAAAATATTAGATAGAAAAATAAATACTAAATCAATTCCCCTTTAAATATTTAAAAGGTTGAAGATTGATTTATTTTGGTGAACTAGCCATGACTGAGTGACATGCTGTAAATAATAACCTTTATTAATAAAAACTGTAACTATATTACATAATAACAATATTTAAATAACAGCTCAGAGCCACCTTGCATGCTGTGGGCAATTAGCCCTATGAGAGAAATAAAAAAGGTAATGGTAGATCCAACTCCAGTTATGTGACCCAAATTTTGGAGAGAAACAAGTGAGTACCTAGGATCCTTTGGAAGCATTAAAGTCTTTGATTTTTGAGCATCCCATCTGCTGCTACATAGCTGAGAACAATACCTTGCTTTTATATAAAAAGATTATAAGCCAAATGTGAAAATCAAAACATGCATAAAAGAATTTCTCCAGTTAATGAACTCTCATAAGACTTTAACTATAAACACATAATGATCCTTTGGTAAATAAAACTGAATATGAATTACTTAACACAAGGTTATATTTTTCACTAACACAGTCATTTTCTTCTGAAGAAAATATTCTTCAATTTCAGAGAAGTATTCTTTTTAGGAAAGAAACACCTCAATTTAAAATAAACTTATGATAACTGACATTCAACATAACCAATCTTTTTTCTTGACTCATGCTAATTGGCATTCTAAATGTATTCCAAGAAGTTAAGAAGCAATAATTAAGGAGGTACATGACTTTTTCCATAACATATCAGTAATTATTCTTTTAAATTCACTGGTTCTTATAACTGATCTCATTGGGCATTTAGATATTAAGTATCCAAATATTTCAAGGACAGCAAATTATATTATAAAGTGATTAATTTCTTACCATCCATCTACAGAGCCTTTAAAAATATAAAGGCTACCCTGGGAAAAGAAGTTCTTCAGTAGTTCCTCTCAACCATAACAAAGGAAATTCTGAATAATAATTAATATGAGAAAATACGATAGCGTTTGGAGCACGGGCATATGAAATGTGGGCCTATCTTCCACCGGTAAAGAGAAGCAGCAGCAGAAGCATAGAGAAAACAGGCTCCTAGGGGCCTGTTCAAGCTCTAAGGACAGCTCTTCTCTAAGATTAAAGAGGAGAGGGGGGCTTTGACTAGCTTTGAGGGAAAATACACATACAGTAGCAAGCCATCGGACCCTTAGTTGTGAAACATTTATTATTTTAAACCTTTATTTACTTAAGAGATTTTGGTTCTAGGATTTATTCTACAAAAAGCTACTTTGATTTTTAAAAACTCGGCAAAGATGACCTTCACAGAATATTCCTAGATATTCCTTTTGAAGAGGTTATACTGCATTTTAATTTTATATACAGAAATCCGACAATGATTATTACTTCTAAATGATGTTACAGGCTCAAATTTAAGGAAGGGATGTCATTTGCACTTTTAGTTCACTGATCAGTGGCTTCAAAATTTTATTTACAAAAAGGACAGAGTCTGAAGAGAAAGACGTAGTGGTTTTAAAAGGATTAATACTTAACATATTATTACTAGGAGAGCAAAAGACATGTATGCCTACGCTTGTGAGTAAGGTTCGCTCTCTCATGTTACTGAGCTGTAGACGTGCCCATGATTATGCAGTCATCACTGCAGAGCAGGCAGTCAGCTGTGGAAGATGTGCTGTTAAAACAGAAGCTATGTATTTCCCAATCACCTCTCTGGAAGAAGAATTTCTTGCTAAAGCAGACTTTCTTTTTTTCTTCTGTTTTTTTTTTTTTTTTTTTTTTCAAACCTACACTGACATCAGATTAAAAAAAAAAAGAAAACAACTCTTTGCGCAGAAGTGAAAAATCTAAGACTCTCCGTCTGGCGCACTGCCTTTACCATTCACCTTTCTTTACATAGTTCAGTAGAGGGGAAATAGCACAAGGCAATGAAAGGTGAAATCTCTCTCTACCTCAAAAGGACTTGCCATATTGGCGGTAAAAAGAGATTCACTGTTAATACTGAAAACTGTGAAAACTAAATAGACACAATAGGGAAAGTCTTCAGAGAATTCATTTTTAAATGGCTTGTCCTTTTATTTTCTTTGGGGTGGGGTGGAGGATATGGAGCCAAATGCTTTTGAAAGCCTAAATCTAATTATTCAGTGGTTTCTGATTTTTCCTGATGTTTCTTTCCCTACTCTAGTCTCATTACTTAAAATGAGCCCAATTTGTTTGGCATTATTAAATCTGATAAATTAACCTAAATCCTCTAAAATTACTTTTACTACTACTTAGTGGGAAGCTTATTAAATTAATACACAATAATATTTAATTGTGATAGGGTATATAAATGTACACTAGTAAAACTGAAAATATTTTAAATGTATGTATTTTTTTGATTTTTGAGTTTCTAAATGCTTCAGCAGATTTTCTTAGATTTTACTCTCAATCTAAAATGTTGATTTATTAAATATATGAACATGGTGTAAAAGGCAAAAATAGCAGTTGGAATCATATACCTATGAAACATAATGGTTCCAAGAAATGTTTGCTGATATAATTACAGGGCCCGTACGTTACAGTTCCTTGTGAGAGCAATCAAGGAGGAAGGGCTGTAGGAGACGGACTGTCCCATCTCCGCCCCCTTCTATGCATACGAAGGCAAAATGTTTCTGCGATGACCACTCAAAAGAGGACCAAGTCTAGGGTGAAGAGGGGATCAAAGCTGGGAGCTCACAGTTGTGAAATTTCATTCTCTATTTCCTTATATTTATATACCTACAAAGCCTGGATTTATATACTAAATTCTTCCTGAAAATAGTGCTCAAACAACTGCATGCATATTCCATGAGAAAAGCCATTTATCAGAAAAGTCTGTTCATTCTACTTGTAAAACAGACCTTGAATCCATTCACTTTTATCCATCTCCACATGGCCACTGTCATCTCTCTTTGCACTGCAGCAACTGTCCCCTTACTGGTCATTTTTCCACTCCTGCCATAATCCATTCTGCATACAACAGCCAAAGTAAAAATTGAAAACTATTGCCGATCACATTTCTCTGCATAGTACTCCTCAGTAACTTCCCACTGCATTTAGAATAAAAGCCAAGAGCATTGCTACTACCTACATAGGACAGGCCACCTATTTGTTTTACTCCTCATGCATTCTCCCTGTCATCCTCATTGTATTGGTCTTCCTTCAGTTTTTTTCAACTCACCAAACTACTTCCCTGGGGAGGGCCTTAGTGGCTGTCATTTCCTCAGTTTCTCTTTCCAACTCTCCTTGTGGTTGGTTCCTTTTTATCTTTCAGGTTGGGGCTTAGGTATTTCCTTCTAAGAGTAGCCTTCTCTGATAATTCTGTGTAAAGTAGCTGGACCCCCACCCTATTCTTTTCTGTCATAGAACACTGTAAATCCCCATAGGAAATATGTTATGTCTGCGTTTCTTCATGTTTTTATGGACTACACTCCAATATGGATACAAAACCAAGTGGTAGGAGTGATTCTGTACTTATTCTGGGCTACAACCTTGTACCTAGGACAGTGCCTGGTACTGACACTCAAGGACCATTTGCTAAATGAATAAACACAAAAGAAAAAAGTGAGGTGAATAGGAGGTCTAGCAGCATCCTCATGTTCTTTTATAATTCACTTCACAGTGTTATCTATTTATGTATAATTCTGACCTGTAGTACAAACTGTTACTGCATGTTTGTCTATAAAAGGTGACTGATGAATAGGAATTAGTGCCTTATTAATAAATATTGGAAAGCTATATCCTTTTTTTGAAAAGCTTTATTTATACTAGTTTGTCAATATATTCTACCTTGACATTTTCTATTGATTGATCAAGCATCTTTTGGAATTTAGCTGTATTTATCATCGTAGTGCTGGGTAAAAAGTAAATAATGACATTTTTCCTGAGGGTTATTTATACAGCCTTTGTGGCTAGCCCTTGTAAACTCCCTCTTTCGGTTGAGCCGAGCAGTTGGTTGAACTGAGCAGAACAGTGGAACCCAAGGGACGATGCATCTGAGACTGCACCAGCTGCACTTCTAAACAGACCAGGCAGTAGCACTGACCTCAAACAGAGTCACCTGACACTGCTTTTACTCTGAAATGTGTAAGAAACTAAGACCTCTTTAGCATTTTTCAGCTATTTGTGTTAAAGAGATTTTGGGGGTTTTTTGTTTTTTTTAATTTTTATTTATTGACTTCAGAGAGAGAGGAAAGGAGAGGGAGAGACAGAAACATCAATAGGTTTCGGTATGTGCCCTGACCAAGGATGGAATTGGCAATCCTTGCATTTATGATTTTTTTAATTGAACAATTTAAACAAGTATCTTTCTACTTTATTATGTGGCAGATTTATTCCTACTCCTTATAAACATGACTTCATTCTGACATTTGTAGTTCAAAACAGACAGAATCTCTAGAACAATAAGTTTAATTTCTGTTAAAATTTAAAGTAAACTAAGGCATGGAATTCTAGATAAATATATATCTATGTGCTCAGGTCACATGATAGGTCACACATTCACATTTTACATTCATTAGAAATATAAATTTAAATAAAAGTTTATCAATGTCAACCCTATTAGAATAATTATCACTTGGTGATACACTTACTTCTTTTTGTGTCTGTCATTTTGACATACACATGTCTCTCCAACATCAAACACAAAATAACTGTATACCTTATTTAAAAGTGCAGATTCCTGGGACCTACCTGCAGATCATAATTTAGTGAGTCCGAGGTGGGGTCCAGGAGTCTACATTTTTTTAACAAATTCTGTAGGAGAATTGGATGCTGATGGAGAGGCAGACTGACCGAAAGAGAGTGGTCTAGTCTTTTCTCCTCAGTAGAATTTCTACCCAGCACTTTTAAAATTGTTTTACTTTATTTTTTTCTTGAAAGAGAGAGAGAAAGAGAGGCATGAAGGGAGAGAGATGAGAAGCATCAACTCGTAGTTGCGTCACATTAGTTGTTCATTGATTGCTTCTTATATATGCCTTGACCAGGAGCTCTGTCCGAGCCAGTGACCCCTTGCTCAAGCCACCGACCATGGCTCAAGCCAGTGACCTTGGGCTCAAGTCAGCTACCCCAAGTTGATCCCATGCTCAAGCCAGAGACCCCACACTCAAGTTGGTGAGCTTGTGTTCAAGCCGGAGACCTTGGGGTTTTGGACTTGGGTCCTCAGTGTCCTACGTTGACACTCTATCCACTGTGCCACCACCAGTCAGGCTCTAACCAGCACTTAAAAAATACAACTTACTGATTGATTTTAGAGAGAGAGAAAGGAAAGAAAGAGTGGCAGAAACATTGACCTGTTCCTGTATGTGCCCTAACCAGGGTTTGAACTTGCAACCTTTGTGTATTGGGATGTCATTCTAACCAACTGAGCTATCCAGCCAGGGCTACCCAACACTATACTTCAGCCCTTTACCTGGCATCTATCTCACAAGCCTCAGTAAATATTTGCTGAAAAAGTTATTCACAAAAATAGAAAGTTTATGAGAAAAATATCTAATGAAATATTTTCACTGGTATAATCTACTTTTTAAATAACTAATATTAACTAATAGTCATCTTTTTTTTTTAAAAAAAGGACTGCATTGGGGTAGGGGGGCAGGGTAGGGACACAAAGAAAACCAGATAGAAGGTGATGGAAGACAGTTTGACTTTGGGTGATGGGTATGCAACATAATCAAATGTCAAAATAACCTGGATGTTTTCTCTAAACATATGTACCCTGATTTATCAATGTCATCCCATTAAAATTAATAATAATAATAAAAAAATTAAAAAAGAATCAACCAATGAATGCATGTATGAGTGGAACAACAAATCAATGTTTCTATCTCCTCTCTCTCTCTCTCTTTCTTTATCTCTCTAAAATCAATAAATTTTTAAAAAATTAATACATATTAAAGTCCTGATACATCTCAATAAAAAAGGACTGCATTTAAGGAATATATTTATGTTTGAGTTTCTATGAACACAATGAAATTAGATACTTTAATAACTGCCATGTGGTTAGCAGCAGGTGGAATTACTGTGAAGAATGGAAAAGTGCTCTTTACTATTTGATCTGTTTTATGCAATTCCATTAAATGGTCTGAAATAAAGTGCTGGTTGTTGTCTACTGAACTCTCAACTCCAAATGTATTTAATAAAACAAATTTGATTTGTTTTGAAAGCATTATCATATCTGAAATCACTGGACTAAGTCTTTTTCTCCTTTAGCATATGGTGAAAAGATTTTTAAGTATCAAAGACAATCTTAAAATATTCAAACTGAACATGATTTATTTCAAAATGAGAGATATTTGTTAAAATAAGATTAAAGAGAAACTAGAAAGAATAGCAGAGAGGAAAAAAAACCCTCATAAACTACCCAAACAGTGTTTAGAACCCAAATGACTTCTATGCCTAAAAAAGAATCTATCACCAGCAAAAGCAAAGAGCATATTAAGCAACACACAGCATGTCTGGTTCAATGGTGGACATAAACTAGGAATTCTAGATACTAGGTAAAAGGTCATGATTATTATGAAGCTGAAAATTGAAAGATAAGTGGTTGAAGAGAGAAAACAGAATGATATCTGAAGACAGAAAGAGAAGAATGAAAGGAATAAAAGAGAGTAAAGAAAGGTATGGACTTAGAATCAGAAGATAAAAGTTCAAGGTACAGCAATGTAACCTTGGCCAACTCATGTTCAAGAAGTCTGATTTGAGATACGAAATGGTACTAAATAGTTTAAGTGTCTTGTAAATGGCCAACTATTATAATTTGGATTACCTTTACTGAGGCACAGAAATAGCATCAATAGGTAAAGAATGAGATGGAACTTGGGAGATACTGACATTTGCCATTCTATCCAGTTTCATCAGTCTGCTCAAAAGTCACCTCTCGCTGATCACTCCACACACACAGTCTGGGAAGCAGTATCACAGCTACTGACTCACCAACAATAAATAGTCATTTAAATTACACTTAAGATAATGTGACTTAAGAGGCTTCTCATCAAGAACTGGAACTCAAATTAATAGAAAAATCTAAATCTGTTCTTGTCTTCCTAATTATTTCATATATATGAGATATTTGTGGAGTGATCAGCAAGGGGTCACTGAAATGTATCTAATTCTATTTTCTTACTTTGACTAATTTGTCTTTGATTTTGCTTGTGGATGTTTATCTTGGCTTGCTATTTATTCCTTCTTTTGCAAAGTCTGAGTTAAAAATCTGTGATTTATTCTTCCAAAGCACATCACTCCCTGTCTGACATTGACCATTGCATTTTTTTCATTTAAGAGACTTAAAAAAAAAAGCTGGGGCTTGGGGGAGAGGAGGAAAAGAGGTGAAGTCATACCACACTTATTCAGCTTCACACAGGAATTATACAAAGGAAGAGGTCTGGACTGCTCAAGTGAGTTGAGGATGGTGGCTACCTTTGAACAGAGGGGCTGTTACTATGCTACCATGTAACACAGTCAAGGAGTCTTTAAGTATGGCCTGCCTTTTGATATCATAGGTGCTACCCTGTAAGACTTGAAAAACTCTGTAACCCTCTGTGCTATCCAAAATTATTTTCTCTGTAATTGACTCAGATTTGCTTCACCTCTTCCACTTTCCATGATAATCAAGGCTTTGGGAGAGGAATTATTGTCATTGTAGAATAGTAATCTAAAAATGACGTTTAAGCAAAAATGCTATCTGCCTTAAACCCTTTTTTGAAGCAGGAAAACTACCAAAGATGTTGTTTTCTTTTCTTTTCTTTTCTTTTCTTTTGTTTTTGAAACCAGGTACATATTTCCAATGTTAAAGGGCGTTTTCTTACTTTCTTCTTTTGTTTTCATACTTTCATTTTCTCCTCATTCTTTCACTAGGCACTCTTTGTTTTTGCAGACTGGCTCTGGTTACCACATCTGAGATGCAGCCCAAGGTCCTTACTGGAGGGAGGTGGGGAGTAGGCATCCCAACCACTGATATGACTGCATTTCAGACAGGCTCCTGACTTCACGAGTCTCAAGAGCTGAAATCTTTTAGTGTGTATTGTATTTCCTATAAAAGTATGAGAATGCATTCTGAACTACTGCCCTACTTATATACATTTTATCACATACTTTAATGTACTCTGTGAAGTACCTAAAATCATGTTTAAAAGGTAGGTGCCAAATGTTGGCCTAAAACATAGTACTCTTGTGATTGGAAATAAAATGTGTCTGAAAAATGTAAACCACATCAGGTGTTCTGGGAAATGAGTTGTTCTAAGGAGGTTATCATTGTCACCTGTCTGCGGAAAAGAATAGTCAGTAGACCAATAAGACGATGTGTTTTATTTTATTGTACTTTGTACATACAAGGTGCTATTAAAATAAGAAGTGTTATTTTTATGTATTACTTAAATGTCTGTATTTTTTTTATGAAAGATACAAAGTGTGCTTGAATAAGACTCTTTGGCTGGCACGAGTGAACAGAAGCCTTTAAAAATCAAGAACTCTAAAGAATGGATTGAAAAGTAATAGCTGTCCCTTTTGCATTGGCTGGAGACTTAGCAGAGGTGTATAAATATTATGGACTTGCCTTAGCTTTTCTGCAAAAACCAAACTAAAGCAAACAAAATAATCCTCTTGATTCACAAATAGACTTTAAAAGAGGCACACACACATTATCTATCTATCTATCTATCTATCTATCTATCTATCTATCTATCTATCTAT
Organism: Saccopteryx leptura; assembly: GCF_036850995.1. Classification (NCBI taxonomy): domain Eukaryota; kingdom Metazoa; phylum Chordata; class Mammalia; order Chiroptera; family Emballonuridae; genus Saccopteryx; species Saccopteryx leptura. The sequence continues at coordinate 165,295,861 of NC_089506.1, forward strand.
TATCTATCTAGATATACATATAGACATATAGATATATATACCTCATCTCAAAATATCGGAGACATCCATTTCAAAAAGTGTTGTCAGATAATAGAATACTTTCCAAAGTGACTGTTAGAAATCTTTAAGAAAGAAGATGGGTCCTGGCCAGTTGGCTCAGCAATAGAGTGTTGGCCCAGTATGTGGAAGTTCCAGGTTCGATTCCTGGTCAGTGCACACAGGAGAAGCAACCATCTGTTTCACCATCCCTTCCCCTCCCTCTTCTCTCTCTCTCTCTCTCTCTCTCTTCCTGCTGTAGCCATAGTTTAATGGTTGAGCAAGTTCGCCCAGCATGCTGAGGATGGCTCCATGACCTCACCTCAGGTGCTAAAATAGCTCAGTTGCTCAGCAGTGGAGCAGCAGTCCCACATAGGCCAAGCATAGCCCAGTAGGGGGCTTGCTGGGTAGATACCAGTAGGAGTACATGCAGGAGTCCGTCTCTCTGCCTCCCCGCATCTCACTTAATAAAGAACTTAAAAAAAAAAAGAAAGAAGATAAATGTGCTTTTACGGTTTGCCTTAGAACCATTTTATACCCTAGTATTTTAGACATAATGATAAAATAAAAGGTATATCAAAAAAATTGCATAATTTTTTTCTTAGACATTTTTGCAAGGTATAAACACATGAGCTGGCATACAGTACCATTTTCCAATTACTAAGCCAAAGAGAAATGTTAGGTCACATATCTGAATAGAAATGCCAGCAGGGTTTGTCCAATAGGTTCACACTATCTCACTCCACAGTTCAGATTGAAGAAAGGAAGATGCAATGGAGGGGAAGCTAAGATTGTATCACCATAGCAACATGAGGGGGTAGAGGAAGGCAGGGAAAAGCATATCACCTGGTAATCATTTAGGAGAACTGTTTGCAAGTTCAAGAAATCCTAGAGGATCTGGGTAGGATTGGAGATGCTGCTATAGATAAGAGTTCAGTAACACACAGAAATTTAATTGAGAATTCTCTTTTCTACTTGTAACGGTCATATTGTTAACACCCGTATATTAATAATACTGTAGCTCATACTAGTTTTTTTGCTGTATTTCATCTACTCCACATAAAACTTATTTTTATGCCCTAACTGTACATACCATAGTTATTAAGAAAAGCTGCATTGATAATATCCTTTTAGTTTGTGTTAAATTGCACTACTGGGTGAGTTTGAAAATGAGTTTGATTTTTTTCCAAGGCAATATTTTATAATCTTTCATTAAGGCATCTTGTAGCTGCAATGTTTATATAACTGTCTATTTTATACTCTTAAATCTATTCAAATTCTTAATAGCTTAAAAAGTCAAAGTGTTAATGCTTTACTAAGATTTATTTGTTTTGTGTGGCAAGATTGTTCAGCTTCTTGTTGAATGGGGTCAAAGAAGCTTGTGAGTCACTTAATTTACTATTTATTTCTTCTAAAATTATCCCCAGCGGCTGAGAAGCCTCTTAAGTTCTCTGCTTTCCTTCTGCCTTCTGGCTAACGACTCCTCCCACCTTGCGCCACCTTCCACCTTGGCAGATCTAACAAGTATTCTTTTGTCCTATTTTGCTCGGATTCGAAGCTATTGATGACTCTGTGTTAGAAGGATGACTGATGTGTTACACAAAGGCCCCTGTGTAGGTGAAGCCTAGAGATGTACTAAGCAGCCCATTATTTTCACTGTACAGTGATCTGCTTGTGGAGTTGTCTGAAAACATTTCCAAGGGACAAGACATCTGAGCCTTCATTTCTGTTTTATATTGACTTTTGACTTAATATTGGACCAGTAAATCCCATGTGTAAATAGGCCAGGTGGCAAGACAACTTTTCTAAATATTTACAACGGTAAACTCTCCAGGTTACGAATTGCAGCAGAAACAAGGTGATTAACTTTACTCATTATGACCTTGTCTTTAACATTTATTTTTGTATAATATTAAGTGGGTTAGTATAGGGGTTTAACTACAATGTTTGTGAAACAACCAAGAATCATCTGAACATAAATAGGCTGAGAAACTCAGTCACCAATCGGTGAAGCAGGGATGCAAATCAGTCCCGTTTTATTGAATTCATTGTGTGCAGTGATTCTCTAGAGTACAATAAAAGGCTCAGAGGCCAGTGTTAGGCTGTGATTTTTGTCTTCTGGGAAACTCCACTTAACAGCTCTGAATATCATTAAAAGCCTGTGAGACAGTCTTTCAAAGGCTGCTGCTGGCTATGTGGGAGCTTTCAGAAAACATATGCAGAAAGACAGCTTATAGTTACAGATATTTTTTCAGAATAAGTCCAGTGAACAAAATGCTGCCCAGCTTACTCCAACAACATATCGGTCCCTCCTAATCATGAGATGGACTTTTATCATCAGGCAATAATACTGTGAGCTCCTTGGAGGTAGAAACAGTGCCCGTACTTCTTTCTAGCCTGTGTCACCATGTGTATTTCCGGGCGAATGGCAGGTGTGCAACAAATACAATTTGAATTGAATTACAGCATGAGATCACGTACTTGTCCCCATCAGCAGAACCCCACACAATGCTCACTGGCAATGCTGAGATTACAGAGGCCACTGGCAGCACTCTGCCTAATGGTGTGCTGACTGACAGGGTAGAAAATCAAATCAAGAAGGCCAGCATGACCTCTGAGTCGGGCAGACAGGGTGCGCACTCATTGTAGCAACAAGGTCAAGATCAAAGTGACGAATGTCCAACCTTCTAATACATGGCTAGAGACCTGAACTGACCACTTCTGGTTATCTGTGCAATTTCATCAGTATCACCTGTGAGTAATGCTTTAGCTAATAGTAAACAACGAGAGAGGGGCACAGAAAACACAATCCCAGACTGCAGCAAGTTCACTAGCTTGAAAAAGTGCCCTTGACAACAGGCTTCTTGTGGATTATGCAAGCCTACTGATGAGACATGAAAACAACTGATTTATGGTGACCTGAAATGGGATTAACATAAGCCGGATGAGTGTTAGAAATTCTTTAAAGCATTCAGTGAAGTACCATTCAAAATGATGTAGCCACGCTGTTTAAAAAAAAAAAAATCCTGGGAAAACGGAGACGCTGAGATGAATCAGGTATCAAAAATCTAGAAATGAGACAGCTCATACTGAGAAAAACTATGTGGGAAAACATGATTGTAGGCATCAACCTAGTTTCTATGAATCTAAGGTGAAAAAGGGTTATTAGTCACTTAGCTGTCTTTTAGCCACATCCGTCTTCATAAATGGTAGTCAGAACCAGTAGTACTGTCTTTAAATACTAAGGACAAAAATAAATACACTGTACGTAAATATGTGTCTGAATAAATTTTACCTTTGCAAATAACTTCACTTCCAGCTATTAAAAAGTACCTGTAATTTTAAGAGAGATAGTTAGTAGGTAACTAAGGCACTGCAATTTCCATCTGCTTAGAGGTGATATATTAGTCTTTCTCCAGAGAGCTTCCAACCTGTTTTTCTCCATATGTTACCCATATGCTATATTACTATAAGCATATTATCTAGAAAACAGGCATATGCTTCACTTTTATACCTGAATAATAGTGGCCCTTCTTTATCCTCTGGTCATTATCTCTTCTGTGAATTTTGAAATATTTATAGGAATTAAATATGCAAAGAATTATTTTTTAAATTAGTTGAATGTAATCCTTATTATTCATAACACTGCAGATCTATGACCTACAAACTCATTTTCTATAATACTAAAATTCTCAGGCTTGAGTATCAGGATAGTATTATTATTTACATTTAGGTCAAAAGAAATTTGCATGAATTTTAATGCATTATCCCAAACAATGTTCTTCAGTATGTTCAGAAAGTGGAGGGTTTTCTCCTTATGCTGAATGAGTCATGGATAATCATCACCAATCATCTCCATCAACCTCCTGATACCGACAGCAGTTCATAGTTACTGAGTACAGACAATATACCAGGTTTGTGCTACAGGACATCATATGTCATTTTTTTCATTTTACCTACAAGTAAAATATAGGTAAAAAAATGTAGTAATGATGTTTACAGCTTCACTATTTTCAGGTGTACTTCATTATATTCTCAGTCACCACAAGGGTGATTCTGTGCATGTGAGGCCCTGACAATCCTGGTGATCCGTGCACATGCAGCATGAGATGACTCAATGAATGATCTGACTCAGTGCTTGCTCTCTGTCTTTAGTCTCCACCTTTTCCCCTAGCTTTCTAACTACCAGAGCCTCCACAGGCACAGAGAGTGGGTCAGGAAGGGCTATGCTGATCTGGTTTCAGTGAGTGCCTTTGGGTAGATGACTATAGCCATGAAGTATTAATGTGCATACAATTTCTCATTTCAGGCTGCTTTAGAGTAGGAAAGTCAGGGTCAGTCTCTACCCTTGGTAGATTCTCATTATTTCACGGCAGGTTTTCTGGGGGGAGGCATCACCCTGTTTCCAATACTTTCTATTTCCAATCATATAAAATTGTATAGAATAATTCTGTTCCTTTTCAGTCTCAACTACTTCACTCTCTTGCTATAGCATATCCCTTCAAATTCCAAGATTTCAAAGTCTTCTCCCAAATGATTCCATGTAGCTCTGTGAACATCTCTCTCACAGTGAGCCAATAAGGCCTTGGAGGAGAAGAGCAGGAGGACTCAACCAGCCTCGCTCAGACTCACGCAGACTTCCTTGACCATGTTTCACCTGCCTCATGCTCTTTCTCTATCACAGAAAATACTGTACTTGGACACGTATCCCTGCTTTTCGAAAGTTTGCTTCATGCCACCTTGCTTGTATGAAAGACCTATATTAGTTACTGTTTTCGTTAACCAAAAATTTCCAAACAGGATTTTTGCTTTAATGAATAAAGGTGGAAAGCAACAAACAACATTCAGCATTTGGGTTTTTTTTTTTTGTATTTTTCTGAAGCTGGAAACCGGGAGAGACAGTCAGACAGACTCCCGCATGCGCCCGACCAGGATCCAGGATCCACCTGGCACATCCACCAGGGGCGAGGCTCTGTCCACCAGGGGGCAGATGCTCCGCCCCTCTGGGGCATCGCTCTGCCACGACCAGAGCCACTCTAGCACCTGGGGCAGAGGCCAAGGAGCCACCCCCAGCGCCCGGGCCATCTTTGCTCCAATGGAGCCTTGGCTGCGGGAGGGGAAGAGAGAGACAGAGAGGAAGGGGGGGGGTGGAGAAGCAAATGGGTGCTTCTCCTGTGTGCCCTGGCCGGGAATCGAATCCGGGTCCCCCGCACGCCAGGCGGACGCTCTACCACTGAGCCAACCGGCCAGGGCCTCAGCATTTGTTTTGCAGCAAACTTTTACAAAGGCAGCTCATACCCTGGGCAGCAGGAGGGGCACCACTAAGCTCCTTCCCGGAGAACTACACAAGCACCTCAGCACCAAACCCCACAGCTTTGAACTGTTAGGAACACCTGTGCTTTCTCTCACTTTTTGTTGGCATCCATTAACTGCCTCTTTGCTTTAGGCCATTTCAATTTACAAAAAGTTTCATAGGAATGCTCTACTTTTGGATAACAGGAGACTGACAATCAATTAGTAGGGAGTAAGAACAATAGCAGAGAACATTTCTTTAAGGCGTACTATCTGTTAGGTACTGCACTAGCCACAAATAGTATTTCATTTAATTCTCACAAGCCCAGAAGTAGGAAACAGTAGTATTCTCACTGAATGGATAATGAAATTGAGGTTTAGAAACAAATAACTTTCTCAAGATTACAAAGCTAGTAAGTGGGAGAGCTGTTATTTGACTCTAGGTAGTCGGACTCTGGAACTCTTGCTATTATTACTCATAAAATGAATTTTTACAATAAATTTCATTTATCCCTGTGATGAGTACTCACTACGTTTCAGGCACTGTGTAATTACACAAAAAATAGTAAGGCATGGCCCAACCATCCAGTAATCCCTTGTTTTGGAGGACAGTGATAAGTGAGACACTGAGGGCACGCAAGGTGACAAGGAGGCACAGTGCAGAGAGGGGAGGACACTGCCTGGGAGCCCCAGGGAAGGCTTGCTAAGCAGGGTACTGATGTTCAAGGGCATTTTAAGAAATGGAAAGACTTTGGTGGACAAGGATAGGGTCCCTTCTCCAAAGTACTTGCTAACACAGGGCGATGGGAAACAGAACTGCCTGTTTGGGAAAATGGAGTGATCATTTCACCGAACATGTAATTCAAACTGTTATGCTGTACACTTTATACAGTGAGTCATTTCAATTATATGTCAAGTAAACTAGACAAGAAATGGAGCAGTTGGAGGGTACAGACAGAAGAGTAGCATGACCTCATCTGGACAAGTGGTAGAGCCACTAGAGAAGGATCTGAAACTGCTAAGGGTGTTAGCTGTTTTCTGTGGACAAAGGTTTTTAAACTGTGAAGGCACACAATTTGATTTGTATTTTAAAGGGCAGCGGTTCTCAAACCTGGCTGCACATTAGAATAATCAGGGGATCTTTTAAAGAAATACTGGAGCCTCGCCCTGGCCAGTTGGCTTAGTGGTAGAGCGTCAGCCTGGCGTGCAGGAGTCCCGGGTTTGATTCCAGGCCAGGGCACACAGGAGAAGCGCCCATCTGCTTCTCCACCCCTCCCCCTCTCCTTCCTCTCTGTCTCTCTCTTCCCCTCCTGCAGCCGAGGCTCCATTGGAGCAAAGATGGCCCGGGTGCTGAGGATGGCTCTGTGGCCTCTGCCTCAGGCACTAGAATGGCTCTGGATGCAACAGAGCGACGACCCAGAGGGGCAGAGCATCACCCCCTGGTGGGCATGCCGGGTGGATCCCGGTTGGGCGCATGCGGGAGTCTGTCTGACTGCCTTCCCATTTCCAGCTTCGGAAAAATGCAAAAAAAAAAAAAAAAAAAAAGAAAAGAAAAGAAAGAAATACTGGAGCCTCATCCTCATCCCACAGAATCAAATTCTATTCATCTGAGAGAGGGCCTGGGCAACAGTATCTGTAAAAGGTCCCAAGATGATTCAAACATGCAGCAAAGGCTGAGAACCACAGCGTCTCAGGTTCTGTGTCTAATTTATGAAGTAAAAAATATACGTTTAGTAAACATTTGCCACATAAACAGCAAAACATAGCCACCAATTCAGAGATTTCGCCTATGATATGATTCTAAATAAGGTCTCAAACAAAATTATTGCCAAATCAGGTGAAAAAAATCCCACTGTTGCTGTGATTGCTTACTGAACATAGTAAGGGTTTGCTGGCAAGATGCATGCCCGCATGCTGAGGGGTGACATTACAGCACTAGGTGATGAGACAGTGTGGAAAAGCCATGACACTGAAAGGGGTAAAAAGAAACTCAGCCACATCTTTAAAACCCCCTTTCTTTAAAATTCCATAATTCTGTATATCCTCTTTGGAGAAGTATCTATTCAAAGCTTTAGCCCATTTTTAAATTAGATTGTTTGGGTTGTTTTGTTTTTTGAGTTTTCTGAGTTCTTTATAAAATTTGATATCAATCCCTTATCAGATGTGAATTGGTGAGCATGTTCTTCCATTCAGTGGGCTGTCTTTTCATTTTGCTGATGATATTTTTTGATGTGCAGAAACTTTTTAGTTTAATATAGTCCCATTTGTTCATTTTTCTCTTTTGTTTCCCTTACCCAGGGAGATAAATCAGAAAAAAATATTGCTACAAGAAATGTCTGAGATTTTACTGCCTACGTTTTCTTCTAGGATTTTTATGGTTTTGCATCTAATAATAATAATGTCACTAATCACCAAAAAAATGCAAATTAAAACTACAATGAACTATCATGTCACACCTGTCAGAATGGCTATCATCAATAAATCAACAAACAACAAGTGCTGGTGAGGGTGTGGAGAAAAGGGAACCCTTGTTCCCTGTTGGTGGGAATGCAGACTGGTGCAGTCACTTTGGAAATCAATATGGAGTTAGCTCAAAAAATTAAAAATAGAACTGCCTTATGATCCAGCAATTCTACTTATGTGGGTGGAGTGCAGAGTGCATTTAACAGCTGTGGCTGATGCAATGCTGTGAGAACACTCCAGCTCCCAGAACCCTCCTGAGCACACCCAGGAAGGGAGCTTGCCCGCTATAAGGAAGTGACTCAGTGCCAACCACGCAGCTCCCTGATCTTTTCAGCTATTGGCTTTGAGGAACACGCTGTAACACCCTATAGGCTAAACCTGTGTATATAAGCTAGCTTACTTCCTGAATAAAGCGAATCTGCGTCACTGAACCTGGTCTCTGGAGTTGGGTCTCTGCGTCTCTGTAGTCCTCACCTCCAGTGGGCCTTGTCCACATACTGGCTCCTCGAACAGGGACCTAACTGGCATCCAAGGGACGGGTGAGTGACCCTCTGCAATGGGAAACCTTCTCCCTTACTCCCGAGCCCAGCAAGCTCGAGCCCTCTATGACCTATTGCAGAGTAGGCAAGTTAAAGTTAGTGAAAAGGATCTTTGTACCTACTGGGAAATCCTCTCAGGTTTCAACCCTTGGCTCCGGGACGCATCTCTTTGGGACCCTGATACTTGGGCCCGAGCTTTCTGGCGTGTCCATTTGGCCAAAGTACATAAAGGACAAACCTTCCCTCTTGGTCTCATTCTTGCCCTGCTAGTGATATGCGCCTGCCTGACCAGTGCTCCTCCTGGGGACCCTCCGCCAGTGCCAAAGATATTACAGGATATCCCTCTTTCTGGGGAGCCCCCACCTTCCTATTCACCCCCCTCCACTGAGGAGGAAAGTAGTTTAGCCTCCGAGTTTGATGAACTTGCAGCCGAGCATGCAGAGACAAAACTAGATACATTAGAAACTGCGCCATCAGCTCCACCACCCGAAGAAGCAGAAGTCACTACTTCCACATTCCCTGCTGGGGCTCAATGCCTCACCCCAGCCTCTCAGACACCATTTTCTACCCCAGCTTTAACTCCAACACGTGTTCCCCCCTCATTTGTCTGTCTATCTGTCTTGTCTATTTATCTGTATCTCTCGCTCTCTCTCTCCCCTTCTCCTCTTTCTGAAATGATGCTGGAAGGACCCAGCCGTGGAACAGTGGCAGGGATCACACCATCTTCTAACACAAGGGAGAGGTTATGCTTGTGTTTTTCAGCCAATTTGGATCCCAGGAATCCCCCAACCTGCTTGACAGGGTTTCTTGGGCACCCACTAAGTGGTTCAGTCTTCACCTGTCCAAAGCCACAGCCCTGGCCTTCTCCACACAGACTACACCTGAGGGGAGGAGGTCCTCAGCGCTCCAGAAGAAGACCTTGTGGCCAGCGTGCACGCCCCATCACCTGGGGGGATGTGGAGGCTTTGGCGGGGCAGGTCCAGAGAATGGCCCTTGATGGGCCCCCAGGCCCTGGTGCTCTGTTCTTGCTTGTGTGTGCTATAGTGACCACTGACTCCCAGACGCGGGCAGACCCCCACGTCTGGACGGCTATTTCCCACCCTGGCATAATTATGCCTGTTCAAGTTAATAGCCCACAGTTTCCAGCAGTATATTCCAGTAACTGCTCCCTTAGTCTCCCTTGTGACAATAGTGGCCAGGAATCCCAACAGTGGAACGGCACTATATGGGGTAACCTCAGTGACCCAATGCTACTTAAGTTTACTCTGAATAATAACACCGTCCCCTCAGAGGGGTGGGTCCTCCTTCGAAATCATACTACAGGGGAATTTGCTGAAAATGGTACTACCAATTAAGGCTCAGTACTTGGCCTACAAGCCCTCCTCCCCCTAGCTACCAACAGCTGGGCCCATCCCGCTAACCTTGCCTTTCCAGGGTCACCTCTTTGCCTGTTCCTGTATGATGAACATCTAAGAACACTCCCGAGAGAAGGAATTCCCTGGAGAGACTGCCGCATTGCCTCTGGCCTGGATGCACAGACCATCAACCTCAGAGTTTGGCATCAGAAGCTGAGAGACAGAATGCAACCAAATGCAGTATGCAGCCTGCAGCAAGCCATCCATTCCGTGTTTGGATGCTGGGACCTTTGTGGGAAGGGGGCGTGCATGGACCTACGTCCATTTTTTACAATCAAAATGGAACTGTGTTTAACGGCACCTGGAAGGTCTCTGTAACACAATGGGAGGGAAATGACATCCCGACCCCTAGGTGGAATCCCCTGTTTAAGACCCTGTTCTATTTCCTAACTAGTCAAACATTACAGATGCTTGCCTCATTGTTTAATCCAGCTAGTCTATTAGCATATAGTATAATAGGTATTATAGTTGTTTTAGTTCTACTAGGGTTCTGTTGCATAATGCGTAGCATTCAGAAGCTACAACAACAGCAAGCTGTCATTCATCAAGTTCAATTGGCCTTAATTAAAAGAGAAGGGGGAGCTGTGGGTGAAGTGCAGAGTGCATTCCTAGCAGCTGTGACTGATGCAATGGTGTGAGGATACTCCAGCTCCCAGAACCCTCCTGGGCACACCCAGGAAGGGAGCTCACCCGCTATAAGGAAGTGACTCAGCGGCAACCATGCAGCTCCCTGATCTTTTCAGCCATTGGCTATGAAGGACACACTGTAACATCCTATTGGCTGAACTCATGTATATAAGCTAGCTTACTTCCTGAATAAAGCGGATCTGCGTCACTGAACCTGGTCCCCAGAGTCGGGTCTTTGAGTCTCCATCGTCCTCACCCCAATGGGACTTGTCCATATACTTATGAGAATTTATCTGAAAAAATATATGCACCCTGATGTTCACTGCAGCTTTATTTACAATAGTCAAGATTTGGAAGCAGCCCTAGTGGCCAGCAGTAGATGAGTGGATAAAGAAGCTATGGTACATTTACACTGTGGAATATTATATGGCCATAAAAAGAAGGAAATCTTACCCTTTGTGACAGCATGGATAGACCTGGAGAGCATTATGCTAAGTGAATAAGCCAATCAGAAAAGACAAATACCATATGCTTTCACTCATATGTGGAATCTAATGAACAAAGTGAACTAACAAGCAAAATAGAGACAGACTCACAGAGAGCAGGCTGACAGCTGTCAGGGGAAGTGGGGCTAAGGAAGGAGGGTGGGGGACTGAGCAAAAAAGGACAAAGAGAGAGAGAGAGAGAGAGAGAGAGAGAGAGAGAGAAATGTATGAACACAGTGATTGCCAGTGGAGGGGTGGAGGTAGAGGAAGGGATGGGATGAATAAATGATGATGGACAAAGACTTGACTTGGAGGAATGAACACACAATATATAATACTTGGGAGAGTGAACACAGAATATCATTGATGGGTTTACAGAGATATACTGTAGAATAAGGCACCTGAAACCTGTATAATTTTGTTAACCATTGTTACCCCAATACATTCAATTTAAAAAAGTTCTATGATCCTCTATCAATTCATATTAGGTGACAATAGTTAAAAATTAATTATATCTTTACACTATTCTATAGATTCCTGACTAAACTCTGCCACAGAAATTTCAGAACAGTCTTAGCTGAGTTATGTAATGGAAGTACCTGCAGTAGTGAAAGTTATTCCAGTTCTTGGGTAGAATGATGGATGCTCCACAGTTTCTGCAGATGCAAAGCCACTAGGGACCTGGCTGCAAGCATATATTTTTATAGACACCTCAGCTAATGTAAAAGTCCTAATGCAAACTTCAGTGCTTGGTAATATTAAATAGGTTTGGGATGCTTCCCCAGAGAGTTTTAGTTCCATTAGCACAAGACTTGGTGGCTGAGAAAGGATATAATCCTGATCCCATGCTAGAGATATAGAAAGAGAAATACTTTCCTGTCTTCAAGTTAGCGCTCACATTTCAAAAGATAAGAACCTTTCAGTGTTGATAGGACTAAAGAATTCAAGGGGAATCTAATTCAGCACCTTACACATACCCTCTTCCCCCAAAAGAGCTCAAGTGGCAGAATACAGCTAAATTATCTCTGCTGCTGGAAGAGAAGAAGACAGTCTGCGGGCCTCATTCAGTCATGACTGTAAATCCTGTTACTGAACTACTGACCCATGGCCCTTGGCAGTTCTGACCGTTGCCTCTCAAATGGCTAAGAGTTGCAGCTGCATGTGAAAATGTCTGCTGTCAACTCAAAAGGGCCACAATAGTCACTGCCTATGGGAGGCCACTGTACACAGACGTTCCTGTGTGGAGCTTCTATCACATGGCACAGGGCTATTATCTGAATATAAGCAACACCAGCCAATCTCCTGAACTCCCTCCTAATATTCCCTCAGAAAGACTGTCTCCATCGCCATGGTCCCTCAAATCACATAAGATAGGCTCTAAGAGAACAAATAAAACTGTCTTCTTGGAGAGCTCAGAGAAGACAGGGAGGGATTTCCATGGGCATTTAGGACTCCCCAGAGGCAAGGCCCACCGCCGTTTTCCCCTCATCGCCACCCATTCCAGACCACCACCTCTTTGTCAAGGATATTTCTGCAACATTTCCTCTGCCATCCCTTCCCCTTCCTCCCTAACTTCCACAGTCCTGGTTTGGAACCTCATCATTCAAAAAAAAATTTTTTAACCCAATGCAGTCCAACCATTCTAATTGATCTTCCTGTTTCCAGTATATTTTCTCCTTAATCTATCCTCTATTCTAGTGGTCAGGAAACTATGACCAAGGGACAAATCCTGACTGCTTCTGATTTTGTATATAATGTTTTTAATCAGAACAGACTCACATTCATTCATTTATGATTTATGGCCACTTTCATGTTACAATGGTGAAAGAGACTGTATAGCCCACAAAATGGGAATTACTTACAATCTGGCCCTTTATAGAAAAAGTGCACCAACCAAACTACTGCTGGGAGGATTATGATCAAAGGTAAATCTCTGAGCACACTGCTTCCATGCTTATAAGACTTTTGTGGCTACATTTGGTGCTCAGGAACCAACCTGCAGTTGCCAAATGTAGTATTTCTGGTCACATCAAATGAACTCCGGGTCTGGAAGGGCCCTTGCATATAAATGCTAACTCTGTCCTTCTGTGCCCATGCTGTGTGTCTTGCACATCACACCCGGCATTATACTTATCCTCTTAGGTTCAGTTAAATGTCACCTTTACCATGCAGCCGCCTTTTCTCCTCTCAGTGGTCAGATCCTCCCTACACACCTTCTTTATTTCCATAGCACTTGATAGAGTTTTTATTTTGCATTTACTAAGTTTTTCATTCATTCATCTCTGGAATTGGTTTAAATATATCAGGATTAAGCCTCCAAATGAACTTAATGAAGATTTTATGACCTTATTCATACTGAGGTTACTGTTACTTCAAAATAGTTTGACAATTTCTCTTAGATTTCTGTCTTCAGAATCTCTTTATATTCATACAAGAAAAGCAGTCTTAACAGTTTTCAGTTACACTGCATTTTATGTTAAGTGACAATTAACTCTCTAGCTTCATCCCCAAGCTTATTCTAAAGGAGTTTTAATCTTTTCCAAAAATTAAATTTGCCCTTAAAAGAAAAAAAATTTACTAATGATGGTGAATGCTAAATAATTTATAGTAGACTTTTAATGTAATTTGAAAAAGAGGAATTTCAAAAACATTTTGAGCAGTGACAGCTCTATTGAAATAAATGCTTTCAGGCTTTGATGGGAATGCTCCATGGCCCAGAATGTGTTTTTATTTAATTAAATAAATGGCATATGTAAAGGATAGAATGAATACTCAATAAATGGTTAACCACATTTTAAAAAAACTGGATTCAGGTGGATAACAGATTTAAGTATAAAAAACAAAGTCAAAACTTTAGGAGAAAATGATCTTTATAAATTTTGAATAGGAAAGGCCTCTAAAAGGCAAAATACAAGAAACAAAACAAAGCAAAAGGTGATAAATACAATTACATTAAAGTGAAAACATTTTTCAAGATAATACCATAAACAAAGTAAAGCCATAGAGTTGGAGAAGTTATTTGCGAAACATATAACTGACAAAACTTAAAATCCAGACTGTCTAAGAATGACTATAAATCAATAGGATAGAAGTAATCTCTTAAACAAGAAAAAAAAAGAGATATGAACAGGTAATAAAAAAAAAAAAAAGATGAAACTTGAAGGTCCAATAAACATATCTAAAAATTTTCTACCTCATTAGAAATCAAGTAAATACAAATTAAAGTCATAATGAGATACCATTTCATACCAATCAGATCGGCAAACATTAAAGCTGGCAACACCAAGTGTTGACAGAGATGTTGAGCAAAGAGAGAAATCTTATACCTGATGGTGGCAGTGTAAATTAGCACAACTTTGGAGAAAAAATTGGCAACATCTAGTGAAAGTTGATGAAGCACTCTTACATTTATTCTTAGATACAAAGAGATATATATGAGGCCATTCATGGTGGCACTGTTTGTAACAGAAAAGTAAAAATCACCTAAATATCCATCAACTCGAGAAAGGAAAGTTAAGTTTGGATTGTTTATAGAATGGTGAAAAGAGATGAATTAGGACATATACCAACATGGATAAGTCTCAAAAGCATAATGCTGAACAACAACAAGGAAATCAAGAAGCGAAAATGTATATAGTTAAGTACCATTTTATATGAAATTTTAAAGCCTGCAAAAAGATTATCTATATTGTGCAGAGATAACCTATAAATGAAGCCAAAGTATATAGATGTGTATGGGATGATAAATACCAAAATCAGGAAACTGGTTACTTTTAGAGGAGAAAGGCAAGTATTAATTAGGGACTTTTATGTACCTGTAATCATTTTGTTTTTCAGGCTAAGGTGTACTGATGTTTGTATACTATTTTCTATGCTTTCTTTAATATCTGGAATTTTCACAACCACTTATTTAAAGACAATTATTATTTTTATTTTATTTCATATTATGTGAGAGGCAGGGAGGCAGACAGACATACTCCCACATACACCCTGACTAGGATCCACCCAGCAGGTCCCCTACAGGGCAATGCTCTGCCATTGGGGACCAGAGCTCTGTTGCTTGGCAACTGAGCTATTTTAGTGCTTGAGGCAGAGGCCATGGGGCCATCCTCAGTGCCCGAGGCCAACTTGCTCCAACTGAGCCATGGCTGCAGGAGTTGGGAGAGAGAGAAAGAGGAGGAGAAGGGGTGGAGGAGCAGATGGTTACTTCTCTTGTGTGTCCTGACCTACAATCAAACCCGAGACTTCCATATGCCAGGATGATGCTCTACTGCTGAGCCATCTGGCCAGGGCCAAACACAATTATTTTTGGAGAAAGTTGCTATAATAGGTACCTCCATAATGATAAATCTAACAGCCAGACATAGTTTAGTCTCTGATAAGAAACTGGTGTAATTTTAAGCTCCTCAGACAGTGTTATCAGTTCTAGAATTAGAATTAACCTTAATGTTTGTCCAGTCTAACCCTCTCCTATTTACAAATAAGAAATGGCAGGGAGAACTCAGTCACTTGGTATTATCCGACTGGGTACTGATAGGGTTAGGAGAGTTGGGTTTGTACCCTCTCTGCTACAATCTGAGACAGAGAGTATAATCAAATAAAGGTATTCTCAAGCACAATGTCCAACATTCAATAATAATCTTACTTAATCTTAAATAACAAATGTGATATTTGAAACTTGTTAGGGACAGATCTACTAGATACATTTTGGATTTAAGATGGCTCTGTATTATAAGTCTTTATAATTATTTATTAAATAAAAATAGTGAGGTGCCGTGTCTTCTTATCGTGTCTATGTGACCCTTCTCATGGACTGATAAGAAACCAATGGCTTATGGGTCAAGCCTGACAGGTGGAATCCTAATTGCCAGTAACTTGGCATTGTTATGGTACTCAATTTCAAGACCTCAGCTTCTTATGTAGTAAGATTTTGATTTTCATCCCCAAGTTGAAATATCTCATGCCTTTTGCTTTCTGCCTATAGCCCTTAAGCCCTGATAGGTAACAAGGCTCAGACCTTGCCTGGGCTGTGAAGTGCTCGAGTTTCTTTTGGTATCTGGAACATGCCTGCCGGTCCACTTGGCAACCTTATCAAATCTTGACCCCTAGCTCTAGGTGCTTACGGGCTATCATTATCCTATCTCAAGTTTGGCTGACCTTGACCCTGTCCTGCTGATTCTCACTAGGGTATCCACTCTAAGCTTCTTTCCCCTCTCTTCTCACCTGTCTCACCTACTGATCCTTAAAACTTGAATTCTCACTAATACACAGGTGTGAGTAAAAGTAGGTTTACAATTGTAAGTACAGAAAAGTTTATTCTTGTATTATTATTTACTGATTATTGTATTATTTTCCACATGAACAATGATAAATCTACTTTTGCTCACTCCTGTGTTTTTCTGCTATGATCATTTCCACCAACCAGGTGGCTGCTACTTCTTCCTTAACTTAAAATTTTGGCTTCCTCTTCAATTTCTTCCTAAAGAGCAAGGTTCTAAAACATAACTTTAAAAAAAATCATGGCAGTTGAGAGAACCCTAAAATAAGGACCTACAGCTCCAGGTTGAATAAAAAAACAACTTCGCTGGTCCTTTATTTTCTCAACTGTAAAATGAATTGTTTAGGACAGGGGTTGGGAACTTTTTTGGCTGAGAGAGCCATGAACACCACATATTTTAAAATGTAATTCCGTGAGAGCCATACAACGACCCATGTACATTACACATTATCCAATAAAAATTTGGTGTTGTCCCAGAGGACAGCTGTGACTGGCTCCAGCCACCTGCAACCATGAACATGAGCGGTAGGAAATGAATGGATTGTAATACATAAGAATTTTTTATATTTTTAACGTTATAATTATTTTTATTAAACATTTGTCTGCGAGCCAGATGCAGCCATCAAAAGAGCCACATCTGGCTCGTGAGCCATAGGTTTCCGACCCCTGGTTAAGGACCTAGCCAGTTGGCTCCATGGTAGAGCATCAGCCTGGTGTGTAGAGATCCCAGGTTCGATTTCCAGTCAGGGGACATAGGAGAGCTGCCCATCTGATTCTCTACCCTTCCCCCTCTGCTCTTCTCGCTATCTTCCCCTTCCTCAGCGATGGCTCAACTGGTTCAAGTGAGTTGGCCCTGGGTGCTGAGGATGGCTCAATGGCCTCTGCCTCATGTGCTAAAGAAGAGCTCAGTTGCTGAGCAATGGGGTAATGCCTTAGATGGGCAGAGCATCACCCCCTAGTGGGCTTCCCCGGGTGGATCCTGGTTGGGGCACATGCAGGAGTCTGTCTCTCTGCCTCCCCTCTTCTCACTGAATAAAATAATAAAATGAGTGGTTTAGTAGACATTATCTGTAAGGTTCCTTACAGAGCTAAAATTCTATGGCTTTCCTTTTAAAATAATTTTTTTCTACTTTCTTCCAGCTCTATTCCTCTCCCACCTAGCCATTTCAAACATACTCAACAGAACAGATGTTTAGTCACATGTACCCATGATTTAATCTCATTGAGATGTATCAGAGAAGACTAAAAAGCTTGGAAACATATAGGAACAAATGGGAATTGCTGCCTGCCAACTTTCCTCATGGGAAAAATGCACTGTCTTCTAGAGAGAAAAGTCCCTTGAGGAATTATGGCTAAAAAATAAAAGGCTCCATTTTCTCCTAAGGACACTGTCTTATATATTTTTTCTTAAGAATATGAGGTAATAAAGAAGTTAATCTTTTGAAAGCATGTAGTCTCTTATTTTAACTTTAACACATATCACCCATTCATTTAGTCAACCACTATTTTCTGAGCACTTAACCATGTAAGTAATTTGTTCTTATCTGTACTTTTAATATCACTATCATCTTGTGGCTAAAGCTAGAAATCTGGGAGTTCTCCTATTCCTTGACCAAATATCCAACCAACCACCAAATCCTAAGAACTCAATCTCCAAAACACCTTCAACCACTGTTCTTCCCTCTGCTCTGGAATACCTTGGGTAAACTCTTTGAATAGCATTCTGGTGGCCTCTGTACGTTGTGGCCATTCTCCAGTCTCCTCTTCACAGGCAGCCAGAGGAATATTTTTAAACTCACAAACCTGGCTGAGCCACTATGCAGGGAACACTCTTCAATTTCATCTTCATGGCTACTGAATCAAATCTACACTCATTCCCTAGTCTTCAAGGCATACAGGATGTGGTTCCCGTCTATGTTTCTATCATTAACTGGCTGTGTGAGCTCAAGTAAGTTAAAGAATATCTCTTTACATTATAAATTTTATGCTATAAAATACAGCTAACAAGTAGAAACTGCCTATAAAGAGCTTATGAAAGTTCTTGGTACAGAGTAAGCACTCAACGAGTATTAACTATCTGAATATTTTATAGTCAATAAAGACTCACAGAGTGCCCACTCTGTGTACTATACTAGGCACTTCAAAAAACTAGTTAACTCTTTTTTTTTTTTTTTTTGTACTTTTCTGAAGCTGGAAACCGGGAGAGACAGTCAGACAGACTCCCACATGCGCCCGACCGGGATCCACCCGGAACGCCCACCAGGGGGAAGCTCTGCCCACCAGGGGGCGATGCTCTGCCCCTCCGGGGCGTCGCTCTGCCGCGACCAGAGCCACTCTAGCACCTGGGGCAGAGGCCAAGGAGCCATCCCCAGCGCCTGGGCCATCTTTGCTCCAATGGAGCCTTGGCTGCGGGAGGGGAAGAGAGAGACAGAGAGGAAGGAGGGGAGGGGGTGGAGAAGCAAATGGGCGCTTCTCCTATGTGCCCTGGCCGGGAATCGAACCCGGGTCCCCCGCACGCCAGGCCGACGCTCTACCGCTGAGCCAACCGGCCAGGGCCGTGAACTCTTTTTAATACTTCTACCAACATACACCCTTTCTCAATGCTACATCAATAAGAGGTTACTACATTTAACCGAACTATTACAGTCTTATACTTGGGTTAAAATATCAATAGCACACAAAACATGGCTCAGAGCACTTTCACAGTTAATGTGAAAAGCTCTTAAGGATTTTAGTAGAATGCAAGCGAGCACCTAAGAGAAAAGAATGCAGTGGTTTCCACACACCCTCTCTACTACAATGCACACACACATGTACACACACACACACACACACACACACACACACACACAGTGATCTGACCATGATATTATATCTAAAACAAGATTATAGGCATCATATTTTAAATAGCAACATTACCATGTCAGTTACTTAATTTAGGACAAAGAAGGAGATAAGGGTCCTATAAACAAAAAAAATATATGAGATAGTTAAGGGGTAAATTAGCCTTGGGAAGAAAAAAACCTGGAAGAGAGGATAGACAAAAGACTTCAAATACTTGAAAAGCCTTTACAAAAAAACACATTGTAAGCCCTGGCCAGATAACTTGGTTGGTTGGAGCATCGTCCAGAAGCACAGAGGTTGCTGGTTCAATCCCAAGTCAGGGCATATACAGAAAAGCTCGATGTTTCTGTCTTTCTCTCTTTGCCTCTCTCTAAAAACAACAAACAAACAAACAAACAACAACAACAAAAGATATTGTATATGTTCTAATGAGCAGAGATAGACCTAAAACATAGAAGCCACAAGAAAGAAGACCAATTTTCTTTATTAAAACTTTTCACAAATAGGAGGAAAAACACTTGGGAGAATAACAAATGGTTTTTCACAGGAAAAGTTTTAAGTCCAGGCTGAATGAACATCCTCTAAGAACCATGTGGAAAGAATTTCCTTTTTGGATAAGAGTGGGGACTAGATAATAATAGCTAACATTTACTAAGCACTTAATGGCGTGCTAAGAGCTTTACAAAATTACTCATTTAATCCTCACAGCAACTTTATGAGACAGACTACAATTCATATAGGTTAAGTGATTTGCCCGTGGTCCAACAGGAAATAGTCTAAAACAGGAGTCAAATCTCGGCTGCTTAACTCCAGAATTTAAACTGCTAGCCCCCATGCTACACAACTTCTAAACTAGCCAATTTATGGCAATTTATGAATGTTTTCCACCTCTAATTTCCCTGTTTTCATCTCACAACTTTCTGCAGTCACTGTTGACTGGCATCCATATGCCTGTAATTTCCTGTTATTAAGATTTGTTAGAAGAGGAACCTTTTCTGGAATAGATGAATGTGTAACATTTCCAGGAGATCTATAGAAATTCATATGTAAGGAAAGTTGTAGCAGAAGGGGGCATTAGTCTACGCAAGTCCGCCAACAAAAAAAGTCTCTGTAACCAAAAGGATCCTGCAAGAGATGGCTTTGATCATTCAGAATTTCTGAGATGGTTTTAGATATGCAATCATGTAAAATATGCAATACTTAACAAAGTGGTTCAAAAGAAAATTAAAAGGTAAATCAGCTTTAAAAAATATGTTCCTGACATTAGATTAAAAAATGATAATTACAGGAAGTTATTAAAATGTTAACATCCTGAAAAAAGAATGATCTCTATAAAATATTCCCCATAAGGAGAGGTTATAAAATAAAATGTTCTGACGTATTTCAGACCCAGATAAAAATGGAGTAGATGAGATACTGGTGAAGAGCAGAACACCCCACATAATGCAAAGATATTCTGTTCTGGTGAAAATTTTTGGGTGTATTACTATGCTTAGCTGTCTCATATGGTCTCATCTGGCACAATTCCGAAGTGATAGTAAAAAATAGAATTTGCTCATTTAGAACATGTTTTAGAGCAGGCTGAGAAATAACTTCCCTAAATTAAATATGTGGGAACAAATTAAAACCTCAAATCTGCTATTAATCTCAAAATAGGTAACTGCAAGTTTGTGTCTAAACCCATTTGTCATAATAAAGCAAATTAAGAATCAAATGATGGACATGATTAACGTTTGACAATTGCCATGAGCACCATGGGCCCAAATAAATAACATCGAAGACAGATTTCAAATGCGATACGGCCAGGAAGGCAAAACTAATTTTCTTTCTTTTTTTAAAAAATTTTATACAGACTATTAAATTTAACAGAGTGAAATGGATCAATAAGAGTACAATAGGTTTCAGGTAAACTTTTCTATAGCTTGAGAACTATTGATTATGTTGTATACCCATCACTCAAAGCTAAACCATTTTCCGTCTCCTTGTACATGTCCCTCTTTACACCTTTCGACCAACCCTCTTATCCCCCTCACCTTTGTCCCCCTCCCCCTGGTAACCATTTAACTTTTATCTACATCTGTCTCAGTTTTATATTCCACCTATGTGTGAAATCATACAGTTTTTAGCTTTTTATGATTTACTTATTTCATTCAGTATAATGTTCTCAAGGTCTATCCTCATGTTGTCATAAATGTCTCTCTGTCATTATTTCTTATGGCTGAGTAGTATTCCATCATATATATGTAACACATCATCTTTATCCAATCCTCTATCGAGGGACATTTTGGCTGTTTCCATGTCTTAGCCACTATGAATAATGCTGTGATGAACATGGGGGTACATGCGTCTTTACGTACCAATGTTTTCAAGTTTTTGGTGTAGATAACCAGTAGAGGTATTGCTGGGTCATATGGTAATTCTATTCTTAATTTTTTGAGGAACCACCATACTTTCTTCCACAATGGTTGTACTAATTTGCATTTCCACCAGCAGTGAATGAGGGTTCCTTTTTCTCCATAGCCTCTCCAATACTTGTTATTACCTGTCTTGTTGATAATAGCCAATCTAACAGGTATGAGGTGGTATCTTACTGTAGTTTAGATTTGTAGTTCTCAAATAGCTAGTGAGGATGAGCATCTTTTCATATATCTGTTGGCTATTTGTCCTCTTGGGAGAAATGTCTGTTCGGATCATCGCCTCATTTTTTAATTGCATTGTTTGCTTGCTTGTTGCTGAGCTTTGTGAGTTCTTTGTATATTTTGGATATTAACCCCTTATCAGAGCTGTTATTTGCCAATATCATCTCCCATTTAGTTGGCTGCCTATTTGTTTTGTTGCCAGTTTCTTTTGCTGTGCAGAAGCCTTTTAGTTTTTTTGTTGTTTTTTTTTTTACAGAGACAGAGAGAGAGTCAGAGAGAGGGATAGACAGGGACAGACAGACAGGAACGAAGAGATGAGAAGCATCAATCATTAGTTTTTCGTTGCGCATTGCAACACCTTAATTGTTTATTGATTGCTTTCTCATATGTGCCTTGACTGCGGGCCTTCAGCAGACCGAGTAATCCTTTGCTTGAGCTCAAGCTTTTGCTCAAACCAGATGAGCCCTTGCTCAAGCTGGTGACCTCGGGGTCTCGAACCTGGGTCTTCCGCATCCCAGTTCGACACTCTATCCACTGTGCCACCGCCCGGTCAGGCAGAAGCCTTTTAGTTTGATATAGTTTCATTCATTTATTTTTGCCTTTACTTCCCTTGCCTTTGGGGTCAAATTCATAAATTGTTCTCAACAGCCAGAGTCCATGAGTTTAATACTTATGTTTTCTTCTATGTAAATTTTTTTGTTTGTTTAGGTTTTTTGGGGTTTTTTTTAGATTTTTATTTATTCATTTTTATTAGAGAGAGAGGGGAGAGAGAGAGAGAGAAGGAGAGATAGAGAGAGAACAGGGGGAGGAGCAGGAAGCATCAACTCCCATATGTGCCTTGACCAGGCAAGCCCAGGGTTTTGAACCGGTGACCTCAGCATTCCAGGTTGACGCTTTATCCACTGTGCCACCACAGGTCAGGCTTCTATGTAAATTATTGATTCAGATCTTATATTTAGGTCTTTAGCCCATTTTGAATTAATTATTGTGCAGGGGGATGAGCTGTAGACAAGTTTTATTCTTTTGCACGTGGCTTCCCATTTTTCCCAGCACCATTTATTGAAGAGGCTTTCTTTTCTCCATTGTGTGTTTTTGAAAATGCCTTTGTCAAAGATGATTTGGCCATATACATGTGGTTTTATTTCTGGGTTCTTGATTCTGTTTGATTGGTCTGTATGTCTGTGGTTCTGCCAAAACCATGCTGCTTTATCATGGCTCTGTAATATAATATGAAATCAGGTAGTGTGATACCTATGGCTTCATTCTTTTTTCTCAGGATTGCTTTGTCGATTCAGGTTTTTTTACAGATTCATACAAACCAGGTAATTTTTTATTCCATTTCTTTAAAAAATGACATTGTGATTTTGATGGGGATTGCATTAAATGTGTATATTGCTTTGGGTAACATGGCCATTTTAACTATGTTGATTCTTCTTTTCAATTTCTTTCAATAATGTTTTTTGTTTTTGGGGTTTATTTTTTTTTGTATTTTTCTGAAGCTGGAAATGGGGAGGCAGTCAGACAGACTCCCTCATGCTGCTGACCGGGATCCACCCGGCACGCCCACCCGGGGGCAATGCTCTGCCCATCCGGGGTATTGCTCTGTTGCGACCAGAGCCACTCTAGTGCCTGAGGCAGAGGCCATGGAGCCATCCTCAGCGCCCGGGCCATCTTTGCTGCGGGAGGGGAAGAGAGAGACAGAGAGGAAGGAGAGGGGTAGGGGTGGAGAAGCAAATGGGCGCCTCTCCTGTGTGCCCTGGCCGGGAATCAAACCCGGGACTTCCGCACACCAGGTCAATGCTCTACCACTGAGCCAACCGGCCAGGGCCTCAATAATGTTTTTTAGTTTTCAGTATATAGGTCCTTCACATCCTTTGTTAGGTTTATTCCTATGTATTTAATTTTTTGGTTGCAATTATAAAAGAAATTGTTTTGGGGGGTTCTTTTTTCAAAGTTTTATCACTGGCATATAGAAAAGCAATAGACTTTTGTATATTGATATTGTATCCTGTGACTTTATTGTACTGGTTTACTGTTTCTAATAGTTTTTTGGTGGAGTCTTTAAGGTTTTCTATATACAGGATCATGTCATACGCAAAAAGTAATACCTTTACTTCTTCTTTCCTGATATAGATGTTTTTTATTCCTTTCTCTTGTCTGATTGCTCTGGCTGAAACTTCCAGAACTATGTTGAATAAGACTGTAGAGAGTGGGCAGCCTTGTCTCGTTCCTGATTTTAGAGGAAAAGCTTTCATTATTTCACCATTTAGTATATTAGCTGATGGTTTGTCATATATGGCCTTTATTATGTTGAGGTACTTTCCTTCTATTTTGGTTTTATTGAGTGTTTTAAACATAAAAGGATGTTATATCTTATCAAGTGCTTTTCTGCATCGATTAATAGGATCACATGGTTTTTGTTCTTTGTTTTGATGATATGGTGTATTATGTTGACTGATTTCCATATGTTGAACCATCCTTGTGCTACTGGAATGAATCTCACTGATTATGATGTATTATTTTTTAAATGTGTTGTTGTATTCGATATGCTAGTATTTTGTTTAGCACTTTTGTATCTGTATTCATGAGAGATATTGATCTGTATTTTTATTTTTTTGTGTTGTCCTTTCAAGGTTTTGGTATCAGGGTTATGTTGGCCTTATAAAATTTGTTAGGGAATATTGCTTCTTCTTCTATTTTTTGGAAGACTTTGAGAAGGATAGGTACTAAATCTTTGAATATTTGTTAGAATTCACTAGTGTACCAATCTGGTGCTGGACTTTTATTTATGGGGAGGTTTTTGATAGTTGTTTCTATTTCCTCCCTGCTTATAGGTCTATTTAGGTTTTCCACTTCTTCATGACTCAGTCTAGGAAGAGTGTATACTTCTAGGAATTTAGTCACCTCCTATAGGTTGTTGAATTTGGTGGTATATAGTCTTTCATAATATTGTACTATGATCCTTTGTATATCTATAATATCTGTGGTAATTTCTCCTCTTTCATTTTGAATTCGGTTTATATGAGTCCTTCCTCTTTTTTCCTTAGTGAGTCTATCCAGTGGTTTGTTGATTTTATTGATCTTTTCAAAGAACCAGGTCTTTGTCATATTAATTTTTTCTATATTTTTTTGTTCTCTATTTCATTTAATTCTGCTCTGATTTTTACTATTTTTTTCTTCTGTTGACTTTAGGTTGCCTTTATTCTTCTTTTCCTAGGTCCTTAAGATGTGATGTTAGGTTGTTTACTTAGGATCTCTCTTGTTTCTTGATACAAGCCTGTAATGATATAAACTTCCTTCTTATTACTGCTTTTGCTGCATCCCAGAAATTTTGGTATGTCGTGTTGTCATTTTCATTTGTCTGTATATATCTTTTGATCTCTGCTTTAATTTCTTCTTTGACTCAGTTATATTTTTAGAAGTATGTTGTTTAATTTCCACATTTTTGTGCATTTCTTTACTTTCTTTTTACAGTTGAATTCTAATTTCAAAGCCTTATGATCAGAAAATATGTTTGGTTCAATTTCAATCTTCCTGAAATTGTTGATGTTAGTTTTGTGGCCCAACATAAGTCTATTCTGAGAGTGTTCCATGTGCACTAGAGAAGAATGTATAATCTGATGTTTTGTGATGAAATGTCCTGTAAAAGTCTACTATGTCCATTTGGTCCAGTGTGTTGTTTAAGGCTGATCTTTATGATTTTGTTTTTGGATGATCTATCTAAAGCCATCCATGGTGTGTAGAAATCTCCAAGTATGACTGTGTTTTTGTCTGCTTCTACTTTTAGATCACTTGGTAGATGTCTTATCTAATTCGGTGTTCCCTGGTTTGGTGCATACATATTAAGAAGTGTTATGTCTTCTTGATACAATGTCCCTTTAGCATTATGAAATGTCCATCTTTGTCTCTGTTACCTTTGTTGTCTTGAAGTCAGCATTGTCAGATATAAGTATCTGCTTTTCTTTGGATATTTGATTGGAGAGTTGTTTTCCAACTTTTCACTTTGAGTCTACTTTTGTCTTTGCAGCTTAGATGTGTCTCTTGAAGGCAGCAGATGGTTAGGTTTTGCTTTTTGATCCAATCTGCTACTCTGTGCCTCTTTATTGGTGAGTTCAGTCCATTTACATTTAGGGTAATTATTGACACTTCAGGATTTCCTATAGTTATTTTGTTTTGTTTTCTAGTAGCACTGTGTCTTGTTTGGTTCTTCTCTTTTTTGGTTCTGTCATTTGTTTTTATTTGGTGGTACTCCATACTTATTTCCCATTTCTTCTTTTTTTTTAAGCTGTGTATTTCAGTAATGGCTTTTTCGTGGGTGGTTATTAGGTAACTAAGAAAAAAATGTTCATATGTACAAGAGTCCTTTGTCTTATGAGTGCTTCTGTACTCCATCCTACTTTGCTACTGCAGATCTTTATTCTCTCCCCTTTTGTGTTATTGTTGTCACATATTCTTGTTTTTATTGTGACTTTGTTGGAGCTTTTACTTGTAGTTTTGATTTGTTTTGTTCTTTGTGCCTGGCCAAAGAACCCTATTTAGTATTTCTTGCAGTGGAGGTTTTCTGGTGATCAATTCCCTCAGCTTCTGTATGTCTATAAAAGTTTTTATTTTTCCTTCATATTTGAAAGATAACTTTGATGGATATATTATTCTTGGCTGGCAATTCCTCTCTTTCAGTACTTTGAATGTTTGGGTCCACTCTCTTCTGCTTCTAGAGATTCTGTTGAGAAATCCAGTGAAACTTAATGGGCTGTCCTTTATATATTTTGTTCTTCTTTTCCCTACCCGCTTTGAGAATCCTTTCTTTGTCATTGACTTTTGACAATTTTATCATGATGTGCCTTAAAGTAGGTCTGTTTGGGTTGAGGTAACTTGAGGTTCTGTTTGCTTCTTGGATTTGAAGCTCTAACTTTTTCCATAGGCTTGGGAAGTTCTCATCAATTATTTAAAGCTAATTTTCAAATTATAATAGCAACATCCAAGAAAGCTAATGTCTTCATTGTGTGATAGTCACAGCTGGGCACCTTGAGAATGGCCAGCCACTAATGTCCTAATATATAGCAGGCACACACTGGAAATGCTGTCATCATGTGGTGAACTGAGCACAGTGGCTGCTGCCCTTATCATAATGGACTAGACAGGCAATGGGTCACAGGGTGCTGGGAAAAAGTACTGGCTCAGACTCAGTGCTCAATGTGCCTGAGAATTCTGATCACACTGCATCAACACATTTTCCATACACACAGTTAATATTCCTCCTTTAGTCTTGTGCAACATTACTTCCCTGTTTTTCTTTTGAGAGGACAACAGAAGACTTGGAAAGTATTGGGTAGTATCACAGCAAGAGCTAATTTCAGGCAAAAGTCACATTGGAGTTAAGACAGAAAACTACCTGCAGATTCTGTGAGAACAGGGACTTTTTCTGATGTCACGTGTTACTGGAGGGGAACACCCATTCTAGCAGATAGTAGCCAGGTGACCCACAAAAGAAAGGCAATAACCCCACCCTGCTAGACTGAGTGCCCTGAGGCCAGAAGGGAGGTCTTTTTCATCCTCACAAACACGTACTAATCATGGTACCTGTAGTAGACTGCCAAGAGATACAGGACAGTATATAAAAGAGTTAAAAGCAAACAGGCTTAGAGTTCTGGTTCTGCCACTGACTAGTCTATGTGATCCCAAGACAACTTATTTCAACTTGTCAAGTCTCAATTTCTCTCTTCAAAAATGAAAAACAGCCCTGGCCGGTTGGCTCAGCGGTAGAGCGTTGGCCTAGCGTGCGGAGGACCCAAGTTCGATTCCCGGCCAGGGCAAACAGGAGAAGCACCCATTTGCTTCTCCACCCCTCCGCTGCACTTTCCTCTCTGTGTCTCTCTTCCCCTCCAGTAGCCAAGGCTCCATTGGAGCAAAGATGGCCCGGGCGCTGGGGATGGCTCTGTGGCCTCTGCCTCAGGCACTAGAGTGGCTCTGGTCGCAACATGGCGACGCCCAGGATGGGCAGAGCATCGCCCCCTGGTGGGCAGAGCGTTGCCCCATGGTGGGCGTGCCGGGTGGATCCCGGTCGGGCGCATGCGGGAGTCTGTCTGACTGTCTCTCTGTTTCCAGCTTCAGAAAAATGAAAAAAAAAAAAAGAAAGAAAAAAGAAAAACAACTGTGAGGATTAAATTAAATAATGTATTAAAGTATTTAGTATCTAGTGTGCATAAAATTGGCAGTTGATTGCATCAAATACATTTTTATGATGAAAGCTGTCTAGGAAGTATGAGGTAAGGGAAGATAGAGAAAAGTCCAAGAAAGTCATTTCTCATGGATCAAATGTGGCAGCAAACGTTCTCTGCATTGCACTCTGTGTGGTGAATAGAAATAACCTGTACTCATCCAAAGCAAATTTCTTTTTAAATATAATTGGCTTTTTAATCTTTTTCTTAACAATCGTTCAATAAAAGTATGAAAACAATAAGTTCTCATGAGAGTAAATATTGGTTTGAATAAATATTTCCTGTTACATTTTAGCTTAACAAATTTCTTAAAAGTTAACTATTTTAACACTTACAGAATCTCAAGGATAGGGAAATACATACATTAAAAAAACAAACTCCTTTTTTACTTCTAATCATTGGTGTAAGTATGGATACATCTGCCAATTTAAGAGTAGAATCATAAAATAATTGACTCCTCTCTTTCCAAAATGTTTATATTTACTCTTTGCATTCTTTATAATGACCTTTCTATGATTTTTATCTCTTTTGATAGGATATAAATTTGACCTTTTTCTGCATTCCTAATAGTCTTAAAATCAATGTGGATATTTTAGGTGTTGGAAATTTTCCACATCTGCCTGCAACATTACTGGAATGATCTTAGTATCACCTCTGGGTATAAACCTAATTAGTTTTTTTGTAGACTCCAGTCATAGAGTTGGTTAAATTTGAATGAAAGTACTGTACTGTTAAGTTTTAAGGACATCTTTGAATTATGGTTTTCCACTGTGCATAAATTTTGGGGTTCTCAAATATGTTTGTGTTATTTTAAGACACCATCAAACAACCTAGATAATCAAATTATCTTTTAAGTGGTTCTGCTTAAAACATTGGCATGTTTCCAAAACAAAAACCTGGAAGTAATCAGAGATTAAGGCAGGGTTATCTGAACTGTTTCAATGACATAAACAGTATTAAAACTTTTCTTAGACAGTAAGTTAATTTGACTTTCCTGATGCATAATATATAAATATTCAATACATAGAAAAAGGTGAAATCCATATGTATGTCTTGTGATTTGTGATTACAGCTTTCTAAGAAACACTACTCCAGTGCCACAGCATGATGTCTACCTCCTCAGAGACAAAGACTACACGGGAAGTCAGGGACACAAACTGTCACTCTTTCAGTTATTCTCCTTACTCTGCTTTAGCTGTTCTAGCACACACTGGTTACCTCTTTTCCTTCACACTATCACCTGCCCCATGATAATGCATCCCCTTCTATTTTTTCTTCTAATTTGAAAATATATTTTTTCTCCAGACTGAGTCCTCCTCCCCTACTTTCACTAAATATTCCTATTTTCTCAGAGGTCAGATGTACTATTACTTCTTATGTATAGGGAATTCTGAAATGTTTCTTTATGGAAGGTTAAAATGCAAGCAATCTCTGGCCTCTCTGTAAAAAAAAAAAAAAAAAGGAAAGCAGAAGCCATGAAGTCACTGGATGAAAGTTATCTACCTATGTGGCATCTAGGAGGGCACTAGACACTGGAACACAGGTGGGCACAATTTCAGTTGTCAGCTCTCTACTATGTGTCCACTGCTGGCCTTGATGTCTCATTTGGTCTCTTGTACCTCTACCTTAATGCTAGACATCACACTTTGAATGTCCAAAACCAGATTCTTCACTCTCTCTCTCAAGCCAGGTCCTATGACATCTTTCTTCACTAAGGCCATCTCACTCTACAGGTTATCCTAGCATGAAATCTCAAAATCACCTCTGACTCCTTCCTTTATCTTCTAATTGATAGAAGGCCTTTGGCATGGAAATTATATAAAAATATGCCCGTCTTTCAAGAACAAAAGTAAATACTAGCTCTTCTACTAAACTTTCATACTGATTTTCATGCTGAGAAATCATCAATTCATACTGATTTCTCTCTCTTCTAAAATCATAGAGCACTGATTAAGTCTACCAATTATTTTAATAGTTAACCATTTATCTTATGGTGTCACTAATTACCAAACTTTAAATTATTTTGTTTTTCTCATAAGATGTAGAAAAGTTTATGCATATAATAGGTATTCAATAAATTTTCATTGTGTTCACTCATATTTCATTGTAACTTGTTATTGGCTGACACATCTCTGAAACATGAAGACGTTTGCAAATATTTTATGATAGTTTTACATATTAAAGCAAAAATAATTGAGTTCTGAATAAATATTCTTTTTAGAATAGTATCATATTTAATATAGTATTTCCAAATGAGAAGGTTAATAATAGTTATGTACAAAATAAAATAGATATAAAATATTCTATCAAGTATTATAGATATTTTCAAAACAGGACCATTTAAATAAACATTTTTCCTGAAATATATTTAAAACACACAGAAAAAATGTAAAATAGCAACAGCTTTAAGATGTTAGTGCAGTCTCATTAGAAAAGATCGGTTCAGAAAGTAGGTTATCCCATGCCCTGAACAGCAGTCAACAGGCCTGCAGGGCAATGGAGAGTGCACTATTACAGAATGCTGCAGTCCTCAGAAGGAACACATCCTACTTCAATTTCCCACATTGAACTTGGGGACTCATTAGTAGGCAAAGACTGCTGATTTTAATTGTTCAGACTGGTACACAGGGAGAATGACAATCTCAAAAGTAAATTTTCTTCCCCCTCTTAATTAGTCAAAGAAAGTTGACATACCATGGCATATTCATGAGTCTACAAAAGAGGAAACAGAATTTAAAAGGAGAGATGAATGAAAAGATAGCAGATGGAGAGAAAATGGTTTTGATCACAGATGATTAGAAATGAAGGAAAATTGAGATAAACTAATATGAGAAAGTTGAAATGGTTAGGATAAAATTAATAGATCTGAAAAGCAGAAAAGAAATGGAAGAAAGTTAATTATAAGGAAACTTTCTCATTTTTATTATTATCTATAAAATTAGGCTCAAGGAACTATAAATTGCATAATTACTGCTCAGATACAATATGCGACTCTAAAGCTGGAGATTTACTCCAAAAGCCATGCAGCAAATCCAATCTCATTAATTTCCTGACTACCTTAGATAGTTTAAGTAATGAACATGTAATACATTTTGAAAATTGACTCAAAATTTTACTTCACTTTAAGGAAATAAAATTTTCTTAGAAATTATAAAACAACTTTTTAGTAGAGTTGAAAACCAGTGACCTTCAAGGAATATCATTTTTTAATCATATTTGCTAATATTTGAAAGTTGTTTCCAACAAATAGAATAATTTATATGAATAAAATTAGTACATTAAGCAGGAAAAAGTACTGGTCCAAAAGAACCACAAATTCAATACATATCACAAACTCATTCTCCCTCTTACCTTTATAGCTCTTCAGAAAAAAACAATTAGAGCAGTATCAGTCGCATAAGTTTGTGTGGGGTTTTTTTGCATTTGTGGTTTCATTTTTTTTAAAAACAAATAACTAAGATTCAAAGATATTTCACTTTTTAAAAACTAATAACTAAGAAAGATCACAAAGATGCTCCACGTTACCACAAACTGACACTGAAACCTTCTTTAACGTTGATTTTGCAATCAGAGAAGAGGCTGCTCGGAGCTCTCGCAGCAGCTCTCACTGTGACAAGACTCTCCAAAGGAGATGAATGGGATCATCCTATTGATAAGGTCACAATCGATCTGAAGCAGACCTTTTTTAAATTAGCAAAATGTTGCAGCACTTCAGTAAGTGGCATCAACAGCCTTTCTCAAAAATGCACTGGCTTGTGGAAAACTAATTTTTAAATTAAAAAAGTGTTGCTATACCTATTTCCCCCCAAAATTCATTATTTCAGAGACACAGATTCTCAAGGTAACATACTCTTATATCTGGTTTCAGAATAGCCCACCTCTCAAAGAAATTTTGA
Source organism: Saccopteryx leptura (assembly GCF_036850995.1). NCBI lineage: Eukaryota > Metazoa > Chordata > Mammalia > Chiroptera > Emballonuridae > Saccopteryx > Saccopteryx leptura. The sequence continues at coordinate 165,327,593 of NC_089506.1, forward strand.
AATAAGTTGTGTCCACTAATTAAAATCAATGGCTATGGCTAAAAGTGTCAAAAAAAAAGTTCTTCAAAACACTAATTGATATCAATCTTTTTTTTTGTATTTTTCTGAAGCTGGAAACAGGGAGAGACAGTCAGACAGACTCCCGCATGCGCCCTACCGGGATCCACCTGGCACGCCCACCAGGGGGCGATGCTCTGCCCCTCTGGGGCGTCGCTCTGTTGCGACCAGAGCCACTCTAGCGCCTGGGGCAGAGGCCAAGGAGCCATCCCCAGCGCCCGGGCCATCTTTGCTCCAATGGAGCCTTGGCTGCGGGAGGGGAAGAGAGAGACAGAGAGGAAGGAGAGGGGGAGGGGTGGAGAAGCAGATGGGCGCTTCTGTGTGCCCTGGCCGGGAATCGAACCCGGGACTTCTGCACGCCAGGCCGATGCTCTACCACTGTCAATCTTTTTTTAAAGGAAACTTGTTAACTTATTTTAGATTTTATTTATTCATTTTTATAGAGAGAGGAGAGAGAGAGGAAGAAAGAGAGTAGAGTGTGAAGGAGCAGGAAGCATCAACTCCCATATGTGCCTTGACCAGGCAAGCCCAGGGTTTCGAACCAGGCGACCTCAGTGTTCCAGGTTGATGCTTTAGCCACTGCACCATCACAGGTTAGGCCTTGATATCAATCTTAAATAAAATTGTGATCTTATTAAAATTAAAATATCTTTAGCAATAGTTGAAATGACTTAATTAAAAAACCAATGACCTCTTGATTTAATCTGAAGAAAGCATCCTTCAGCTTTCTTGGGAGGAAGAAAGTAGAACGAGAAAAAATGCTTAGATTGTCAAAGGCTTGACTTTAAAATTTAACCAACCATCATGTGACAAGAGAAGTAAATTTCTTTGTCTTTCAAGAAAAAAATGATTATGACTATTCCAGATACACATACACACAATGAATGGATGGATGGATGGACGGATGGATGGATAGATAACTACAGATAATTTTACTAATACCTTTAGAAAAGTGACTCTCAAAATGGAAATATACTTCAGAATTACCTGGTGTACTTGTTATCAACTCAGATTCCTGGAATCTCTGCAGTCATGGCAAGGAATTTACAGTTTTACTCTTTTTCCCATTTACTTATCTTACACCAAAAGCTTCAGAACCAGTATTGCAGAGTATGTAGTTGGCCACTCACTAGTACACTTGATTGCTTGTTGCTGGAAATCTCCAGCCTTCTTTCCAAAGGCAAAATGTATGGTCAGAGGTCAGGTAGACTAAAAGCTCCAACTGTCATCTTTCCCTTTCAAATTTAACTTTGGGCAAGTTACTTGAACTCCCTGATATTTGGGCTCCTCATCTTCTCATCTTTGTGTGTGTGTGTGTGTGTGTGAGAGAGAGAGAGAGAGAGAGAGAGAGAGAGAGAGAGAGAGAGAGAGAGAGAGAGAGAGAGAGAGAGAGAGAGAGAGAGAGAGAGAGAGAGGGAGAGAGATAGGGACAGACAGACAGGAAGGGAGAGAGATGAGAAGCATCAATTCTTTGTTGCGGCACCTAAGTTGTTCATTGATTGCTTTCTCATCTGTGCCTTGACAGGGAGGCTACAGCAGACCGAATGACCCCTTGCTCAAGCCAGCAACCTTGGGCTCTAGCTGGTAGCTCAAACCAGATGAGCCCACGCTCAAGCCAGTGACCTTGGGGTTTTGAACCTGGGTCCTCTGCGTCCCAGTCTGATGCTCTATCCTCTGTGCCACTGCCTGGTCAGGCTGGGCTTCTCATCCTGAAAATAAGAATTTTAGTACCTTATAGAGGTGCTTTTGGGATTAAAAAACAAACAAACATTTTTTTTATTCAGTGAGAGGTGGAAAGGCAGAGAGACACACTCCGGTATGCGCTCCAACTGGGATCCACCAGGTAAGCCCCCCTAATCAAGTGATGCTCTGCCCATCTAGAGCCATTGCTCTATTGCTCAGCAACCAAGCTTTTCTTAGTGCCTAAGGTGGAGGCCATGAAGCCATTCTCAGTGCCTGGGCCAACTTTGCTCCAATGGGACCTTGGCTGCAGGAGAGGAAGAAAGAGGTAGAGAGAAAGGACAGGGGGAAGGGTGGAGAAGCAGATGGACGCTTCTCCTGTGTGCCTTGGTCGAAAATTAAACCCAAGACTTCCACATGCCGGGCCGATGCTCTGCTACTGAGCCAACTGGCCTGGGCTGAAGGTTTACTTTTAATAATTTTTTTTTCAGTACAACTGAATTGCTAGGGAGTTTCTACCACAATCAAGCCATGGCTGCAGGAGAGGAGAGAGAGAGAGAGAGAGAAGTAAGAAGGGGAAGGGGAGGGGAAGAGAAGTAGATGGCACTTCTCCTGTTTGCCCTGACTGGGAATTGAAGCCAGGACATCCACACAGCAGGCCGATGCTGTACCACTGAGTCAACTGGCCAGGGCAAAAAACACATTTCTGTTAAGAGTCTGGCACTCAGGAGGCTCTCAAAGATAGTATTGTTAGTTCAGTTTCCACAGTGATGATTAACTTGTTCTGCAGCTGGTCCACAGAGTGTGCCTCAAATGACCAGCCAATAAAAAAGCAACTAACTGTTTTGGGGTGGTATGCTTCTAACTCCCCAAGACTAGGTGATTTGATGAAATCCTGAAAATTTTTACTTATACATCACAAAATTAATTTTGTGGGAGTAGACAGTTTAGGGAAAAGTCAAGAAAATCACTAGGAAGAAATGGTTCTAAAACAAACATAAATTTTGGATTTTCTCTATGCCCAAATCAAGGCACCGATAGTGTCAGGAAGGTAGGAAGCAACTTCGCATCTATTTCACATTTAAAATTGGTACATAATTTATCACCTTCAGGACTGTGAGGCTGATTCCTTTAATTTTGAATTTACATAATTTCACTGCTTTGCTTAATATAGTCACTCCTTGATTATTCCTTTCCTTCCTTTGTGTTTTCTCAACCTTCTAGTGTCACCAATTAAGAATATTTACACCAGAAGTATAAAGCTAAGGGGACAAAGAACACGGGCTTGATAAGTGACCCAGGTGAGGGTAACGGGGACAGAGACCCAGGAAGAGTAGGTGTAAACAGCATCTGTTTCCCCGACTGTTCCACGATACTCAGCCAATTAGCGTGATCAGGAAGTAACATGCTAATAAACATTTCTAACACTGGCAGAAAAGAGAAAGGAAACAAGATTTTGTCATTAGTTAGAAAAAAACAGCTTCAGGACAAATTATATGAAAAAAATCACTCAGGAAGAAGAGGATCTTTAATTCCTATTCAGACTGTACATTTAGAAATACATAAAAAGTACTACACTTAACACTGACATTAAAGAAGAAGTAACCTGTCATCTTTCAGAGCATCATACAGACTTTATGCCATTGATGATGTCTGACTCCTCAAATAGGAAAACATTCCAGTTTTCCACCTAACTCATGTAGAGCCTAAGCTGCTTCTGTGTGCCCATAACAGCGTTAAGTACACAGGTACATATAACAAAAAAAAGCACTTTTGATTATATTTTGACTATAGAGGACAAATATCTAAAATATAATTGTGGTAGAAACTCCCTAGCAATTCAGTTGGACTGAAAAAAAAAATGATTGAAAATAAACTTTTGGCCCAGGCCAGTTGGCTCAGTAGCAGAGCGTAGGCCCGGCATGTGGAAGTCCTGGGTTTTATTTTCGGCCAGGGCACACAGGAGAAGCACCCATCTGCTTCTCTACCCTTCCCTCTCTCCTTTCTCTCTACCTCTCTCTTCCCCTCCTGCAGCCAAGGCCCCACTGGAGCAAAGTTGGCCCAGGCACTGAGGGTGGCTCCATGGCCTCAGCCTTAGGTGCTAGAATGGCTCAGGTTGCAGCAGAACAACTCCCCAGATGGGCAGAGCATCACCCCCTAGTGGGTGGATCCCGTTGGACGCATGTGGGAATCTGTCTCTCTGCTTCCCTGCTTCTCACTTCAGAAAAATATAAATAAATAAATAAATAAATACCCTCATTTCCCATTTTCACTGAGCAGTTAAAGATGACCTCGTTGATTCTATGGAATGAGAGATATCACCATGCAGAATATACCCTTGAACAGCAGTTTGGGACCCAGGCATCCTGTGCAGGGGGCAAAGCCCTCTGTTCACATAATGAATTCCTAACTGTCAACATGCAATGACAGGTAGAGAGCATGATCCTCTCCCTTATGACCGAGAGTCAACTATGGCACATGGAGTGGCTTGAGTAAAAATAGAAGAAAAGATAGCCCAGATTCTGTTTTTTGTCAGTTTTTCTCAGTAAATAAAACTACTTTTACTGTTTTGTAAGTTTAAATGTCTCCTTTCCCTGTGTCAGCCATCAGCATTTCCCCTTATTCAGCTTTAAGACTCCTCTGGACTAATGTAAAACCTTCACTTGCAGAACTCAAGTTACACTGTACAGACCTCAGAGCGATCTGCATTTTGGCCAGCTCAAAATTTGATAATGAACATCTCCCATAGTTTTTCCTACTTCCTTTTTTAAAGAAAGAAAAGCCTAGCCTGACCAGGCAGTGGCGCAGTGGAGAGAGCATCGGACTGGGATGCAGAGGACCCAGGTTTGAGACCCTGAGGTCGCAAGCTTGAGCGCGGGATCATCTGGTTTGAGCAAAGCTCACCAGCTTGGACCTACGGTTGCTGGCTTGAGTGAGGGGTTACTCAGTCTGCTGAAGGCCCACGGTTAAGGCACATATGAGAAAGCAATCAATGAACAACTAAGCTGTCACAACAAAAAACTAATGATTGATGCTTCTCATCTCTCTCTGTTCCTATCTGTCTCTATCTACCCCTCTCTCTGACTCTCTGTCTCTGTAAAAATATAAATAAATAAAAAAAGAAAGAAAGCCTAAATTATTTATTGCTGTTTAGTTACACCAGCCACAAGTTAACCTGTCCTTAAAACACCAAAATAAATGGCTTCGCTGTTTAATGTAGAGACACTCGTTATGCACTCATCTTACAGCCTCATTTAAAAAAGAAGTCATCCTCTTCCTCTTTAATTTTGTTTTAAACTGGTGCTACACAACTAGAGTTAGGTAGAAACATGACAAACTAGAAAGAATGCATTTAAAAAAACACACAGTTTCTTTATTTTATTTAAAAATGAGACCTGTAGCATGTTTGTATTTTGTACACTTTGAAAATTTCCATCCTCATTCCCAAATAAAAAGATATCAGCCCCTGCCCTATCACTCAATAGATGCTTCTTCAATGACTACTGCTCATGACCAAGTTGTGACTTTTGCAGCAGCAGCCTAAGTATAATATAAATCTAATGGAGGTTTTGGGATCACTGAAGTTCCGGCCTCCCTTCTTCGAGAAATGGTGCAAAAGCTATAACATGAACACTTTGATGGATGCTCCTGGCATGGCCCCAACCAACAGTTTCTTCTTCTAGTCCTTGTCTCTTCCCAGAGTAGTATGTGGCACCAGCTAACACCCTGTGACCCAAAGTGATAACTCTTCCTTATGTCAGCCAGGCCTGTGCTTTCTCAGAGGTATTTGAACTAAAATAATACTGTTCAAAATTACATGGAAAACAATCCTGACATAATTCTAAAAATAAGAAAATAAAGGAAGGAAAAATTGCATCAAGTGCACATTTTATAGGAATTATTGCACATCTTTCAAGATTTTGCATCTTCGGTTTTATGAATTATGGGGAGATCACAAATTTTCTTAAAATGAGTTCTGCCATATTAGAATTTAAAATGTCAAGTATGGACAAGGTTCTATGGAAATTAGTGGCGAGATAGACTGGGTGCTTTAGCACTAGGAAGTGACTTGAGTCATGTGGTCTCCATGGTAACAGCATTGGTGCTGACATCAAAGGGCTTTTTCTTACATGCACAATAAATATCCCATGATATTTCTGAGTGCCTGGGCCATGGAATGGTTTTCCTCATTGGTGGGGCCTTCTGCATTCAGGGCTGATCATTGACTTTAATTTAAGGATGCTTAAAGGTGAAATTACAAATCACAGAACCCTGAGTCTAGCAGAGTACAGAACTACATCTATAAAGCAGAATGTTCAGGTATCATTTAGAAGAACCTTCAACTTACTTTCATTCAGTTACACAGAAAATTAAAGTGGTTTGAGTTATGATCATTATTTAATATATAGGTACCATATAACCCCTCACTCACCCACATGCAGGCACCTCTTCATTATTCAGGTAGATTTTATTTCTGTATGCATTTTACAATGTCCCTCACCTGTCTTTTACCTGGTTCTAATCAACCTCATACTGCCTGTCACCCACTCACCAATTCACCACTTTGACTTGCTTTGTATATTTCAATGGCCACTGTGAGGAACTTGCTAATTGCCTCATCTTATGTTATATTTTAATAGTAGCTTTATTATGCAAAAAAGTTCACATTTCCAATGTACAAAGTTTTGTTGTAATTGTTATAACTGAGGACTATGACTACATCTTGTTACTGAAAACATTAGTTTCAGGTCCATTCCAATGCGGTCTTGACTGACACAATAAAGCTTCAAGTGATTTGCTTGAGTTGTGGCTAGAAATGATCTCTGAGTTCCCTGTTTTTTTTCACATTTTGTTTCTCTGCCTTTAGAAAATTAACATAGTCTCACAAAGGCAAGAAAAGCTCTAGGAGGCTAATCCAACACTTTGTAATAAAATCCATACTTACTTCAGGGAAAGTTTTAGTAGCTCTGTTCTCAATGACTAAAATTAATGTGTACCTTCCTTCTCACATGACACACAAGTCCTAGAGTCTTCTTCTGTTGTGGAAACTGATGTTCAGATTAATCAAGAAAAGGAATATGAGCAGAGGGCAAATTTGGAGAACTTGTGTTTTTTGTTGGTTCTCATTTTCTTTTTATTTTTGCTCATCTGGATGTCTTGCTTTTCTAGTGAACCAGAACTCATTCATTTGGTTCTGGGACTCCACCTTTCTTAAGTCTCTTGGTATGCACAGTTGTTCATTCATCTGCTCTCAAGAGTAACCCCAACGGTTCCCAGTAGACTCAAAACACAAGTATAGCAATCCATTGTTCTTGGGTTTGACAGGTTAACTATGATTAGAAAAACACTGTAGCACTTATTTAACAACTATTTAATGACTCTCTGCCAGGTACTGTGCTAGGAAATAGGGACACAAATATTTACGAGTCACAATGCCAAACCTTAGGGAGTTCCCAATCTAGAAGAAAGGAGGACAGTATTTCTTCTCAGTAGAAGAGATGCACACTACAAGAGGGCATGCACAGGAGGCTATGGGAGTACAGAGGAAGGCAGGTTGGCTGGGTACCAGAGAAGGCTTTCTTAAGATGGTCAAGTCTGAGCTGAGCACAAAGTGATAGTAAGAACCAGCATGGCTTCAAAGAAGTGAGGGTCCAGGGATATTTCATGCAGAACATGCAATACATGCAAGAGGCACAGACATGGGAACTTCCAGTTCAGTTAATTTCTAATTAATCAAGGTAATGGCAGTGGGGGATGGATACTGAGAGTGGGACAAAGACAGGGGAAATAGTCATAAATAATTCAAACTCATGGTTAAAACAGAATCAGTCAAAATCTGAAACAATTGGTAAAATGAAGCTAATGTAAAATGTTTTTCCTGATAAACATTTATTTCTTAAAAAACACCTGGTTTGAGAATGCTTTCATTTGGATGTGAGAAATCTATCTCAGTTACACAGCTTTCTCAGAAACATTTTTTCTTTCAAGTGATTATGGTATACATATTTTGGAATAGGTGAGAGGGAACAAAGGGTAGACGGGTTCTTGGAGTTTGGGGAAGAAAAGATCAAGCTTTTTATAATGGTAACTTTGAAAGATTTTACTTCTTGATTTTAGAGAGGAGAGAGAGAGAGAGAGAGAGAGAGAGAGAGAGAGAGAAGAGGGACAGGGAGGAGCGAGAAGCATCAACTCATAGTTGCTTATCCATATGTGCTTTGACGGGACAAGCCCAGGGATTTAAACCAGTGACCTCAGCATTCCAGGTCAACCTTTGATCCACTGTGCCACCACAGGTCAGGCGTATGGTAACTTTTATTTATTAATTCCTTATGGTAAATGTGACCTGCAAGACAGTGAGTGAAATGCCTTTGTAATAAGAAGGGGAATACAGTAAATATTCACTATAGATCTGTTAAATCTGTTTTTGTTGTCTAATTCTTTTTCTAAAATTTTTATTTATTGAGTTTTACAGAGAGTGAAAGGAGGAGAGTGGAAGAGAAAAAGAGAGAGAGGGAGAAGGGGAGCAACATCGGTTTGTTGTTCCACTCATTTATGCATTCATTGGTTGATTCTTGTATGTGCCCTGACTGGGTACTGGACCTTGGCAACCTTGGTGTGTTGGGCCCACATTCTCAGTAACTGAGCTACCCAGCAGGGCCTGTTATCTAATTCTTTAGAAATTGATAATAATTTAAAGTAAAACATATACACAATTTCTGTTTGGAATGTTCTGGAAACCAATGGTGGTGATACCTGTACAAGCCTATGAACATATTTAATGCCACTGAATTGCATACTTAAAAATAGTTAAAATGGTAATTTTTGTAAAGCATGTTTTACCAAGAAATTAAAAAATACATAAAGGTATATATGTTAAGATTTAAAATACAAAACATTTTATGTTGAATAAAACACCATTAACATTATTTAATAACACATGCTTTCACTGTGATTACTAACATTCCACTATATAAATAGCTATCAACTATCTACTCTGTTAAGCCTCTGTTGAACACATGACACTAGCCCTTTGATATTGGTATTCTTCCCATTACAAAGATAAGAAATATATATTAACAGGATAGGAAATATCATTTACATGCAAAATTTAGAAAACCATTACATTGCTATTACTTCACATGAAAAATGGGATTTTTTGTTTGTTTCTTAAATGCATTTTAGAATATATCTATAGGCCAGTTTCTTTGAGACTAAAAAACAAAGCAAATGTTAGTTTTTGGGTTTTTTTTTTTTTTTGTAATGAACTTTCCATTTTATTTTAAGGAAAGTTGTCTAACAATAAGCTAATTATTTTCTTCATAATTACAATAGAAGTAGATATCAATACATTTATATCACTGATATATTTCTTTTAACAACTTTAGGAATTTCAAGATCTATATAAGAGGCCTTATAGATGTGCCAGGATTTGGTAAAAGTATAAAATCTTATAGAGACACTATGATTTTAAGCAATGCACACTACCCAACAATCTAATTTTGAAAAGCTTATCTCAATAATTTCATGGTACAAAACTCATCCTCCTTTAGAGAAAGATTTTGTTATAGAAAATTACATGTTCATGATGAGGAAAAGAAGACACTTAAAATATTTGGAAGAGGTAATCACATACTATCAAAGATTAATGTATTTTGTTATTTTTATTTACAGGATCTTCGATCTTTTACTAAACTAAACATAATTTTATAAATTTCAGAACCTTACCAGGATATTTAAAAGATTAGCTTGGGAGTTAGAAGCTTATGGCTCTGGTACTGACACACCCGTTCACCTATTAACTGTGGGCTTGATGTGGGCTGTGTACTCATATTAGGCACTAGACAGACAGAGTTCCTTACTTTCAAAATGGGAAATGAGAAATTAAACAAAAACAACACATAAATTATAGTACTATATAACATATGTACAAGGTAGGGCAAAAGTAGGTTTACAGTTATTAGTATGTATAACAGACTTTATTCTTGTATTATTATTTATTATTGTATTATTCTCCATACAAACAACTGTAAACCTACTTTTGCCCCTCCTTGTATAAGGTGCTAAGACTAAACATGTGGAGAGGGATAATTAGTTCAGTAATTTTAATGAGCTTAGAGCTAAGACTTTGAAGTCAGAAAAAAAAAAACTGGACTTTAATCCTGGCTTCTCTATCTAGTTAGTTGTATTACTTAACAGCTGTGTTACTGAACCCTTCTAAGCTTTGGTGTTCTTACCTATAAAATGAGGATAGCACTACTTTTACTTCGAGGCATTTTACTATAAGAGAGATAAAGTATATAAAATGCCTAGTAGTGCCAAGTGTATACATAGCAGGTGCCATTATTATCATAACATCTCCGTTTATTATAAAATAAAAGAAAATTAGCACAAAACATTTCTCAGTGAGAGCATGGAAAATCAATCATGTTACTGCTCTGTGACACTGTTTTCTGTCATCTTTAGCATACTCAAATTTTGGATGCACAAATCAACAATTTTATTATTTGTAAACTCACTTGAGGGTTTATATAACAGAAAATAAAGTATGGGAACTAGATGGCTTTTCTAGTTAATGAGGTTAATCATCAGATAATTTAGAACATCTAAAAATTCTGGATAAATGCTTAATTTTGTCTTCCTTTGCCAGTACAAAGAAGACACATAGCATATCTATCACCTAGGCAAATGTCAAAATAAACAAAGGTTGAGGAATCTGAATAAAGTGGAGTAGTTTTTATGTAAGAGCTTTTTAAGATTTACTCTGGTCCCAATCGAACAGGGGAATTCACTACACAGCTGCCAATTCTTTACTTTACTTGTCTGAATGGCCTGGCATCAAGCAAACGTTCCCATTTTCGTGATTCAAATAAATAATTTTGCCCAAAGAGATCACTTTGTTATATGAGCTTTCATGTGGTGAACTGGCAAATTTGTTGTTGCCTTATATGACCAAACAACAACAATAAAAATCACAGGAGATGCAGTGTACAGGCAGAGCACAATGAGAGCCATGAAAAATTCTCAGGGATGAAAATTATTACTTAGAGAATAAACACTACAAAATTACTGATTACCTATTCCTTTCAAAAGAATTACCCAAAGTGAAAATTACTTAAACATAATACAAATATCCTAACTGGATCCTGACTGCATGAGTGACAATTGTGAGCCAAGAAGCTGCACCAACTTATATCTTAAATGAAGAATTGTAATAAAAATGACAGTTTCCTTTAAACGCTGTCTCATTATCATTAGCACACACTTAAGACTTTATATAGAATGGATAGTTTTACCTTCAAGGCTATTTTTAGGAAGCTATAACTGAGACCCCAAAGACCTCAATTTGCATAAAAAGAAGGCAAGGCTACATTCATTCAGGTATACAAAAGGCAACCACATAGACAAAAGCTCTAAGCACTCATAATCTCTTCTTTTCTGATTTCGTCAGGGATGGCCTGCTAATTGGAGGAACTCATGAAAGTTCCTTACAATCCAATTAGCACTTCAGTGCAATTAAGTGGTAGAGGCTTCCCTATTCTGTAGAGACTGGCTTTGATCTTGCAGTGGAAAGTGTTCTTCCTTAAAGCTGAGGTTTTGATTTTTTTTCTCAGTAATTAGTGCTAATTGTAAACCCAAGCCTGACCTGCTATAAACAGTGTTTTACCACATTTGACACTGGGACCTTAAATCAGTGTTCTCTTTTGTCTATATTGTACTTACTTATTAGAAATCTGGCTATTTTGTTCATTATTTAATGCACAATGAGTAAGTACATACTAAAGTCAGTTGAAACAAATGCCTTAATCTTAAAAGCTTGTGTGGGTATTTTCACCGATGTCTTTTAAGCCCTGTTACCATAAAAGCAGTTGATTGAAATTCACTTAAGAAATATACTGTAGTTTTTCCACACAAAGAATGACTATTCAGAAGCATTTTCTAAAGAGGTTTAGTGACCCTTGTATGTTTGGAAAATAAAAACAAAAGATGAAAATGGTCTTTTCATAGGAGCAAACATAAAGAGCTGCATAAATCAACTGTAGCAGTCTGCTGAAAAATACCTATTACAGCAGTGTCTGGTAAATCAACTCATTGTTTAGATGCATAAAGATGAATTAAAACATCAGCCTAATAGTGAGTAGGCCAATGAGATGTTTCTACATGGGAATAAGATGCTGCAAAACATAAAACCCCAGGACTTCTTGAATGTATAGATAAGATGCTTGTAATTAGCACTCATCCTCTATGCAAATACAAAGCAAGATCAAGGAGGACATTTCTCCCTCAAATATGTGTTTAAATGTACCCATTTCATTAGTTAGTCAATGGTTTCTTCATAGAAAAAGAAATTATAAACGGAGCTATGCCCAGTCCAGGTTATACTACATATTAGACATTCTGAATTAGGATACTGAAGTAACGATAGTCCAGTGTACAGACATAATTATTAGAGGGAAAAATATGTATCTTAATACAAACATACACCACATAATATATGATGACACCAATTAGCACTCCTTAGAAATAGCTATTTTGGTGAATTTTCGCCCTTAGGGAAAAAAGGTCAAGAGTCTAGAAATAGTATTTTCTGTAAAGGGAAATATGATTGAATGTGACTAAAACAAACTAAAGGCTGGATGGGCTCTTAGAAATTGTCCCTCATATTATATCATTGAAATCTATTTTAATCATTTCATAAACCAAAGTTTTACGTGCATGTAGTTTAGGAATCAAACAATAATAAAAAGCCTGTTAAAAAAACCCAGGGGTACTTCTCTGGCTGGTTGGCTCAGTGGCAGAGCGTCAGTCAGGCATGTGGAAGTCCTAGGTTTGATTCCCGGCCAGGGCACACAGGAGAAGCACCCATCTTGTTTCTCTACCCTTCCCCTTCTCTTTTCTTTTTTCTTTCTTTATTTATTTATTTTTTTAAGATTTTATTTATTCATTATAGAGGGGGGGGGAGAGAGAGAGAGAAAGAGAGAGAAGGGGGGAGGAGCAGAAAGCATCAACTCCCATATGTGCCTTGACCAGGCAAGCCCAGGGTTTTGAACCGGCAACCTCAGCATTTCCAGGTTGATGCTTTATCCACTGCGCCACCACAGGTCAGGCTCCCCTTCTCTTTTCTATTTCTCTCTTCCCCTCCCACAGCCAAGACTCCATTGGAGCAACGTTGGGCCGGGCGCTGAGGATGGCTCCATGGTCTCCGCCTCAAGCACTAGAATGGCTCTGATTGCAGCTGACCAATAACCCAAAGGGGCCAAGCATCGCCCCCTGGTGGGCATGCCGGGTGGATCCCGGTTGGGCGCATGCAGGAGTCTGTCTGACTGTCTCCTCGCTTCTAACTTTGGAAAAATACAAAAAACAAAACAAACAAACAAACATACAAAACCAAAGGGGTACTGGTCCCATTCCTTCCTCCTCCTCTCCAGAGGAAACTTCCAGCCCTTTTGGCTATTGCTTTGGGTCCTTATCTCCATGATTTCAAGTCAGCTACAAATCCTCCAGCAAGGTAGTACACAGGGATAAGCCTTGACTACCCTCAGTTTGGTCTTATCAGTGGAGGAGGACTAGACTTTCAGCCTTGTTTCTAGAATGGTCCCTCACTCTCTTCAGTCTCCACAGTCTCGAAGTCCTGAGAGTCTCTAGTTCAGTCTTCCAGAGCACCATTTACAGGATGTAGTGGTGAAGTCACAGGACTAGGGACAGTGAACTGGGGGAGGGAGGGTAAGAGGTCTGGCTGTAACTTGTATTACATTCTCAAGTCATCTCTGCTTTCAGGACTCACTCCTTTAGTTACCTACTATCTGGTCTTCAGTTTCTGAGACTTGCCTGGAAGGCAAATTGGCTAGCTGTCCTTTGGTACTCTCAACCTGCAAGCATTTTTGTTTGACCTCCTTTCTCTCTACTAAATCATGTCTCATTCCTTTAAAAAAAATTTTATTGTGATAAAATATATATTAAAAACTGCCATTTTAAGTATTTTTAAATGTACAATTTGGTGGCAACAATTATACTCACATTATTGTACGTCCATCATCACTATTTATTTCCAAGACTTTTTCATTCTACTGATTACTTACTTTTCCATTCGCTTTTCAGCTTCACAAGTTGTTTGGAATCTAAGGTGATCACCTACTATAATCACAATTGAGCTTCTTTTCTTAGTTTTGGGGGTGATTATCAAGATGAGGCAGAAATGTTTTTATTCTGTTATCGTAATACCTAAAGTCTCATTTTTTTGTTTTAAAGATGGAACTCTTGTCTGGAAAGATTAAGCAACTTGCTCTAGGTACAAACGATTTATCTCGTTACCCACACAGGGCATGATTTACCTCGTTACCCACACAGGGCATTTCCCACTAACTATACTATTCATATCAGTATTGGGTGCCTTGTGAGTTAGATCATCTTTTTGTGGTACACCATTTCAAATGGTGTATACGAAAGAGATTGAGGATGATGTTTCTGTAAGAATTATTAGAACAGCAACTGTTGGATAACTGGTGCTTAGTAAGCTAGATCTTTCCAGAGTCTTATGGTGTCAGCAACCAGGAAACTAAATAATAGAATTAAATCTATGGAACTTCTAAGATATACAAGCATGGAAGAACTTGCTGACCAATGTTGACAACTAAACTTATCACCTTCTCCTAGAGGTGGCAGACTTTATTTTAGGAACTATTTAACACAATATTTTCACTATTTCACCTAGTACACATCTAAAATGAGATGTAAATAATACCTTAAACAGCTGATAATGTAATATCAAAAGTGATAAATGAATATTTTCTGTACTTGGATGTAGCTTTTTTATGTCACAAATCCTTACTGCCTATATTCCACATATCACTGTGGCCACCTATTTGAAAATGAGACAAATTACATCATCTAATATCAAGTATTATCTGTTTTATTGATGAACTGGAAAGAAAAAGGATAGTGTAATTTAAATAGCATGTTAAGTTTTAAACCTGTAGCTGATTTGGGGAAGGAGCAGGAAAGAAAGGAGGAATAATAAGAGCAAGAACACCAAAAAAACAGAACTATGCTCTCAGGGAGGTACCCTTGTCTCCCTGTTTTATAGATGAGATAATTGAGGCTCAGAGAAGTTAAGTAACTTGGCTAATATCACACAGCCATAAATAATACAGCTTCTATTTGAACCCAGGTCCAGTACTCTCAACAACTCAGCTATGGGGGCAGATTAGAGTTCCCAATAACTCTAAAACAAAGTTTAGTCATTTGAGTACAATAAACCTAAGAGTAAGCATAAAACATTTTAGTACACCCATCATGTCGAGGGAAGGGCAATTTCTTCTCATCTAAAAGGCAACTTAGTCTCTTCTTTGAAAGTAGACACATACTACTCTTTTTTTAAACTGTGACCATGATTTTTTTTCTCTTTTGCTGCATCCCTCCAATCCTCATCCAGCCCCCAACTCTTCCCAACATTTGTTAGTCTTGATAAACTATTCATAAATAAATATATATATAAAACACTGGACAAGACACACTAAACTAGGCCCATGGAAATGAAGTTGAAAAACTCATTCTTACTTTTAAGCAAATGTATACTTACAAAAACCCATCTAACCACAACTTCATTCTTTAACACAAAAATTATTTCAAACAGAAACAATTTGATCAAGAACCTATAAATCAATTAAAAATGGCCACTAAGCAAGCATTCAGAAGTAAAATCATAGTAAATGCACTACGTACTTTCTTCACTGTAAATCTTTTGAGCCTCCCTTGGAGTCTAGCAAATTTTATTTTAAGTACAAGTCTAACAAGCTGTGTATTTTTCTGTGTATATTCCAGAGCACCTCACAAGCAATAAACAGAAAGGGGTGAGATACTGCTAAAACAAAGAATACAGAAACATCAAAACATCAAGAAATGACCATGAGGAACTTCAAAAAAATAACTGAAGAAACATGGTAGTTCAGGATAGTGGCTGTCCAACCAGCCTAGACCCTAAATTCAACCTTAGCCTGTTCAATCCAACACTTCCTTGGAAATAGGTTTTGCTCACTTACCATATACTATTCAAGGCTGCTTTAGCAGTGCACTGGCAGAGTTTAGTAGCAGCAGCAAAAACCACATGGCATACTAAACTTAAATTTTTACTATCTAATCCTTTACAAAAAAAGTTTGTCAACCAAGTGCTCTACTTCATTAAAAGTGTGGATAAATAGCTTTCCATACCTTCCTGGGTTCTGCAGGCTCAGCACATCTGAGTTATACAAAAATTGTTGGCTTGTGTTTAAGTACACTTTAGCACATATACATTGTTTAATAAAAGCACTGAGGCCCTGGCCGGTTGGCTCAGCGGTAGAGCGTCGGCCTAGCGTGCGGAGGACCCGGGTTCGATTCCCGGCCAGGGCACACAGGAGAAGCGCCCATTTGCTTCTCCACCCCTCCGCCGCGCTTTCCTCTCTGTCTCTCTCTTCCCTTCCCGCAGCCAAGGCTCCATTGGAGCAAAGATGGCCCGGGCGCTGGGGATGGCTCCTCGGCCTCTGCCCCAGGCGCTAGAGTGGCTTTGGTCGCAATATGGCGACGCCCAGGATGGGCAGAGCATCGCCCCCTGGTGGGCAGAGCGCCGCCCCATGGTGGGCGTGCCGGGTGGATCCCGGTCGGGCGCATGCGGGAGTCTGTCTGACTGTCTCTCCCTGTTTCCAGCTTCAGAAAAATGAAAAAAATAAATAAATAAATAAATAAATAAATAAATAAATAAAAGCACTGAAAGACGTAAGGCATTTTAGAAAAGTTTCCAGGAAAAATGGTTAATTATTTAACTGACACAACATACACATTTCAGTTAACCAGAAAACTGTTTTAGAGAACACCCAAATACATGATACGTTTCTAAAGGAAAATCTAATATTTCAAAAAATAAACCTGGGCCCTGGCCGCTTGGCTCACTGGTAGAGCGTCACCCAGCATGTAAATGTCCTGGGTTTGATTTCTGGTCAGGGCACACAGAAGAAGTGACTACCTGCTTTTCCAGCCCTATGCTCTTCCCTTCTCTTTTTCTCTCTCTTCTCCTTCCACAGACATGGCTCAGTTGGTTCGAGCACATCACCCTGGGCTCTGTGGAGCCATTACAGGAGCTAAAAATAGCTCAGTTGAATATACAGTCAAGTCACAGGATTCAAAATCAATTTACAAAAGTTCATTGCTTTCCTATATGCCAATGATGAAACTCAGGAAAATGAACTAAAAAAAATTTTCTTTTACACTTGCAACAAAAAAATTAAAATACCTAGGAATAAACTTAACAAAGAATGTGAAGAACCTATACACTGAATATTTCAAAACATTATTGAAAGAAATTGAAAAAGACACAATGAAATGGAAAATATTCCATGTTCATGGATTAGAAGAATCAACATAGTTAAAATGGCCATATTACCCAAAGCAATATACACATTTAATGCAATCCTCATCAAAATCACAATTTCATTTTTTAAAGAAATGGCACAAAAAATTACTAGGTTTGTATGGAACCCTAAAAATACCCAAATGGACAAAGCAATCCTGAGAAAAAAAGAATGAAGCTAGAGGTATCACACTACCTAACTTCAAATTATACTATAGAGCCATGATAATCAAAACAGCATGGTATTGGCAAAACCAGAGACATACAGAACAATGGAACAGAACCGAGAGCCCAGAAACAAAATTACATATAAATGGCCTGACCAGGCAGTGGTGAAGTGAATAGAGTGTCAGACTGGGATGTGGAGGACCCAGGTTCAAACCCTCAAGGTCACCAGCTTGAGTGTGGGCTTATCAGGCTTGAGCAAAGGCTCACTAGCTTGACTGAGGGGTCACTGGCTTGAACGTGGGATCATAGACATGATCCCATGGTCGCTGGCTTGAGCCCCAGGTCACTGGCTTGAAGCCCAAGGTCGCTGGCTTGAGCCCAAGGTCACTGGATTGAGCAAGGGGTCACTTGTTCTGCTGGAACCCCCACCCCCAAGTCAAGGTGCATATGAGAAAGCAATCACTGAACAACTAAGGAACTGCAATGAAGAATTGATGCTTCTCATCTCTCTTTCTTCCTGTCTGCCCCTATCTGTCCCTCTCTCTGACTCTCTGTCAAAAAAAAAAATCACATATATATGTACAAATCATCTTTGACAAAGGAGCCAAAAACACACAATGGAGAAAAGAAAGCCTCTTGAAATAAATGCTGCTAGGAAAATTGGAAAGCCACATGCAAAAGAATAAAAGTTCATTACAGTTTGTCCCCCTGCACAAAAATTAATTCAAAATGGGCCATAGACCTAAATATAAGATCTGAAACAATAAATTACATAGAAGAAAACATAGGTCCTAAACTCATGGATTTAGGCCATATAGAACAATTTATGAATTTGACCCCAAAAGCAAAGGAAGTAAAGGCAAAGATAAATGAGTGGGACTATATCAAAGTAAAAAGCTTCTGCACAGCAAAAGAAACTGGCAACAAAACAAATAGGCAGGAGGCGATGTCAGAGAAATGGCACTGAGAGGAGTGCTCCCGATATCTCTCCCTGAAACTTCAACAAATTCAACAACTAGAGACAGAAAAACAATCTCAGGAGTATCTGAAATACACATACATCAAACAAAGCATTTTCCCCAACTCCGCTCTCCATTCTATAGTTTTTGTGCCTGCCACTTAATACAATAGAATTTTCATGTTTCACTGCATTTTTTTCTCTTTTTCTTTTCTCTTACACTATTTCTCTCATTCGACCATCATTTACAAACAAATTATTTTATTCTTGTTCCAATTTTTTTCCTTGTGGCATTTTGTAAGTTCTTGCCTCGTTTTTTGCCTCTTCGTCACTCCCCCCCCAACCCAGGCCATCCGTTCTACATATTTTTGTTTCTCTTAGCACAATAGAGTTTTCAGTTTTTCACTGCATTTTCTCAAAAAAAAATTTTATAAGCTCTTAATAGTGTTATTAACAATACCACTTTCACATGCCATTAAAATAAAGAAATCAAATATCATGGATAAAAAAGACAGTGATGTAGCTCAGATAGATAAGGAAAAATCTATAGAAAAAAATTTCAATAGCTTAGAAACCTTGGAGTTAAATGACAGAGAATTTCAAATGGAAGTCCTAAAAATACTCAGAGATATACAAGAAAGCACAGAATGGCAATTTAGGGAGCTCAAAAAACAATTCAATTAACAGAAAGAATACTTCACCAAGGAAATTGAAACTAGAAAAACGAATCAAACAGAGATGAAAAACTCAATTCATGAACTAAAAAACGAGGTAACAAGCTTAGCCAATAGAACAGGCCAGAAAGAGGAGAGAATTAGTGACATAGAAGACAAGCAACTAGAGGTCCTAGAGAGAGAAGAAGAGAGAGACTCACGAATTAAAAAAAAAAATGAGATAGCCCTACAGGAATTGTCTGACTCCATCAGAAAAAGCAACATAAGAATAATGGGTATATCAGAAGGAGAAGAGAGAGAAAATGGAATGGAGAACATATACAAACAAATAATAGACGAGAACTTCCCAAGCCTGTGGAAAGAACTAAAGCCTCGAATTCAAGAAGCAAACAGTTAATTCAGAACACTGAGTTATCTTAACCCTAACAAACCTACTCCAGGGCACATCATAAGGAAATTGGCACAAACCAACGACAAGGAAAAAAATTCTCAAGGCAGCCAGGGAAAAGAAGAATACAACATATAAAGGAAGGCCCATTAGATTATCATCAGATTTCTCAGCAGAAACTCTACAAGCTAGAAGAGAGTGGACCCTAATATTTAAAGTTCTGAAAGAGAGGAAATTCCAGCCAAGAATACTATACCCATCAAAGCTATCCTTCAAATATGAAGGAGAAATAAAAACATTCACAGATACAGAAAAGATGGGGAAATTTATCACCAGAAAACTAAATGTAGTATCAGGAAATACTAAATGAGGTTTTCCGACCAGATACAAAGAACAAAACAAAACAAAACTACAAGTAAAAGCTCCATCATGATCACAATAAAAACAAGATTAATCTGTGACAAAGAAACAAAAAAGGGGAGAGGACAAAGATTAACAGTAGCAAAGGAGGATGGAGTGCAGAAGCCCTCATGACATAATGTACTACAATGAACATGATATGTATGCTTTTCATTACTTAATGGTAACCACCCCTGAAAAAACCAACACAGAAGTACATGGCTTGAAAAAAGAAGTAACAGAGAAAAGAAGTATGGATTACAACCAAACAAAAACAAATGATAGAAAAATAAAAGAGAAGAACCAAACAAGATACAAAACAATCAGAAAGCAATATATAAAATGGCAATAGGAAACCCTCAAATGTCAATAATTACACTAAACAGAAATGGACTAAACTCACTAATAAAAAGACACACAGTAGCTGAATGGATTAAAAAAGAAAATCCAGCTGTATGCTGCCTACAAGCAACACATCTAAGCTACAAGGATAAAAACAAATTCAAAGTGAAAGGTTGGAAAACAATATTCCAAGCAAATAACATCCAAAAAAAAAGCAGGTGTAGCAATACTCATATATAACAACGCTGACTAAAAGACAGCAAAGGTAATCAGAGACAAAAATGGTCATTTCTTAATGATAAAGGGGACACTGAATCAAGAGGACATAACACTTCTTAATACAGTGTGTCCGTAAAGTCATGATGCACTTTTGACTGGTCACAGAAAAGCAACAAAAGATGATAGAAATGTGAAATCTGCACCAAATAAAAGGAAAACCCTCCCAGTTTCTGTAGGATGATGTGGCAGCATGTGTGCATGTGCAGATGATGATGTAACACCATGTATACAGAGGAGCAGCCCACGGCCATGCCAGTTGAGATGTGGATGGTACAGATGAAAGTTCAGTGTGTTCTGTGGCTCGCTAAATTTGAATCTATGACCAAAGTGCAACATGAATATCGGCATGTTTATAATGAAGCACCGCCACATAGGAATAACATTACTCGGTGGGATAAACGGTTGAAGAAAACTGGTAGTTTGATGGAGAAACCCCGTTCTGGTAGGCCATCAGTCAGTGACGAGTCTGTAGAGGCTATACGGGATAGCTACCTAAGGAGCCCTAAAAAATCTGTGCGTGAGTTCACATCGAAATGCACTAAATAGGTATGAAACTGGGAGAGTTTTCCTTTTATTTGGTGCAGACTTCACATTTCTATCATCTTTTGTTGCTTTCCTGTGACTGGTCAAAAGTCCACCATGACTTTATGGACACACTGTATATATGCACCAAACCAATGAGCACCAAAATATATAAGACAGCTACTGACAGACCTAAAAACAAAAAATGACAAAAATACAATCATACTTGATGACCTCAATACACCGCTGACAGCTCTAGATCGTTCATCCAAACAGAAAGTCAATAAAGAAATATTGGCCTTAAATGAAACACTAGAACAATTGGATATGATAGACATCTACAGGCATTTCATCCCAAAGTGCCAGAGTATACATTTTTCTCTAGTGTGCATGGAGCATTCTCAAGAACTGACCATATGTTGGGCCACAAAAATAATATGAACAAATTCAGAAAGATTGAAATTATAACAAGCATATGTTCTGATCATAAAGCCTTGAAACTAGAAGTCAACTGCAAAAAAGAGGTAAACGAACCCACAAAAATGTGAAAACTAAACAACATACTTTTAAAAAATGAGTGGGTCAAAGAAAAAATAAGTGCAGAGATAAAAAGATAAATACAGGCAAAAGAAAATAACAATACAATGCACCAGAATCTCTGGGATGCAGCAAAAGCAGTAATAAGAGGGAAGTTCATATCACTATAGGCCCATATGAACAAACAAGAGAGAGCCCAAGTAAACCACTTAACTTCACATCTTAAGCAACTAGAAAAAGAAGAACAAAGACAACCCAAAACCAACAGAAGAAAGGAAATAATAAAAATCACAGCAGAAATAAACAAAATAGAGAACAGAAAACCTATAGAAAAATTTAATAAAACAAGGAGCTGGTTCTTTGAAAAGATCAATAAAATTGATAAACCCTTTGCAAGACTCACCAAGGAAAAAAGAGAAAGGACTCATATAAACAAAATCTAAAATGAAAGAGGAGAAATCACCACAAGTATCATAGATATACAAAGAATTATTGTAGAATACTATGAAAAACTATATGCCACCAAATTCAACAATCTAGAAGAAATGGATAAATTCCTAGAACAATACAATCTTCCTAGACTGAGTCATTAAGAAGCATGACCATAAGCAGGGAAGAAATAGAACAACTATTAAAAACCTCCCCCCAAATAAAAATCCAGGGCCAGACGGCTATACTAGTGAATTCTATCAAACATTCAAAGAAGACTTGGTTCCTATTCTACTTAAAGTCTTCCAAAAAATTGAAGAAGAAGCAATACTGCCAAAAACATTTTATGAGGCCAACATATCCCTCATACCGAAACCTGGCAAGGACAGCACAAAAAAAGAAAACTACAGACCATTATCTCTAATGAATACAGATGCTAAATACTAAACAAAATACTAGCAAATTGAATACAACAACACATTAAAAAAATAATTCATCATGATCAAGTGGGATTCATCCCAGAATCACTAGGATGGTTCAACATATGTAAAACGGTTATCGTAATAAACCATACCAACAAAACAAAGAACAAAAACCATATGATCTTATCAATAGATGCAGAAAAGGCATTTGATAAAATACATCATTTTATGTTTAAAATATTTAACAAAATGGGTATAGAAGGAAAATGTCTCAACATAATAAAGGCCATCTATGATAAACCATCAACTAACATATTAAATGGCATAAAACTGAGGACTTTTCCTCTAAAATCAGGAACAGGACAGGGTTGTCCACTCTCTCCACCCTTATTCAATGTAGTGCTGGAAGTTCTAGCCAGAGTAATCAGACAAGAGAAAGAAATAAAAGGCATTCATATTGGAAAAGAAAAAGTAAAGGTTTCGCTTTTTGCAGATGATATGATCCTGTACATCGAAAACCCCAAAGAATCCACAAAAAGACTACTAGAAACAATAAACCAATACAGTAAGGTCTCAGGATACAAAATTAATATAGAAAAGTCCATTGCCTTCCAATATGCCGACAATAAAACATCAGAAAATGAGCTAAAAAAAACAATCCCCTTCATGGTTGCAACAACAACAAAAATACCTAGGAATAAACATAACAAAGAATGTAAAGGACCTATATAATGAAAACTACAAAGCATTGTTAAGGGAAATCAAAAAAGGTTTAATGAAATGGAAAAATATTCCTTGTTCTTGGATAGGAAGAATAAATATAGTCAAAATGACTATATTACCCAAAGCAATATACAAATTTAATGCAATTCCCATCAAAATTCCAATGTCATTTTTTAAAGAAATGGAACAAAAAATCATCAGGTTTATATGGGACTATAAAAAACGCCAAATAGCCAAAGCAATCCTAAGGAAAAAGAACAAAGCTGGGGGCATTACAATACCTGATTTCAAATTATATTATAGAGCCAAGATAATCAAAACAGCATGGTATTGGCAGAAAAATAGATACTCAGACCAATGGAACAGAATAGAAAGCCCATGTATATGGTCATATAATTATTGATAAAGGGGCCAACAGCACACAATGGAGAAAAGAAAGTCTCTTCAACAAATGATGCTGGGAAAACTGGAAAGCCACATGCAAAAAAATTAAACTCAACTACAGTTTGTCCCCTTGTACTAAAATTAATTCAAAATGGATCACAGACCTAAATATAAGACCTGAAACAATAAATTACATAGAAGAAAACATAGGTACTAACCTCATGGACCTCGGTTATAAAGAGCATTTTATGATTTGACTCCAAAGGCAAGAGAAGGGAAGGCAAAGATAAATGAATGGGACTACATCAGACTAAGAAGATTTTGCACAGCAAGAGAAACTGACAACAAAATAAACAGACAGCCAACTAAATGGGAGATGATATTTTCAAACAACAGCTCAGATAAGGGCCTAATATCCAAAATATACAAAGAACTCATAAAACTCAACAACAAACAAGCAAACAATCCCATAAAAAATGGGAAAAGGACATGAACAGACACTTTTTTCAGGAAGAAATACAAATGGCCAACAGATATATGAAAAGATGCTCATCTTCATTAGCTATTAGAGAAATGCAAATCAAAACTACAATGAGATACCGCCTAATGCCTGTTAGATTAGCTATTATCAACAAGACAGGTAATAAGTGTTGGAGAGGCTGTGGAGAAAAAGGAACCCTCATCGACTATTGGGGGAAATATAAAGTAGTACAACCATTATGGAAGAAAGTATGGTGGTTCCTCAAAAAATTAAAAATAGAACTATCATATGACCTAGCAATCCCTCTACTGGAAATATACCCCCATAACTCAAAAATACTGGTACGTAAAGATACATGCAGCCCCATGTTCATTGCAGCATTGTTCACATTGGCCAAGACATGGAAACAACTAAAAAGCCCTTCAATAGAGGATTGGATAAAGAAGATGTGGTACATATATACTATGAAATACTACTCAGCCATAAGAAATGATGACATCGGATCATTTACAACAACATGGATGGACCTTTAAACATTATACTGAGTGAAATAAGTAAATCAGAAAAAACTAAGAACTATATGATTCCATACATAGGTGGGACATAAAAATGAAACTCAGGGACATGGACAAGAGTGTGGTGGTTATGAGGGGGGGGGGAGTAAAGGGGGGTTGGGACGAGAGGAGGGAAAAAACCCCACAAGTATAACATATAATTTTGATTAATCCTAAAAGAAAAAAAGGCAGCCAACTAAATGGGAGATGATATTTGCAAACAATAGCTCTGATAAGAGGTTAATACCCAAAATATATAAAAGATTTCACAAAGCTCAGCAACAAGCAAGCAAACAATCCAATTAAAAAATGAGGAGACAACCAGAACGGATACTTCTCCCAAGAGGACGTACAAATGTCCCAGAGATATATGAAAAGATGCTCATCCTTACTAGCTATTTGAGAAATGCAAATCTAAACTATAATGAGATACCACCTCATACCTATTAGATTGGCTATTATCAACAAGACAGGTAATAACAAGTGTTGGAGAGGCTGTGGAAAAAAAAGAACCCTCATTCACTGCTGGTGGGAATGTAAATTAGTACAACTATTGTGGAAGAAAGTATGGTGGTTCCTCAAATAATTAGGAATAGAACTACCGTATGACCCAGCAATCCCTCCACTGTTTATCTACCCCAAAACTTGAAAACACGGGAACACAAAGACACATGCAACCCCATGTTCATTGCATCATTATTCACAGTGGCAAGACATGGAAACAATCAATGTCCCTTGATAGAGAACTGGATAAAGAAGATGTAGT
This sequence comes from Saccopteryx leptura, assembly GCF_036850995.1. NCBI lineage: Eukaryota > Metazoa > Chordata > Mammalia > Chiroptera > Emballonuridae > Saccopteryx > Saccopteryx leptura. Next base: position 165,352,735 of record NC_089506.1, read on the forward strand.
ACATATATACAATGGAATACTACTCAGCCATAAGAAATGATGACATGGAGACATTTATGACAACATGGATGGACCCTGATAACATTATACTGAGTGAAATAAATATATCAGAAAAAGCAAAGAACTATATGATTTCGCACATAGGTGGGATACAAACTGAGATTCACAGATGTAGATAAAATTACAGTGGTTACCAGGTGAAGGGAGTGTGGGAGAGAGGGAAAGGAGTATGGGGGAGGGAGAGGGAGATGGGGATGGGGATGGGGTGAGGGAAGGTTGTAAAGAGGGACAAATATAAGGTAATGGAAAATGATTTGACTTTGGGTAATGGGTACACAACATAACAGTTCAAATGCTATAGAAATGTTTTCCTGAAACCTATGTACTCTTATTGATTAATGTTACCCTGTTAAAGTTGATTTTCTAAATAAAATTTTTTAAAAATTGCTTGGTTGCAAGCATGACCCCAGATGGGTAGAGCATCAGCCCCAGACAGGGGTTGCTGGGTGGATCTCAGTCAGGGCACATACGAGTCTGTCTGTCTCCCCTCCTCACTTGGAAAAGAAGAAAAATATAAAAAAATAAAGCTATTCAGAAGTTGAATTCTTAAAATTATTCACTGGCACTAGCTGGTGAACAATATGAAATCATTTCAAATGACCTTTCTAAAATGATTTTCCCTTGTAAGGTGAAAGTTTGTGTTTTAATTCCCTTCAGATGATCCACGTTTTGGCTACAGAAGCCTCCTGTTCCCTAAACTGATCACATTGGAAATGCTGATATCAGACAAGTGAATTGGCATTTTTTGAAGAACTATTGCTGTAAATTAAACTATTCCTTGATCTTCCCCCAAAGCATGCTAGAGAACCTAATTTCCATAAAACTTTCTAACCCAATTTGAACAGTATAATGTGGACAGTGGGGAATAAATGAGTTTGATCAATTATGAATTTATATGATATGTTAGTAAGCTATTCAGGCTAAGTCTTACAGTTCTGTATTTTGAACACTAATGCCATGCTACATAATTTTAAAATGGTGCGTTTCAGAAAAACCTCACTAGGCATATTTGCATATTTGGAAATCTAATTAACCCAAGCATATCTTAAGGCTTTCAAGATAGAACATACAATAACACTTTTGTCAGCTGAATGTTTGCTTGAGGCTATGTAAGAGTTTTATTATCTGGTGTAATTTAACCATTCAGCTCCCAATTTTTATACTGGGGCTGTCTAACTGGGAAGACGAAACCTTTTCCTCTCTCGAGGCCTGCGATCCAGGGGTTCAGCATGAACAAGGGGACTCTGGCCACTTTAAGAACACAGCATGAACTGCCCACCAAATCCAAATCCAAAACTGTCTCTCCTCTAGCTTAGATAACAGAACAAAGAGTAGCCTTCTTGCAGAAACAGATGCATTAGGTGAAAAGATAGTCCACTACATTGCATAGATACCAAAACATCCTTTTTACAGTTTTTGTGGGGAAAACGACTTCAAAAAGAGACAGGTGCAATGAAGGACACACCTGATTTGCCTCCTCAGCTGCTGCTACCTCTTCTATCCTTAACTTTAATTTCCTCCTGTGGGGTTTTCCTCTTCACCAAGGCAAGAATCTCTGTCCACCGCCAAATAAGGGAGAATAGGAAGAAAAGACCAGTTTCTGGACCTTACTGACTCTCCATTAAAAGGCAAAACTTTAGTTCCTATAGGCATTGCGCTCTCTCTGTGCTGGAGTGGAGGCTGAGCCACGGCCAAAGCTGCACACTTCCATGGCTTTTCCTTGGTGGTTGTGGCCATTTACTGCACCAGAGTGGAAACATCTGATGTCCTGTTACCGAGTTTCCCCAGGGATTGCTGCTGCCATGAAGGCTCTGACTGCAAAACGCTATTTCACCTGTTTGTTCAGTTCCCGTGGATGCTGCCCTGTTAGAGAAGCCAAGAGAAAATGTTGCCACGGAAGAAATGGAAGCCGCTTATGTCAGCATCAGTTAAGAAGAAAAGTGGATTTATGAGGAATCCTGATACGTCCAATAGAATTGAAATGCATTATGCTGGAAATTTCAGGAAATAAGTTAAAAAAATAAAATAAAATAAAGAACTTCACCTGCAACCATATATGGTCAATTCTTTTTTTGAATCACACATTTGTTCCAACAGGACTGACATATTGGGGAACAATTTGAGTACAATGCAAATTTCACGTTTGTTTATGCCCAGTTTTTGGTAAGTAAGATACACCAGGTGAGCAGAGAAAACTGTACTCAGCTAAGGTGATCTGTGGAGAAAATTACAGAGCGCACACAAGCACACATCTCAAACTTCTTGTTGCACTTTCTGTGTTATGACTCAATTACGAGCTGCAGTCATACCCAGCTGTGGTCACAACTTTCCTTTGGGTTCTAGGTCACCTTCTTCCACCATTTCACCCTCTGATTTTGACTTTCACAAGTGAACTACAAATCTTTTTCAAGGTACTCTTTCCCACTTATTGTAGTCTATATGCACTATTGTAATATCAGTGTGTTTTCCTTATTTAACATGTATAAACATGTGCTACCGACTTTTATTAGGTTCCTATCTTTTAAAAATTTTGAGTGTCCCCGATGAAGTTTTTGTGTGTTTGCTCCTAACCCCATTTTCCCGTAACCCTACAATTTTCTCTGCAGCATGACAAATTTAGAAACATGTATGTCACCTTATAACAGAGTGGACTGCAGATCAGATTTCATTTTTTTTAATTATTTTTATTATTTATTCATTTTAGAGAAGAGAGAGAGAGAGAGAGAGAGAAGGTGGGAGGAGCAGGAAGCATCAAGTCCCCTATGTGCCTTGACCAGGCAAGCCCAGGGTTTCGAACCAGCAACCTCAGTGTTCCAGGTCGGTGCTTGATCCACTGCGCCACCACAGGTCAGGCTAGATTTCATTGTTTTATTGAAGAGTGAAAGAAAAGGCAGAGGCCAGAATCAATAACATCTTAGTTCAGGGGTCGGGAACCTATGGCTTGCAAGCCAGATGTAGCTTTTTTGATGGCTTGCAGACAAATCTTTAATAAAAAAATAATAACGTTAAAAATATAAAACATTCTCATGTATTACAATCCCTTCATTTCCTACCGCTCATGTTCATGGTTGCAGGTGGCTGGAGCCAATCACAGCTGTCCTCCGAGACAACACCAAATTTTTATTGGATAATGCATAATGTACACGGGTCATTGTATGGCTCTCACAGAATTACATTTTAAAATATGTGGCATTCATGGCTCTCTCAGCCAAAAAGATTCCCGACTCCTATCTTAGTTGATAAAAATGAAACAAATACTTTTACATATCTTGCTAGGTAGAAACAATTGGTTCATATAACAGTCCTCTTGGCTCTTTAGAGAACAATGGACTCCCTTCCTACCACACCCCCAGTTCAGCTCAGACATCAGCTCTTCCAGTAAACCCTCCCAAACTCTAGGAACCACCACAACCTGTGTAAGATGGATTCACCACACCGCATGTGTTTCAAGGCTGCTTGCTCATACCTTTGGCAAAGGACTCATCATAACATATTGCAATTCTGCTTACTTATTCACCAGATTGTGAGCTCTTCAGAGGCATCTTTGCACATGTATTTTAGTTCTGAGTGTGTAGCATAGTGTCTAGCACAAGGGAGTTGCCCAGCAGATGTTTGTGAAGGAAGAAAAAAGGAATGTCCAGTTAAGTGTATCACTCACAGACTTGAGCATATAGTATTTTGCACAGAGATAGAAATGAATAGACACTTGTTGAATAAATAAAACAGAAAATAAGAAGCATCTTTATTTATAGTTAGGAAAATAGCCAAGTCATCTCTTGAAATTGTCAAATAAAGCCTTAATATCAATAATGTAAATTTAGGCCCTGGCCAGTTGGCTCAGTGGTAGAGCGTCGGCCTGGAGTGCAGGAGTCCCGGGTTCGATTCCTGGCCAGGGCACACAGGAGAAGCGCCCATCTGCTTCTCCATCCCTCCCCCTCTCCTTCCTCTCTGTCTCTCTCTTCCCCTCCCTCAGCCAAGGCTCCACTGGAGCAAAGTTGGTCTGGGCGCTGAGGATGGCTCCATGGCCTCTGCCTCAGGCACTAGAATGGCCCTGGTTGCAACAGAGCAACGCCCCAGATGGGCAGAGCATCGCCTCCTGGTGGGCATACCGGGTGGATCCTGGTCGGGCGCATGCGGGAGTCTGACTGCCTCCCTGTTTCTAACTTCAGAAAAATACAAAAAAAAAAAAAAAAAGTAAATTTATCTTTATAGATGGGTAAGAAAGGAAGACGACTGTGATATTTTATATCCTTGATAGAATTGTTAAATTCCTCAGGATGTTGTCTGGCTCAGTTCTACCATAAAGGCAGCCAACTCTTAAGCCTTCCAGCAAGGTTGGTGTTCACTTGATTTTAAACATCTTCAAAGATTATACTGTCTCTTAGTAGCCTGAGACAATGCTTAAAGATACAATATTTTACAATGAAGAAATCCCTCCCAATCTAAAAGCAAGCTCTCCTTTGCTACTTTAAAATAATTTTCTTTTGTTCTTCTTTCTGTAGAAGTGGATACCTGGTCAGCATTCTTCTTCTAAAGCCTCTGAATACTACAAGACAGTTATTAAGTCATCTCTTAGCTTTCTATTTTCCTGGCCAAGCAACCAAACTCCTTTAATCATTCCCCCATGACCTATTTTACATCCCATTAAGCATTTCTGTTGTTCTTCTAAAAACTGTCTCCAATTTTCACACTTCCTTTTAAAATGTGGAAACTCAACGTTGACAAAATAGTTTCATAAAAGCTTATGCAACGCCAAACATAACAAAGGATTATTTCCTAACTCCCTAAATCCCAGTATCATTTGAGTTTTATAGCATGCTCTACCGAAAGCCAACAAACTCTGACCCCCTCTTGGAGCCTGTTCGTCCTCATGCAGTCTCTGAATGCCTAGTGACTGAGAGGGTCTGGCACCCATGCTCTCTGTGAATGGCTGTTCAAAGGTGCTCTGAGCACATGCACCCTCTGTATTTGCTCTCGGCAGCTTGATGAATCAGGTGTGAAGCATGGATCATATGTGCCTCATCTTAATGTTCTGTAGATCTGGCCACAAATGAGTTAAAGGGGCCTTTTGCAGAGCAAAGCTGGCCTTTGTTGTTTTGTTTTAGGGTGGGCACCACTCTGCTGAATCACACTGAGCTCCCAGTCCTTTTCTTGTTTTATTCGTGCTTAGACAATCTTCCTTCCTCTGCTGACAGTATAGTTTGCTTTTCTCTCTTGGGATATAACCTTCACTTTGTTCCCTATTTTTGAAATGTGATTTATATAATTTATTAAGATCATTTTGAATTCTGGTTCTAGCTTTCCAAGTGTCTGTAACCCCTGTTAGCTAGTGTAATCTCCAAACTTAATCAGTATGCCTTTTAGTCTGTTACCCTGGAAAGAATGAAAATGCAGAACGAAATCTAACATGGGCATCAGACTGAATCCTGAATATCCTGAGGCCCCTGTGACTTATGATAATAATTTTAGAGGGTAAAAAATGCACATGTAGCTAATTGTGATGAGATCTACTTAGACAAAATCTTAGTTTTAGATAAAGGGTAGCAATTTATGAGATAGAATTAAAGGTGACAGTAAATTGATCATGACTCCATCTGTTGCTGTCCTTTAGCTGGTGTGGGTTAATATTTCATCACAGGAGGAATTTCTATAACTCAGGGTGGATTTGCTACCCTCCAAACAGAAAGATAAAATTCTTACCAAGGTTTTGTATTGGTGATCTTTACCATACTTTGTCATTGTGGAAATTAAAAATAAATCAATACCAAATTATTTGACCATTTAAAATGTAAAATATAAAAATATTTTTAAGTCATTATAATTTAAAGGAGGGGACCTTATCCATTAGGAGACTGTTATAGTGATATTGTCATGAGATCAAGTTACTGAATGACTGAACAAAATACAAACTGTGGAGACAAAAACTAGTGAAGAATAACTTTAAAATAAAAATTCATAAAATTAAAAAAACTCCATTACCTTCTAAAGTAAAAATTAGGTACTCTATTTGTACAGTTAAACAAAGAAAAGTAAAGCATTTATGTCTTAATAGTTGTAAAGGTTTTCTTCATTGGCAATTTTTACATAGTTAAGTTAATTTCTAAAAAAAATATTTAATCCTAGGGCATTTTCAATCAAAGAAATTTCTGTCACTGGTACTACAATCTCCGAAAAATTTAAACAGTACACCTAGAGATAGTTAACAACAATGTCCATTAAAGAACAGTGTTCAATCAGTTAATCAAAAATATTTATTGACTAAAAATTTGATTGCCATACAGTCTGATTACTTCTAATTCGTTTTAGTTCCAGTTTCAGTTATTTCAGACTACTAGGTTGTTTTGTGCAACTGTTTGTTAGATGTTTACAAAACTGCACAGAAATGGGTCAAGGGAGAATTATAAAAAATTATCTCACTAAACTCAGATTTATGGAATATTTGAGAAAGGGGTAACTGCTGTTAACAGAAAAATGAACATATATCAAATGAAGAAAAAAATCTGAGCTGTGATGTTCAGCAAACAGTAAGTGAGCTAACCTTGGAATTATGTCTCCCCATTTAGTTTTCTACTGGCATATACACTGTGCATATAATGTTAATGCATCATTTATTTATATCAAAAGCCTGCCCTAGACAAGCCTCTTAAAAATATAGTAAGATTACAGGCTTTGTTCTGGGAGTAAAAGGACTTGAGAAAATTCTCATTCTTAAAACCTGCTTTTTTATAAATAAAATCAATTCTCAGATACTCTGTGTCTAGTCACTGAGCTATGGATTGCCTATAAATATGCTCCAATACTTTTCCTCTTCCTTCCTTTTCTCCCTGTATCGGCTTTGACTGCTCATTAGCACATCCAGGACAAGACAGGCTGAGTGATGCAAATTTATCAATTTACAAGCCTTGCCAAAAATGTATGAAAATTCATTTGCCTATGGTAATCTTATTTTTCATTACAGTTCTTGAAATATGTTTAATTAATGGGATTAAGTCCAAGGTCAAATAAACATATTAAGAAATAATATAATATGTAATTTCACATCTAGTATATCATCAGCTTATATAATGTATTCTTGCTAAATACTATCTGATATTTGTTTTTTTATTTTACACATGTTCAAGAATGGAGGTGTAATAAAATCTTTTAAAATTAATACATGTTTTTTATTTGTTTTGGTACAATCAATTCCATTAAAAAGTACTTGAAAAAAATGTGTCTTTGCCAGAGATTTGGACTTTTTTATTACAGTGTTTTTCACTGTGATGGCATTAGGATTAGCGAAATTTGACTTATAAATTGAAATGAAAAAAAAGAACTTTCTATTTTCTTCAGTAATGGAAAAGGAATTCTAGAAATCAAAAGAAAGAAGGATGTATAGAATCTAAATCAATCTAGATGTAAATTTGACAGTTCATTTTTTATTACAATGATAATTGGATTTTTTGAAGTAACAAGTTATAAATAATATCAAAGATTCCATGGATAAGGTTCAATGAGGAGTCAGTCTTGCTCTCACTAGATTGTTTTGCTTTTCCAAGCCTAGTTAAATCTGAATTTTCAGAAATAATATAGGTAACAAAGTTTTATGGGGAATATGTTTAATATTCCAATATGAAGATAATTATACCAATACTGGAAATGTTGTAAAATGGTTGTATAATATCATAATGAACAAAAATGTTAGTTTACTCCAACTTTTGTATTATAATGCATTTAAGAAATGTGAACATAATAACAGCAGGACATTTAACAAAAAGTTAGAATGGTTACATTTGTATGTTTGAATAATGGTGATGATGATTTTTTCCCCTTACAATTTTATATTTTTCAAATATTTGACTATGAATTGTTATTTTTATAAACAGATAAAAAGATGTTAATATAAAAAAAGTTTAAAATCCAAATACAATTCTGAGAAGACTGGAATTCTGCTAGCATTCTCCAAGGGATCATAAATCTCCAGATGTTATATATGATGCACCATGACTTCTACTAAGGCTGATATATAGCCACTTGGAAGAATCACGACTTCATTTTAAAAATCTATCTTATCTCCCCTGGTAACAAGTAAAAGAACATTTTCAGTATTAAGGAAGCAGAAGAATCTAAGATTCTCTTTCTGCATTTTTTCTTCTCATTGCTGGGTTTCCCTCAAACGATTACTGAAGTTGATGTAAGAATATCTGAAATGAATGGAAAAAAGCTATTTGAATTGTTTATGTTTATTTAAAGCTAATATATAATATTCTGTACAAAGAGTTATTGGGTAAATTATTAATTTTTTCAGTATTAGCTACTGAACAAAAATGACTTAAAAAAGACACTATCCTTCTCAGGGTTCATGATGTATAAGCTCAAAGATTAGGTTGTGGTGACATTGGTGGCAAGGCTCTGAGGGCAAGAGGGGCCAGCCCATGATCTCATGAGACTCTACAGTTTAGGCTTTCAGTTTGATTATTTGGGATGCCTGTTCCAGACAAGAGGGAAGAAAAAATTATGGGACATAAGATGTGTGTGGAAAAAGGGACACATTTCAGTTTTTAAAAATGCTTTAATGGTATTTTTTCTGTTTTTGAGACAATTCGTGTTATGGCAAGCAATTAGAGGGGAATAAAAGGCCAGTTACAAAGATCATGGGACAGACTTCAGTATGAATAGTGTTTTAACTGAGCTCTAAAGCTGTAAAGTCTAAAGATAAAACACAATTGATTCTAGGCGCACAGGGGAGATTATAAGTATTAGAATATACTAGGCGGATGAGAGGCATTTTAAATCCACACTCACCTTCTCTCCCTTCCCTCTTTCCATGCTCCTAATCACTGGGAAATTGATGAGAGATGGGGTCTAGAAATTTCAAAGGTGTTTGCTATTAAAGTACTAAATTAAAATTTAAAAATGCTTATCCTCTGCCACAATTATAGGACCAAAAATACATAGTTGATGTATATAGAAAGGGACTAAGTCTTATTCACATTATTATACTAAATTATTCATTAAAGATTATTCTTTCTAAGCAGGTTTATAAAAAATCATAATATACTGCTCAGTAAAAATGGGGTTTACTAAACTGTGCATATCCCAAACATGTTTTAAAAATGAAAAGCAACTATGATCATTTCTAAGTGATTTATTTTATTTATGGGTTATTTTCTTTGTAATTTTCTGAATTTTGCAAATGATAAGGAATACACACACATAATTTAGTATGCCCCACTATAATGGTAGGAGCTTTAAATTTATTACTGTTAAATTTCAAAGATTGTACCAAGGTGGGTATTATTACCCCTAGCTTACAGAGGAAAAAAACAGGCTCAGTTTAGTTAGTCTTACTCAAGTTTGAACAAAGATAATTAAGTGTCAAAAGTTAGAATTTTTTTTTCAAAGAAATAATACTACTTGGCCAGTAGTGAATCAGTGGATAGCGTGCTAAAGTCGCCGGTTCAAAATCTGAAGTTGCTGGCTTGATCCTGCAGTCTCCAGCTCAACCCCGAGTCCAACTGGTTGCTAATTTGATCCTCAAAGTACTATCAAGGCACGTATGAGAAGTAGCCAATAGATGCACTACTAAAGTGATGCAACAAGTTGACGCTTCTCCCTCTCTCTTTCATATCTCCTCCCTCTCTTCCCCTCTCTCTCTTCCTCTCTCAAAATAAAAGTAAGAAATAATACTAATGAACCAAGATGAACTGTTCATCATTGTTGCGTGAGGGGCATTTATGGGCCTTGGCAATTCTTTATAGCCTTGCCTAAGTAAAACACATATATAAAGCTTCCTTGGATTTAACAGAATTATATAACAGGGAAACAACTCCCATTGGATAGGGTAACATATTAAATCAAAGCAAGTTGCATATACTTTACAGTCAGCTCTTCATATACCCAGCTTCTGCATCCACTGATTCAATCAAAACTATTCTTTAAAAAAAAAGAAATTTATGTTGTTGCCTAAGGGTACTATGTAATTAGGCCCACAAGGTTGCATCTATACTAAATATGTACAGACTGATTTTTCTTGCCATTATAATCTAAACAATACAACTGTTTACAAAGCATTTAAATTATATTAGGTATTATGGGTAATTTAGAGATGATCTCAAGTATATGGGAGGATGTCAGTAGATTATATGCAAATACGACACCATTTTAGCATCTGGATTTCGGCAACTGAGGGAGGTAGCATCCTAGAACCTATCCCCCCATGCGGACTAAGGAATGACTGTAGTGTAATAGTCTTTCAGATAAACCCTTTTAAAATTACTGAGTAAAACTAATCATATCACTGCTATTTCCTTAAATTTCTAGCATTTCAATTATGGCAAGCCAATCAATGCTAAGGGAATCCATGGTAACCAACCACACAAAGTAAACATCCACCTACCCATTAGTGCCAGCAATTATTTGGCATTTGTTATGCCAGTTAAATTGTGTAATGATGTGTAAGAAATCAGTTTCTGCTTCCTTGACCCTTTGGAAAGCTGGTTTTCCAACCCAGCATGCCTTGCTGAGCCTCCGGAGTCTGACAGCTGTGACTTCAGGCACTGATTCTCATGCAGGCCCCTTCTGGAAATGAGGCAGCAAACATCGTGGTCTCCAATAAAGAGTAAGAATCTATTACAGGGACTTGATTACTGATAATGACCATTTCTATTTCAGGACTACCAGCTACTAGGCCTTTTATTGTTCATTTAAACAAGTATTCATCATGAACCCCAAACTATCCTTCAGAGAACATTAACTTGGGGGCATGTATACACTAGAATACAATGAAAAAATTATTTTCATGCCTTTAGATTTCAAGAACTATAGCCTGCTTATTTATATTTAAGATGTACAAAGAAAAGGAATAGAGGTAAAAAACAAAGAAATAATCTTTAACAAGAACAGTTTAAAATGTAAATGCATCTTCATGCCATCACACATCCTTAACCTTAATTCTAAAGATATTAAAGGTCTACAACTACACAGAAACTTTACTTAATAAATTTTTAACTCACCAGACATTTACTATGTCTCCTTAGTAAAATATCCTGCACTCAATCCTGGGAGACATAGCAAGTGAACAAGCACTGTGCTATCCTTAGGGAACAGATATTCACAGAGGAGGGGAGAAAGGGTCTTGAGGGGAAAGAGAGCACTTGGGGCGTGGACAAGGTCACAGAAACTGGACTGAGGATGAAATGTTTGAGGCAGAGTGAAAGAGAAGCCCAGTTTAGTTTGAGTAGGAGTTCGTGTTGGAGAGAAGAGAAAAGGCTACATAAAAAGAGACCTGCGGGGTGAAAATGAATACTATGGACCTGATCGCCCTGCTCACAGTCCAGGAAAGGCCTTGCTAGACACCTGGTGTCATCTTAACATTTTTTTTTCTTTATTCTTTCTGCACCTCTGTGCTAGTCATGACAGATGATGAGGGAAGTAAGCCCTCTGTAGGAGCAGAGCAGAATGAATGGGGGTGGAAAGCTGCTTGGCGGGTATGGGAATGGTGGAGGAAGAAGGACTTACGTTCCACATTCCATTCAACTTAGAATGTCCCCCTGGCATAATGAACTCTTACTCTACTCCAGCCAGAAGAAAGCATGTTTTCTTTAAAGAAATCTGAGTTGGCAGTGGCAGCTTCTGTTTTAAAGCATAACATAATATGGCACCAGGGTAGGGGACTTTATATAAGAAAAACATTCTCGTTGATATTCTTGCCAGCCTGTGAAGGGGAGAAAAACCAATGTATAAATATAGTTAGGATAAACAAATATTTATTCTACAGCCACGCCCAGATGATTTTTATACTCCACTCTGTTGGCTGACCTCTTCCCCACTTCCCTTAATTACAGCCAAAAAACACAATGACTCCCAAAGGAGAAGGTACGGTATGTTTGCATTTAACCTTACTAGAGAAATCTGTACCAAGAGATCCGAACTAAGTCCGATTATGAAAACAATGAACATGTCTGCTTCTTCACTGTGCAACATTTCTAATATAATTTTACAGTAATAGAGAGGGTCCTGACTATAACAATAACTTAATGAGGAGACTTTTGCATAATATTCTTCAAGTGAAGAAAACAAAAAGGATGAAGCCTGAGCTCAAGGGCAAAACATATCTGAAAATAACTCGGTTCTCCATTTAAAGTCAGAGAGATTCTTAATTTAACTGGTCTACAGATAATGCATGAATGGATATTCTTTCATTTGTAAACATAAAAGATTAAAATAATATTTTTACTTTAATATACCTCAGGGCATACTTTACATGATTCTAGTACTGGGCCATGAATATTGACCTTATCTGTACTCAGATGTCAAGGAAATGTACCAGGTTCATATAAAAACAAATCCTTTGACATTCAGTAACACAACTAAGTAGTAAGTACTCTGTTTTATAATCCTGAAAGTCAATGCACTGACAAATTCATAATACATAGCAATGAACTGGCTACAAAAACAACACTAATATTTCAAAGTGAAACTTTCCTCTACTGAGAACCAGAGCAAAAACACATCCAAGTGCTTAGGGTGCTTCCTGGCGACATTTCATTTATGCAGATTTTAGGCTGATAGGACTCACAGACAAGGGGCTATAAACCATTTTACTGCACATGCATCTTGATTACAATGTCATGTTAAAAAATGGAGTGCAATCTGTATTCGTGTCACATTTAATAGATTTCTAGTAAATAGCCCACAAGTGCTTCTTCTAAAAGGTTATGAATTATATCAATGCCGTGTTGTACTTTCATAATTAAGGGTCTGGAAGCATTTTCATTATAATTAAGACGTGAGGTTGGCGCCTGATAAGTGGTGGTGCAGTGGATAGAGAAGCAACCTGGGACGCTGAGGTCCCAGGTTCAAAAACCTGAGGCAGTCTCATTCAGCTTGAGTGTGAGGTTGCCTGCATGAGTGTGGAATCATTGACATGATTCCATGGTCTCTGGCTTGAGCCCAAAGGTCATTGGCTTGAGCCCAAGATTACTGGCTTGAGTAAGGAGTCACTAGCTTGGCTGGTGCTCCTGGTCAAGGCACATATGAGAAGCAATCAATGAACAATTATAGTGTCCCAACTATGAGTTGATGCTTCTCATCTCTCTCCCTTCCTGTCAGTTTCTCTCTCTCTCTCATAAAAAAGAAAGAAAGAAAGAAAGAAAGAAAGAAAGAAAGAAAGAAAGAAAGAAAGAAAGAAAGAAAGAAAGAAAAGAAAAGAAAGAAAAAGGACCTGAGGTTGGCAACAAAAGGAGTAGTTTCCCTGTTTCCTGGCTCTGACCACAGTGCTCCCCTCATTCCCGATGGCCACTTCGGGCCATGGGAACACAACTATGATGCTAGACTTGGAAAAAAAAATCTGGAAAATTGGCTGTCAGATTATTAGTAGCCTCTCTTTTTATCAAGTCATTCCCTTTCTTTTTCTGGATTGCTTGCCCCGCTGTCAGCCTCTGCTTCTCCCCATTCTCCTTCATCAGGAGTAGAACTAAGGGCTTCTCCTCAAGGCCATTTCCCTCCCCATACCTAGTCATTGCCCTGCTGTGTCCACCAGGAGAAACCTGGCCACACTGTGTCTGGGCCACAAAGTATAAGATTCTTTGCCTTGTGAGTAACCATGAATGAATTTCAGAAACAAAACCAACATGAGATGGCAAAGGGATAGGGGAGTACAGTTGATGGGGAACCTCTCTTCACAAAACAAACATGAATTTACCAGAGAAGTCAGCGAAGAAACTATAGCCTCTAAGGGCCATCACAAAGTAGCGCTTCTAAGCAGTAAGAATGTCAGAGCAAGTAAGCCAGGAAGGAGAGGAGAGCACAGTCTGGGTAGAACTGAAAACTGACACCTTGCTGTGTTCCCCAAATTATTTTGGGTGGATGCATCACACCCCAGCTGCATGAACACACATGCGAAATGGAAATGAAAGGGAGTGGGCAGGGCGCGGAGTCAGTAGAGAGAGACAGAAAGGAGAGCAAGTCATGATAAGAAAGGCAGAAGGGGTGTTCTGGCTTTTGTTCAACCTGCTTTGAAGTAAACAAAAAGAACTGAGGTACAAAAGAAGAATTGGAATAGCCAATGCTGCCCCTCAAACATAAGCGATTTTGAAGTCTTGTTATTTCCATCAGAGGCAGACTGTGCGCTCTTGTGAATAAGCACAGTCTTGGGAGTTTGTACATGTGGGGTTTTTGATTCTCCGCTTTTCCCCTTATGAGCTGCTGGCATCAAATTGGATGAGTTATTCAGAGACAATAGTATTAACTACCCTGAGCTATTATAAAGGCAAGGTTAGATATTTGAAACACTCTCCACAGTTGTGGTCCCATTTCCATCTCCTATTTTGAATTTACAAGCTATTTAACTTGATAAAGTTGTAACGTAAAATTGTACTTAGTTCTTAGTTTTACAAAATTCAGACATGGTATCTTACAATTAACAGGTGAGCACATGTTGTTGGAATAACAATATCAACAATGATCTAGTCCCCAGAGGTACTCTGGACTTAGTTCCTGGGTATAGGAACAAGCCGCACAACTTTAGGTGCCAGGCGCCCGGGAGGTTCCCGGTTCCCACTTGCTATAGTGGGAACACATTGCATCCTTTTAGTGACATTTTCCTCTGCTCAAACCCAAGCGAGGTTTTGTTTCTTGCAACCAAAATAGCCTAAAATAGTTAAATCAAAGTCAAATAAAAAATTAAAAATATTTATCATGTCATCTAAATTTCTACCTCTGTGGAATTATCTGACCCTAGAGAGAAAACTAATTTGTTATACTTTTAAGGTGGATAAAAGATATTCAAATATTGAGAGTTACTATTCAGAAAATTTGTATTCATTTTAGTACACAATAAGAGTATTGTGCATAGAATCCTCACATACGCCTTTCTGTGCTAGAGCAAGAAAATATTTTTTTGTTGCTGAAGTTGTATATACTTTTCTAGAGTAAAAACTTTATATTAATCTTTTGTAGAAAATCAGAATGAATTAGTATGGTGTACACAATAACCTACTATGTCATCATGCCAGAAGTTTGACCAATTCCTTTTCATGGAAGTTTGAAAATGTCAAGTTCATTTTTAAATTCATGGCTAGTTTCATCTACTTTAAACCAAAAGTGACAAAATAAGAATTGACTGGGGGGAAAATTCTGCAATCCACTGTTCTTAATATTTGATAATCCATGTGAAGCAGGTTTACCACAAACTGCTGTGACAGAACAAAGATGACAGATAAACTCCTGTGACCAAATTAATTGGAAATAGATGCCTCAGCCTTGTGATCCTATTTCAGGTTTTGGAAGAATCATATGCACCTTCAGAGCATGCCCCGTTTGAGGATGATTAGTCCTTGTGCTGGGGCAGTGGCTGATATGGCAAGCTGCCAAGTGTCTCAAGAGAAAGCTAACAGTTTGTGGAGGTGCTGCAGATTGTGCAGCTATTCCAGGGTCACCTCAGAGAGCATTCTGGCTCTTCTGCTGAAAGCTTGTCAGTTTCATATCTATTCTCTTTGTGCCTGTGATGTTTTCCAACGGCTGGAAGTGGGCCTCCTTAGATTGATCTCTCTTGTTTTTGTTTTTTCCATTTTTGCCATACTGCTGAGAAACATAAAAGTAACTTCGGGCATTCTATCAGGTCATCTATATCCACGAATCTGTTCCCACCTTTATTACGACTGATACATGTCAGAGTGCTCTGGTACTAAAGAATGACAACTAATCCCTAAGGGAGCTCTTAATGTTTTTCATTGGTCTGAAAACAATAACACTATGCAAGATGTAAATGGTCAACCATCTATAAATTTGCAACTAGCCAAAATACAGCCAGGTGTTAAACACAGTAAAAAATGCTGTTAATTGAGTGATTAAATAGCATACATATTGTTACTTGTAAATATATCATAATTTCTCGTGGATTTGCTTCAACATAATTCAGTGTGTGAGAAGAGAGTACAGCAGATGAGAGTGTAGATGAAAGAAGTTTAACTGTCTATTGGTAACAGTTAAAGTGGGGTAATGTGTACATAGGGTTTGATTATAGTTTTTTATAGAGACTTTTGTTAATGTTTAAATTTTTCCATGATAAAAACATTTAGAAACATAAAACCTAGCAACTTTAGAAGGTTATTATCTAATGTGGTTGAAGTAAATTTATTTTACAGACTAGGAATATAATATACTGAATCATCAGCATTTAATTTACCTTGCACAGTAACCCTAACAAATTTGAAATAAAATATATCTGTTGCTAGAGTAAATAGTTCAATGTCTAATATAGATGTTTTTTATATTAATCAATATAGTTTTTTACTTGTCAAATCAACCATTACTAAGGTAATAATATAAGAAAGCCTAAAATAACCAATTATTTTAACATAGACATTTTTGTTGGCATATTTAACTTCTAATCACAAAATATATCAATGCTTTCAAATTAAAACTTTTTTAAGGCTTAAGAAATTATAAGGTTAAATATAAGTAAAAAAACCAGTTTACTCAAATGTTAGAACAGCATAACACAAACCTAACTCTAATGTAAATATATTTATCATTTTATTTTCAGTGTGAATCAGGTTGTAAGAAATATCGCCCTTTACATTAAAACAACTCAAATCTCAATGTGGTATCTTGATTGTCTTTTGAAATGTAACAGCAACACATACTGAAAAACAGACCTAAGTCACATCACTTAGAATGTAAGTTTAAGTTGAATAGTATTTTAAATTATATTTTGTTGGAAATTATTTTGTCAACTTGATAGTTATTCTCATTAAAAAAATAAAGCATAATACATTAACACACTGAACTTTTAGGTAACAGAGTAACACATTTACAAGTAAGTAGTCTTATTTATAATGGTAATTTCAAAAACTATCAGTATACTCAAAATTTAACAACATAGTCCAAGAATCAGACTTGAGAATGGGGAATATTTAACAAATAATATAATTTTAACCTGTAAGATACACTGTAGAAAAATTCTGTTTATATGGCTGAGCAATGTTTTTTTTCTAATTTTAATGATACTAAATTTTCCAAAAGTCTATACAAATTTATTGACATATTTAGTTCAAAATTACCAATAAACTCAGGCCAAAAAAATAACACAATTGAAACTTGAATACATTTTTTAGTAAAAGAATGACTAGAAAAAAATCTCCTTTAAGAAGAGACAGGGAAACACAGGAGTAGGAATTTAAAATATATAGTAGCTCAAACACATTAAGTATTTTGTCTTTACAGTCCTTGGTTATTTTTTTAAAGTGTCATTAATAAAAAATATGTTGATATACTAAAACCAAAAACCATTAAAGTAGTGTGGACTTCCAGCTACTTATATCTGCTATTGCTTAATTTTTTAACAAACACTCCACTTTCCTAAAAAATAATTCAGATTCTTAATGGTCACACAGGTAGGTAAGTAAGTTTTCCCTCCCTAGGTGCTAAAACCTATCCTGAAAAAAATTAGAGTTTTATTTAAAAAGAAGAATAGCTATTAGTTATGGACTGGAACCTTTTATAAGCCAGGTAGTTTGTATAAGTTCTCTCATGTCCTCCTTAAATGCTTCATTTTTTTTTCAAGTAAGAAAAAGCACCCATGTAAACTTAGTAGCTCAAGACACACGTCTAGTAAGATGGTAGTAGCAGCTTGGCCTGATGCCTGCTTACACTCTCTGTATACTGCGTGTCCAGCTATAAAACCTGTCTTCAGTGGGCATCTTGTTGATTGCTTTTAACCAAGGTCTACAATAAAGATATTCAAAGCCAAACAGTTTAGTGTAATCTGGCATGTGCTGAAGAGATGCTTTGCAACCATGGCTGGATATGAGAAAATTGGAAAATGGGTTGTAAGTGTCCTTAAAAATGAATGAGAAGCTCTGTTCAGGTCAAGCAATGAATAAATCTACACCTATTAATATTCTAGAAGACAATGTACTTTGATAGTGTTTAATTCACCCTGGATGTATTAGGGGAAAGTGAAGTGATGCTGATAGTTGAATTATTGGCTAAAAGAAATTTTTACTGTTGGATTTATTATTTTGAACATATATGTTTGAAAACAAAAATCTAACGATAATTTAAAATCACCAACACAAATAAGATTATCAGGTTTCTTTAGCATACAGGGCCAATTTTAAAATGTGTCTTTTAAAAAAAGTTTAAATATAAAGATCAAATGACAATAAATTCAGAAGTTCTCTTTATAATATATGCTGTATATAATACTGCTACAACATCCTGAATTCTGTGATTAGTCTGAGTCCAAGTAATTCTATATCCAGGAGTCTAGCAGGATATCATCTTTCAACTCATTACCACTCTCTTCTACTGCATAGACAGACTAATCTAAGAACTTATTAGCCAAACACTTTTCCTCCACTTTTGTAATTTAAAAAATTTTTTTCAATCATTTTCTTTTGAATATGTCATACAGCGTGTTAACGCTTTTGTAAGAAAAATCAGCACCCTCAGAAGAGAACTGAAAAACTGATATGAGATGAATATACAGGCTATTATAAGTAGTCCTTTTTCTAAGTATTTTAGTTTTTGAAGTATTCTTGTAGAAGATCAAAAGAATGCTTTTATAAAAGTAGAGCAATGCATTTAAATTACAGATATTTTATTATATGTGAACAAATAATCAAATACACAGTTAATTAGTACTAATAACGATAGACCAAATTTGGATGTTCAGTTTTTAAATGAGAAAATTTTGCTTCAGTGGCTTAAAAGAATAAAACTACTCATCAACATTTAAATGTTTTGCTTCATTAATTAAATGTAAAAGTGAAAAACAGCATGATAATCTGATTTTTGTTTAGCTTAATGTAGGTAACTGCCTACCTGGAATTTAACCTCAAGCTAAATTTTCTCTCTTAGACAGCAACAGAATTTGGCAAAGAAATAATTTTGTGCAAAGAAGTTAATTCTCAATTATCACTGATAATGAAGAGGACAATCCCAAATGGCCATTTAACCTCATATCAGGTCTATTTCCCCATGGGCGAGTTGTCATCTGATCATCTAAATAAAAGTGTATTCAATATATTTGTATTTTGTAATATTTCCAGTTAAAAAATAGGTCAATTTCTTCACCAGGTTTTCCCTATTGGAATTGCTGGTGGACTGCTAGACCTGGGCTCCAGGAGAAAGCTTTGAATTTCCCTTCTGTTCCTGCCCTAACTGCTCTTCATTTCTCTCCATGGAGGAGAAGTGTGGATCTGAAGTTGGATTCCCAGGTAGCAACTGAGCAACATGCCGAAGGAGATAAAAAGCTTTTCTTGACCTGCTGTAGAGGTCATACTTTCCTCTGGCATCCTTCCCTGAGGCTCCAGCCAGAGCCCTCTCCGACATACTTCCAGTAAGGGCAGAAAAAAACTGTAGCTATAGCCCAGAGAGTAAAGGCTTGGAAGGGTGCGTCAAGATGTGCCTTTTGGTTGCAGTGGAGTTCC
Source organism: Saccopteryx leptura (assembly GCF_036850995.1). Lineage (NCBI taxonomy): Eukaryota > Metazoa > Chordata > Mammalia > Chiroptera > Emballonuridae > Saccopteryx > Saccopteryx leptura. The sequence continues at coordinate 165,372,213 of NC_089506.1, forward strand.
TAATTCTAAGACTGGTGTTTGGGGCCAAGAACGCACTTGATACTTCAGCCAGGACAAAAGTTACACTCCACTTTTTTTTTTTTTAAACAAATCTTTTTTTTTTTTTAATTTTTATTTTATTTATTCATTTTAGAGAGGAGAGAGAGAGACAGAGAGAGAGAGAGGAGAGAGAGACAGGGGGGAGGAGCTGGAAGCATCAACTCCCATATGTGCCCTGACCAGGCAAGCCCAGGGTTTCGAACCGGCAACCTCAGCATTTCCAGGTCGACGCTTTATCCACTGCGCCACCACAGGCCAGGCACACTCCATTTTTTTAAATTGGGGTTCTCTATCAGGTTTGGGACCTAGATGTTCATCATCATGTATTCAACAATGATTAATTATTTGGTGAGTAATGATTAAGATATGAGCAATGGAGTTAGTCTCTGAAAATCTGAATTCTAACTCCATCACTTAAAAACTGCATAACCCGGGGCAAGTTCTATATGTATCTTAGTTTTCTCAGTTGTAGTATGAAAATAATAATAACTCCCTATTAGGGTCACTGTGAGAATTGATTAAATTAATAAATGTGGAAACCCTTAATATAGGCTTGACACATAGCAAGTGCTCAATAAATATAAGATATTATTGATAATTACCTAATGTAAGAAATATTAATAATGCAAGTATTGCTTAACAAGCAGCTAAGCAAGGTAGGACACAAACATAAACAAGAAAAAAAAAAGTCCTCCCCTTCGGAGAACCTGTTTCATGGCATGCGCAGGCATCTTCTCAGAGTCCATTAGGATTTATTTGTCTGTGTCAGGTTTCCTGAGGTGATGGACCATCTTCATAACAGTCTAATTTCATCCTTATAACAGACACCCACTATCAGAATGAGGCCCAGACCAAATCTGAGGCTGACTGGCTAACTTACTGTTTATATTTGAAGAGGCCCAATTTTATACTTCAAGCTTGACTTATAAACAAAGGATTGTAAAGAGTTGTATTAATAGGCCCATGAAAGTAAGACTTCCTGAAGATGAATTAAAATGTACACGACTGCAAATAACTGAAGCCAGATGCACAGAGGATGCCAGCCTTTCTTCTCAGCTTCTTATGTCTGTCTTGTTTCTAAAAGCCTCTAGTTTACCTAACCTAACTAAAGAATTAACAGTGTTGGTGGTGTGAACAGGTGGAGCAGGTAGACGGCCCTTCTAAAAGTAGAGACAAGAGCATAAGGCTGGGTATAAGGAGCAAAGCTGATGCTTCATGGTTTGCAGGCCTGGGAAGTGTCATGGAAAGCAAATGCCAGACAAATATATATAATGTATATTTAAATCTACATCATTCTGATTTAAAGAGAATAGTGTTCTCTGGAGCACTGATACCTAAATCTAATTATAAAACTCATCAGAGAAGCACTAAATAATATTAGCAAAAACCTACAGAGCTCTGCCCACCACCCCGACACCATCACCCCCTACCAAGAGTCAGACTTAGTAGGTCTGATATAGAAATGGTAATTTTACTCTCCCTTCCAACCCCCAAGCTGCTCAGAGTATTGGAAGGCAGTCTCAGGGTTGGATGCACTCACCTCAATCTGCTCTTCAGAATCATCCAGCTCCCAATCTCAACAGAGACTGGTTTTCATGGGTCTGGGTTGGGACCTGGCACTAGTGCTTTACAAAGCATGTCCAAGTGATTGTAAGGTACAGACAGAGCTATGTAGCACGGGCCCTAGTTCAACACTTTCCTGCTGAGCAGTTTATTACAGAACTGGATGTCATTTCTGTGCTTCCATGTGAAGACCATATGCTATTGTCATTACCAGCAGATGCTACCTGAGCTCTTACTCTGCATAAGCTATAGAACTGAGTGAAGGAACAAATATAACTAGGGGTATATATTCCAACAGCTAAAATTAAAAAATTAAATTCCAGGGTGACAAATGTACTATGTAACTGACCATCTACTGCCCCCAGAAACACTCTTACTGTTTTATCTCTTTCCATTTGGAGTATTTAGATGTTGCTTATACTGAGAGAAAAACAATCAGACATTGTTTATCTGCTATTTTACAATGTTCTTTCATCAGCTTGCAAAATGAGAAGTCAACAAAATTTATTTTCAGGAGTACCTTATGTAAAACATTCTTTAAGAATAATATTTCATTGATGAGAACAGGGAGATTTAACCACAGTATTAATGAAATAAATTATAAATTGCCTGAATCAGAATTTCTTTCAAAGTAGGTGAGAGGAATGGTGAAATCTGACTTCACCTGTTGCAACTAAAATTATGAAGATAAAAATTATATATGTACACACACACACATATAATGACTTTTAAAGATATAAAATTGGGTAGCTTTATGACCATGTAATGTTGAATTTTTCCTTACAACAAATCCAGCTACAAAGAAGTAGGTACAAATCATCTTGCTTTTTACAGTTTAATGATCAATAGATTTAGTCAGACTAGGAAGGAACTAACTTTCTATACGGAAGTATAACATATATCAAATATCCTGCACTAACATGAAAAATACAGTATTAAATACAGATAAAAGTAAAATTTTCTATTATCGCACATCAGACAAAGTATACTCTGTCTCCTTGAGACTGGAACTAGAATCCAAAAACTGTTGGTCTTGAGAAAGACATAAGAAAGGCTCTGATTCTTCCCATTCTTATCATTTTTGAGTGTTAAAACCTTGGCATTACTAAGCAGATTTCCCTCTCTGTCCTTCTACATGATGAAAAAGATAACCGTCAGCCCTGGTGCCACTGAAACGGAGAACTTATACTAGTTCTAAGTGCGCATTGGTGGACAAAGTTTAAATTTTTTTTTCATGAAAAATTTACAACATATACAAAGTACGGAAAAAAAAAGTATAATGTACTTCCATGCATCCATCATCTAGCTTCAGTTATTGACACAAAGGCAAACTTGTTTTGTATGCACTCCTACTTATCCCCCCAACCTAATGAGCACACTGACTGGACTATTTTAAGGGAAATGCCAAACAGCATGACATATCATTGGGGGAAGGGTGGTCATCAAGCCATTATCCAGCTTCTGAATAATTAGGATTTTGTGTTCTTTTTCAAGGTATACCTCTCATACTTTTTTCAGTCTTAAAAAATTTCCCCTTATTAGCTTCCCTTAGGAAAAAAACAACAACAGATTTTCTTAGCATAGTAAGGTGATAAGTAATCATTCTTCATCCATGTGTATTTCCGATATGTAATCTGTGACTCTATTAAAATACAGTACTATATCATCAGGTAAGAAATTAGCGGTGCATGGGTTTATTAAACCCCCATTAGCCAATATGTTCTACATAAAGCTACTGAATATATGTAGTGTTTTGACACTGTTAATACATCAGGAAAATTCAATGTCAAAGCAGCCTCCACTTCTACATTCATTTGACTCAGCAAAAATATTCTAGGCAGGTGCTTTTCATGATTCTAAAGCCAACAACACCTGCATAAATAGAAAAATTCTTATATTTTCCTTAAACAAGTTAATCTAATAAATATTTTCTCTACAGTGTTCCATTTTTACTTATGATGTCTTCTTCTAAATAATGCTTATGTTGAAAGAAAGGGTATATGCTATCATCCTTTAGGAATCTCCCTTCAAATCATACTTCTTTGTATCGTGGCGCTATCTCAAATAGTTAATTCATGGAAATGTCAAAACATAATGTGTGGGAAATCTAAATTTATATCAGATAATGCCACAGCCAACCAATTTTCAAATAGAGCCCATCCTACCAGATCAAGCTTACTTCAGACTAACACCCTTTAGCTCCAGAGTACCCATGTCCTTCAGTGTCCCAGTTACAGCTGTGGTGCAGAGGCTGAAGGGTGAGAATTAGCTAGTAGGGATTTTCAAAATTACATTAAAATCATATTGAATTATCATTTTGGTTAATTCCACATACTTCAAAACAAATTTTAAAGGTAAAGTTTGAGTCTTATTAACCAAGAAGGCTTGGAAGAGACAGAATGACACTGATTCATAAAACTGGATTGTTTCATCTGATAATTCTAGGAGGTTTCAAAATTATTTCCAATAAAAGCTAGTGACATGGTATCACAAAAATTACTTTTTAAAGGAAATTATATATTTTTTAAAATATTATATTGCTTTGAGTGAGAAGAATTAGTGGCAGAGCAAAATCTGTGTGTGTGTGTGTGTGTGTGTGTGTGTGTGTGTGTGTGTCTATCTATTAGCCTTCCTCCATCCTTTTGAGGCTTTGAGGTTACCGGAAATGAATTTATGAACATTTTATCTTCAGGCTAAAGGGTGTTAAAATTACATAATTAAAATATTAAACATGCAAGACTATAAGTGTACTATAAAACCTATTTGAGTATTTTTATAATGTTAAATATTTTTAAAGAAAAAGATTTTTAAGAGGACAAGGAGGCAACTGCTACAAGTAACTGACTACCCTTGGGTTAAGACAATGACTGGAAAACGTCAGGGGGTGAGAACTGTGGGGTCCAAGAAATGCTGTTTCCTCATCTAGATGCTGGTTACCAGGTGTATTTAGTTTGTGAAGGTTCACTGATTTATGTGTACTTTTCTCTATGTCTTTTATATTTAAAAGTTTTTTTAAAGCAGAAAACGAATTAAAATGGTATTGGACCATTTTATACTGTAACACCAGAAGCATTATGCTACTTCTGAATTTTTATATATTAGTAAATATTTTTACATTCAAAATACATGTAATACAATATAACATAGAAGTGGTTCTTCTAATTTAAATGCTGAACAAGACCAATTATTTCCTAATTAACCTGATTTACTTAAAAATATGTGTTCCTTTGATGAATTATTAATAGAAATATTTTTATTGAATTTATTGGGGTGATAGTTGTTAAGAAAATATTACAGGTTTCAGGTGCACAATGCTACAACACATCACCTATACAGTAATTTTGAATGTGACTTAGCTTCCTTTGAGAGTCAAGGTGGTGAAATGAACTCTTTAGTATAGGATATTTAAACTATTTCTAAAAGGTGAATTAAGAGAACCAAAAAGCAAGAATATATTTCTGACCAATTCCAATAGGCCTTATTTTAGAGACTATAAATTTTCCCTTACTTTTAAGGAAAAAATATCATATGACTGTTAAGAGTTTGCATATGTATATTATCATGTAACCAAAAGCCCAATAAACTCAAATTTCTGAGAGCTTTTATAAATTATTCAAGATCTTTAAAAAGTTATTTTTGAAAAATGATGAGCTATGCAGTGAGAAATTCAAGTAGTCTGGTCTTACTTAAACTTTAATGTAATAATATTATCAAATAAAATAAATAATATTAAATAAATTAAATAAGTCAATAATATTAAATCAATGAGTATTTAAATTAGTTCTGTGAAACCTAATAAAGGCATAAAGGGCCTAAAAGAAGGCGAAAGTTCTGGACATGGAACATAGGAAATGAAAAAATGCAGACATGGAAAAATGCAGACATTAAAGGCATCAAAAAATTGGAATCGACCACTGATGAAGTTCAGGGGGAAAGCCAAGTCTGGAAGAGACAGCCCACCACAATAGTCGCAGAAGAAGTCACTTAATTTTATGGTTAGCATATGATCAACAACTGGAACCACAATGAAATGCACATAAATCATTACAAATTCTAAATGTTCTTATATATCCCATGCCTGATTTTCACCTTTTTCATTTAACACTGCTGATTATATTGCCCTCTTTTTCTGTCCAAATCCTTCCTCCATCAGCCTTAATAAATCTTTATCCTTTCTGAAATCTTCCTCGATCATACTCAATTATCTTTTTCTTTCTTCAAATTCCTCTCATATTAAGAACTTAATTGTTATGTAAGAAGTGTTTTATGAATGAAACCCCCCCCTCCCCCCCCCCCCCCCCCCCCCCGCCTTTTAGGATGGGGAAGAAAGAACAAATTCTATCTATTACATTTCTTCACTGAATCTTCACAGATGAAGAAACTGAGATTCAGGAAGACTAAATAATGTTCCTGTCTTCACACAGATATTAAGAAGCAAGATTGATGGGCCTGCTTGACTCCAAAGTATTCAAGCCTCTGCCTTCAGGCAGATGAAGATTTTGTTGGATAGAGAGAATTGTATTTCACCATGGTGACTCCTAGAAAATGACTTACATTGCTAACTTCACTACTCCTAGGACACTGCCTGAGACAGATGAAGATATATGAAATATTAGAAGGAAGATAAAGAATTCGCAAATGTTCGTACATGCCATTAGTGGCAGAGCAGGGACCAGACACTGTCTCCTGGCTCCTTCACATCATGCACCACAGAACAGTCACAGCTCAGAGTGTTCAAGGATGAAAGATTACATCTAAGCAGGCAGCATATTGCAGTACAAAGGGTACCAGATGGAGGGTCAGAGAGATCTGGGTCTCTACCATTATTTTGTATTGTTAGGCAACATTTGTAAATACTCTGAGTATATTACCTTATCAGTAATATAACAATAAGAATACAGGATATTGGAGGACTATAATGTAAAAACTAGTGGAGCCAATATATGTTAAATTGCTAACAAAATCCTCAGAGCTAGTCTCTTCTTGCTCCCTCATGCTGAAATGCTGAATGCTGGTAGTCTACGGGCACTGCATCATTTGCAGGGGTTCATCATTTGCACAGCCCAGAAATCGAATGTTATGTCCTCTACAGGGGATCCATCCACATGGGCTTCCATGACCCCACCAGGCATCCTAATGAGAGAACACTGTTCCATGCTATTCATTACCCAAGAGTTTTAAGGAGATGACATATTGAAAACAATTTCAAAAATTATCATATCAAATAATGCAGGCCTCATTATAAGAGGGTAAAAGAGGGTTTCATTACAAAATGGTTTCCTTTTTTATTTCTGTCTGATTTGTTCCTATCTGTCTTCCAAGATGTCAGATTAATAGTCTGCTTTATTTATAAATAATGCTACAGCTAAGAACAAAAGGAGATAATAAGAAGCATATAAAAGACTCAGAAAACTGAAGAAAAAAGTAAACTTAATGTCTATTAACTAGATGGCTGAATTAAGACAAATCACCAAGGCAAAAAGATGAATAAAATCCCATTCAATGACTGCATATTTGCCACAAAGAAAAATGGAGGTCACATTGACATATATTTTTCTCAAACTTCACTAAATTTAGAATGAATCCTGAAATGAAGTTTTACACTAAGGATGGTTAATCTAGAGCTGTGCTCTCCAATTCAGTAGCCAGTAGCCACACATAGCTATTGAGCACTTCAAGTATGAATAGTCCAAACTGAGATACACTGCAAATGTAAAATACACACCAGCAGTATTAAAAATGAACATAAAATATCTTAGTAGTAATATTTTTAATTGATTATATGCTGAAATAATGACATTTTGGATAATTTTAGAAATATTATTAAATATATAAAACAGATTTAAATAAATTTCGCCTGTTACTTTTCTCTTTTTTCATTGTAGCACAGAAAAATTAAAACTGCATTTGTAGCTCACATTTGTTACTTCCTATTGGACAGTGCTGGCAGAAAAAGAGAATCAAAGATTTTTGATACTCAGGCAAGTGCCAAAATATGAGAAATACTCTCTTCAGCTCAAGCAGGAGGGGCTGAACTTCATTAAGAATTCCACTTGCAAACTGTTTCAGGAATCACAAATGCTCATGTATTTAGAATGTTACATTGCCACTTTTGTTTTTCTTTAAATGAGAGAAGGGAAGATAAACTCCCCAATGAGCCCAACCAGGGATCCACCAGGCAACCCCCCACCCCACCCCCCGCCATCTGGGGCCCATGCCTGAATCAACTGAGTTATCCTCAGCGCCCGGCCAATTGAGCCACTGGCTAAAAGAGGGGAAGTGAGAGACAGGGGAGAGGGAGGGGAAGAGAAGCAGATGGTTACTTTTCAAGTGTGCCCTGACTAGGGATCAAACCTGGAACTTCTGCATGCTGGGCCAATGCTCTATCCACTGAGCAAACCAGCCAGGGCCTACTTTTGCTTTTTAAGATTACAATCTATAGAGGTAACAATTAAAGAACTTTAAATGTAGAATATATATATTTACTATATATAGTCTGAATGAATTCTAATATATAATATATATAGTGACACAGATATCACTAGAGCCCAGGCCAGGTGGCTCAGTGGATAAAGCATCATCCAAGTGCACCAAGGTCATGGGTTTGATCCCCAGTCAGGGCACGTAGGAGAAGCAATCAATGAGTGCACAACTAAATAAAACAATGAGTTGATGCTTCTCTCTCTTCCTTCCTCTCTCTCTCTCAAATCAGTAGGAAAAAGAATTTTTAAAAAGTCACTAGAACACCAGAGTTCAGTATATACCAACATAGATATAGACAAAGACAAAGATAAAAATTTCTGAAGTCAGAAATTCCAAAGCAAAAACCTTAAGAAACCTATGACTTGTTATCTCTTTTCTAAATTGCTCCAATATCTTCCATTTTATTGGTCTCTTCACCTATCTCAGTGCAGCTCATCTCCCACACCACTGTTTTGAGTTCTGTTTTGGAAGATAAATTTGACTTTGTTACATTCCTCCTCAAACACTTCCAATAACTCTCAACTTTTACAGCATAAAGTCCAAATTCTTTGAGTTAAAGCTTGCCAACATCTTACTCCATACTCCTTTCTACTCTCATCCCTGAGAACTCTCCAATGTGAGTAAATGCCTTGCCCATTTCAATCATGCCAAGCTCGCTCTCAGCTCTACTGCCCTGGCTCCTCCTTGTCAGCTGGGGGTCTCTCCTTGCCTTCAGTGATATCCCAGGTGACTTAGGATGGCTTTTTCTACACCCATCAGGTATCTGATATGTTGATATCATTATCTATCCCACTCACCAAATATATTGTACAGAGAGATCTATCGCCCCACCCAAGATCAGTTTGACAGGGACAGGATGAAGATAAGAGCTTTGGTATTTCACCTTTGTGTCTCTAGTACCTGGTCAGTGACAGACATGAACTGGATCAAATAGATATTTACTGACGGTTAAGAACTGTGCTTTTCTCTATCATCTTAAGCACCAGCCATGCAAGACTCCCATGATTCTGAAACATCTATCACTTTCCAGCAACTATAACCCATATTTCTATTGTTCTACCACAGATTGGAATGCTTTTCTTCTTGAAATGTTTACTTTCATTTTACTTTTATTAGAACAACACATGTATATTGTTTATTTTAAAGTTATTCTGACCATGTGGTGGTGCAGTGGATACAGTGTCAACCTGGGGCGCTGAGGGCCCAGGTTCCAAACTGCAACATCGCCAGCTTGAGCGCCAGCTCACCAGCTTGAGTGCAGGGTTGCCAGCTTGTGCGTGGGGTCACTAGCTCGGCTGGAGCTCCCTGGTCAAGGCATGTATGAGAAGCAATCAATGAACAACTAAAGTGCTACAACTACAAGTTGATGCTTCTCATCCCTCTTCCTTTCTGTCTCTTTCTCTCTTTTTCACTAAAAAAAGTTTTTAAAAATAAAGTAAAACACTACAACCAGCAGTGTTATGCTGTACACTTCCCCACTGCCAATACGTACTTCCTAAGCTCAACCATGTCCAACTCCTTTAAGTACTTCTTTTTATTCTTCCCTTTATTCTATTTCTCAGACCATGTTCTCAAGGCAGACACAGGCAAAAGACGGTTCTGTCTCAAATCTTCCAGCTCCCTAAAATATCTTGTAGAGCACCTTATAACTAGTAGATCCTCAGTAAACACTTGTTGGTTTGTTGACTGGATAAATAGATAAGTGAATATCCATGTTCTTTGGTGCTTGAGCACACACTACTCAATGTCCTGAGGTGGAGATGTATTCATATACCACAGTCAAGGCCAATAAACAAGTTAAAATAGGGTACCAATTATGGATAAGTAGGGAGGAAATGATGAAAGTCAAGAAAAGGTGAGCAGAAACCAGAAAATCTTCCAAACCAAAACAGTTAGGTAGCCTAGGATTAAAGGTTATATGAATGAGTTTTAGAATCAGCTATTTTAGATTTGCATTCAACTTGAATAACCTTGGGCAAATTATAGGACTTTCTTAGGTTTCGGTTTTATTTGTAAAGTGGGGATAATGCTCCCTCCCTTCCAGATTTTCTTTAAGTAAATGTCTCATATGCTCTATAAATGAAAGCTGCTTTATTATCATTGTGAGTGCAGATAGGAATAATAATAACAATAACGACTACATCATCCTGGCAACCTTGAAAATGAGGCTTTCTAAATTGAAGATTCTTGTATTCTTACTGCTGAGGCTACGCCAGGCTAGGGTAGAAAAAAAAAGAAATGCTTAAACTTGGTAAAGGGAGTATGTGGGCTGGATATGACAACAGGTTCCCTTTGGGAACACTACAAAGGCAGAATTCTACTTACATAGGTATGACGGTCATCTCTTTTGTGTGTTTTAGAGAGTTTACCAAGAAAAATCAAGTTTCTTCTTTAGATGGCACATTCAGAAGCACAATAACAATATTTTAGAAATGACAATGAGTATCTGATTACTGCTAAAATTTAATACCTATACTTGATGGAAAAGTAAATTTCATTACACCCTATACTAATGTGATGCATACAATGAACAGAAATGCTATTTCAACTTTCAATTAAGAGAGACATGCCAGAATCTCAAGACAGTAAACTCACTAGAGAGTATCATATACCAGACACCTTAAACTGCTCTCAGCATCTTCATGGTGATTCAGTGCATTAAAGATAAGTGACTGGTCTAAAGCATTTAAATCAACATTATGTTCCTGAAATTTTCTGTGGACAAAAAAAAATCCAGTTAGAAAGATTTTTACTAAAAAATGATTTTGTTGTAAAGAAAAAGAGAAACATAGCACAATAAATTATTTAAAACATTTGGCTAGTGAAGTAACATCATCTACTAGGTGGAATATAACACAAGGCTTTGAATCACAAAGTGCTCATAGATGACAGTTAATCAAAAACACCTGTAACTCACTTCCATTTACCAAGGACACATGAAATCTGTAAAATAACTGATGCACATAATCATTAAACTGATCTGCAAATGTAAGACTTCAAAGTCCTCATCATCCTAAATAACTTAAAGGTAGAGGGAAGAAAAATTCTCTTTATGTATGGCAGTAGACTTTGCTAGTTTTGCAATATTTTTATATATATAACAACTGTAACCATTTAATAGTTATGATCCAATTTAGGGAAAAGAAAATCCCAAACAGAGAAATAAAAATGGTATGTGTGGATATTTTTATGTTTTTAATAAAAGCATAACAAGTCAAAACCAAGTCTCCAATTCAGAATTAATTTCTAATTAAATGATATCATCACTACAAAATCTTTAAGTTAATGCTCATTACAATAACAAAAGTAGAATTTAAGTAATCTGAATTTGAATATTTGAGAAAATTAAAAGCGTATTTCTTTTAACCTAATTCTTTGGCTGAAAGTATAGAAGAGAAATTTAGTTTCTTAGGGTTAGCTCTCCTGTGCCCTGGAATAAAAAAAACTACAAACAAAACATTCCATGGCTAATACTTCTCACACTCTATTGGTGTTTTCTCTTGTGCTTTAAAGGTCCTTGATGACTCTAATAACACACACACACACACAAACATAGAAAGAGAAAAAGAGAGAGAGAAACAGAGACACACAGATATGATCACCATCTTGCAAGCTAATACTTTCAAATGACAAAAATTTCAACTCACAAATTGTTAGGGAAAAAGCCCAAACAAACAAACTTCTGTTTCAAATGTTATTGTGGTCCAGAAATACTAAAATATCTTTTTACTACAAAATAGCTAGAAATTCTGGGTAAAATATATTAAGCATTCTTTCAAACACATAGCTGATTTTGTAAGAACATAAAAGAAAATCATTAGACCCAGCAATTCCTCTCCTAAGTATCCACTCAAGATAAATGAAACCTGCATCCATACAAAGACTTGCATAAGAATGCTCATAGTAGTGTTATGCATAAAAATGTAAAAGCAACCTGAAATGTCTATCAACTGGTAAATAGATAAACAAAATATAGAACATTCCATGGAATACTGTTCAGCAATAAAAAGGTGTGAAATACTGATACATACCACAACATAGATCAATCTCAAAAACATAATGCTAAGTGAAAGAAGGCAGATGCGGATCACATCTTATATTATTCAATTTATATGAAATTTCCAGAAAAGGCAACTCCATAGAGAAAGAAACTGAAGCAATTGCCTGAGGTTGGTAATGAGAGCAAGGATTAATTTAAAAAGACAAAAGAATCTTGTTAGGGTGCTGGAAATATTCTAAAACTAGATTGTGGTGATAATTGTACAACTCTATTAGTTCATTAAAATAATTGAATAGCATACATAAAATGGGTGAATTTTTTTTTTTTTCTTTTTTAAAGATTTTATTTATTCATTTTAGAGAGGAGAGAGAGAGAGAAGGGAGGAAGGAGCAGGAAGCATCAACTCCCATATGTGCCTTGACCAGGCAAGCCCAGGGTTTTGAACAGGTGACCTCAGCGTTCTGGGTCGACTACTTATCCACTGCGCCACCACAGGTCAGGCTGAATTTTAGGATATGTAAAATAAAGTTCTTCTTTTTAAAAAAAAGCAAGTGAAAAAACTTAAGTTTTTTCAAATGAAGGAGGTATGGCACAGTTACCTTGAGGAGACTTGCTAATCTTGGTAGCCTGAGTTTAATGGCCTATGTAAGACAGTGTTGGGAAGAATATCTCCTCTAAGCATTAAAGCAATAGCCCATCTCTTACATAACTTTGGAGTGTGAATTACTCTCCTTTTTTGTTCTTATAAACATCTACCCGAGAAATAAGCTCAAAGGATGTAGATTGACAGTGCCTTCGAGTTCCTGGTGAAAGCAAAAACAGATCTTTAGAGGCACATTCATGAATCCAGGTCCCACTAGACTCCTACAGATAAAGCCCAAATAACAGCTCAAAATTAAAAAACAAAAACAAGAAACCTAAGCCACTACAAATAAGAACCAGCAAAAAGAACAAACAAAAGAATATAAACCCAAAAAACTTCAGATTTTAGATTATCAGAAATAAATGTAGTAAATGTATATTTAAATTGTTCAACAAATAAAAAATTGAAAACATGAACAAATACAAGATACTACATGAAAATAAATCAGAATTTCTAGAAATTAAAAATATGATCACAAGCTCAAAATGCAATAGATAGCTAAAAGTGATAATTAGACAGAGCCAAAGAAAAAAATTAGTAAATTGAAAAATAAATCTGAAGATAGCATCCTTTATAGCACAAGGATAGAAAACACAAAAAGAGATTGGAAAACATAGCACGACAAAGTCTAACATATGATTAATTACATAAATGTCCATAAGAAAATAATAGTGATAATGAGGGAAAGTTAATGTCTGAGAAAATTATTGAAACTTTCCCCAAACTAATTAAAAAACTTGAGTCCTCAGATTCAGAATGCTCTATAATTTCTAAGCAGGATAAATAAAAAATACACAGAATTATCACAGAAAAACTGTATAACACTAAAATTAAAAAAGAATATTACCATCAGTCAAAAGAAAAAAAGACAATAAGGCCCTGGCCGGTTGGCTCAGTGGTAGAGCATTGGCCTGGCGTGCAGAAGTCCCGGGTTCGATTCCCGGCCAGGGCACACAGGAGAAGTGCCCATCTGCTTCTTCACCCCTCCCCCTCTCCTTCCTCTCTGTCTCTCTCTTCCCCTTCTGCAGCGAGGCTCCATTGGAGCAAAGATGGCCCAGGCTCTGAGCATGGCTCCTTGGCCTCTGCCCCAGGCGCTAGAGTGGCTCTGGAAGCAACAGAACGATGCCCCCGGAGGGGCAGAGGATCACCCCCTGGTGGGCAGAGCGTCGCCCCCTGGTGGGTGTGCCGGGTGGATCCTGGTCGGGCGCATGCGGGAGTCTGTCTGACTGTCTCTCCCCATTTCCAGCTTCAGAAAAATACAAAAAAATAAAATAAATAATAATAATAAAAAATAAAATAAAAAGAAAAAAGACAATAATTAACAAAAGAATGATGATTTGCAGCTTTCTCAACACAATGGAAAGCCAGATGAAAGTGGAATAATATTTTTTAAAAACTAAAAAAAAACCCAAAACATAATTTTTAAAATTGTATACCAGCTAAATATCAGTCAAGGACACAGTTAAACTAAAATGTGATCTGAAATCTTTAAAATATTGGTGTATAAAAGCCTCACACATTTTTCTTAATGAACACAACTTTTCCCATTCTTAAATAAATAGACAAATAGCAATGTTATCCTACTTAATTTAAACAATTAGGTACAAAATTATATATTATTTCTAAAAAGTTTATATAAGAAGTTAGTAAAAAAGTATTTCTAAGATCATTACACCAAAGAAATAATATTCTATTATCACATAAAATGATTCAACTCAAGCAATCAATAAACTGCCTTTTGCAATTCTACAGAGGAAAGGTAAGGCTGGCTGGTCTCACAAAGAAGCCTGGGGTCGGGGAGCTGGTGCCAGTTAGTTAGGTTGCGGGAGGAAAAGTCCCCCAGACAGGGAAAGAGGACAGGTTCATTCTGTATCTGTAGATGGGAAAAAACTGAGCCTCAGTTTCTTCTTCTATACATATTAGGAGTTTCACAGGAATCAACATTTTCTAATAGTTCCTACAACTCTCAAGACTGATAATCTTTTTAGTCCAGTCCTACAGGATACCCCTGAAATATCTGTCTTCTCTAATCTCAGAATCAATAATCAAGCTAGTTGGAAATATTTCTAAATAGAATATGTGGTACACTGTAGAATACATTCTTGCAATATTTTCCCACTAGTAATTGTATCAGCTAGGAAGTTTCCAATTTTGATTCCTCATTCCCTAGCCCCAGGAGATTTAATAATAAAAACACTCGCTTTAAAAGATGTTTGGAAACTGAAAGCTTTTTTCCCAACAACATTGTGCTGGTTAGAGGACACTAGCTGGGGATATAAATGTTAGTCTATAGGTCTTCCCAATTGTAGCAAAGGAAATTGCCACAGTAGCAAATTTTCAAAGATTTTTTTTTTATGTTAGTTATATCAGTTAGGGACCAGTTTGATACATTAGGCACAAAGCAATATTCTTAGTGATTCTGTTGCCTGATATTAGTTAGATTTTCTCCCTCATGAAAAAATAAATTGGAAATCTCAAGATGCTTGTACCTGCAGCTATGTCTGGACTGTGTATAAGGTGTCAAGAGTTCCTGGTCAGACTGGGACTGATTGGTCTAGAGCAGTGGTTCTCAACCTGTGGGTCGCGACCCCGGCGGGAAAATATGTATTTTCCGATGGCTTTAGGCGATCCCTGTGTTTTGGTCATTTGACCCCCACTGGGGTCGCGACCCACAGGTTGAGAACCGCTGGTCCAGAGGCTGGAGCAGATGGTTCAGAAGCCACAGTGCCATCATATCAAATGGCTAACCCTCTCCATCTCAGTATTAAGAGGAAAGTATCTGTTTATTAAAATCAAACATATAACTTCTGGGAAGAGGAGGCAAGAAATATGGTATGGATGGTGATTAAATGTCTGACCTCTAATAAAACATAAAATAATTTTAACATTTAAATTCAAATCTAAAGCTGATTTAAAAATCCTACAGTGGGTAAAGAGGTAACAAAACCATTTCCCTTTCTCAATGAGAATATGTTGGTTAACTTTCTAGATATGTTCCTGTAAAATGGTACCTTAAGCATGTTACTATCCACATTGCTTACAGTAACAATGACTAGTTGATAGCATCTATCTGGTGGGAGAGAACTATCAATACTAGCGGGGACACTACTGCTTTAGCTTCACTGAGTGATGTCATTCTTGTAACTTGTAACTGGACATGTCACTTTTGGGGATGCTAGATGCTATGTATATTGATCGTTCTAAGAGATATTATACTGTTCACAAAAATTAGGGGATATTTTATAGCTTCATATTCATTTTGAAATATCCTCTAATTTTTGTGAGCAGTATAGTTCTCAAGGGTCAGAGCACCTCATCTCCTTACACTTTGGCCTTCATCTGGGGGATGAAAGAAGATTCCTCCCTGATGGTGGTGGTCTGTGGCATGGACTACTGAAAGGTTCTGACAGAAGAGGGCTGCCTGACATTGGTCTGCAGGGTGAGACTCCCATCCTTCACCCTGCTGTGTAGACCATGCCAATGGTGTGGCTTATGATGACTAAATGTCTGAACATTTAGTTGAACTCATAAGATCTTATGGTAGACAAGGCACTTAAATGTTTAATTTTTAATATTTCTTTTGTAACTCAGGATAAACAACATATTGCTAAAGTCTCAAATCAATTTTATAGCATTTTAATTTATTTAATTTATTCATTTATTTAATAATATTTTAGAAAGTTCATTGTAGCTACTTTGTGGTAAGTAGACTGTAAGGTAAGAAGAAGACAAATAGGGAATACAATTAAGTGGCTAATACAGTTGTCAGTGAAGCTATTCATTAACATGAGATATACTTGGAGGGTAGAGCGGACCTAGAAAGAATAGTGAAGCATCAGGGACAGCTAAGTTTTGGCAGGAGTAGCAGGTGAATTGTGACACCATTCACTAAGTCAGAGAAGACCAGTAATGGTTATGAAGAAGTGAGAGGCATGGTGGTAGAGACCTACCAGGCATTTACTCTGCATTTAGATTAGCCACTCAAACGTAAGCACTTGCATAAGCCAGGGTGGGGCAGGGATGATTTGGGAATAGTGGTAATATATCTCCAGCTCTGTTGTCAGCATTACATACTTAATTCCTTTTATGGGAGGCAGTGATAAATAGAGAAGAAAAAGTAGAAGAGGCAAAACACAGTTTGAAGTGTGCAGCACATCATGTGTTAAATTGAAACAACCCCAAAGTTCAACTTTCGTCACTGTTCAAGGAGAAAATCCTTTACTATGTACTTCAGGATAAAGGATTTGCAACTATATGGTGCTTGAGAAATATGCTATTGCTGTAATTTAACTCACTGTATGTGGGCTTCAAGATGCACAGTGGCATTCCAAACCAACTTTTAAAGAAAATTGCATGGAATTTTCAAGACATCAGGAGCATTCTTAAAAGTTATGCAGAGAAAAAGGATTTTTGATAGTTATGAATTACATTTAATGCTGCCAGATTGCAGAGAATGTTCTTTTTTGCCTCGGTATGGTTAGAATTACTGTTGACAAAGTTTTAATTTAAATTTTTAAAGATTTAAATGGAAGAATATAGGTCACTGAATTTTCATTCACTGTGTAAGTATTACTAGCAGCAGAAAGCAAGCTTTGTTAGTGAGGGTCCAATTTTGGCTCTGGAGTCTACCTTTTCTGTAGTAGCTGGGAACTGAGTATGTGTTAGCAAGAATAATTTGGCTCTCAGTCAGTTAGTCAGGGGACTAAGCACACACAGCTAGAAACCTGCCTGGTGTAGAACAGAAGCTCGGTTCAGAAAATACTAAATGCATTTGCAAGACAGACTCGGGTCCACACAAATCATATATTATCATCACAAGCTGGAAGGGATTCGATCGTTCCTAGCAGGTTGTAGATTTAGATAGATTTGTAATAGTCCAAAAATACACTACACAGCTCCAAAGTCTAATTCTAAAATTTTCAACTGGTTTCCTAAAGTTAAAAAAAAAAAAGAGGTAAATGTTTGTAGAGCTCACTGCACATAAAAATGTTTTAAAGAGCCTTATCATATACCAGGAAACCTTAAGAAATTATAGTACGTGTCTTATTTAAATGTTGCACCTTAAAATAACTAATGTAAAAGTATATGCCTTGTAGGCTATTAAAAATAAAGACCACTTGCCTAAATAAAATGTTAAAAATTGTATTTTTGCATAAATCTGAGAAAGCAGAACAGATTCCAAGTCAGTAGTCTATCTAGCAAAGAGATGAAGGATGAGCTGCATGACAAAAGCAGCATAATTTTTTGTGTGTAGACAGGAAAGTTCCTCCAGATTTGTGCTGTTTGGTAGCCTGTCTGTCCTCAAAGGCCCTCAGCTCTAGAGCCTAGGTTTTCTTCCATAGTGATGAATGTGAGGAATACCACTGACACGGGCAGCACTCCCTGAGCTTGCTCTACCCCCACAATCCTGTGGAAGTAAACGAGCATGGCAAAAATTTGGGTGGAATATGCTCATGGGTTGTAGGAGACTAGCCTTCATAACAACATATTTCACAAGCATGTAAGTAATTAGTAATAGTATCCTGGTAAGTACCACACACCAAAAGCTGTGACAACAAAGACTACACAATTTATGTGCAAATTTCAGCATGCTTGCTAAACTTACCCGTCTTTCTGACTCTCCATGAGAAAATGATATCAGAATCCAAGTGAGTGAGAAAAAAAATCACTAACACTCTTCTAATTTATAATTTTTTAGGAAGTAAATCATTTGCAAACCTTGATTGCAAGGTATGTTGTAACGGCAAAGTTGAAAATGAATGCTTTAAAGGATTTCATCCAATTTCTTTTGTAAACCAGAGCAGAAGGTATGATTCTCAGAAAAAGCCAAGTATACTTGCCTCAACACAAAATAAGACTGATTGAATTTCAAACTCTTCATTTATTCTGTAGAACTGAAATGTCATTTCTTTCTCTGTTCAAAATTAACTTGAATCTTATTTATTTTATGTGTGTGTGTGTGTGTGTGTGTGTATCACGTATATATACTATAACTATTAGGTTTTATTATAATATCTATTATTCTCATTCATTCACAGGAAGTGTTTGCTTACTAAAGGGTCTATATTCTTCAAGCAGGTTCCTGGAGTGTCGTTTTGGGTGGTTTGATTCGGTCACGAGCTGCTTCCTGCGTGACTGCCTTGTCCTCAGCACACCACAGAGTCATCTCCGCACTTCCAATCACAAATCTGACTTCCCAGGACTGACCATGGGGATTCTTAAACACACAGAGGGCAGGAGGGGCTGGATTCTACTAGGATATTATTGTGGTTTTAAATCTAAAGAACAGAAGAATCCTTTAAGGAGAGGAATTAAATATCTTCAAAGCAAACCTGCTTTCTTGGAGAAGATCCTAGAGCCGTATGTGAGTAAAGGCATAGTAGAAAGGGGGAAAATGAGAAATTTTATCTAATAAAGAGACAGAGATGATTAAAAACATGCGACAATAGCAAAAATCAAACAGTCCTTAGGTGGTTTTCTACATATTTTTTCTGCTTCTAAGAATTATTTATCATATAGAAGTATCTTGGCATATGGAAAATTGTATTTGTTTGAAGGGAATTCATTTTAAAAGGCTAAATAATAGCAAATAGAAAAGTACCATGACTCCCTGAAGACAGAGATAATTTTCTTTTGTTTACTCCCTTTTTCTAATGTTCAAACCCTTCTTTTGTCCGCCCACACTCAGTCACTCTCCAAACCAGACGAGGTGCTTTCAGGCGCTCGGCACACACTGCACATGGAAGCACCCAGGCTGCAGCAGCCCGTCAGCTCCACACAATTGTTTGGAAAGTTGAAAAGTTCAAACTATTTATTTAATGTCATGAAGATAAATCCAAGAAAAGGAACACATTTGACAGATGAATTCTGGGTGAGTCAGTCTTACAAACCCAAGGGAATATTTTAGGATAAGGGTTAAAATGAATAGTTCAATATTCAAGTTAAAAGTAAGTTTGATTTACTTAAGCAGGAAATTAAATTAACAAACCTACCTTTTTGCCTAAGGAGAAAGTTCCATTTAATGTTGATTTTAAAGTAAAACCATAAAAAGAATCTTTTCAATTCTCTTATTCCCCAAAATATGAGATGGAGAGCCTATTAACCCCTTGTTTCATAGGCGTAAGATCAACATATGGGACTTGACAAGCTTGGGGGTGGGGTTGGCACCTTCTACCTTGAGAAGAACACTGTGTATTTTGCACCAAGGAAATCTACCAGTTTTCTACAGTTTAGCAGGTCACTGACAGACCGATCTAGTTCTCACCTAAACACTGAAGCAGAAATGGAACTAGAGCAGCATTTTTCAAACTGCTGGTCATTCTAGCAAGTGATAAAATCAATTTAGTGAAACTCCAACAAGCATATTAAATGAAAACGGTATTTTTCACTGTAATACGAGGAAGTTTGAAAGCTCTGAATGAGATTATATAAGATCTTATAGTTTGAACACTTTTCTTCTTTCCAAAAAGATTGTCCAAGAGGTCCAATTTTAGCACGTACTTAAAACAAATGCAGAAAATCTGAGATTTAACAAAATCAGAAGGAAATCTCCAGAAAGTTGATGGAGTAGCTGAAATGTAAAATTATTTCTCCTTCCAATGCCCAACCCCTAACTTCTCCCAAAACAGAAAATGTGGGTATGATTAAGAGAGTACTGGGGGAAAAAAACTAGAAATTTCTAATGTGTTGGGAATGCCCACATAAGGATGCTTTAAAAAAGGGGCTGAGCCTGACCTGGTGGTGGCGCAGTGGATAGAGCGTCCGACTGGGATGCGGAAGGACCCAGGTTCAAGACCCCGAGGTCGCCAGCTTGAGTGCGGGCTCATCTGGTTTGAGCGAGGCTCACCAGCTTGGACCCAGGGTCCTTGGCTCCAGCAAGGGGTTGCTCGGTCTGCTAAGGCCCGCTGTCAAGGCACATGTGAGAAAGCAATCAATGAACAACAACTAAGGTGCTGCAACGCGCAATGAAAAAGTAATGATTGATGCTTCTCATCTCTCTCCGTTCCTGTCTCTCTGTCCCTGTCTATCCCTCTCTCTGACTCACTCTCTGTCTCTGTAAAAAATAAATAAAATTTAAAAAAAAGGGGGCTGATGTTGCTGGATTATAACAGGCAGGTTGCACTTGTGATGAGGTATAGAATAATAGGCTTTAAGCGGGAGGAATGAAATACAAGAGATACAAGATTCAGAGTGCAGCATAGACGTAGAAGATGCAGTTTTCCAAAAAATAAAATTCACTCAAAGAACCAGAGTTCTTTTAGTTCTAATTCACTCAAAGAACCAGAGTTCTTTAGAAAAACGTTTGATGCCATGTCCCCAGCATGACACGCATAAGATAAGCCTGGTGAACCTTGACAGAATCAGTCTCTGTCAAAAAGTAGGGGACCAAGTTGAAGAAGCTTGTACTACCAAAAACAGGACAAGCTGAACATCAATAAGAAAAATGACTGCAATGGATTGTTGCATTTGTGATGATAATTAAAAAAACAACAACAATAACTTCTCATTGCTCATTTCTGGAGGATGATACAAACCAAATCAATATTTCAAAAACTGGTAAATAAAGAGAAAAATTTATATACTATTCCTTCCTTTCCTATATAAATTAAACTCAAGTAAACCAAAAGACTGATACAGAAAAGTTGCTTCAAATATAAGGAATTCCTGCTAATAAATGAAAAGAGAAATATCTTCTGATAAGACTTGATCCCATCAATGTTAGTGGATATAATGATAGGTATTAAGTAGAATCAATTATTTTAATGTTTAATTTACATTTTGTTATGAATGTTTCTATCACTTTTTAATGGGAATCTTGGCAGATGTTTATTTGTTTTTTGTTTTTTTTTCCCCTCAAAATAAATCAGATGCCAAGTGTGTTAAGTAGGCTAATTAACCAGTAAATAGTGCAGGAGATTTAGTCAAACATCAGCTGGGAAGGGTAAAATTATCTCAAAAAGAGGGTAAAACCTCTGGAGAGCACATTTAAGTGCAGGAGACATAGTCTGATGCTTTAGAAGGAAGGCATGTAGATCTTGGGTTTTTCCTCCCTTTTTGGGACTCCTACTTTCCATGATACCTCAGAAAATGAGGAGCACTAAAGTTAAAGAGGCTGGACTGACTTGGGGTGGTGAACACACCATACAGTGGACAGATGATGTGCTGTGGAACTGTGTACCTGAAACCGGTATAATTTTGTTAACCAACTGTCACCTCAATAAATACAATAAAAAGGAAAAAAGTAAAGCTAAAGAGCATAGAGAAGACAAAGCAAAGCTACACTGACAAGAGATTCAAATTTGGCTTTGCAGAAAACATTTTTGGAAGAGGTTTTCCAAAGGTAAGACCCGTAATGGGCAACTGAGACACAGAATGACCCAGGCCTAGTGAACTTTGGAGCCCAGGTTTGAAAACAATAAATTGCTTATGTTTATAATTGTGTATCTCTAGAAATATTTGTACTTTATAAAACTGCCATGAAATTATGTCATTTAGTATTGGCTAAAATTGCATTTAAAGGATAATTTAAATGAATAAATCATCTCTATATAAAAAGCAGAGAAATTTGAGAAGTTATCTGCACATAATTTAGTAAAAAGTTTGCAATGGGGAGATTTTAGTTCCAGCTTTGCTAGTTAATTAAAACTTGTCTGTGCTCAAATTTCTCATCTATTAAAGAGTAATAATATTTCCTCCTCCTTCATAAGTTTTTGGCAATAATTTAAAAGAGGAATGTAAGAAAAAATTTTAACTTGTGAAGAATTACAACCAGTTTTGAAATTATTATGAGAACATTTGTTGAATACATGAATACACATTGAACATCAATGAGAATCTCTAGCTTCTGGCTAAGGACTGTTTAATCAAAGTGTTCAACTGATATTTGTTGTCAGCACAACAAAGTTATGTGAGTAAGTACATTAAATCCATTAATGTACTATAACTATATAATTGGATCTCATGGGGTAGCTACTTTGTGACATTGGCTTTTTTACAGGCAGATGGACAAATATGGTAATATAAAATTTATATTTTTAAAACTCTGACAATTGGAAAAATGCAACAAAGATTTCTAGTTATAAGCTGAAGCCCTTCACTCACCTGTGAGTGATAATGCAAGAGAACTGACTTAATACGGGATCCAGTCCATGCCATTACTCACAAACTGTGTGACCCTGAGCCTTCTCAGGCCTCAGTTTCTACATTTGTAAGCTTGAATATTAATAGTATCTATCAAAGTGGGCTGTTCAGGGAATTACATGAATAATGCCCACAGAAAACATACAATTAATGTTAACTATTTTATCATTATGATCATTGTTTTAACATTTTACATTTGACTTCTTTCAATTGAATTGGATACTTAATTAGTAGTTAAAACCGAAAGTAGTGTTTCCTTTTATATATGTTAAGTGAAGTTGTTACCATGGAAATAGTGACTACGGCAGGAAAAGTGGAGATGAAAGTTGGAACTTACCCTGAATTTTCAACTAGAATATTTTCATAAAGTTTCTTCAAAATTTGTCTGTGCGTGCATATAATCACTTTGGCTGATTTCTGTTGTTTCCTTAGATGAACCGGTGCATAGAAACTCACCCATTCAGATACCTGTTCTTTATCTGCACCATTTCAGGGGCAGTATTACCTCAGATGCACTTCCTCTCATTTCTGTCCACCCATGCCTCCTACACAGATCCTTCTCCAGTGACTTTACTCTCCATGACCCTGCCATCCTGAGTTCCTACATCTACGAGGGCCACTTTAAAATTTGACACCATCATATTGCTTAATATGTTAGACAACTTTTTCAGTGCTTATATTTTCTTTCTCAACACCAGAGTACGTACTTCTCAACCCTCTCTGTATTCTCCACAGCACCCAGCCAGCACACAGACAGCAAACATTTGTGAAATAAGACAAACATAAAACCATTACAGAATAAATCCCAGGATTAGGAAAAAAAAAATGAAACATCATACAGATCAATTCCTTATCCAAATGCTTCTTCCATCCTCTATATCCTCCTCAAGAGATTACGTCAGCTTGAATAAGCCCTGTAATAAAGAACTCACTACCACTCAAGACATCTATTTCAAGAAGTTTTAAACATGAGAAAGTTGTTTCTTGTGTGCAATTCTAGAAATCCTGTATTACTGCAATTATCTTGGTGTTCACTGCAGTCCCTTTTAACTCTATTCATCAGTGATGTAATATTGATGATAATAAATAACGATTCTATTGCTACCACAGCATAGTCCAAGAAAAGCAAATGCTTAGGCTGTACACACAAGGGTCCTACAATTAGGGTTAAAGATAGGACACTGAAAAATGACAATGTGATTGAAACAAATTATTTTATCTATAAAATTACTCCTTCACAAGATTAATGATAACAACAGCTAATTAAAATGAAAATAAAACACTGTATTTTAGAAATGCTAAAAATAATTGAGGAAAGGAAAGTTGAAAAGTTACTATTTCAGTTAAATATGGAAATCTAGTATTGTTATAAAAATTAATTTGGAGTAATAACATATATATATTTGGAGGTATAAGAAAGTTTAGGGGCAAGCACCCAGAAATTAGTCTGTTTCTTAAATATAGGTTAGAAAGTTCCTTAATCAAAAAAATATTTATATAGAAAGCTAGAGCTGGTCTTTGAATTGGTCATAGTACTTTATTTTCTTAAATATCTTTTAAAAATCTTTCTGAATAGATTTGACTCTATCATAGCAAAGCACATTGATCAGCATTGTTATTATTCAGTCTTTTCTTTCAAGGTTATATAGTTGCAGTTTTAGGATGACCTAGGAAACAGGAAAGCAAGTCACAGTTTCTCTGCTGTTGACCAAAGAAAAGTATTTAGAAAAACATAATTAAATTCAAATTTTGGGTGAAAAATCACGATCATTACTGAGAAGAAAGGGAAAAAAATATAATACTTGCTAAGCACAACAGTAGAGATGTAAATTCAGTAGTGAGGAACTCCAGAAATAAAATTAAGTAGAAGTAAAGAAAAATAACTTTAAGATAGGTATAAAAAGAAGGAAAATTTGAAAAAACAGAAGATTTAGCAATTTAGTACTATTTTGTGAGAAACAATACAAGCTATCTATATTTAAATGATAGAATGGAAAGCACGAATAATCAACAATAAACAATAAGATACTCCTTTTGACTTGCAAATATATTTTCTAAAGTTTTTTCTGCCATTTGATAACTATTAGCATCATTCCTGCTGACAAAAGGAGCTGAATCTTACCCAGCAATCTTTGAAATGCAACTTAAAAATGAAACAAAACATAAAAAGGAAAAAAACAGGAACTGAATTTCAAATTATCATTGTATGTAATGTAAACTTCAGATTATAAAAAAAATAGGATGACATAATAAAGAACAAAATTACTTTTGGAACAATATTGTTTTTTCTTGAATGATTAATCAATGTTGGCTTGGCAAGAAAAGATGAAGCACTCTTGATGCTATTGTAACCTGAAAGCTTGTTGGAATTTCTTTTTGTTTCTCCATTGCACTTACTTTGATAATGTATCCTGGGCCCTGATTTGGGGTTAACTAACAGCTAAAGGGGTATGGTATCCCAAAAAGAGGTTGGGAATGTAATAGCCTTAGATGGTCAATAAGGCTGGAGTGAGGCATGGGTTACACTAACGCAAAGACTAATGTCAGCAGGCTGCTTTCTGTAATTCTTCTTGTCTGGGAGGAGATGCGTTATTTTTTTTCTTCTTTTCTTAAATAAGCAGGCTAGCCCTGCCTTCTGGATCCCACCAGAATGAAAGCTCCAGGAATGCAGAAACTATATATACCCTGCAACTACCACTGTGGAAAGCCAATTGCAGTGATATCTCAAATGATAACCATGGGAACAGTGACTTCATTGACTCAGAAGACCTTTAGTCCAGAGCAATCCAAAAGTTTTGATGGCAAGCTTTTGGGTTAGGTTGCAAGTCCCAGATTAGGAAGAAGAGCACTTGAACCAAGCAGAATAAAGTTAGTGGAAGACCATCCAGGGAGAGAAGCGCTGGGTGTGACGGGCACATGTGGAGCAGCACAAAGTGAGACCATGAGCTGTCAGTGACCTCATGAGCTCCAAACATTAATATCAGTAATTGAGTGTTTACAATGTTCTTTAATTAGAGGCGATTTGACAGCTTGATAAGGAAAGCCAGAGGATGTGCACTAGAGTGTATTTCTAGGGCCATCAAGGGTGTTAAAGTAAAAAAACAAACAAACAAACAAACAAAAATCCAGAAAGAAATATGGGTCCTTTTTACATCTGCCTCTGATACAGGGTCACATTGGTAAAATTCACTCTGCAGAGACCACTAGGAGAGAGAAGTGCTTTATTCGTCCATTTCATTTATTATACCACGTAGTCTGCGCCCGGTAGCCCAAAGGGAAGACTGGTTCTGACGTCCACAGGCCTGAATGATCCAGGCTGATTTCTACTCCTTGTCCTCCTTTCAATCCTAAAAGTACACTTTTCCAAGAAGGAGGATTTTCAACAGAAAAGTGTTTGAAGGAGAGTGGAAAGGTAAGTTGAAGACTCTTTGCTGCCAAATAATTATAGAAACAAAGGAAAACATTAGGAAAGCCAAGAGAAAATTATCCAAATAAAAATGAAGGAAACATAAACAAGAGACTAGGTAGAAATATCACATAGCAAATTAAGAAATTTAGACATTTTGCTATAATTTTCTCATTATTTCCTGTTAATAAGAACCTGACTTAGATAGTTTGGGAATACAAGTGAACTAGACAGGCACAGGCTAATATAGGTCAAAGTTCTAAATAATGATTCCCACAAACAGAAAAGCCACACTTAGAGGAGGAGGAGGGCAGATTCTGGAGGGCTGATTCTTCTTCTTAAAAAAGAAATGATTTTCTTATAAGACCTGCCAACTGGTATGAATATCCATATGCCACCAGGAATGACATAGATGTTTTATATTCATTTTCACTACCTTTGATGGTGAGTATTATCATGTGCCTAACAGATGACAAAACTAGGACGTTAAGTAACTTGCTCCAAGTTACAAAGAAGGAAAGAAGAGGCAGAGCTGAAATTATAACCTAATCTTTAACTAGCAAGTTTGTGTTCTTCCCTTACTGCCTATAACAAGTATTTGTTCAGTCATGGAAGAGTGACAATATTAGATTTCTCTTCAGGGAACAATATTCCAAGATAGTATTTTCTATTGAACTGTGCCTGAATTATTCATTTGTTTATAATTGCTATCCCTTACCATAAAGATCTATGTTCAACATGGGAAATAAGAAGCCTATTGGAATGATAGTTTTCTTCATGAGAACTGTATCATATATAAATTAAAACGAACATAACTTCCTAACAGTCTGACCAGGTGTTGCTAAGTATTACAATATTACATTCAACATCTGTGAGAATCTTGACAAAAATTACAAATAATGTACCAGGCAAGCTGCTGTTTCTAAATTACTACATCCTGCAAAAAACATTTAAAACTGTATACTGTACAGAAGGCATGTACAACCACGTACCATGGAGAGAGGAGGAGAAGTGACTAACTAGCTGGTATATGAGTAGACAACAGGAAGCAGAAATAGGGAGTAGTCTGTTGAAGGATGAAATTCTCCCAGTACCAGGTAAGATCAAATTTTACAATGTCTAAGTAGCCTCAGTAAAGTTCTACAGAATACATCTCTATTTATCCAGTTAAATAAGGAACAAGGCATGTGTTTTTTCTTCTCAAAATGTATAATTAATACAGCGTAAGAGATCACAGACAGTCTCACCTAGCAGAGCAGTTACTGAATAACATGCTGTTGTTTCTCTGGTTACAATGCATAATCCTTTTTCCTGTCTTTTGACAAAAACTACTTGTGTGTTATTGGCATGGTACCAGGAAAAACGAGATGAGCTGAGCGAGCTTTCAGTAATTTGTTTAAATTTTACAATCAAATAGCAATTATATTACAATCATAAACTATCGACCTTTCCCCTTCACCCTTCACTGTGCCCCAACACTCTAAACAACAGAACCAGAAAATGCGCAGAGACTTCCACCACGAATTCTCTGAATGCCCAAAACTTCAGGAAAGAAAGGGGAGAGACAAGGTGAGCCACAGAGCTTGAATGCTGGAAGAATGGAGGTATGAGGAAAATTGGGATAGGTTTCTTGTCATCCTAGGGGGAAATCCTCAAAACATTCATTTCTGGTTCCTCTTACCTATACTAGGCTAGTTGTTAGCAACTTTGGCTGACCCTAACATCATTTAGGTAGGTTGTACAAAGCCGTTGCCTGGGCCCTACCTCCTAGATATTCTGATGCTTGAGTAACATTTATCTATCACTATGCTTTCCAAATTTCTCAAAGGACTCTGATGTGCAGAGGGAGAGAACCACTGAACTAAGTAATTCAGAGATATGAATAAATGTAAAGTATATTGGCAAGCTTTTAACACAGTTTTCACATCACCAGAAGAAAAGAAATCTGAAAAATCTCAAAACACCAGAACAGGAGACTATCACTAACAATAGACAATAACAATAAACAATAGCAATAACAACAATAAACCTCTTCTAAGACCTACGGGAAGAAAAAGAAGCTAGAAGAATTTTGTTTGACTCTTTTCTCTGTCCCCCTCCTGTAGGGAAGCAGCATTCATCAGTGGAACATTCTGTGTTCATTAAACTGGATGCCCAGGACATACAGGAGCCTCATCAAACACAAGCCTTAGAGATGTGGAAGCCAGAGAACAAAAACAGAACTTGATCCCAGATCTGCCTCAAGTGTGGGGACAGAGTATCATTTCAGGAACATTTTCCCACCGCAGAACTCAGAAGGGTTCATTCTGAGGAACTTAATCCATAGAGCCATAGAGCTCTTGGCTATTAGCAATCTGACATTGGCGGTGCGCAGATAAAGGGAAGAAATCTAAAATAAAGTCGGAGGGGCAGATAGAAGACTGACGGTAAAGGGCCTTGAATGACCGTGTTAATTAATAAACAGATCCACAGATACCGAAGTATGCCTCAAATTGGGAGGAGAACACCTAAGGCCTAGATAACAGGGAGGTATCGGAGGTTGGAGAGTTATTCTATCCAAGTTGTAATCTAATATGCCAAACCAGAAAACTAACAAGGAAAGAAAAACATACCGACACACTCTTTTTGCATGGTATAAGAAAAAACCAACAACTTAGGAATATTATGGATAAATCTGTGTAAGACATTCTGTGTAACATTCTCAAAAAATAAATAAATAAAAAATAAAAAATCCCTCTGAAAAGAAATTAGGGTTATTTTTAAGTAAAAAAATTTTAATGTTATTTTTAAATTATAGCTTTAATAGGTTTTTCCAAAGGATAAATTTAGTAGCTGATAAAATACAACCCTTCTACTAAGAGCAGCTGGTCAGCATGACATCCTAGGAGTGAAGTAATTTATTGGCTTATGTCACAGTTAACAATAAAAATTTAACAGATTAGTTTCCCTTAAGGTAAAAGCATATTCTCAAATATAAATGAACAAATTAAAATATCAGAAAAGAGAAGAGGAAACTATTTCTGTCTCCATAAAACCAAATATCTGGCTAAAACTCTATAAATTAATACACAAATTTATAAGAAAATATATAAACCTAAATAAAAAAGAAAAGACTAGATTATTTTTCTCTATTTCTATTACAGGATGATTTAATAACTTTCATGTTTTTATAAAACAACATGAAATTTCTCCATGTTACAGGGAATTAAAAATTAAGATAACTTAAAACCTTGCAGGCCTGGCCTGTGGTGGCCTGGGGAGAAAGCGTCAACCTGGAACGCTGACGTTGTCGGTCTGAAACCCTGGGCTGGCCTGGTCAAAGCACATATGGGAGCTGATGCTTCCTGTTCCTCCTCCCTTCTCTCTCTCTCTCCCCACTTTCTAAAATAAATAAATTAAAAATAAAAACACACGCTGCATACAAATGTATACCCTTTCTTTTACTCTCTACATTTCCAAACATTTTCAATGCTTTCAAAACTGTAAAGCATTAAGTCTGGCATTTGGAACATCAGCAGGAATGCATCTGACATGACATTAAATTGAGCAAATCAACTCAATGTAATAATTTTTAGTTGTATTTATTATTTCAAATGTTTAAATATCATATTTATTTTCATTGATTCAAGATCTTTTACCAGATTTTCAATCCTATGTGAGTGTGCATGTGCACATGGGTGTGACTCACATGCAGTAAATTGATAAACGTGTTCATTTCACTCTGGTTTAGTCTCATGATTTCTGGACATTGTTTTTGAATGCTCAGGGTTAGCTCAAATAAAGATAAAAAGTCTCTATGAGATAGTACTCTTGATTTGTTTTTAAAATCTTTCAAAAATTTTGTAACTTTTTATTCTTGAAAAGGATCAGAACAATGGCTGTGATTACATACCATAATCTGTGATTTTACAGGACACCAAATACAGCTCTTTCAGGTTCTGTCCTTCCTTTGCAATGACCTCCACACACCTAAAACACACAAAAAAGTGGTGAGTTACACTAATGCGTTACAAGTTAAATAGGTAAGAGTTGGCCAGGACTATAACAGGAAGAGGTCAGTATTAGATGACTGCCACAGCTCTCTTCTTTCAACAAGCCTCTTTAAAGGTGTTTCAGGAAAAGGTATTATATTCCCTGCTTTAAACTCAAGTGCTCTAAATGACTTTAATTAAATACATTTACAACTAGTGCATTTTTTAAAACCAAAGAGATGAAAAAAGAGCTATTCCTAAAAAAGTATGGTTACGGTTGGTAATAAAAGACTAATAGACACATGCTATACAATGAACATGTCATTTATATAATAAATTAATATAAAAATGATTATAATG
Organism: Saccopteryx leptura; assembly: GCF_036850995.1. Taxonomy (NCBI): domain Eukaryota; kingdom Metazoa; phylum Chordata; class Mammalia; order Chiroptera; family Emballonuridae; genus Saccopteryx; species Saccopteryx leptura. The sequence continues at coordinate 165,402,818 of NC_089506.1, forward strand.
AAACTGTGGACTACAGACAGATGGTCATTATAGGTGGATGGTAATACTGTTATGGTTCAATTATTAATATGAGGTTTGGTAACACCAAAACACAATTATTGTGAATTTTTTACTTAGCCTAAAATAAAAATGTTTTAAAAATATGTAACACTGAATATAGAAAGAAAAATCTGCACACATAAGAACTTTAAAATCTTTTAATTTAAAATGGTTTACTCTTAATATTTTAAATCACTTATTGCATAGCTACAGGTCACTTAAATAATATTGATAGAGATATGGAAGATTTATAGTCTTTTCTGGTTTGAGTTAAAAAGTTTTCAAATGGTGCACTCTGCTTTAATAGCCTTAGTGGAACATGTAGTACAGAATTGAATGAACTTTAAAAATAATGATTAACAACACTGTCCATTTTGTGGCTCCATTCCCCACAATCTCAGAAAAACCTGTGCGATCATAGTGACACACAGGCACATGCACCCTTCAGCACAGCCCCTGTTCTAATCTTTATAAATAACAGTTAAGTAAAAGGGTAAAAGCAAAAAGAGTCATTAACCTTTTCTAGGAAGTAAGGATCAAGTAATTTGATGCTTATGTGTATAATCAATCAAAAGATTACTGAGTATCCGTCTCTGCTTTTCAGATATTTTATTTGCAGTCGGCTTATTTGTAGGTATCTTCTCAAAATGTCAAGAAATTGTATACAATTTTACTTCACATAATTCATATTGAATGTTAAATTATAAAAAAGGGACATTTTTCTTTAAAATATATTTTTAGAAAATATTGTTTGAATAGAATAATAAAAATTTCAAAGTTCCTCAGAATAACTGAATATACATTCTCTTTTGGCTATTTAAAAAAATTTTATGTTAAAATTGATAAGGACTTCCATGGCTATAAAAGAAAACTTAAAACATTGACAGAATGTAAGGATGATCAATACAGATTTTTATAAAGAGAAATTAAAAAATCTAATTCCATGTAATTTGCCTTTAACATAACATTTGAATAAACTCAGAAAAAAGAAAGTAAAGAAGCAAAAATAAAACATTACAGGCAATAACCATGTTTTACATACAACTTTAAACATTAATTTTCACATGCTAAGGTAAAAATCAAGGCTCCAGATGTTTACAAATCTTTAGTAGTTAAAATGCCAGTCTGACTACTTTTTGTCATATCAAAGATACATATCTCACTGTCCTCTATTATCTACCAAAAAAGGAAACAGAAAACTTAAAACAAAGGGAAATAAATTAGTGCAGAAATAATCTTTATATCATTTATTTTGTTCTCATGTTCTCTTCAAGTAGTTCAAAATGCCTGATTTTATATATTATTATGAATAAAAACTCTAAACAAATTGAATAACCAATTTATGTTTCTGCCACTTGATTCTATATTAACTATGTTATAAGTACATTTGAACACAAAGACATACAGAGCAGAAAAAAATAGTCTATTTGCAAACAGCAAATAACACAAATTGAATTTATTGTACAATCCAGATCAGATCAAATGCTATTTCATAGGCCAGAAGAACTGGTCTTCATATAAAACAAGAATCGATCACTGAATGAAAACTCCTAAAACTGATGGAAGGCCATGAGGTTTCCTCCCTACACAACAGAGAAAAGTTTCAAATAGATACTGCAAACGTATTTAGCTCACTCAAGAGGCAATAAACAGAGAGATAAGACATAATTAGAAGTAAGCAATAAGTACCTTTTAGCCTGACCAGGCGGTGGCGCAGTGGATAGAGCGTCGGACTGGGATGCCGAGGACCCAGGTTCGAGACCCCGAGGTCGCCTGCTTGAGCACGGGCTCATCTGGTTTGAGCAAGGCTCACCAGCTTGGACCCAAGGTTGCTGGCTCGAGCAAGGGGTTACTCAGTCTATTGTAGCCCCATGGTCAAGGCACATATGAGAAAGCAAAGCAATCAATAAACAACTAAGGTGTCGCAACGAAAAACTAATAATTGATGCTTCTCATCTCTCTCTGTTCCTGTCTGTCTGTCCCTATCTATCCCTCTCTCTGACTCTCTCTCTGTCTCTGTGTAAAAAAAAAAAAGTACCTTTTAGACCAAAAAACAATAAAAAAAAGAAAAATTTAAGATCTTTTGCTCTTACAAAGGATCACCTAGGACAGGGTTTGGGAACCTGTGCTCACGAGCCAGATGTGGCTCTTTTGATGGCTGCATCTGGCTCGCAGACAAATCTTTAATAAAAAAAATAATGTTAAAAATATAAAACATTCTCATGTATTACAATCCATTCATTTCTTACCGCTCATGTTCATGGTGGCTGGAGCCAATCACAGCTGTCCTCTGGGACAACACCAAATTTTTATTGGATAATGCATAACGTACATGGGTCGTTGTATGGCTCTCACGGAATTACATTTTAAAATATGTGGCGTTCATGGCTCTCTCAGCCAAAAAGTTTCCTGACCCCTGACCTAGGATTTTCCTGTTTTTGAAAGTTCAGTTACATACAGTTTTGCAAATATTTTTAACTATAGTATGCTAGAAGTTATGTAAAACACAAAACTCTTCAAATCAGAATTCATGCGAAAAACACTATTTCTTGGGAGATTTGTAGCAAAATTTAATTTTTTAAATTTAAATATCACATTATTTACTGAAGTGATATTTAAGGACAGAAACTCCAGGCTCTGTGAATCTGAATCTAAACTGTGTGTGTGTGTGTGTGTGTGTGTGTGTGTGAGAGAGAGAGAGAGAGAGAGAGAGAGAGAGAGAGAGAGAGAGATTGAGAGAGAGACAGATAGGGGCAGACAGGAAGGGAGAGAGATGAGAAGCATCAATTCTTTGTTGTGGCACCTTATTTATTCATTGATTACTTTCTCATATGTGCCTTGACTCGGGGGCTACAGCAGACTGAGTGACCTCTTGCTCAATCCAGCAACCTTGGGTTCAAGCTGGCAAGCTATGCTCAAACCAGATAACCCCACACTCAAGCTAGCGACCTCAGGGTTTCGAACCTGGGTCCTCTGCATCCCAGTTCGATGCTCTATCCACTGCACCACCGCCTGGTCAGGCTGACACTCTTAATATAATAGTAAAATACTAGTATTAATTTGAGTGGCTCAAAGAAAGCTATTGTTTTGAGAGTTGAAAGTGGAACTGGTTTGTATTGACTGATTACTACAAATTGGTGGAAATGAAGGCTCATGTCAGGTCTCTGGCTAGTGCCTGAAGCTCTGCGTTCAGTCTAGGTCTGGTGTTCAGGCTGTGCTGACAGCAGGTCATGAAGAAAGGAACATGGTTGGTGACCGTCCTTTTCTCCTGAAACTTTTATAGTCTATTCTAAAATATACTTACAGACATACTCGAACATAGTAAGAGTCTGTGGACCATATCTATTCTACATAATTCTACTGTTTTGAAAGAGTCTTGGCTGCAGTCATGACCTTTAGTGTATTAACATCAGAGCATTTCTCAGTTCACTGTACATATTGTATGCAGGCAACAAACAAGTGGTAAAGCTTAGTAATTATTTAAACTAAAGCTTAGTGATCATTTAAACTTAAAATTATTTAAACTGCAGGTGTTCATATAAGTTTTTAAAGAGGTATTTTCAAAATCATAGCAATAAGAGAGAGAAATATTTGCAAAGTAATAAACTAAGTAAGAAGGCGAGTGATAGCCTGACCAGGCAGTGGCACATTGGATAGTGTCAGACTGGGACACAGAGGACCCAGTTTCAAAACCCTGAGGTCTCCAGCTTGAGTGTGGGCTCATCTGGCTTGAGAATGGGCTCACCAGCTTGAACACAGGTTCGCTGGATTGAGTGTGGGATCAGACGTGACCCCCATGGTCGAGCAAGAGGTCACTTGCTCTGCATTAACTCCCCCCCCCATCAAGGCACATATGAGAAAGCAATCAATGAACAACTAAGGTGCTACAATGAAGACTTGATGCTTTCCATCTCTCTCCCTTCCTGTCTTTTGTCCCTGTCTGTCCCTCTCTCTGTCAGAGAAAAAAAGGTCAGTGGTAGAACTAAAGAGCACATTTAAAACCTTTGCTTCTCCATCTTCTCTCCTATTCACAGATATTACATAGGAGAACATTCATTAGTTTCAGTGATAAACTATAGTTTTATCCTTAGGGGCAAGCAATGAGTCCCTAAACTCATAATCCAGAATTCAAATATTTCCTATTCTTCCCCCTCCCTCTCCCCACCATCCATAAGAACAAACCTCAGAATAACATATGACTGACATTTTCATTGGGTGAGTACATTTAAAGATTTCTCATTTCTTGCATGACAACCCAAGGTATTAAAAAATTTTGGGAAAGAACTATACCCTTAGGGAGAGTAACAATCTATAAGATTATTAAAAGGAAATTCATAATATAGAAAAATGACATAGAAAAAAATATAGAATATCAAATACTGTTAAAGTAGTCATGAACATCAAACACAAGCCTACTACACTACCTTCCTGAGTTCTGAGAAATAAAGGGAAATGTCTTAACAAGAGGAAAGAAGGAATCAGAAGACACACTGCAGTCTCACCTCCGTGGAACCACAGAGCAGCCACCTTTGGAGCCCCCTCAGCCTTCTCTAATAAATGAGGGCCTATATGAAAAATTTCTCCAAATCAAATGTCCTAGATTCATTTAAATACATTGCAGTTTATTCTGAATTGCCTCCCCTCAGATTATTTTCTTGATTTTATGTTTCAGCAGGGTTCTGAAGAGAACAAAAAAATTGCAACCATTGTAAATTCTTGAGTAACAGCTGTTGAGCACATTTATATACACTCCTTTAGAGTACAAAAAAGGGCCAACCTGTTCCAAAGCATCCAGAATTATCTTTTGTAATAACATAATTTTGTGCTCACTTGCTTTTGATAATGTTTTAAAATGTACCTGAAACATTTGATGAAATCTGAAAAGCAACAAAAAGGTTTTTTTTTGTGAGCTATGTAGTATTTTTATTTTAAAGAAGAGAAGGTATTTCTTAGTTTCAGTGGAGGGAAAATCTGTCTCCTTGGCAAAAGATTCCTAATCACCTGATTTATTTGAAGGGTAAAGGTTAATGAATTAAGCTGTGTAAGCTTCAAAACTATCAAAGGAATTCAAAAGAGCCTTGAATTATAGAAAACAATGGCCCATTCAACATACATACCAAATTTTATGTTTTTAGTTTCCTATTCAAAAGCAGGAACATGGCATTAGTGACAATTGAAAAGAACTAATGAGGAAATATGACTACATTGCTTGCAAAAGGAGTGTCCTAGGAGACCTTGTTACTGTTTGTGATGTGCTTCAAACCCAAAAGAAGCTAATTGGAGCTGCCAGACACTGGTTTGCAAATCTCACTTGAAAGGACAGGCTCAATCACCTTAGAGGTGTGAAAAGAAATGTCCCCATTAAAGATGTATTAGTACGGGGCCTGGTGAATTTCTAAATAAACCTTAAGATGTTCTTCTCCAAGTCACTTTAAACAATTATTTTTATTTTTTAGCTAGTATATGAAGACTCCAGTGTTTGGAAGGGACAGCTGGACCCTTCAAAACATGGGGGATGCCTTCCAGCAATTTTTTCTTTGTATTACGAATGATCCGTGCACAGGCAGCCCACAATCATTTTTGGATGCAGGAGCCTAAGTCTTTTTTATATTTGAATAATTGATCTATCTTTGAGCAAAGGAAAAATGCAACAAGACAAAACAACCCTATAGATTTAAAACAAAAAGTATAAAGAGTGCTGTAAAGTAATTGGCAAATAATTGCAACAGGGAGAGAGCTAGGTATGTTTAAGGTTGAATAAACACGAAACTCAGACCTTAAAACTCCTGACATACAAATGCATCGTAAAAGTGATCAATTCAGAGGTTTCAGGAATAAAGTTTCATTTTCACCATTTCTTGAAGCTAAACAAGGCAATGAGCCACCCCCATGTTACACAGATTGTAAGTGGGGAAAAGCATATGAAGTGGCAACACACACACACACACACACACACACACACACACAAAGATTAAAAAGGATTTACAAGATCTCAAGAAAGCAACAAGGGAAAAAATTCGGTCTAATTCGTGCTGTGTAAGCCCTTCCTGACTAACTCATATACGGGTCATTTAAATGATAGCAGAGGTCACCAAAACGCAATTTGGCATCTTACAAAAAGAATAATGATATCTGACTGATTTTTCCAAAGCCTCAAATCAAGTTTTACTGAAGAATAATCCAATTCCAATGCAGCAAATGAATGGGCATGCTTTACAGGTATGCCCTGCTTTCAGAAAACAAACTGTATAAAAGATTTCTACGTACAGAAAATATATAATAGATTACCAGGTAAACAAATACAAGATTAATCAATTCAAGAATCCATTAATATTACATTTCTCTTTACAACATGTAAATATAGTTTCATTTATGAACTTTCTATTTATAGGTACTTTTTGTAGTAATACAACACCTTAACCTTATAGAAATAGCATGCAATAATTATTTTTATTCTTTAACTTAAACAACTGCACATAACGACAAATGAAAGACTACTTTGGGAAAGTGAGACATGCCATCTAAGTGATATATTTTGTGGTCTTTGTATTATGGTACATTTTCTTGTAAACGTTTGTCTATCTCACTAACACAATACCAAATATATACTAAATCAATTTTTATGGAAACTGCTAAAGATGTTCTCATAGAACATCTCACAGAGATGTTCACTGCAATAGAGATTTTATTTTTAAAGGTTGACTTGTAATTCAAGCACTAAAGCATTTGCTCAAACCATACTTCTAATCTACCATGGGGCAAAGACTAGGAGAGACATGAAAAATGTCACCAGCTCCACCAGTTAACAATAATTATCTTGGGACACTCATTAAGTTCTCACTTACCAATTACCAAATTTTAGTCTCTGGAAAGCCAATACCCGATTAATGAATCTAAGATTAATTTAGGTATTTGCTATATAAACAGTAGAAAACTGATGCCCATTTTCTAGCACAGAGATACAAAAAGAGAAGAGTTTTTTTTTAATGAGATAAACCACAATGAGTGACCTATAAACTTAAAAGTTATTGAAATTTAAATTTTATGAGTTTGCATCTTTGCCACCAGAGGTGTCCCACCTCTGAGGAAGGCATAGTAGACATTGGCATCTGCTGGCTTTCTCTGGACCATCATCCCCCTGAGCATCTCTAACAATGAGTAGGTTTCCTGACTGGACAGTAAAGTAAGAGTCAGCATTGAAAAAGGATTAATACAAAAACAAACTAATATTTCCTAATATACTTAGGACTAAGACAAGCTAGCTCTTACAGAAATATTTTGTATTTAGCAAATACATTTATATAGCAAACTGTTTTAATTTAATTTAATTTAAATGTTTCTTAGAGCACTTTCAAAATGTTTTTCAAATAGAAGAAAGCCTATAATATTTTAAAAATACACATTTTCTTTATGCTACTAATAAACAAGATGGTTAAAGTTTTTTCCAAAGGGGAGGAAGGAAGATCAAACTAACATTTTTGTTATAAACTTGGCTCTGGCTTTAATATTTTGGATATATTTATCCAAAAGTCTTGTTTTTATTTTTAGCTATCATTCCATCCTTTTACAATTACACTGAACCATTATATAACAACATAAGCTAACATTGTCTATGCATTCCTCAGAATATGCAACAGGCAAAAAAAAAAAAAAAGCCAAAACTTTCCTTAACTAATTATTTTAATTGAGAGGCAGGGAGTCAGACTGACTCCTGCCTGCAACCTGACCAACCAGGATCTATCCCTCAAGCCCCCTACTGGGCGATGCTGGCATTGGGCAGTGGCTCCAAACTATATATTTTAGTGTCTGAGGTGAGGCCATGGAATCATTCTCAGTGCCTGGGGTCAACTCGCTCCAGTTGAACCATGGCTGCAAGAGGGAGAGAGAGAAAGAGAGAAGTGAGAGGGGGAGGGGTGGAGAAGCAGATGGTTGCTTCTGTGTGCCCTGACTGGGAATCAAACCCGGGACTTCCACATGCTCACCGATGCTCTACCAGTAAACCTACCAACCCGGACTAAAAATGTTAAAAGATATAATCAGAAAGCCACATTGGTATTAAATGATAAAAATATACTTATGACCTTTACAAATCAAATACTATTTATTTTAGTTGTTACTGTTGATATTAATGTTGACACCTCAGAGCAGAAAAATCATATTACTATCTCTATATTTATTGAAAGTCAACTAAAAACAGTTATATTTTAGGACCAAAGGAAATGCTAGAAGAAAAAGAGAAAAAAAAATTAAGTGTAAGACTTCCAGAATTTAGAAGTGTATTTATTTCTCAATAAGAAAAAAAATGTAGTTACTTTTAAATGGGAAAAGTTCAGAAAGCACCTCTTTCCTTATGCCTTTTTGGGGGCTCCATCAATTTATAGCCAACAACTCTTGGGAAATCCAGGCAGTGCACAATGACAATACTGTAAAGACTGGCGCTATCTTTATAGTATTCTGGCATATTTTACAATAGATTGCAAAAGAAAATATTGTATTATCCCACATGTAATAAGAATTTACTGAGTAAAAGCAGCAAATACATAAAAGGCAAAGGCAAAATTCTGGCAAGCTACAAACACCTCCCCCCACCCCACTCTGCCCTTCCCCCTGCCAATAATATAATAAATAAGAACTTCAATGGTAAAGCTAGAAATATGACAAAAAGACTTGTTAAGCTCCGGTATGGCCAGTAGACACGGCCACTACTACAGCCGCCCGCCACCCCGCAGGTTCGCATTAGATTCAAACAGATGGTAATGAAACAATAGAGCCCAGAACTGGTGGGTCATTACCTTTAATTCTAGCTTGCACCTGTTGGGTGAGAAATACACACAGTGGGAAAACACTTCCCTTTCCATTCAGGGCTCCTAACGCCACTGACTCATCTGAGTTTCCTAGAATCAAAGGTCCCACCAGCCTTATTTACCTCCATTCCCCATCTCCTTCTCTCTCTCTCTCTCTTTTTTTTTTTTGTATTTTTCTGAAGTTGGAAACCAGGAGGCAGTCAGACAGACTCCTGCATGTGCCCGACCAGGATCCACCCGGCATGCCCACCAGGGGGCTCTGCTCTGCCCATCTGGGGTGTTGCTCTGTTGCAACCAGAGCCATTCTAGCACCTGAGGCAGAGGCCATGGAGCCATCCTCAGTGCCTGGGCCAACTTTGCTCCAATGGTGCCTTGGCTGCGGGAGGGGAAGAGAGAGACAGAGAGGAAGGAGAGGGGGAGGGGTGGAGAAGCAGATGGGCGCTTCTCCTGTGTGCCCTGGCCGGGAATCGAACCCAGGCTCCTGCACGCCAGGCCAATGCTCCACCACTGAGGCAACCAGCCAGGGCCTCCCCATCTCCTTCTCTTTGCACAAACTCTGCACAAACTGGCTTCTTTTTCAGCACTCCACCATCTTGGCTGCCTCTCCTCTGCAATGCTGATGGCAGGAATGGAGTGAGAAAGTCCCTGGTCTGCCTTATTTTATAGTATAGAAATTAAAGCCTTTATGCCAATATACAAATAAGGAAGTCTCTGATACAAGTCACTTATCTGAGGCATAAATGGGATTCCTTATAAGAGTACACCACCCCACATCATGGGGAAAAACTTAGTCAAGGGTGTGGGGGAAAACTTAGTTTTGAAAAGATCTTAGTATTAAAAGGGTGGAAAAGGTTTAGTCTTAAAACTAAGCTTTAGGCTATAAAACCTTGCCAGTGTACAGCCTGTCTCCCATACACAATGCAAAATATAAGCTAACAAACATATACCTCATATTTACAAACTTATTTGATCAACAGCTCCCAAACCACTAAAATAAAATTTAGGTGGAATATTAAACATGTAATTGATAATAATATCCCTGCCCATCCTCACACTTTTTACCCTAACTGCTGTAAGCATTAATGAGAAAGTTTTAATTCAACAGACATCAGATAGACATTTTAAGCTCATCTTTACTTTAAAATGGCTTAAAATATTATCTCAGTGGAATATAAAGCAGGGGTTGGGAAACTTTTTGGCTGAGAGAGCCATGAACACCACATATTTAAAAATGTAATTCTGTGAGAGCCATACAATGACCCGTGTATGTTACGCATTATCCAATAAAAATTTGGTGTTGTCCCGGAGGACAGCTGTGACTGGCTCCAGCCACCTGCAACCATGAACATGAGTGGTAGGAAATGAATGGATTGTAATACATGAGAATGTTTTATTTAATTTAATTTTTTTTGTATTTTTCTGAAGTTGAAAACGAGGAGGCAGACAGACTCTCGCATGCGCCCGACTGGGATCCACCCGGCATGCCCACCAGGAGGCAATGCTCTGCCCATCTGGGGCGTTGCTCTGTTGCAACCAGAGCCATTCTAGCACCTGAGGCAGAGGCCATGGAGCCATCCTCAGCGCCAAGGCCAACTTTGCTCCAATGGAGCCTTGGCTGCGGGAGGGGAAGAGAGAGACAGAGAGGAAGGAGAGGGGGAGGGGTGGAGAAGCAGATGGGTGCTCCTCCTGTGTGCCTTGGCTGGGAATCGAACCCAGGACTCCTGCACGCCAGGCCAATGCTCTACCACTGAGCCAACCAGCCAGGGCTTGTTTTATATTTTTAACGTTATTATTTCTTTTATTAAAGATTTGTCTGTGAGCCAGATGCAGCCATCAAAATAGCCATGTCTGGCTTGCGAGCCATAGGTTCCCGACCCCTGATTTAAAGGCACCAAGAAGATGGGATTTCAGGCAGCGTTCAGGAAAGAGTTAAGTATTTCCTTACCAGAAGACACCACATTTCAGCTTTGTAGTGACTAATTGCCTCTTTAACCTCTGTACTCTGGGAGTTGCCTATCCCTCAATACCAGTTTTGTGATTCAGTCAAAGACTGATGTTCAACAGACCTCCCATGACCTGCGTAGCCAAGGAGTGAACTCAGACAAGATGCTGACAGAAGGTCTCCTTCTCACTTGGGAAGGCACAGAATTTCTTTTTGGATAAGCCAAATTCTCAGAAGATGCTATATAAATTACAGAAGGTAAAGACAATTTATAAAAGTCAAAAGAATGGTTTTTATTTTGGCTAACAATGATTCTCAACATCCCAATGTACTAACTAAAATTTTTGTTTGAGAAATAATTTTATATATATATGAAGACAGCACCTAATTTGATATCTTTGGAAGCTTATAATTAGATAAGTATAATATGATACGAAGGAAAATAAATCAACATTCTCCATTCCAAGCATTTCCCACATGCTTTAAGTATCCATACTCAGGAAACTTGCACTTTATCATTAATTTTAGCAACTTTCTGGCTTTATCAAAAACTAATAAAATAATTTTTACAGGTGATTTTAAATAGCAATTATATAAGATGAATTAATGCTACAACTGGGAGAAAAGAATAGGTGAAGGCATCTTTTAGTTCCTAAAAAAGAAAGCATGAGGAAGGAGTTCTAGATTAGGGAAGGGAAAAAATACAGGCAGTGGGAACAAAGTGACCCATATATTCATTCAGAAAGAAGAAAGATGACATGGGTTGATGAAAGCAGGGACACGACATAAATCTGACCTTAGTGATAATTAGCTAGGTTGAACTGTGAACCATTTGAGGCTTAAGGGCCATCCCTGCTGAATTCATTAAACCTTCTTACAAGGCTATGGTTCTGCCATTGTTTGACTCCTATTTTCTCCCATATCATTATAGATTCATGTTTGTGTCAAAGGTCAAATGATCTTTGCTCCAACATTTACAGGAAAGAAAAGAAGCAGATCACATTTGGTTGTTTTATTATGTAATGCTTATACCGAGATAACTTTTTTACTTAAAAATAAGAAATAACATTGACACTTTTTATTAAAAAAATGTCACATTTCTATAAATGAATATAAGAGGCATTAACCAAGAATTCTATGAAAAATATGCATTTTACATTTTAAAAAATCCTAATGGGGGCCTGACCTGCGGTGGCTCAGTGAAGAAAGCATTGACCTAAAATGTTAAGGGCGCTGGTCCAAAACCTGGGCTTGAACTACTATAAGTTGATGCTTCCTGCTCCTTCCCCTCCCCTTTCTCTGTTCTTCTATCTAAAATCAATAGATAAAATCTTTAAAATCCTAACAGAGGATGATAGCTAACTTCAATTAATTTTTATTTATCTGAAGACTAGGAAAACAACGTCCTTCCTATTTTCTTCTCAAATAATATTCAAGTTAATAGAATGAGATTTAGAAATCCCAAGAAGAGGCTATTGAATCCTATACTTAGCTTTCTGGCTACCAGGCCAATTCAATGAGTCTTCACTCTAAAAGTCTATTTGTCTGGAAAATACTTCTAGAGGATTCCTGCCTAACTCCTTATCCACCAAGGCAAAAGCTTGATTACCAACAATCTAATTTATATTCAAAGGAATATATAGTGTATGTGTGCATGTACGTATATACATTTTTAAATAAAATTATTTCTTTATTAATTTTAGAGAGAAACATTGATTTGTTGTTCCACATATTCATGCATTGATTAGTTAAGTCCTTGTATGTGCCCCGACCTGGGATTGAACCTCCAACCTTGGTGCATCAGGAAAATGTTCTAACCAACTGAAGTACCTGGCCAGGGCTATAAATATTATTCTTAACAAATACATTTTTCCATTACCAATACTGTCATTAAATCAACAAAAATATAATTGTTGTAAATACACCTAGGAAAGGAATTTTAGCAGTCTCACCCTGAAATGCCATAATCACTAAAATCCAGGTTGCTTTGCTTGGACTAGCCATCAAGTCTGTCCCCTCTGAAGAGAAAACACATCTTTTTGTTCTTAGGGAGAGTGGCGGAAAGCTAATGAAACCGGTGTGTAAGACAGATAGAAACTGTGGGGGGTAAGCATTACCCATTTTCTCCTTGCAGGAAGTTTCAAAAGCAAGACAGTAAGCAAGCACGGAACAGAAATGAGGCATATTTTCCCATTTGTGGAGGACAGTGGGACCTTGCAGCAACATCGTGTCTGGCAACCAGCAGGAACAAGCAACCCTCCCAACCCCAGGACTCAGCCCTATGTTATTTTAAAAGATAAATTCAAAATGAACAGCACATTTCTGGTATATTTCTAAATGCTTTATTGTCAATTATTTTAGGTTCTGATATGTCTGCATAATCAACCAATCATGTAGCAACATGAAGTAACAGTAGTAATATTTTTGTCCTATACAATAAACACCTCTCTCAAGGACCCAACTCAGTAAATACTCATCTGGTATTCTGAAGAAGAAGTAAGATTGCAAATTGAGGAGAAACAGTTATTTTCAAAAGTCTTTTGTGGAATAAAGAGGAAAGAGTAACGCCAGGTGTTTGAAAGAAATGTCGGGTAAATGTGCAGGAGTCCATTGATCAGGTTCGTGCTTCCATGTGATGAGTTTTGTCATGTTAATAATAGAATTTTATATAAAAAAAACTTACAGCACAAATTCCTTTTGTGATACTTTATTGAAAGGTTATCAGACACACAACACACCTGGGTCACTTGACAAAATTTGGGGCTTTTTGAAAAATAACGGCAATTAAATGTCACGTCATATTTTGAAACAGCTGAAGAAAAATCTATTAAGGATAATAGTATAAGCAAGTCAGTGAACATGTAATATACTCAGGGACACCATTGGTTGAAGATGTGACTTGAATGAAGATTGTGTAAAGAATATTGTAAAGAGGAAAAAAAAAAGATATGTAGATGATATAACAATGTACAACATAATATATATAAATATATTAATATATTTTATAATTATTCAGAGGCCTAAATTTATTTTATCTGTTAACCTCTATCCAGCTTTATTCCACTAGGAATGCATACAAAACTATAAAAAGAATATTTGGGAGAGTTAAGGAAGGTGTAAACTATATATAGTAAAATAATAAATTTAAAGATATATTCACTCTCAGGAGATTCACATGAGTCAATACTAAGAAGCTTCTAAAAGTGGGATAAGTTTTGGAATAAGCTTTCAAAGAATCTAAGAGGGAAGTATACTTATGAGATTCAAAATATCAAAATTTTTAAAAATCTTCAAAAAAGCTATTAAAAAACTAGATTTACTTGAGGCATTTCTGGGATAAGGCTGAAGTCTCAAGAAATATCAAAATATTCTGCAGCACGTAGAAACTTTTCTCTCATTTCTTAATATCATTGAGGACTTAAACCATGAGAAATTGGCTTCTCAAAAAACTTAAAAGAAACAGAAACGTATATTCACATGATTAAAAACAATACAATAACAAAACAGATAATGCTTAGCTACATCAGAATTTTTCTAAATTTTAATGTATCATGTACAGAATTAGTTATGGATAATGGAAATACATTTTGAATGCTCAAATTGTTAAATTGTGTGTGTGTGTGAGAGAGAGAAAGAGAGAGAGAGAAAGACAGTCGGGGCTTGGGAATATAATTCAACTTCTCTAAATTTTTTCTGTAAAATGGAAATTACTAAATCTACCTCCAAGGATTTTGTAAAGGTTACATTTCATGATGTTTGCAAAAGTGCTTTTAGTTATTCAACAAATATTTACTAACCCTTATTATGCCCCTAACTAAATGAACACAAAGATGAATAAGACAAGTTGTTTCCCAAATGGAATTCACCATCTTGTCAACTTTTACATCCTCCACAAAAATAAGACAGGGTTATTTAGAATAGAATTTCCTAAAGTACATTTCTCAGAAAACTAGTACTTTAGGGCTTTAATAGTTGACATATGCAAGAAAGAAATGTATGGGCCAATAAGTTCACATTAAATCAAATCAAATTTTTCCTTAGTAAAAGAAGAAAAAAAATGAGTGTAAAGCACACAGGAACACCTGCTACAAAGTAAGCTATTAAATATTAATTATTTTTACTTAGGCTCTAGCACAGGACTGAGCACATTTAAAAGATGCCTGTAGTAGGCTGAATAACAGGCCCCCAAAGATAATAAATCCTAATCCATCAAGCCTATAAATGTTACCTTATGTGGAAAAAGAAACTTTACAGGTATGATTAAGTTAAGGAATTTGAGATGAGGAGATAATCTTGGATTATCTGGATGCCCCCTGACTACAATTCCAAGGATACTTACAAGAGAGATGCAGATGGAGATTTGACACAGAGGAAAAGGCAGTATGACCTCAAAGGCAGATCCTGGAATGACGTGGCTACAACATAAGGAATGTTCCAGCCACCAGATGCTAGAAAGAGGAACGATTCTTCCCTAGAGCCTCCAGAGGGAGGCTGGCATCTTGATTCTGACCCAGTAAGACTGATTTTCAATGTCTGGCCTCCAAAACTGTGAGAGACTAAATATTTGTTGTTTTTAAGCTATCAAGTTTATGACAATTTTTTATAGTAGCCACAAAAAACACAATGCCTAATAAATGTTATTAAACTAATCACTGGATTACACATGTGGCACCAAAGAATATGATTTATAAAGGTAACAAAGTAATAATAATTAAGATGATATCATTGTATAAGATAAAATTTTAAGCTGTAAAAGAGATGTTAAAGAATGCTATCATCTCTTGGCCTAAATTAGAATAAGTTCCAAAAAAGTATGTCTTCTAAACTTTTTTTAAAAATAAACACCTATTTTTCTTCAACATATTATGGAAATTTTCAAGCATACAAAAAGTTAAAAGAATTTTTCATTATCCATCACCTCGACTCTCTAATTAACATTTTATGCATCTATATTACCTCGGATGTATCTACCTATCTCTCCATCTATCCAGGCATCCATCGTCAATTTATCTTATTTTTTGTTGCATTTCAAAGTAAGTGCAGACATCAGTACATTTCACTCTTAACACTTTAGTATACACATCATTAACTAGAGTTCAATATCCTAATGTTTCCTTTTTTTAATAAGATTTACCTACTGTGAAGTGCACAAATCTTAACTGCAATCAGTTTTGACAAATGAATATATCTGGCCACCTTGAACCACTATCAAGATCTAGAGTATTCCTAGTGACTTCCCTCATGCCCCCTATAAATCCGTGACCACACCCCACACAAAAACAATTACTATTTTTTTTTAAATTTGCTATTTTGCCTAGTTTTGTCTGTTCTAAAACTTCATTAGATAGAATTATACAATATATACTCTTTTGTATAAGGCCTTTTTTTAAAAAAACTCAGGTAAGAATTTGACAGTCATCTATATTGTTTCATATTTCAGTAGTTTTTCCTGATCCTACCTCTCAATTATCAAGGGGTACCTGATTATAAGACTATAACACAATTTCTTTACCCATTTTTCTCTTGAAGGGCATGTAAATTGTTTGTACTTAGGGGCAATTATAAATAATACTGCTAAGAACATTCTTGTACAATCTTTTTGTGGACATATGCTAGATTTCTCATGAGTAAAAATCTAAGAGTGGAATTGCTGAGTCATAGACTATTAGTGGTATGTATGTAAGTAGATAATGACTCGTTTTAAAAGAAAACTGCCAAATCTCCTTCCAAAGCAGTTATACCATTCTATGTACATTCAACCAACACTTACAGGAGGTTGTAGTTCCTTTACTTCCTCACCACTGTTGATGTTATCATACTTTTAGCCATTCTGGTGGCTATGTAATGAAGGCCAGTTGAACATTTAAATTTTTAAATTTAATTATACCATTATGATAATAGTTCTACTTTATCTTTTAAGAAAATACACAATGACAAAAGATAACTAAACAGTAATCAGTATTTTAAAATTTCTGTACTTTCAAAATTTATAAAAGATTTTATTTACTGATTTTACAGAAAGAGGGAGTTGGGAGTGAGAAGTATCAGTTCCTTCACTTGTTCATTGCTTGCTTACTGCTTTTCATATGTGCCTTGACCGGGCAAGCCCAGGGTTTTGAACCGGCAAGCTCAGTGTTCTAGATCAATGCTATATGCACTGTGTCACCACAGATCAGGCAATATATTTCCAGAATTTAAAAAAGTGCATATGACATAAAAGTACATATATAAAATATATCTTATTAATTCTATAGACTGTTTGGTGCAGCCTCTTTTGCAATAATTTTTTGGCCCAATTGCAACATTCCATCTGCAAATTTTTGAGATATCTTTATGGCTAATTCTGTTTCTTTCATCATCTATATTCCAAGTAACCTAACTATCCAATAATAACTAGATAACTTTGGCAAACAGTCATTTTATAGAACCCTTAACATTGCATTATAAGTCACCTTCCAAATGATCTCTTATGAGTTCCAACTAGAAGTTGGAAACCAATTTAAAATGAGCCCCAAACTACAACTTCCTTTTAACCATGAAGCTTTTCATTTAAAGTTTCTACCTTAACTGAATTATTTGGTAGAAGACATTACATAATGTTGTGACTTACACTGTAGACTGTTTCTCATATCACAAAGAGCATTTTAAAAAATGTGTTGACAGACAGGATTAGAACTCTGGCATTAGTAAGCAAATATGCAGTACAAGCTGGATAATGGCCCTCTCAGCAGAGTTTTCTTCAATCACAAGGTTAAAAAAAAAAGAAAATTTTCCTTTTTTTATTACTTCTAATTATTTAATTGCCCAATTTCAAAAACATGCAGTCTACTGATTTTTATACCAAATATACTGCACATAAAATAAAAATCTTCACTAAAACATGCTGAAAACCATGAAAATTTTCAAATGAACATAAAAGTGCTTAGTACTGCAGAAGAGACTATTTTTTTTCTAATCATAAGTAAACACAACAAAAAAGATTAGAGAAAATTTAAACTGATAACTTATCTTCTTTCACTCATCATAAATTTTATCTCACATGAAATGATTCACCTAGATGATTTGTGTTAAGCAATCAAACACTAGGTATTTCAAGAACTCCGTGAACATAACTTCCAAATAGAATCAAGGAAAGAGCTACAGATTTTTTAAAGTATTCAATTAAGGCTGAAGACACACACAAAAGTCTGTGATAAGCCATCAAGACTGTCAAGCACAGTTTTTAAGTTTCTGTATTTGAGGATTTCCACTACATCTGAAAGATGTTTGATATAAAATATAAAAATAACTTGGATGATATTAATAACTTTAGGCATATTACTAAATACCTCACATGACCAAACTCTGGTATTAAATGAGAGGAAAAGATATTATATCTTTATTTCACAAATATGTAAAAATACAATAAGAATGAGCTGCATATTATTTTTAATATCATTAATATTTAAAAATGAAAACTCCTGAAAAATAATTGGAAAGTTATTAACTATATGAAAGCTTTTAAAAGTATTTTTACACTTTCATAGTATTCAATGCCATATGACTATCAAAACATTCTACCTAATTCTTTTTTTTTTTTTTTTTTTTTCATTTTTCTGAAGCTGGAAACAGGGAGAGACAGTCAGACAGACTCCCGCATGCGCCCGACCGGGATCCACCCGGCACGCCCACCATGGGGCGGCGCTCTGCCCACCAGGGGGCGATACTCTGCCCATCCTGGGCGTCGCCATATTGCGACCAGAGCCACTCTAGCGCCTGGGGCAGAGGCCGAGGAGCCATCCCCAGCGCCCGGGCCATCTTTGCTCCAATGGAGCCTTGGCTGCAGGAGGGGAAGAGAGAGACAGAGAGGAAAGCGCGGCGGAGGGGTGGAGAAGCAAATGGGCGCTTCTCCTGTGTGCCCTGGCCGGGAATCGAACCAGGGTCCTCCGCACGCTAGGCCAACGCTCTACCACTGAGCCAACCGGCCAGGACCTCTACCTAATTCTTTATAAACCTTAAACACTGATTTGAGTCAATGTGTACAAGTCTCTGCAAGGAAAATATAAATACATGTTTATTGAATAGATTAATACAGAGCCCAAATCTATGAATTTGGAAATCTTTCTTAATAGCTAGTACAACCAATGTTAAACATTAATTATAAAGAGACATTCAGAATTATTTGGAGGAAAAGAAGTTTTAATGGCCAGTAGGTTGTATATTGAATCAAACAGGATACAGCCATAGTTGTTATTGAGCTTAGCTTCTAACATCCCTGTCCAGTCACTCTGAGTCTAACCTTCAGTCGAACACCGACCATCTCTATACTTGGACCTTTACGTTTTACTGTTTTATCTAGGCCAGATTACGGTATGTAGGGGCCACGAAGTCCTGGAAAAAAATATGATTCTTCTTCATCTTCAAAATAATAATTTAAAAATCGACTAAACTATATAATTCATGAAAGAAAAATCAAAGTCTAATTTTTTTCAGATTGTTTATGCTGCTTGTGGTTTTGACACACTATGTGCTTGGTCTGCTTAATAGTAATTCAGTAGAATGCCTGATCTTGTAGCAAGTGATTGCCACTTCACTGGGAACATTCGATCACCCTGTCATATGGATGAAGATGGTTTTGCCTTTTTTTTTTTTATTTGTTCAAATTTAGTCACCATCTATTTCTTTCAATGTAGATTAAAACCCTAGATATTGACTTCTGGTCCATATATTCTGCAAAACTATGTCTGACTTGGTCTACTTAACATTTTATTACATAGATGGTTTCTCAAAACACTAAACTTTTATGTACTTAGACCTTACCAGAGTCACAAATAGGCAGCCCAGACACATTTTATGTGGCTGATGCAGTGTTTTAAACAAACATTTGAATATGAAACCCTGTATATTTAGTCCTGCACTTTCAAGTTGTAATAGTCCCATTAATAGTCCATTCCCTAATAATTACACTTGGTCCACTTCACTCAAGGACATTCTATGTCTGGATTTTATAGACATTTAAGTTTGCAGCTCCTGAAAATACCAAGTACATTACATCCACATGGGTTTAAAACCCTTAATTTAGACCCCAGTATCAGTCTCTTTTCAGATGTTGCTCCTGAACCTTCTCTGTTGTGACCACTGTATAAAGTATGTTATCACCCTGACCTGACTTCCAGTTCTGGCTTGACACAGGGCCCATGTTTAACTTATCTTTGATGAGATGCTCAAGATAACAAATCAGTGTTTCTCTTTCTCTCTCTAAAAGTTAATTTAAAAAAAATTTTTTTTTAAATTATTATTATGTTTGTTAGTTATAGTAATAGGTGTGTATTTTAAAAACTTTATCTGTTGATAATAACTAAAATATTTACAAATGGTAATTTGTCCAAATTTAATTTAAAATACTCTAGAAAAAAAACCTTGGGGGAATCAATCAATGAAATAAGAATGGCAAAATGTAAGCAATTGTTGAGTTTGGATGATGGGTACATGGAAGTTCATTATATGATTCTCTATTTCTGACTGTTTGAAACTTTCCACAATAAATGGAAGATGATTTGATTTTGCGTGGTGGGCACACAATGCAATGTATATATCATATAACATAGGAAAAGATATATATTTTGTGCCTTTAACATGTGTTTGTTCTCAAATGTTTTGTCAATCATATGTTATTCTAAATGTTATTTAATTAAATGTTATAATAAATATATTTATAAGTTGTAAAAGTGAAAAAAATCATTATTTTTATAAAACTACATTGAATTTAGGTATTTGCATATATTTGATTAAGGCAATTCACTAAAATTGCTTTTGAATTATGTTCTGAGATGAAGTCAACAGTTTCAGGAGAAGACTGTAAAAGTTAGAAGAATTCTACCTATTTCGCACTTCACAAGTGGTTCAGTGCTCATACTGCTTTAATGTATAAAAACTGAGGAATCAGTGATAATGCAATTGCCACGTTGTTAATGAAAGATAAAGGGCATGAACTCCTCATCTGCATGCCCTTGTAGAAATAATAGTTTTTGGTCCTTTGCAGAAAGCTCATGAATAATGGTGCTTATTTCATTATAAATGATGCAAATTCTATAAATATTTCTTTTATAATCCCTCCCTCAACTCTTTAAATAAAAAAATACTACACATCAGGGCAGGAAAGAAGGGTTTCTACAGAGGATGTTTGTTTTCTTGTTCTTTAATAAAAGCTTTGAACCCTTTTTAAGTTAATGAGTCCAAGGATTATCTCTGTTTTATAATCCTGTTTAAAATATTGTTTCAACAATTTAAATTAACTCATAGTATATGATTAAAATGGTATAAACTAGGAAATATGGTTTATAGTTTTAAAAATGAATATCATATAACCACAATTATAGCCTACTTGAAGGTGCAATCAAATGTTACTAGTTCTTCTGATTTTCAAGAAGCTCAAGTTTTAAGGCTTTTCCTTCATGTGTAGTACTTACTAAACAACTTTTGTACTTAGGCATTTGCAACAAATTACTGAATAAGATAAATATACACATTAATTCAACAATTTTAAAAGACAATTAGGGAGGGTAGTTATATAATTTTTTAGCTCTACTTACACTCCAAAGTAGAAAGATTAAGTTTATATTTATAAGAGCTAGTCAAAGAATACAGTTTTCTATATTGTAAAGGACAGCAAAGGAAATCACACAAAAAATAACATATTTACTATTCTTTACAAAAAATAACCCGAAAGCCTCAATAAATATAATCTAGAAGCTACAGGCCTTTCTAAATAATAAATGCTGTGCTTTGTACTTTGAACACAGACAAAATATACAATAAAATGTACTGATATCAACAAAACATATTAAATACTATAGTTGTGACAAATTATATTCTGACTACTTGACAAGATAATTGACAATAGCTTAAAATAAAAGTAAATGTTCATTTTAGTTATTATACAAGAACATAACTTTGAACTTGGTTCTAAATGGAAAAATAATGCTTAAAAGAAGCTTCTTTCCCAAGCCAAGCTACATAAAATATTCAAAATCACTATTATAAAGTACCCAAATTTTTATATCTTTTCCTGTTAAAAAGTATCAGTCTTCATTAAAACAGCTGAATATCAGCACTAGCATAATTCTGAGTTTCATTCATACATTTTGAGGATATTAGTATATATAATCACAGAAAGCTACCAAAATCCTGGTTTATATGTTCTAATAAACAGAAGTAGGAAAAAATTTATTTCAATAAATTATATTTTGTTACAGATTTGATTTAATTATAGCATCCATCACAAAGCTGTTGAAAAAAAAGTTGACAAAGCAGCAAATCAGCATAAAATAAATACATAATAAATTAGTTCCTAAAGCCTCATGCTAGAATTCTTCATCATTATAAATGTAAAAATGACATTGGTGAGTTGTTTATTTTAAAAATTATAAAATGTTGAAGCATATTACTTTTTATTTTGGGAAACAAAATAGAAAAGTTTATAGTATAGTTTTTCTAAACCAAACTTTCAAAATATTAAATTACAATGGAATACTACTCAACCATAAGAAATGATAACATAGTGATCTTTACAACAACATAGATGGACCTTAAGAACACTATACTCAGATAAGTAAAGCAGAAAAAGCTAAGAACTATATGATTTCACACATAGGTGGGATATAAAACTGAGACTCATGGTTATAGATAGAAGTGAAATGTTTACCAGGGGCAGGGGTGTTGGGTGAGAGGTGGGGAGCAGAGTAAAGAGGGACAAGCATGTGGTGACGGATAGTGATCTAACTTTGAGTGATGGGTACACAACACAATCAACAGTTTAAATGTCAGAGAGATGTTTACATGAAACCATGTACTCTTATTGATCAATGTCACCCTGTTAAATTTAATTTTCTAAATTAAAAAAAAAGAATGAAATATTTGGGCATAATAAAATATTGAATTATGAACAAGTATTTGGAAATTTGACACTGTATCTTCAAAAATGCAGTGAGCTGCTGTCTAGGAGCCACTCCAAACATAGTTGCCAATGTAAGTCTCTGATCATTTGAAACTTCTACCCCTGTTTTAGAAGCAGCTTACTTACATAAAAAAGACACGGGGAACTTAGTTGTCACCTTGCATACCTTGCTGTGGGAAGAATAAGAATGAATACATATGGCAAAAGCCTAAATTAGCAAAACCATTCTTTTATCTATATCCTTATGGATCATCATACATGTTCTACAGAAATACCAGGTCCTAGCAGTACAGGATGAACAAAACTGTCCTGTGACTCAGAAATCCTATCACTGCAAACTCAGATAGGTTAAATAAATTATGGTATCTAGACACAAGTATGTCATAGGACAATACATATGTTCCTTGACATATAAAGATTTCAAGAAATAGTGTTGCTAAAAAAGAAAGTCACAAAGCAGCATGAATAACATAATCATTTCTACACGATTATTTTGTATTTCTTACATATTCTTAAATTGGTTTGGACTCAATATCTTTCTTCAAAACAGTACATTAATTGTCAAATGATTTGTAGGAATAAAAAGATAATTTCTGAGGCTTTCTAGGCATGAGGTTTTTAACCATGAAGTTAACCAACAGATATTAAATATGTAAGAATTCAAAGACAGAGTGCAGATCTGGTAATGAAGTGGTGATTTGGTTTAGATATTTGGAGCAATATATAAAAATTGTAATAATATATTAATATGATAAATGTTAAACATTGTAGCACAAGATTTTGATCAGAGACCATGGTTTGAGTGTGGTCACATACCAGGTAATTTAACCTCTGTGGGCTATTGCCTTAATAATAAACTGATGATAATGACTTCATAAGGTTATTGTGAGGATTAAATGGTATATGTATGTATGTATAGTGCTTCATATTCAAAAGTGCTCAATTATTAGTTTCATCAGTAGCTATTATTAAATACTTCCATATCAGAAAATATATATTTGTAAAATATTTTAAGTTTTTTTTTCTTCAGTAGTTTATATTAAAATACTCAACCTGAAAATATTCTTCCTTCCAAAGAAAGAGGCCCATGTTTAATAAATTTCCACGATTGGGTGTTAAATGTAGAAAGGATTTCTCATGCCAATATGTTGAAACAGTGCTGTACCTAGAAATGGAACTTTATATACAGAAATTCATGGATTCATATACTCTACAATGAAGTCCTAGAAAAACATCTATAGGGTACTCTTTGCCATCATTTATGTCATGAACATAGACAACTGGCCTGTGATGTTTGGAAATGTCACCAATTTAAGTACACTTTAGATAGAACACAATGTTATCAACAACTTACATGTTTTGAAATCTTTTTTTAATATTAAAGTTTTAAGACTTTTTCTGTCTATTCATTTAAGTCCTACAGGGAATTATAAAAGACCCACTTAACTATCAGGACTCAGTAAGTGAATTATGAACAGATAGCTGCAATAGACAGGATAAGCCTCCAAAGCTTTAAAGATGTGCCAGGTAATCTAGATTTCTCAAAAATGCAGAAATGAAGATTTATAAAAATAGACACATAAGCTATCTACCACCCCAAAACATTTTGCAAATGGCTTCAAAGCTGTCTATTAAAAGGGGTCAAATATACATATAAAAATATAACAAAAAGTTTGATTTAAAAAAAAGTGTAAGGTAAAACATAATACAACAGCCACCAGATACCCTGAGCTGAGTCATTCTCCAATATTGCAGACATCAAGTTCAAGGCACACAAGTTCAAGAAGCACAGAGAGTCCCATTAAAGAGGAACCCAAGGAGGCCTACACCAAGAGACATCATAATTAAAATGCCAAAGTAAAAAGACAAAGAAAGAATACTAAAAGCTGCAAGAGAAAAGCAATTAATTACCTACAGAGGAGCCCCCATAAGGATGACATATGACTTCTCAACAGAAACACTTGAGGCCAGAAGGTTATTGGCAAGAAATATTCAAAGTGATGCAAAACAAGAACCTACCTACAACCAAGACTTTTTTTTTTTTTTTTATAATTTTAATGCGGTGACATTAATAAATCAGGGTACATATGTTCAGAGAAAACATCTCCAGGTTATTTTGACATTTATTATGTTGCATACCCATCACCAAAAGTAAAATTGTCTTCCGTCACCTTCTATCCGGTTTTCTCTATGCCCTTCCCCTCCCCCCATACACTCCCTTTCCTCCCTCACCGCCCCCGTAACCACCACACTCTTGTCCATGTCTCTTAGTCTCACCTATGTATGGAATCATACAGTTCTTAGTTTTTTTCTGATTTACTTATTTCACTCAGTATAATGTTATCAAGGTCCATCCATGTTGTAAATGAACCGATGTCATTATTTCTTATGGCTGAGTAGTATTTCATAGTATATATGTACCACTTTTTCTTTATCCAGTCACCTATTGAGGGGCTTTTTAGTTATTTCCATGTCTTGGCCACTGTGAACAATGCTGCAATGACCATGGGGCAGCATGTATCTTTACTACCAGTGTATTTGAGTTTTGGGGGTATATACCCAGTAGAGAAATTGCTGGGTCATAAGGTAGTTCTATTTTTAGTTTTTTCAGGTACCACTATAATTTCTTCCATAATGGTTGTACTACTTTACATTCCCACCAATAGTGGATGAGGGTTCCTTTTTCTCCACAGCCTCTCCAACACTTGTTATTACCTGTCTTGTTGATAATAGGTAATCTAACAGGCGTGAGGTGGTCTCTCATTGTAGTTTTGATTTGCATTTCTCTAATAACTAATGAAGATGAGTATCTTTTCATATCTCTGTTGGTCATTTGTATTTCTTCCTGGAAGAAGTGTCTGTTCATGTCCTCTTCCCATTTTTTTTATGGGATTGTTTGTTGTTGAGTTTTATGAGTTCTTTGTATATTTTGGATATTAGGCCCTATCTGAGCTGTTGTTTGAAAATATCATCACCCATTTAGTTGGCTGTCTGTTTGTTATGTTGTCAGTTTCTCTTGCTGTGCAAAATCTTCTTAGTCTGATGTGGTCCTATTCATTTATCTTTGCCTCTCTTCCCTTGCCTTTGGAGTCAAATTCATAAAGGCTCTTTAAAACCAAGGTCCATGAGTTTAGTACCTATGTTTTCTTCCACTTACTTTATTGTTTCAGGTCTTATATGATATTTAGGTCTTTGATCCATTTTGAAATAATTTTAGTACAAGGGGACAAACCGTAGTTGAGTTTCGTTCTTTTGCATGTGGCTTTCCAGTTTTCCCAGCACCATTTGTTAAAGAGGCTTTCTTTTCTCCATTGTGTGTTGTTGGTCCCTTAATCGAAAATTATTATACCATATACATGTGGTTTTATTTCTGGGCTTTCTATTCTGTTCCATTGGTCTAAGTATCTATTTTTCTGCCAATACCATGCTGTTTTGATTATTGTGGCTCTATAATATAATTTGAAGTCAAGTATTGTAATGCTCCCACCTTCGTTCTTTTTCCTTAGGATTGCTTTGGCTATTTGGCGTTTTTTATAGTTCCATATAAACCTGATGATTCTTTTGTTCCATTTCTTTAAAAAATGTCATAGGAATTTTGGTGGGAATAACATTAAATTTATAAATTGCTTTGGATAATATGGCCATTTTGATTATATTCTTCCTTTCCAAGAACAAGGAATATTTTTCCACTTCATTGTATATTTTTTTTTTTTTTTTTTTTTTTTTTTGTATTTTTCTGAAGCTGGAAACGGGGAGGCAGTCAGACAGACTCCCGCATGCGCCCGAACGGGATCCACCTGGCATGCCCACCAGGGGGCTATGCTCTGCCCATCCGGGGCATCGCTCTGTTGCGACCAGAGCCACTCTAGCACCTGGGGCAGAGGCCATGGAGCCATCCCCAGCACCCAGGCCATCTTTTGCTCCAATGGAGCCTTGGCTGCCAGAGGGGAAGAGAGAGACAGAGAGGAAGGAGAGGGGGAGGGGTGGAGAAGCAGATGGGCGCTTCTCCTGTGTGCCCTGGCCAGGAATCAAACCTGGGACTTCCGCACACCAGGCCGACACTCTACCACTGAGCCAACCGGCCAGGGCCATTGTATCCATTGTGTGTTGTTGGTCCCTTTATCGAAAGGAAATTTTGATTTCCCTTAACAATGCTTTGTGGTTTTCATTATATAGGTTCTTTACATTCTTTGTTATATTTATTCCTAGGTATATTACTTTTTTTTGTTGCAACCATGAAGGGGATTATTTTTTTGAGTTCGTTTTCTGATGTTTCATTGTTGGCATATAGGAAGGCA
Source organism: Saccopteryx leptura (assembly GCF_036850995.1). NCBI lineage: Eukaryota > Metazoa > Chordata > Mammalia > Chiroptera > Emballonuridae > Saccopteryx > Saccopteryx leptura. The sequence goes on from NC_089506.1 coordinate 165,429,836, forward strand.
ATGGACATTTGTATATTAATTTTGTATCCTGCGACATTACTGTATTGGTTTATTGTTTCTAGTAATCTTTTTGTGGAGTCATTGGGGTTTTTGATGTATAGGATCATATCATCAGCAAAAAGTGAAACCTTTACTTCTTTTCCAATATGAATGCCTTTTATTTCTTTTTCTTGTCTGATTACTCTTGCTAAAACTTCCAGCACCATGTTAAATAAGAGTGGAGGGACGGAACAACCTTGTCTTGTTCCTGCTTTAAGGAGAAAAGTCCTCAGTTTTATGCCATTTAATATGATGTTAGCTGATGGTTTATCATAAATAACCTTTATTATGTTGAGATGTTTTCCTTCTATACCCATTTTGTTGAGTGTTTTAAACATAAAATTGTGTTGTATTTTATCGAATGCCTTTTCTGCATCTATTGATAAGATCATGTGGTTTTTGTTCCTTGTTTTGTTGATATGGTGTATTACGTTAACCATTTTACGTATGTTGAACCATCCTTGTGATTCTGAGATGAAGCTTACTTGATCATGGTGTATTTTTTTTAATATGCTGTTGTATTCCATTTGCTAGTATTTTGTTTAGTATTTTAGCATCTGTATTCATTACAAATATTGGTCTGTAGTTTTCTTTCTTTGTGCCTTCCTTGCCAGGTTTTGGTATGAGGGTTATGTTGGCCTCATAAAATGTATTTGGAAGTATTGCTTCTTCTTCAATTTTTTGGAAGACTTTGAGTAGAGTAGGAACCAAGTCTTCTTTGAATGTTTGATAGAATTCACTAGTATAGCCGTCTGGCCCTGGACTTTTATTTTTGGGGAGGTTTTTAATAGTTTCTTCTATTTCCTCCCTGCTTATGGGTCTGTTTAGGCTTTCTGCTTCTTCATGACTCAGTCTAGGAAGACTGTATTGTTCTAGGACTTTATCCATTTCTTCTAGATTGTTGAATTTGGTGGCATATAGTTTTTCATAGTATTCTACAATAATTCTTTGTATATCTATGATATCTGTGGTGATTTCTCCTCTTTCATTTTGGATTTTGTTTATATGAGTCCTTTCTCTTTTTTCCTTAGTGATTCTTGCCAATGGTTTATAAATATTGTTGATCTTTTTTCAAAAAACCAGCTCCTTGTTTTATTAATTTTTTCTATAGTTTTTCCGTTCTCTATTTCATTTATTTCTGCTCTGATTTTTATTATTTCCTTTCTTCTGCTGCTTTTCAGTTGTTTTTCTTCCTCTTTTTCTAGATCCTTAAGATGTAAATTTAAGTGGTTTACATGGGCTCTCTCTTATTTGTTCATATAGGCCTATAGTGAGATGAACTTCCCTCTTATTACTGCTTTTGCTGCATCTCAGAGATTCTGATATATAGTATTGTTATTTTCATTTGTCTGTATGTATCTTTTGATCTCTGTGCTTATTTCTTCTTTGGCCCACTCATTTTTTAAAAGTATGTTGTTTAGTTTCCAAATTTTTGTGGGTTTATTTACCTCTTTTTTCCAGTTGACTTCTAGTTTCAAGGGTTTATGATCAGAAAATATGCTTGGTATAACTTCAATTTTTCTAAATTTGCTGATGTTATTTTTGTGGCCCAACATATGGTCAATTCTTGAGAATGTTCCATGTACACTAGAGAAAAATGTATACTCTGGCACTTAGGGATGAAATGTCCTGTAGATGTCTATTATATCCAATTGTTCTAGTGTTTCGATTAAGGCCAGTATTTCTTTATTGATTTTCTATTTGGATGAGTGATCTAGAGCCTTCAGTGGTGTATTGAAGTCTCCAAGTATGATTTTATTTTTGTCAGTTTTTGGTTTTAGGTCAGTCAGTAGCTATCTTATATATTTTGGTGCTCCTTGGTTTGGTGCATATATATTAAAAAGTGTTATATCTTCTTGATTCAGTGTCTCCTTAATCATTATGTAAAATGATCATTTTTGTCTCTGATTACCTTTGCTGTCTTGTAGTCAACATTGTCAGATATGAGTATAGCTACACCTGCTTTTTTATTTTTTGGATTTTATTTGCTTGGAGACAACCAAGACTTCTTTATCCAGCAAGGCTATTGTTTAAAATTGAAGGAGAAATAAAAATCTTCACAGACAAACAAACAAACAAACAAACAAAAAAAGTCAAAGAATTCATTACAACCAAACCAGTACTACAAGAAATGATAAGGGGCCTGCTGTAAAAAGAACAAAGGAGAAAAAATCTAGAAAAAGAGGCTTGTAAATTTAAATAATAAAATGGCAATAAATAAGTACAGCTAGTGCTCAACTTACGACCATGATTGGTTCCGACTGACCGGCCATAACACAATGTGGTTGTAAGTTGAGCAGGCTATATGTACATTACTGTGAAATGATGTTATAAAAATCTTAAAGTCATATTTTATCATAACTTTCTTTCATTATTGTTATATATCATAATTTTCTTTGTTCAATTTATGCCATTTGTATCATCTCTACACCATTTTGTTTCTTATTTTTATATTCGTCAGGTTTAAGTAAAACACTGCATTACTAGTACAACTGGATTAATATTTGCAAAACATATAAAATTACAAAATACAGGTGCATACAAAAATGCAAAATACAGGTGTAAAAAATACCACAGGAAACATTTTCCCAATTGCAAAACATATCAAAATATATAAATATGTACGAAACATTTTATTGGCCAGCACATAGACTGAAAGTGAAAGAATAGAAAAATGTATTTCGTGCAAATGGAAATGAAAAAAAAGGTGGGGTAGCAATACTTAAACTGACAAAATAGACATTAAAACAAAGGCTATCGTAAGGTATAAAGAAGGTCATTACATAATGATAAAGGGAGCAATCCAACAGGAGGATATAACAATTATAAATATTTATGTGCCTAATATAAGAGCACCTAAATATATAAAGCAGATTGTGATGTACATAAAGGGTGAGACTGACAGCAATACAATAATAGCAGGGGGTTTTAATACCACACTAACATCAATGGATATATCCTCCAGATAGAAAATGAACAAAGAAATAGAGGCCTTAAAGTACACACTAGATCAACTGGATTTAACTGATATCTTCACAACTTTTCACCTTAAAGCTGCAGAATATACATTCTTTAAAGTGCTCATGATACATTCTCTAGGATAGATCACATGTTAGGACACAAAACAAGTTTCAATAAATTTAAGAAGACTAAAATCATATCAAGTATCTTCTCTGATAACAATGGAAAACTAGAAATCAAGTACAGTAGAAAAACTGAAAAACATTCAAACACTTGGAGGCTAAATAGCATGCTATTAAATAACTAATGGGTTTAACAAGGACATCAAAAAAGAAATAAAAAACTTCCTTGAAACAAATGAAAATGGGCCCTGGCCGGTTGGCTCAGGAGTAGAGTGTCAGCCCAGCGTATGGAAGTGGCGGGTTTGATTCCCAGCCAGGGCACACAGGAGAAGCGCTCATCTGCTTCTCCACTTTTCCCATCTCCTTTCTCTCTGTCTCTCTCTTCCCTTCCTGCAGCCAAGGCTCCAATGGAGCAAAGTTGGCCCGGGCACTGAGGATGGCTCCATGGCCTCCGCCTCAGGTGTTAGAATGGCTCCAGTTGCAACAAAGAAACACCCCAAATGGGTAGAGTATCACCCTCAGTAGGCTTGCCAGGTGGATCCTGGTTGGATGCATGAGGGAGTCTGTCTCATTGTCTCCCTGCTTCTCACTTCAGCAAAAATTAAAAAAAAAATAAAAAAGCATATACCAACTCAAAATTTAAATGACACAGCAAAAGCAGTCCTGCGAGGGAAGTTCTTAAGGCATACCTTAAGAAGAAAAAGCTCAAGTAAACAACTCAATCCTGCATCCAAAAGAACTAGAAAAAGAACAACAAATAAAGCCCAGAAGAAGTAGAAGGAAGAACATAATAAAAATCAGAATGGAAATAAATGACATAGAAGCTAAGAAAACAAAAGATCAATGAAAGCTAGATCAAGTTCTTTGAAAAGGTAAACAAGATTGATGAACCTTTAACCAGACTCATCAAGAAAAAAAGAGAGAGCACTCAAACAAATAAAATTAGAAATGAAAGTGGAAAAGTAACAACTGACACCACAGATATACAAGAAATTGTAAGAAAATATTATAAAGATGTATATGTCAAAAAATTGGACAACCTAGGTGAATTGGATTAATTCCTAGAAACATACAACCTTCCAAAAATCAATCTGGAAGAATCAGAAAACCTAAACAGACGGATTACAACAAATGAAACTGAAACAGTTATATAAAAAAAACAAACACCAAAAAAACTCCCAGCAAACAGAAGTCCTGTACAGGATGGTTTCACAGGCGAATTTTACCAAACATTCAAAGAAAAACTAACACCTACCCTTCTCAAGCTATTTCAAAATATTCAAGTGGAAGGAGGACTTCCAAATTTTTTTTTATGAGGCAAGCATTATCCTCATTCTAAAACCAGGTAAAGATACTACAAAGAAAGAAAACTATAGGCCAATGTCCCTGATGACCACAGATGCTAAAATTTTCAATTAAATATTAGCATATCGAATCCATCAATACATTAAAAATGTCATACATCATGATCAAGTGGGATTTATTCTGGAGAGGGAAGGTTGGTACAATGTTCCCAAATCAAACAATGTGATTCATCACATAAACAAAAGTAAGGATAAAAATAACATGATTACATCAATAATCTGAGAAAAGCATTTGATAAAATCTAGCACCATTTATGATAAAACTCTCAGCAAAGTATTAATATGGGGGACATACCTGAACATTATAAAGGCCATCTATGATAAATATGATAAACCAACAGCCAACATCATATTCCATGGGCAAAAATTAAGAGCAATTCCCTTAAGATCAGGAACAATGCAGGGGTGCCCCCTTTCACTACTATAATTAACATAGTTCTGGAAGTCATAGCCATAGCAATCAGACAAGAAGAAGAAATATAGGAATCCAAATGGGCAAAGAAGAAATAAAACTATCACTATTTGCTGATGACATGATACTGTACATAGAAAATTTAAAGTCTCAGTCAAAAAAACTACTAGACCTCATAAATGAATTTGGCAAGGTGGCAGGGTATAAAATTAATATTCAGAAATCAGTGGCATTTTCATACACGAACAATGAACTGTCTGAAAGAGAAATTAAAAAAACAATCCTTTTCACTATTGCATAAATAAATAAATAAAGTACCTAGGAGTAAATTTAACCAAGAAGCTAAAAAACTTGTACTCAGAAAATTATAAGACATTGAAAAAGAAAATCAAGAAAGATACAAACAAGCGAAAGCATATACCATGTTCATGGATAGGAAGAATGGAAGTCATTAAAATGTCTATATTACTCAAAGCAATCTATTAATACAATGGAATTCCTATTAAAAAAGTAGCATACTTCAAAGATACAGAACAAATATTCCAAAAATTAATATGAAACAAAAAAAGAACACAAATAGCATCAGCAATCTTGAAAATGAAGAATAAAGTAGGATTTATCACACATCCTGATATCAAGTTATACTACAAAGCTATTTTAGTCAAAACAGCTTAGTACTGTCACAAGAACAGGCATACAGATCAATGGGACAGAACAGAGAATCCAGAAATAAACCCATGTCTTTATGGTCAATTGATATTTGACAAAGGAGGTAAGAGCATAGAATAGAGCAATGGTTGGCAAATTCATTAATCAACAGAGCCAAATATCAACAATACATCGATTGAAATTTCTTTTGAGAGCCAAATTTTTTAAACTTAAACTATATAGGTAGGTACATTCCTTATCAAGGTAGCACCCACACGTTGTATTTTGTGAAAAAGCCACACTCAAGGGGCCAAAAACTTGAGAGCCACAGTTTGCCGACTAGGGCAATAAAGACAGTCTATAAATGGTGTTGGGAAAATTAAACAGGTACATGCAAAAAAAAAAAAAGAAAGAAAGAATCTAGACCTGTGGTTCTCAACCTTTCTAATGCCATGACCCCGCAATACAGTTCCTCATGTTGCGGTGACCCCAAACCAAAAAATAATTTTGGTGGCTACTTCATAACTGTAATTTTGCTACAGTTATGATTTGGAATGTAAATACCTGATATGCATTATGTATTTTCCGATGGCTTTAGGTGACCCCACCGGGGTCGCGACCCACAGGTTGAGAACCGCTGATCTAGACCATCAACTTACACCATTCACAAAAATAAACTCAAAACGTATAAAAGACTTAATAAAATGTGAGTCACAAAACCATACATATCTTGGAAGAAAACATAAGCAGTAAACTCTCCAATATCTCTTGTAGCAATATTTTTGCCAATTTATCTCCATGGGAGAGTGAAATAAAGGCAAGATAAACAAATAGGACTGTATCAAACTAAAAAGCGTTTGTACAGCAAAAGACACCATTAACAAAATAAAAAGACAACCCACACAATATGAGAATATATTAGCCAATATGTCTGATAAGAGGTTAATAACTAAAATTTATAAAGAACTTCTAAAATTCAACACAATCTAATTAAAAAATGGACAAAAGAACTGAATAGACACTTCTCCACAGAAGACTAACAGATGGCCAATAAGCACATAAAAACATGTTTCAATGTCACTAATAATCAGAGAAATGCAAATTAAAACCACAATGAGATACCACCTCACATCTGTCACAATGGCACTCATTAACAAAACAACACACAATAAATACTGGAGAGGGTGTGGAGAAAAAGGAACCCTCCTGCACTGCTGGTAGAAATGCAAACTTGTGTAGCCACTGAGGAGAACAGTATGGCGTTTCCTCAAAAAACTAAAAATAAAGATGCTTTTGGACCCAGCTATCCTACTTTTAGAAATATATCCAAAGAATACCAAATCACTGATTCAAAAGAAAATATTCACCCTCATGTTTATTGCAGCATTGTTTACAATAGCCAGGAGCTGGAAACAGCTCAGGTTCCTTCAGTGGAAGAGTAGATTAAAAAGCTGTGGTACAGGTCCTGGCTGGGCAGCTCAGTGGTAGAGCATCAGCCTGGCGTGCAGGAGTCCTGGGTTTGATTCCCGGCCAGGGCACACAGGAGAAGCACCCATCTGCTTCTCCACCCCTCCCTCTCTCCTTCCTCTCTGTCTCTCTCTTCCCCTCCTGCAGCCAAGGCTCCACTGGAGCAAAGTTGGCCCGGGTGCTGAGGATGGCTCTGTAGCTTCTGCCTCAGGTGCTAGAATGGCTGCCCCCTGGCAAGCATGCCAGGTGGATCCCAGTCGGGCGCATGTGGGAGTCTGTCTGATTGCCTCCCTATTTTCAACTTCAGAAAAATACAAAAAACAAACAAACAAAAAATAAATGTGGTACACATACACAATGGAATACTATATAGCCATGAAAAACAAGGAAATTGTACCTTTTGCAATGGCATGGATGGACCTGGAGATCATTTATGCTAAGTGAAATAAGCCAGGCAGAGAAAGACAAATATCATATGATCTCACTTATATGTGGAATCTAATGAACAAAGTGAACTGAGGAATGGAATAGAGGCAGAGATGGGGTCACAGGGAGCAGAGGGACAGCTGTAAGAGGGAAGGGGGATGAGAGGATGGGATCAGAGAAGTTGAAGGGGTTAGTAAGATGATATATACATAACACATAGATATAGACAACAGGACAGCCAATCCCAGAGGAAAGGGAGGAGGGAGTGAGGGGGTGGGGAACAAAGAGAGTGTAACAGGGGACACATGAGGGTGTGAAGTGAGGGTGTTATATTGAGTGGGATACTTGAATCCATGTTAAGACAATGAATTAAAATTAATAAAAATTGTAAAAAAACAGTACATGTCTTAGAATAAATTTAAAAATTTAGTTTTTATAAAAAGGCCTAACCATTTTGTACTAGGGTATTAAAATTTAACATCAGAAATGAATTTCAACAAAAAAATGCATTTGAGGATAATTTGAACAAAAAATATTTTGAAGAGAAAGTCCTTCTTTATACTTAATGTTTATTTTATTGATTTTAGAAAGAGAGACAGAGACAGAAACACTGATCTGTTCCTGTTATGCCCTGACTGGGACTCGAACTGGCAACCTCTGTACCTTGGGATGATGCTCTAACCAATCAAGTTATCTGGCCAGGTCTGAAAAAAATTTCAATGCCAACAGTATCTTTGTACTGTGAAATTAATAGACTTAATATGATATACATTAAATTTGATAGAAGAAATAAATAGTATAGTATTCATGTAAGAATTTACAGAGTATTTTCCCATAGTTTTAAAAGGGAGTTTTTAAACCAAAAACACATTTTTCACATCTTTCCAATTTAAGTTTCCCAAAGACATAAATTTTTAACTCCATCTCCCCAAGCTCTATAAATTCCTTTTTTGGAGTCTTTCTGATGATGCATGGATTTGATATATATACAATTCGGCTAAAAATTAACTGCACAACTTCAAAAATTCTAAATCTTTTACAGTTGTGCAGTTGAAGATAAAAGAACTTGTATACAAATGTTCAAAAGTACAAAGCCTTCCTATGTAAAACAGAAAACAAGGGGCTCAGTATGTTATCTTAAACCTGTCCTAAGGGATTTTGTTAAAATTGTATGCTTTTTTTCCCAGAAATCCCATTACAACAGATAGCTCACTGGAAACAAAAAAGTCCACCATCAGACTACTAGCCAATAATAATTTTACTACTACTAATGATAAGTATTATAGCCTGACCAGGCAGTGGTGCAGTGGACAGAGCACTGGACTGGGACACAGAGGACTCAGGTTCAAAACCCTAAGGCAGCAGTTCCCAACCTGTGGGTCGCGACCCCGGCGGGGGTCGAAAGACCAAAACACAGGGGTCGCCTAAAGCCATCGGAAGTACATATTTCATTTAAAAATGTATAATAAATATGTATTTTCTGATGGCTTTAGGCGACCCCTGTGTTTTGGTCGTTCGACCCCCGCCAGGGTCGTGACCCACAGGTTGGGAACCGCTGCCCTAAGGTCATTGGTCTGAGCCCAGGCTCATCCGGCTTGAGCACAGGGTTACCAGCTTGAGCATGGGATCATAGACCTGACTCCATGGACGCTGGCTTGAGCCCAAAGGTTACTGGCTTGACACCCAAGGTCTCTGGCTTGAGCCCAAGGTCACTGGCTTGAGCAAGGGGTCACTAGCTCTGCTGGAGCACCTCGGTCAAGGCACATATGAGAAAGCAATCAATGAACAACTTAGAAGCTGCAACAAAGATTGATGCTTCTCATCTCTCTCCCTTACTGTCTGTCTGTCCTATCTGTTCCTCTCTCAGTCTCTCTCTGTCTCTGTCACAAAGAAAAGAAAAAGATAAGTATTATTAATTGGTACTTTATATCAGTCTTTTGAAATTAATCACATCTATTAGTTCAGTTTATACTTTAAAAAACACTGTAAGGTGATTTTATCTTCATTTGATAAGTGAGAGGACTGAGTTACAGAGACATTAAGTGCTGGGGCCAACAATAATAGTATAAGCTGTGATAGTTAGCACTGAGTTAGTGATGGAATGAGACCAGATTCCTCCCTCCTAGACCTAGGATCCCTCAGCTAGACCAATGAAAGAATAAAGGTAGCTAATATTAATGAACACTCAATAGCTGGCAATTTGCAAATTTACTGATTTAATTCTGGGAAACACTACACATTCTACTATTTATCATCTCCATATTACAAATGCAGAAACAGGAGCTCAGTCTGGAAGCTTTACGCTGAGGTCTGCATGATTATCATTACAAAGTTCATACTTTTTCCCTAAGAGAATAAACTTAGAGATAGAAATAATTCAGAAGCTAAAATATGCTTTCCTTCCCTACTACTATGTCTATACAAATGCTTTCTTATATGAGAAAGGCGAGAGGGAAATGAACTCAAACCTCTGGTAAATTAGGGCTGGCTCTACAGATTCTTAGTATACATTCTAATACTCTGACACTTCCTCCTAACACTGAACTAAGAGCCCAAAGCATGAGGCCTTCTGCAGAAGTTGCCTCTGAAGGCTAATACAAGGTAGGAGGGAGGGCAGATTTTAGGAAAAGAAACACTCCATTTGATGATTGGCTGAATATGTCTGTGGACAAAATGAGACGAAGCAAAAGCATCATTTCCTAGAGTATACAGACAAAAAGAGAGACTATACTCAAATCAATTAGGAAGACATTGAATTTCTGGAATCCTCAGACCCCTGGGTCACACAAGGTTTATAATAAATACAGAAAATCCCTGAGCAGTACTGGAGAGCCCAAGCCCACTTCACTGGGCTTAACTAAATGTTTTCCAAGTGTAAAACCTACTAATATTCCAGCGAACAACTTCTGATATTTCAAACTTGACTGAAAGTATGAGTATGAATCTAACTGTGCTTTTTTTCTTACAAAAATATTACATAGTGGCATTTTTATAGTGCATTTTCCACTAAGTACTGACCTGCAGAGCATTACTCTAAAGGTATAGACCAAGAATAGCTTCGGGGCAGAAGAGACTAAATGGTGCAATCTCTGGATATTAAACCTGGCAGGACTTTAAGGATCTTATCCCTTCTTTACATATGAAGAAGCAAGAGCCTAAAGAGATTAAGAACCTGCTCCAAGATCACAGGATCTTGGAAAGTGGGTGCTCTGCTAATGAGTGATGGCCTTTCTTCACCAGGTTAGGCCACAGTGTCTTAGCAGGATGATATGTCAGTCTTCCTATCCAGTACATCCTGTCCCTCCCTGCTGGCCTGGTCCAAGACCACTCTGTGGAGGGCTTAGGAGGAGTAGCTATAGGGGACCACAGAACCATGCTCAGGCTGCTGCTCTGCTGTTTTGTTCTGCAAAAGAACCATCCCAACCACAGTCAGATTGCAATTATGAGCATGAAATGTCTGCAGGGAAAATATCAGGCATGTGTCTGACATGCTGAAATGCTTGTTTCTAGGCTAATATACTCTCAGTCCCCACCCACCCACCCACACTACTGTATTGATGGACATTTATAACAACCAAGAATATTTCTAAATTTTGTAAAAATAATTTGATGGGAAAAATTAAGTATTTTTCATCATATCTACATCAGGAATGATTTTAAAGTGGTTTTCTAGCAGAAATAAATACATATATATCTTGGAATTCAGTAGAAAATTCTAAGTTTCTATATATGTAGTAATATGCTAAGTATATACTTACATTTTATCTAAATATCTCTACACCGATATATGTGTCTATATAGATATATTACAGCTCAATAATATATTGTTGGATATAAGAAAATTCTGCTTCATTCCATTTTTTGGTTAAGTGGAAATGCCAGTGTTTCTTAGCTGATTCACTATTTTTTTTATTTAAGAAATTAATCTGTTTTGCATTATAGGTGGCAAAGGTACAGTAAGATCAAGTGGCATTCCTGTGCTGTTTGGACAACTCATTATTTGGTATCCTAAGATCTCAGTCACTCATGTCTAATATGAATATATGGGACATACAGCATTTTTAAAAATATTTTTTCAGCAGGCAAAAAGTATCATGCCAGCAGAGTTCAGTGATCCCTGACAATAGTACTTTATCCAGCCACTAGTATACTCCTATCTATACTGTGCAAGTTACACTTGCAAAAATGTTTTCCAGAAATCTATCTTCCGAAAGACCCACCCATCACAGAAAGCAACAACCTCTAACCTCTTTCTACATTCAAATCTCTAAATCTCCCTATAACTCTTCCCAAAGACACAGCCTTTTTTAGTTTCTATTTTTCTCATTCCATCCCCACCTCTACACCCTAAGCCTCCCTTCCCAATGTAAATCAAACTTCCCAGACACCCTTTATCCTTTATCCTACCTCTCCCACACACATATGCATAAAACTAGTGGGTACAACACCACCGAAAGTGGAGGTTAGAAAAGGGCATTTTGAGTCCTTGTTCCTTTGATTTTCTACATCCCCAAGGCCCCATCCACAGATCCAGTGCAAGGTAGGTTGAGAATCACAGACCTATATCCAGACGTTCTCAGAACAAGATAATCTTTTATTATGGGCAGTAGCATTATTTTTATTTTTAAAAATTCTCTATTTTCTATTAATCTCTTACCCGTGCTTTTACAACTAATAATCCACATTTGAATTAGTATGGTTGATTTTGGCAGAGAGAGGGGGTGTGAAGGGAGGGAGGGAGATTGACAGTAATTAAATGAGGGAAGAGCTCATTCCTGAGAACCAGCCTTCCCTGCTGCCCTCCATAGACGCTACCCACAGGCTGGTTTGGTCGCCCTTTCTCTGGCCTTCTGAACCAGTCACAAAACTCTCACAAGTTTCATCCTAGGTACCAATTTTCTTCACAGTTGAGTTATTTTTATAATTTTGATATTTGAAGGCAATAAATGAATGATTTAGGTTCATGAAGCTACTCTAAATTAAAGCTCATTTTCATTATATCACTACTTTCCATACTGGGCTATGACAAGAATGTGCTAGTGCCAATTTTTTACTCTTCACAATTTTGTTACTCTTTAAGCACAGCATATAAATTGATATCCAGGTCAAGGAATCCTGAATATTTTCACAGATATATATTTAATTAAAATCGTAAGTTTCTTTGTTGCAGGTATGAGTTTCCTTCAGTCATTCAAGATCTCTAGGCTTCATTTTTCCTACTTAAAAAAAAAGCCAGGGGAAATGCTACTTATGCATAAAACACTTTGAGTTCCCCAGATGAAAGCCCGCATATATAGTGCAATGCATGTTTATTGCCTCTTCTCTGATGAAAAGTGTCAGCCTTCTGCTTGAAATGGGATTAGAAATTCTGACTATAACAGAGAAGAGAGAAGCGCAAATGAGTAACAGCAATCAGAATAAATAAAATTGAAAAGATGAAGAGTACTCCTTTTACAAATGGAGTATTAGTTGCGAACCTTGTGGTTTAATTTGGCATGCTTTCCACTTTTAAAAAATTGGTGCCAACTGCATGTATAATGAACTACAAGCAGAAGGTACATTCAGTAGCACATAAATAAAAAATGACCTTTTCATTTGCTCTTCCATAGCTTGGCATTCCTATATTATTAAAATATTATGTATTAAAGATTAAGTAAGTATATTAGCATATAGACATCATGCTGATGGAGCCAAGGATATGCAGGTGATCCAAAATAAAACTAGATCAATCTATACAAAATTCACATTTTTAATAGTATAGATATCAATTAAAAATAACAAACTTTTGGCCTGACCACAATTTTATTTAAGATTGATATCAAGGCCTGACCTGTGGTGGTGCAGTGGCTAAAGTGTCGACCTGGAACACTGAGGTCGCCTGGTCCGAAACCCTGGATTTGCCTGGTCAAGGCACATATGGGAGTTGATGCTTCCTGCTCCTGCCCCCCTTCTCTCTCTCTGTCTCCTCTCTCTAAAATGAATAAATAAAGTCTTAAAAAAATAACTTTTTAAACAGTGAAGTCAGCTATTCTATCAGGAATGGAAAAGAAAGAAATGGGAACACTCTAGAGAACCACAAATAATAATCACAAGCTATTTGTTGGCTGATAGTTAGCTGGATTCTAAGTTACAGAAAACAGCCTAACCTGTGGTGGTGCAGTGGATAAAGTGTTTACCTGGAATGCTGAGGTTGCTAGTTCAAATCCCTGGGCTTGCCCAGGCAAGGCATATACAGGATGCTACTACTGTGAGTAGATGCTTCCTGCTTCTTCTCCCTTCCTTCTACTTTCTCTCTCCCTCCCTCTCCAAAAATCAATAAATAAAAATCTAAAAAAAAGTGTTACAGAAAACAGTAAATAGATAAACTACCTAGACTAATAAAATTTAATTCTCAATCTAAGATTTAAAATACTAAGGTAATTCTCACCAACAGTTTTTGGGGAGCAAAAACCATTTATTGAATTTTTTGTTGTATTTATTTCCTTCTATGGCTTATATCCCATGCTCCATTTTTCTTTTTGACATATAATATTGTAAATTATAGAATAGTAACAGAATGCACAAAGAAGCAGTTGCAAAAACATAAACAACATAAAATTATCAAATATCCAAAGGGTAGATCTTTCCTTTCACATTATTATGTAAACAATAAATGTTCATAAAAGAAAATTTGAAGTTCAGGAGAGTGAAAAGAGAAAAAAGAAAAGTACTCCTATGTGTCATTAGTCATTTCTTATATATTTCTTTTTACTGTGCTCCAATACAGTTTTTAAGTTTGTTTTTTGCTTGTTTTCTTTCTTGTATCTCATACAATGTTACAGTAGAGATACAATGTTATTTCATATTCTTTTCAGTTAAAAAAGCATTTTATATCCATGTGTTTCCTTTTTACTTAAAATTCATTCTTTCCTTTCAAAGAATTGCTTTATTTATCACAGTGGAAAGCTGACATTGGATTGAGAAACGATAATGATGGTCTTACCTGGAGCACTCTGAAAAAGGCAGATGGCACAGTTCACTGGTATCTAAACAGCAAAGGACTAAAATTTCTCTTAGTCAACTATCCAAGAATTTAGCCTCATATCTCAGTTATAGGAAAACCTGAGATGAGGGTAAGTATAAAAATAAAAGCTATTCAGTAACCTTAGCTTACCTTGGCTTTTAAAGACCTGAACTGTCAATCTCTTTTCTCCAGTACTCCCATCCTCAGGGATCCTTGGCTTAGTACTATTAATGTGTAAAGAAATAAGCCCAATCTCTGAACTACTATTCCTAATTTGCCAGACTCACAAGTGAAGGATCAGTGTGCACATATACCTATAATGTAAGTGTGTACTGGAGAGAAGTTTCTTTATATATGCAGTCATTAAAATGACTAAAATTCTTCCTTAATGTTTAAGAAAATTAGGTAACATGAAAACCACACAAAGAAATTCTAAATTAAAAAGGGCAAAAGTAAACCTTTATTTTTAAAGTGATGTAAATACACCAGACATTTATTTTCTCTGATGTTCTCTTAGATTTAAAAAAAAAAAGAGTAAAGTTTACTATGAATAAAACTGATTGTCTACTGATGCATTATTTCTCAATTTCATATTATCTTTTTTTCATATTATCTCTTGAAATAAATGGCAATAACAAAGACATATTAAAATGACACTAAGAACAGCTTTTTATAGTTTTAATTAATTTTTTCCTTTTTGGCAATTAAAATGATCGTGGTATGGTTGCATGTGTTACATATTGAGAAGCAATAATACTAAGTATTCATAATTGTGAAGATAATTTTTACTTGATATTTTTAAATATGAACTAAATTGCTTCAGGCTCCTAACATTATAGCCCCTGTTTATTCATTTATACTGCAGGCAACCTTATATTTAAGTCAATCAATCACTTATGGTGCTTTGTATTCCATTCTGAGGTATTTTGCATAGAGATATATTCTTTTATTAAGTCCATCAAGTTTCGCTTTTGAGAAATAATTTCACTGTTTGTAATGTAGATAGATAAGTACTCATATTTCCATTTATCTTGGGATTTTCAGCTCATTTTATTCTATGAAATAAAAACTGAAGAACTGAAACTAAAATCCAAAGCAGAAGAGACCCTGGGTGGGGCGAGCCCCATGTACATCCAGCCCTGCCGCAGCCACAGAGCAGAGGTGGCATCTGAAGGAGCAGAGTGAAGGCCTAGAAGGCCCCTTCAGGGCAATGCTTTAATCTGAGTCACTGCAGTAGGGACCTAGTCCCCCGGTTTAGCACTCTAAAAATGACTCTGTGCTTAGAGGGATATTGAGAAGCCTCTCTGGGATAAACTCATGAAAATTGAACTTTTATCCAATGCTAATTTATGAATTTAGACTAACACAGTCCTGTGATGCAAGATGGATCTCTGGCCATGTCAGATTAGTGCATTCCCACCCACACAGAAATTTACAGACTTTGCATGATGGACAGAGCAGACCTCCAGGGCTTGGTGATTCTATTTCAGGGCTCCTAGGATTCACCAGTTCAGAGCAGTCTTCATTGCCATAGCTTCCTTCTGTCAGAGGTTCTCATCTGAACTGCTTTTTCATTTTAACATCTTAAACTTAACTTTATACATTCTATTTACTTTTAGATAGTCGTTACACTTAAATGATATAGTAGTAAGACAGTGAACATAAAACCCACCTCCTTCCCTCCTCTCTCTAGATGCCTGATTTCTCTCTCTGGAACCTAGTTAGCTAGCCTATGAGCAATTTCTTGAGTAGCCTTCCAGAGATAACCTATGCAATGGATTTACCAATATATGTCACATATGTGTGTGTATGTTATATACACTTAGAATGCATGTATGTGGGCATGTATATATAATCTCCCTATAAATTATAATGGAGTATACATGCTGCTTTTATTTCTTACTTTTAAACTTTCATATGTAGAACTTTTTAGTTTTAACATGTACATTGGACACACAAATAACACATACAGTAAATATCCTTAAGCGTTATTTTCACTCATGTGGGGTTTATTTGTTAAATAAATACTTAGAAGTAGAATTCTGGGTCAAAAGGTGTATATATTTTTATTTAGAAAGATATTTTATAATAACAAAACCTGAAATTTGAAAACCCAACATGGCAATTAACCCCTTTCATGCTCTGACTAAAAAATGATTTTCTATTAATTTTTAAAGAAGGAGAATCCACATCAAAATTAATAAATTCTGCTTCTAGTTACTCTCTTATTCTCAAAGCTAATAATTCAAGGTGTATATAACTGATTACCGACCCACAAATCACATGGGCATACTGCCCGATAATGCCTGAGAGATGAGGAAACAAGAAAAAATTAGATCAAACATGACATACTTTAAACCTGACATTTAAAAGAGTCCCCTTTTCCAGTAGTCTTGGAGGTTTAGGGGAAAATTTCTGCCATGCAAGAAGTGATGAAAAAAAGAGAAAAGTGAAAACCCACCAGGGCTGTCTGAATTGGAAATGGTTGCTAAAGAAAATACTGAGGGTGGCATCTGGGGAAGGAAACAGCTTTCTACGGAGGCAGGGGACTATTAAAAATCAGGTTTTTGGCAGGTCTTTTCTCTCACGCCCTTTCAGAAAAAAGCTTCTTCCAGATGCTAAGAAAGGGAAGGCAACAACAACAAAAACAAGGCAGCTTGACCAGGTGGTGGCGCAGTGGACAGAGCATCAGCCTAGGATGCAGAGAACCAGGTTCAAAACCCTGAGGTCACAGGTTTCAGTGCGAGCTCATCCGGCTTGAGCACAGGTTCACGATGTTGAGTGTGGGGTCACCAGCTTGCGTGGGATCACAGACATGATCCCATGGTGTCTGGCTTGAGCCCAAGGTCGCTGGCTTGAGCAAGGGGTCACACACTCTGCTGTAGCCCCCCAGTCAAAGCAGTCAATGAACAACTAAGGAACCACAACAAAGAATTGATGCTTCTCATTTCTCTCCCTTCCTGTCTGTTTGTCCCCCATCCTCTCTCTTGCTGGCTAAAAAAAAAACAACAAAAAATGGGCAGATGAAGGTTCTGAAACTTCAGGCTGCAACCCCAAAACATCTTTATTAGGGACAACAGAGATATTGACATGGATTTATAAAAAAGGTTATGAAATCTTGGAGATAATTCAGTTTGCTAACTAGAGCTGTTATTAAGTAAGTCATTGTGTTGGGGTAAAAAATATATTTTAAATATCCAACATACAATAACTTTAATTTATGTCACATAAAAACTAAATACACATTGACTTTTTTTTATTAATTTGTTGTGTTTACATAGATTTTAATGTCATCCGTGTTCCCCAGTACATCCCCCCCTGTCTCCCTCCCCATAATGCCCTCCCCTCTTTCCTCCAGGATTTGCTTTTTTGCTCTCATCCCATCCTATCCCCCTATCATTCCCTTTCCCTCTGTCCGCTTTCCTTCTAGATCCTTTGATCCTGTCTCTGTCTCTATTCCGTTCCTCAGTTCATATTGTTCGTCGGATTCTTCATATGAGTGAAGTCATATGATATTTTTATTTATCTGCCTGGCTTATTTCACTTAACATAATAGTTTCCAGTTCCATCCATGTTGTCACAAAAAATAATATTTCCTTCTTTTTCATGGCCCCATAGTATTCCATTGTGCATATGTACCACTGCTTTTTAATCCACTTGTCTACTGATGAACACTTGGGCTGTTTCCAGGTCTTGGCTATTGTAAACAATACTGCCATAAACACGAGGGTGCATTTCTCCTTTTCAAACTGTGCTATGGTGTTCTTGGGGTATATTCCTAAAAGTGGGATGGCTGGGTCAAAAAGCAGTTCAATTTTTAATTTTTTTGAGGAATCTCCATACTGTTTTCCACAGTGGCTGCACCAGTCTGCATTCCCATCAGGCCCAGGACTTTTCCTTTTTGGGAGTTTTTTGATAACTGTTTCGATCTCATTTGGTGTAATCGGTCTGTTTAGGTTTTTTGATTCTTCAAGATTGATTTTTGGAAGATTGTATGTTTCATGGAATTTGTCCATTTCATCTAGGTTGTCTAGTTTTTTGGCATACAGTTCTTCATAGTATTTTCTTACAATATTTTGTATTTCTGTTGTGTCAGTTGTTATTTCTCCACTCTCATTTCTAATTTTCTTTATTTGAGTCCTCTCTTTTTTTTTTGTGAGTCTAGTTAAAGGTTCATCGATCTTGTTTACCCTTTCAAAGAACCAGCTCCTAGTTTCATTGATCCTCTGTATTGTTTCTTTAGCCTCTATGTCATTTATTTCTGCTCTGATCTTTATTATTTCCTTCCTTCTACTAGCTCTGGGCTTTACTTGCTGTTATTTTTCTAGTTCTTTTAAATGCAGGGTTAAGTTGTTTATTTGAGCTTTTTCTAGCTTCTTAATGTGTGCCTGAAGTGCAATGAACTTCCCTCTCATTACTGCTTTTGCTGTGTCCAATAAATTTTGAGTTGTTGTAAGCTCATTATCATTCGTTTCTAGGAATTTTTTATTTCTTCTTTGATCTCATTCTTAATCCATTCATTATTTAACAACTTGCTATTTAGTTTCCATGTGTTTGAGAATTTTTGAGCTTTTCTGTTGTGGTTGATTTCTAGTTTCATGCCATTGTGATCAGAGAAAGTGCTCAATATGATTTCAATCTTCTTAAATTTGTTGAGACCACTTCTGTGCCCTAAAATGTGGTCTATCCTAGAGAATGTACCATGAGCACTTGGAAAGAATGTATATTCTGCTTCTTTAGGGTGAAAGGTTCTGAAGATATCTATTAAATTGAGTTGATCTAGTGTGTCCTTTAAGTCTGCTGTTTCTTTGTTAATTTTCCTTCTTGAGGATCTATCTAGTGATGTTAGTGGGGTATTGAAATCCCCTACTATTATAGTATTGCTGTTGATCTCGCCCTTTATATCCTTCAAAGTCTGCTTTATATACTTAGGTGCTCCTATATTAGGTGCGTAGATATTTATAATGGTTATATCTTCCTGTTGGATTGTTCCCTTTATCATTATGTAGTATCCTTCTTTACCTCTTACTATATCCTTTGTTTTAAAGTCCATTTTGTCTGATATCAGTATTGCTACCCCAGCTTTTTTTTCATTTCCATTTGCATGAAATATTTTTTTCCATCCTTTTACCTTCAGTCTATGTGCATCTTTTGTTTTAAGGTGTGTCTCTTGTAGACTCTATATGTACGGATCCTGTTTTCTTATTTATGCAGCTACCCTATGTCTTTTGACTGGATCATTAAATCCATTTACATTTAAGGTTATTATTGATATGTAGTTGTTTATTGCCATTTTATTCTTTAAAGCTGTATTCCTCTTTTGCTATATTCTTTTCCCACTTTGATCTGTTTAAAACAGGCCCCTTAACATTTCCTGCAGCATTGGTTTTGTTGTATTGAATTCTTTGAATTTTTTTTTTTTTTGTCTTGGAAGCTTTTTATTTCTCCTTCAATTTTAAATGATAGCCTTGCTGGATAAAGTAGTCTTGGTTGTAGGTTCTTGTTCTGCATTACTTTGAATATTTCTTGCCATTCCCTTCTGGCCTCAAGTGTTTCTGTTGAGAAGTCCGATATCATCCTTATGAGGGCTCCTTTGTAGGTGATAGCTTTTTTTTCTCTAGCAGCTTTTAATAATTTCACTTTATCACTTAGCTTTGGTATTTTAAGTATGATGTGTCTTGGTGTAGGTTTCTTTGGGTTTCTCTTTAATGGAGTTCCCTGTGCTTCTTGAACTTGTGAGAGTTTCTCCTGCATTAATTTACAGAAGTTTTCAGGTATGATATGATTGAACAACGTCTCTATCCCTTGTTCTTTCTCTTCTTCTTCTTCAGGAATTCCTATGATGCGGATATTATTTCTCTTCAGGTTTTCACAGAGCTCTCTAAGAGTTTCCTCAGACGTTTTGAGTCTCTTTTCTTTTTTCTTCTCTGCTTTCATGACTTCATTCAACTTGTCCTCCAACTCACTGATTCAATCCTCAGCTCCATCCATCTTGTTTTTTATTCCTTCCATTGTGGTCTTCATTTCTGATATTGTATTTGTCATCTCTGACTGATTTTTTTTTAATATTTCTATATCCACCTGACCTGTGGTGGCGCAGTGGATAAAGCGTCAACCTGGAAACACTGAGGTTGCCGGTTCAAAACCCTGGCTTGCCTGGTCAAAGCACATATGGGAGTTGATGCTTCCTGCTCCTCCCCCTTCTCTCTCACTCTCTCTCTCTCTACCCTCCTCCTCTCTAAAATGAATAAAAAAATTTTAAAAAAAATATTTCAATATCCTTTTTTATACTTGCTATTTCTTTATATAGGTGTTCCTAATGACCATCCATTATTCTAAGATCCCTAAGCATCCTCACAATCATTGTTTTGAACTCCATATGTGGAAGTTGGGTTATTCCCATATCACTCAATTTATTTCCTGGAGGTTTCTCTTGTGGTTTCATTTGGATTGCACTTCTCTGTCTTCTCATTATGTCTGTGTGTTTGGGTGTTTTGTTTATAGAGCTGGTTGAGTGTAGGCTTGGTGTTGTCTGCCTCCAGTTTTCAATTGTGTTATTTCTAGGTTTTCCTGGGTTGGCATCAGCTATTATTTGTAATCCACTTTTGGATTTGGGCCGCTTTGAAGTCTTGATTTGTTTGTTTTCTTAACCAGTGATAGTTTTGTTTATTGATCTCAGCAAGGGGCTTATTTGAAACTGTATCCAGTAATGTGGTGGGTGTAACCTGAAACTCTGAAGGCCTCTTCTGCCAGTGGCTCACTCTGGGGTCAGGGTATTTTCTCAGCTTCAGTAGGGGGATGTGTATCTCAGATCTCCATGGAGACCTGAGTTACTGCACTTCCTCCCCACTTCTTGTTTACAGCCGTGTTTTGTTGCGCGGATTGGAGCTGGAGAGATGTCTGGAGATCTGTTATGTGGAAGTACTTTATTCTTTTGTTTTGTGGAAGGAACAGCCCCTCCCCAGCTATGGCCGCCTCTAGCACTGGATGAGTCAGCTTCTCAGGTCGTCCCCGGCATTCCTCTACCCCTCACCATCTATATCTCTCTCTCCCCTTTCTTTTTGGAAGACAAGCCAGCCCTTTCAACACACCTTGTTCCCTGGTCGCCAGGCAAGTGGCTGTGAGCAGTATTTTCTCCTCTTTTCCTTGGGGTGAGATCCTTTCTGAGCTCTCAGCCTCACCACGCCCCTCTGTTTCTGTAAGCAGGGGAGATTCAGGCGCTCCCTACCAGGTTTGTTGTGACTTCTTTTCTCCTTGGTTTTTGAGAGCTGTTCTTGTAGTCCAGAGTTGGTTTTCCACACTGATTATTCCTAAATTATTTTGTAATCCAGTTTGGTGCTGTGAGTTGGGAGTCTGAGCATCAGCCTACTCCTCTTTTGCCCATTTTTTGATTGGACTGTTTATCTTCCTGGTGTTGAGTTTTACAAATTCTTTATAAATTTTGGTTATTAACCCCTTATCAGACGTATTGTAGAATATGTTCTCCCATTGTGTGGTTTGCCCTTTTATTTTGTTCATATTGTCTTTAGCTGTGCAAAAGCTTTTTAGTTTGATATAGTCCCATTTGTTTATCCTGTACTTATTTCCTTTGCACGTGGAAATAAATCAGCAAATATATTGCTGCAAGTGATGTCGCACAATTGACTTTTAAATTTTTTCTAACTTAAAAAGTTTGGTGGTTACACTCCGGGATTACATGGCCTAATACATGAGTATGACCCTACTACCTTTCACAAGACTTAAAGTAAAAGGATTGATCATAATAACTGTAATTCCATTCTAAAGTAATGTCAACTTACATAATTCTTGAGAACTATAATACAATCCTTTAAATGAACTATATATATATAAAAGAATATATTTTGTATCTAAAATTATTTTCAAGAGTATAATCTGTATCTAAAATTTGAGGACAGTGTCTAAATATTATATATTATATATTATTTTGGAAAGCAAGGAGTTATAATTTCCTTACATTTTATTATTTTTTTTACAAACTTGCATATTTTTACCAAGACTACCACTTGTTTTATAATTATAATGTTTACCTGAGCAGGATTTAAGAATTTCTCTCTTTTATTTTTAATCACTCAAAACAGAACATATATATATTTGTGTGTGTGTGTGTGTGTGTGTGTGTGTATTATATATATATATAATACCACATTTAGGGTATTAATATATGAAAATAAATGAAATAATAATATCTAAAATTAAAACATTTGGATCTTGAAAGTGAAAATTCAACATTTAAACGTAAAAGCTAAATAACAGTTTAAAAAAATTAAATATTTTACAAATGAAATTATAAGGTTTATCTTCAATTATTAAATTTCTTATATCTATAATAAAGCAAGGTCACAGTATATATAACTGAATCTACACAATGTTTTAAATATATTACTAAAAAGTATAATCTGGACTGTATCTCCTGTTTGTTAAATGAATAATCTAAAAGAAATGTGATGGATATTAATAATTTACATAGCAGAGAAAAACTCATTCTCATAACAATATGGATTTTTAATGCACTACACTAACTATGTGACATATTTGAATTGGGTAAAATAGACAATATCTACCTCATACTATTTTGTTATATGTGCACTTTTATCTTCTTTCTAGGTACATATATATCAGGTATTCCTATTAGTAAGCACAAATCATCATATTTATTAGAAGTTTAATCATTCATTGAATATGAAATGAATTTACCGTAACACTTAATTTCTAATTAATACATGAAAATCATGCCTAAAGTAAGTGGTAAAATGAGAAAAATATACTATTATACCGGACTAGAAAACAAAACTTAAATAACTACTATATATTTACCAGAATGTTAGTTTCTATAATATACCATTTTGAAAGCTTTGTAGACTGCATGAACCTACAAGAGGACCTAGCATTGTATTCACAGTCATACGTTTTCATAAATTTTTCTTTAGACAGTAAATGCATTTAGTAGTATGCATTTAGAACCATTTATTTATTCACTCATTCATTCATTCAGTGAGAGGACAGGAGGCAGAGAGACAGACTCCCACATGCGCCTGGACAGGAATCCTCCTGGACAGGGATCCAGCCAGCAAGCTCACTAGGGGGCAATGATCTGCCCATCTGGGGCATTGCTACATTACTCAACAACCAAGCTCTTCTTAGCATCTGAGGTGGGGCCACTGGAGCCAATCTCAGTGCTCTGGGCCAACTCACTCTAATACAGCTATGTCTACAGGAGGGGAAGAAAGAGAGAGAAAGGAGAGAGAGAAGGGGGACGAAACACATAGTTACTTCTCTTGGGTGCCCTGACCAGAAATTGAACCTGGCACATCCACATGCCAGCCGTCACTCTACCACTGAGCATATCAGCCAGGGCCTAAAACCTAATTTTTTACTTGTAATTTTGTGCTTGATTTCTTAAAGGAGCAGAGGAAAAATTATAAAGAGATAGATTTGGATTTGGTCCTCCACAGTTTCCTAATACACTGAGTATACTGTAACACAAGAACTGAAACAAAACCAATATTTCAGCGGGTAACTAAGATTTAGTTTATACTGATAAATACCTGTCATTTTTTGTTGAAAATAAAAATATGGCCAATTTTACACTACGGGTTAACACAGTAGTCTGAAATACAGTTTATCATCTAATTAATCATGTAGTAAGATTTTGATTATATATTAGCAAATCTCAAACTGCAGTTTTCTTTTCTAAAAATTATGCTTACATATTTACTGACAGTAGTTGCTCTATTATTTATTTTACATCATGTGTTGACATTTTACATTTATTCATATTTTTAGATAGGCTAAGGTACTTGAAGAAAAGAGACAATTTGATATAGCTTTTAAAATTCTTTGTTTTAGTCAGCATGTGACAATATCATAAAGTTGGTGATTTTTACCTGTTAAAAATATTCAGTAATTAAAATATACATATAGGCCCTGTATGGTTGGCTCAGTAGTAGAGCGTCAGCCTGGCATGTGGAAGTTCTGGGTTCGATTCCTGGCCAGGGCACACAAGAGAAGCACCCATCTGCTTTTCCACCCTTCCCCTTCCCCTTTCTCTCTATATCTCTCTTCCCCTCCCACAGTCAAGGCTTCATTGGAGCAAAGTTGGCCCAGACACTGAGGATCACTCCATGGCCTCTGCCTCAGGCGCTAGAATGGAGCAATACCCCAGATGGGCAGAGCATCACCCCCTAGTGGGCTTGCCAGGTGGATCCCAGTCGGGCACATGCAGGAGTCTGTCCCTCTGTCTTCTTGCTTCTCACTTCAGGGAAAAAGAAATGTATATATATACATATAACATTCAAGTTTCAGTTAAATAGTTTGATATACCTATTCTGCTAAAATATCAAAGGTTAACTATCATGAAAGCACCCATGAAATACTTTGAGTCAACAAAGTTATTGTTAAAGCAAGAATTTAAAAACACCTTCTCTTTATACCAATAAAATATAAATGCTCCTAATTGCTAAAAGACATTTTCTGACAAGTGTCAACCATAATGAATGTTTACAGCCTATGCTGATGCCTGAAAAACAGTATTTACAATGCAAACAGTTTAAGAACAAAAATAAAAACAAATTTGTACATGAGTGCTAGCTAAGGGGATGATTAGAACACTCTTGGCCTTGGAATGATGTTAAAAAGTATTTAAGAAACATCTGATTCTGCTGAAAACAAGATCATAAATATTTTTGTTAAAACAGACAACTAAAGGCATGAATGTGATATTACACACTACACTCAAATACAAACCACTGTCTATAGTAAAAAATATTCTGATCCTTTTCATAATATATTTTGTTATTTGGGGAACAGAGGCTAAGAGAAATAAGGAAAACTACATGGAGAACATGCCCTAAAATTTACAACTGAATTGTGTTTACTGCAACTATAACACCATTTGCTTTCCCCTCTTGTGTTATGTTATATCTACATTAAATGAGAGATTTTGTATTTTAAAAGGTGGATACTAAAGATTAAAAGACAGACTAAATTTAACAGTTTGGCTAATGGTAAAACGATTCTAGAATGCTTTTAAAAAACAACGCAGCGAGTATTTTGTTTACCAATGCAGGTTATTGGTCATATTATTAATTGGATTAACAACAACAGTAAAGCAATACTTGCTTTGAACAATCATATTTCTACTCAGTCTGATGAGGATTTGAAGTTTTAGATTTTATATATTTATGTGAAATTACCATATTTTTCACTCCATAAGACACACTTTTCCTCCCCAAAAGTGGAGGGGGAAATGCCTGTGCATTTTATGAAGTGAAAAATATGGTATTTTATTAAATATTTTAACACACCATTTGGTTCAGAATATTTTTTTCTTATTTTCCTCCTTAAAACCCTAGGTGTGTCTTATGGTCAGGTGCGTCTTATGGAGAGAAAAATATGGTAGTTAAAGGTAGTCAGCTACATCTCTATCATTCCATTCTTTTGAAATGATGTGAATGTTTTACTGAATAAAACCAATAAATAGTTACAAATTTTAAAAAGGATGCTTATTTTATTTTGAAAATTAAAACATTAAGAACAAATCTTTATTAAGTCAAAGATGATAAGAAACATGAGTGATGACTGTGTGCAAAGAGAAAGGGAAAATCATTTTAAAGAATAATGTCTGTTAACATGTTTTTGTGTATACTGTTCATGCCAACAGTAGGTATAAATAGAAAGTAAGAACTCATAGGAAAAAGTTGCAAAGGAAATTATCCTCATTAAAGCTAGGTGTATAGTCAGAGGAATGGTGACATGAAAAATAACCTAAGTCTCTCCCCTTGAAGTTTCAACAAGTTGAACTGCTATAATTCAACAAAAGATCCCCTGTTCAACACATAAATACATCAGAGAGATCCACACATTGAAATAGCTAGAGGTGGGCAAGTGAGAGCTAATTTGGAAATCTGAGAGGGAAAAAAGTTCGAAAGGGCCACAGGCATAGCCCTGCAGCCTGGAGCTCACTGCCTGGTTTAGCCTGGAGAGGAGAGAAATTTGGTTGTGGCTGGCACTCCCTATAGCCAGGAAGAGCAAAGAGATTTAGTGAGTATTCCTGCATGAGCGAGTAGTACAAGCTGAGACTAAGCCCAGATACCTGTGCAGAGATGAAGTACAGAGGTGCAGCTACAGTTGTCTGGCAATCAGTAGAGAGAAATGAAGTTATGGAGCCTGTCCACCTTCCCTTAACCTTCCAGGGCTCTCCTCCCATCAGCCTTTGTGTCCAGTTGCAAAGCACGTTATCTGTAAAACTGATCATTGGTAATACAGAAACACTTATTCACTGAGCAAAGAGCACACTCTACAACTTATCACAGGGTCAGGTGGAGGCCCAGGGGAGATGTCAGGTGGTCCAATGGTCACGACCACTGGTAGGGCAAAGCAATGAGGAGGCTGCCAGGTTTCCCCAGCTCACCCTAGTCCCATCATCGAGGTTGCATTGCAGGCAGCATCTGGCTGCAGAGGGAATCACTGGGATTTCATAGATTTGGAGCCTCAGTGTCCTCTTATGGGTTGGTCCCTTGGGACTGAAGCTACTGGATCATAGGGGAGGTATCAGCCTTTCCAGGGAACACAGGCCATTTTCATCCCCTTTCCCCAACCCCCCATAAATATCTGAAAATTAGAGAAATGCAAAAGTGTTTAAAAAAATGATTCAGTACCAGCTACTGGAAAACAGTAGAAAGACTACTTCTTATCAATCTACTAGAAAAGTGCCACTCACACATAGATGCCTAGACAAAGAAGAAATTCATCAATGGCATGAATAACCAAGGTAATGAGGCAGCTAAGAAAGAAAATGAAAAATCTCCAGAAAATAAACTTAAAGACATGAAAATACATGATTTTAATGACAGAGAATTCAAGATTGCAATTCTGGAAAAAAAAAACCCTCAATGAGATGGGACAAAGATTGGCAGTTTATAAACTCAGAAATAAAAACAACAAACAAAATGAGTACATTACCAAAGAGATTGAAATTTTAAAAAAGAACTACATAGAAATTTCAGAGATGAAGAACTCAGTAAAAGAGATCAAGAATGAACTAGCTAACATAGGAAATGGAGCTGACCAGATGGAAGACACAATTAGTGATCAAAGATAGAAATCTAGAAATGAAGCAGAGGGAAGAAGAAAGAGAGTTGAGCATAAAAATAAAATTAAAAACCTCCTGAAAACTATCTGACTCTACCAGAAAGGGCAATGTAAGAAAACTAGACATACCAAAAGAAGAGAGGAGAAGAGAACAGAGAGCCTACTCAAACAAATGGTTAGTAAAAACTTCTCAAATCTATAGAAAGAGCTAGATCCTAAACCCAAGAAGCAAATACTTAATTACCTCAATCCAGTATCTCCAAGACATACTGTATTAAAACTGTGAAGAATTAATGACAAAAAAATGTTACAAGGCAGACCCCCCAAAAGGAAAGTAACCCCTCAAGGAAAGCCCACTAGGTTATCATCAGACTTCTCAGCAAAAAAAATCTACAAGCTAGAAGAGAATGCACCCAAATATTAAAATTACTAAAAGAGAGAAATTACCAGCCAAAAATAATATATCCGGAAAAGTTATCTTTTAGATATGAAGGAGAAATAAAAACTTTTCCAGACATACAGAAGCTGAGGGAATTTATCACCAAAAGACTTTCATTGCAGGAAATACTCAAGGGGGTTATTCTACCTGAAACAAAAAACAAAAGGTCACAAAACTACAAGTAGGATTATCAGAAAATTTACAGCATAAATAGGAATAATTTATGACAAACAAAACATAAAAGGGGACTGACCTGTGGTGGCACAGTGGATAAAGTGTCAACCTGGAATGCTGAGGTCGCTGGTTCAAAACACTGGGCTTGCCTGGTCAAAGGCACATGTGGGAGTTATGCTTCCTGTTCCTCCCTTCTCTCTCTCTCTCTTCCTCTTTCTCTCCTCTCTAAAATGAATAAAGTCTTTAAAATTTTTTTTAAAAAGTCTATTAAAAAATAACATAAAAGGGGAGGGGTGAAGGTCTGAATTTACAGAAGAGGAGATTAGATGCATATATATAAAACTTTATTTTTCATAAACCTAATGGTAACCACACACAAAAATCCCAACACTGAGACTCATAAAACTTAAAAAACAAAACAAAACAAAAGGAAACAAGATAAAAGTATGGAATACCACCAAACAAAAAACACTGACAGAAACATAAAGGAAAAAAATCCCACAAAACACTGGAGGAACAGAGCTACCAGAAAACAATAGAAAAAAATGGCTATAGAAAATCTCATACATCATTAATTTCCCTAAATGTAAATGGACTAAATTCACCAATAAAAAAGGCACTGAGGAGCAAACTGATGTCTTGAAGCTGGTCACAGACAACAGTGGCAACAGCACTTGGAATATCCCAAAGTGTGATTAGCAGATTGTGGAATTGCTTTCAAGATACTGGCACAGTATGACAAAGACAAAGGCAGGGTCGCCTATCTGCCACAACAGCAAGAGATGACCGCTACTTGACTTTACTGGCAAGAAGAAACAGGTGCAATGCAACAGAGCTGTGGGGGTAGTTTCTTGCTGCCACTAGACAATGGATATGCACCCAGAACATATGAAATCATCTCCATCATGTTGGACTGCATGCCCGACGACCAATGGTTGCATTCTGTTATCTGCTGAACACCGTACAACCTGGAGAAGGTGGGCTGCTGAGTATCATAATTGGACCTGTGATGAGTGGTCAACTATCCTCTTTTCTGATGAGTCATGGTTCAGTGTGCAGCCTGACAATCACAGTGTCCTGATCTGGTGTGAATGAGGAACATGGGAGAATCTATGTTTCATGTGAGAAAGGGACTCCTTGGGGGGGGGGGGTGGAATCATGGTGTGGGCTGGCATCAGCATTGGTGGTCGTACCGACTTCCACATCATCAGAAACAGATTGCTGACTGCTGTCAGATATCGAGATGAGGTCTGGAACCCTATAGTGGTACCCTATTCTGGAGCAGTTGGAAACAACTTTCTTTTCATGGATGATAATGCAAGGCCCACCATGTGTATCTTGTCAACAACATGCCTCAGGAGGCAGGAATCAAACACATGGACTGGCCTTCACGTTCTCCAGACCTGAATCCCATTGAACATGCTTGCGATGCACTAGGAAGACATCTGGGAAACCATCCAATGGCTCCCAAAACACTACTTGAGCTTGAAGTTGCCCTGTAGCAAGAGTGGCAGAGGATCCCACAAGAACTGCTGGACAATCTGATCCCATCCATGCCCATTGCTGTCAGTGTGTTTTGGCAGTCTTGGGTGACCATACACCCTACTGAACAGTCAATGTGTGACATTCTTGTCCTGCTTGACATGCTTCTGTTCACCCCCACCAATACGTCACTTGCTACTCAATCATAACAATTGAGTCTACATCTCATTTGCATAATCAAACAACTTTCTTTGATTTGTCATTTGCTTTTCTGATGTTCTTGTTTAATAAAAAAAGTCAAATGCTTTTTTCTATTGCTTCATATTCATTTTGAAATAAAAAATGGACAGAGGACCTTTATAGACATTTCTCCCAAGAAGACATACAAACGACCAACATATATAAAAAGATGCTCAACTTCACTAACTATTAGGGAAATGCAAATTAAAACCACAATGAGAAACACCTCATACCTGCTAGAATTGTTATCATCAACAAGATAAATAATAACAAGTATTGGAAGGGAAGAGAAAAAAGAACCCTCATTCCCTGTTGGTAGGAATGTAAACTGGTACAGCTACTATGGAAAGCAGTATGGTGGTTCCTCAAAAATTAAGACTAGAGTTACCGTATGATCCAGCAATCACTCTTCTTGGTATCTACCTGAAAAATGTGAAAACATTTGTTTACAAAGACATATGCACCCCAATGTTAATTGCAGCACTATTCATGGTGCCAAGATCATGGAATCAACCCAAGTGTTCTTCAGTAGAGTATTAGAAAATGAAGATGTGGTACATACATACAATAGACTATTACTCAGCCATAAGAAAAGATGAAATACTGTTATCTGTGACAGTATGGATGGACTTTGAGAATATTATGCTAAGTGAAATAAATCAGAAAAAGCTAAGAACCATATAATTTTATTCATATGTGGGATATAAAATTGAATCTCAAAGACACAGAGAACAGTATGGTGTTTACCAGATGGAAGAGGGTAAAGGGGAGCAAATAAATGGTGAGGGAACAGTGGCCAGGACATGGAAACAACCAAAAAGCCCGTCAATAGATGACTGGATCAAGAAGATGTGGCACATATACACTATGGAATACTACTCAGCCATAAGAAATGATGACATAGGATCATTTACAGCAAAATGGTGAGATCTTGATAACATTATATGAAGTTAAATAAGTAAATCAGAAAAAACCAGGAACTGCATTATTCCATACGTAGGTGGGATACAAAAGCGAGACTAAGAGACATTGATAAGAGTGTGGTGGTTACGGGGGGGGGGGGGGGGGGGGGGGGGGGAGGAGAGGGAGGGATACGGAAAGTGGGAGGGGGAGGGGCACAAAGAAAACTAGATAGAAGGTGACAGAGGACAATCTGACTTTGGGTGATGGGTATGCAACATAATTGAATGACAAGATAACCTGGACATGTTTTCTTTGAATATATGTACCCTGATTTATTGATGTCAACCCATTAAAAAAATAAAATTATAAAAAAAAATAAAAAATAAATAAATGGTGAGGGAAGATAATCCAACTTAGGTGGTGGGCACGCAAATATAATTTACAGATCATGTATCAGAAATGTAAACTTGAAACTATATAATCTTATTAACCAATGTTACCCCAATAAATATAATTAAAAATAAAAAATTTTAAAAAGCTAGATTCTATAACCTATAGGTCAGGAAATCACAGGTAAACTAAACTTCCTGCTGATCCATTTGAGGAAAGGAAAATTATTTTTCCTACCCCCATCTCTCACCCCAGTCCTCATTGGTTAGTCAGTAAAGAAAGCTGTCTTAGCCTGACCAGGTGGTGGCACAGTGGATAGAGCGTCAGACTGGGATGCGGAAGACCCAGGTTCGAGATCCCGAGGTTGCCAGTTTGAGCGCGGGCTCATCTGGCTTGAGCAAAAAGCTCGCCAGCTTGGACCCAAGGTTGCTGGCTCGAGCGAGGGGTTATTCGGTCTGCTGAAGGCCCATGGTCAAAGCACATATGAGAAAGCAATCAATGAACAACTAAGGTGTCGCAATGCACAACGAAAAACTAATGATTGATGCTTCTCATCTCTCCGTTCCTGTCTGTCTGTCCCTGTCTATCCCTCACTCTGACTCTCTCTCTGTCTCTGTAAAAAAAAAAAAAAAAAAAAGAAAGCTGTCTTACTTTTCTTGGTACAAAGGATGTCATGCTTCACACAGGTGAAGGAAGAAATTAGAGCTTACAAATTTGTAATTTCAAAATCTTCCTCTTGCAGATGCCTAACACCAATTTGTATAGTGCTGATAAGAGTTTTTAATTGAATTTATTGGGGTACAGATTTCAAGTGTACAACTGACTTTTTTTCTCTTTATATTCTAGACTACTAGCTACAATTATTTTGAAGCTAGACAGCAGTGGTCAAAAGATAAAACTAACCTGTAGAATATTCTTACAAAGAGAATTACTCATCGGCGTTACTTGCTTGTTATTTTTTTTTCTCTATGGCCATTTTAAGATATTTCTTTGAACACACAGAATACATTTCAAGTTAAAATATTAAGTATTAAAACAGAAGATTAAGTACAAGTATTTCTCCATGTAACAGATTTGTAAATGAATGCATCAAAGTTGGAAATCTCATCACAAATGAGTATGTTCACTATGTCATTCCATTCCATCCAGTAAGGTTTTGCAAAGTCAAATTCTGCAAAAGATTCAATCACATCTCATCTTGAGGCTCTGATCAGGTTTACAATAGTTTCCTTCAGAATTGCATTCATCTACACAAAGCATGGTTGTCTTTATAAAACTGATGTCAGTTAGATTCAGAGATATGAACTTTTTTTTTTCAGAGATATGAACTTTTAAAAATACTTTTAACAGTTCTTCCATATTAATAAAAATCTTATGTTACATGCTAGCAAATGCAAAGAGGTTTTCATGACAGCATAAAGAAACCGAAAAAATAAAAAGTGAAAAATTATGCTGTTTTTCAAGTCACCAACAGGGTTTATTTAACAAGGATATACTGTATCACTACAAATGCTCTGAACTCATCTCAGAAGATACATCTGCTTTTCCTACTGTCGTTTATATTGCATATATCAAAACAGTACTCATTAGTGTAAACTCATTAGGTTAGACAAAACTCAACTGCAAGGATCTCAGCATTTCTGAAAACACAGACATAAAAAAAATCCACGTTAATGTCACTTAATTAAAAATATATAGTTTGCTTTGGACACT
Source organism: Saccopteryx leptura (assembly GCF_036850995.1). Classification (NCBI taxonomy): domain Eukaryota; kingdom Metazoa; phylum Chordata; class Mammalia; order Chiroptera; family Emballonuridae; genus Saccopteryx; species Saccopteryx leptura. Next base: position 165,462,729 of record NC_089506.1, read on the forward strand.
TTTTACTAACCCTGGTCCTTATTATCTGGACTAGTGAGATTAAGATAATTTAGGGCTGAGTAGTTCCAGAGTGCAGCAGAGCATAAAGACCTTCTAACATAGAGAGGTCCAAACCCAGAACACCCACTACCATGTAACAACTACTGGGAAATGCAATTTTAATTTGCAGCAGGATTTTAAGAAAACTCTTTGGTATAAATAAAAAGGAGTCCTTAAAAAGAAATTCTGTAGGTTTGCAGATGCAGCACATAAGGTATTACTATAACACTTCTTTTTAAAATCAAATCAAATGCAGTTTCTTGATGGGGAATGAGCTGTCTGAGCTAATTAGCATCCAATACACCTTAAGATAAAATTTCACAAAATAAAAGTTCAATTTGTGCAACTGGCACCTGAAGTGGAGGCCAGTCTTGTGGGACTGAGCCCTTCACTGTGGAATCTCATATCTCTGGATAAATAGTTTCAGAATTAATCTAAATTGCAGGACACCCAGTTGGTACCAGAGAACTGCTTGTTGGTGTGCTTCTCACACATTGAAATATATAATCTGAACCCTTACCCCTCATTCCAGACCTGTTCATTTTTATTCTTCCCTCTCTTTCTTCTTTCCCAAATTCAGTCTCTTTCTCAGTGTTTCTCCATGCTCAAGTTCCTCCCCTTCCCCTCATGAATACAGACCAAATCATTTAAATTTGCTACTTGCTCTTCCTTCTGTCTCATCTGTCATTTACTCATTGGTACATTATAATATAGTTTCTATCACCTATATTTTTGGTACAACTCCAGAAAAACTGCCTAAGTCACAGAAGTCTAGCTCAGGATTTCATTTTATACAGCTTTCAAAAAATGTGTATTTGCCAAATACCCCATATAAAACAGTCTTCTCTGTGAAAGCATCAGACTGTTTCTTTCCCCATCCTCCTGACTGCTTTTAGTTTCATAATGTGATGCTGGAGGTCTTTCCTCAGCTCCCTGGAATAGGGTAACCTCATCTATTGTAAGTGATGACTCTATTACTCTGCCTGAATAACTCCCCAAATGCATCCTAGGACCTAATCTTTATTCTTTTTTATTTTAAGAGATTAAAAGAATATATTTTTAAAATATATTGACTTGAGAAACAGAGAGAAACATCGATCTATTGTTCCACTTATTTACGCATTCATTGGTTGAGTCGTATATTGCCCTAACTGGAGATCGAATCTGCAACCTTGGCTTATTGGGACAATGCTCTAAACAACTGAGCTACTGGGCCAGGGCTGATCTTTATTTTTAACCTTTTATTCCTGCAATACTTGTCTCATAGACTTCAACTGAGATGCAACACATCTAAAAACAGTTATTATCTCCTCATATCTTACTAACGTTTTAGAGAGCTCATCTGATAAAATATAAAGAATTAATTAGCCTGCCCTGTGGTGGCACAGTGGATACAGTGTTGACCTGGAATGCTGAAGTCACCAGTTCGAAGCCTGAGGTTTGTCCGGTCAAGACACATATGAGAAGCAACTTACTATGAGTTGATGCTTCCCACTCCTCCTCCCACTCATTTTTCTTTCTCTCTCTCTCAATCCTCTCTCTAAAAATCAATAAATAAAATCTTTAAAAATAAATTAATAACATCTCCCCAAAATTCTTAGGAACATCCCCCAAACTGTCACACTATATTGCATAAATGAGAGAATTATTATTACAAATTCAAGTAAGAGCAATGGCAAACTCAAGAACAGTTACAATGTCACCATCTGCAGAAACTTTCCTACAGAGTATAACAAAGAGGTCCTCAGTCATATCTTGACTCAACCACTAACAACACTTTTTAATTTATTCCTCATGAACTTTTTGCATTAGACTAATTTCAGATTCCTGGAGGCAAGCTAAGGGCCATTCAATCTTCTCAACATGAAATATAAGTTGCTCTTAGCAGAAAGATGTTAAAGAGCTAAACAATTAAGGCACCACATCTAAAGTGAAAAGACTAAAGGCATAGCGGTCATGTACAAAAAATTATTAAAATATATGCTTATTTTATAATAGCCTATTTTCACTTACCGGTACTTATATTTTTGCTTAAGGAAAAATACCACTAGTCCTATATCAAGTAACAAAAGTTAGAAATGCCAATAAGGTATATTTCAATGATATTTCATAATAAAGTGGTTCAGAACAGTCCTCCCCAACAATAAACTACTTTGGAATGTGGATTATTTTGAGCTAAAGGCAATTGAGTCCCTGAGGGTTCAGGAGAAATTTATGCTCCTCCTTTAACTACTTAGAAGAATCTAAATTGGGAAGCTTGTCCATAATAAGAGATAGCCTTTTGCGACCTATCCCTAGGGCAGGACAAACTTCTAATTACTGAACATCTGTTCTTCTCAACCCACTGCGAATGACCTTTGTCCCCTATCAAGCCCCAGACACTCTGCCTCATTCCTTAGCTCAGAATGTCAGACACCCAATTTTACATCTGTGTCTAAAACTCTAATATTTGTGAACTCTCTGACTCTCTCATATATGTGGGGTTTCCATATGTATGTATATAATTAAGTTTGGTTATTTTTTCTTGATAATCTGTCTCATGTCAATTTAAGTATTTGACTAACCAGAAGAACAAAAAGGGTGCAGGCATATTTCTTCCCTCCCACAATAGCACTGGTTCAATGACAGAGCAAAGAGGTCAAAATGAAAAACTCTGTGTTCACACTGAAGAGAACAAAATTCTGCCACCCTGAAGCTGCCCTTTTGGGATACTGCTTTTAAGCTCCCCCTTTTCCTGTCCAAGAGGTTCAGACCGAGAGACCTGGTTCAGGAAGAAGATCTTATGATGCTGTCTGAGCCTAATTTTAATTAAGTTTGGTAAACAAGAGGGTTTCCTCACAGGTGCACCTATTAGCTAGATACTCATTATGTCCCATTGTTTCTGAGTTGCATGGCAAGGATTTTCCTACCAGGTGTGTTTTGCATTTCCTCAATTACCTGTAAATGGCCCATTCTCACTTCTGAAATGCAATACCCCCCCCCCCCCCACACACACACCTTCTGTATTATATACAGTACCTAATGTTGCCTCACTATCTTTGGAATTTTCATGGATTTACCATGTGTTGGGCTGATAAGATATATTATGCTCACTTTGTTAAAGATGGCATTGCCCATGTGGATGGCCATTAATAGGTGATAATATTAATGCCCTTCTTGCTTGGGATGGGCATGGTTATGCTAATAGGTGTTGGGTGAGGGCTTTCCTGCCAAAAGATTTTAAAAGGAGGATCTAGGAGGCCATCTGTGGAGAGATCACGTTGTTCCAGGGGAGAGTGATTACGTTCTAAGAAGAGCCCATGGAGGCAGGGCAGGGGAGCCACTGAAGTAGTCAGCCAAAATAGCAGATTAGGGGAAGGAGAAGCCAGTTTGTGGAGGACAAAATGAGGAACAGAGGTGAATAAGACTGGCGAGGTGTTAGCCTTTGATTCTAGGAAAATTCAGATGAGTCAGCGGCTTTGGGAACCCTGAATGGAAGGGAAATGTTTCCTGCTGTGTGTATATTCTCGCCCACCAGATGCAAACCAGAATTAAAGAAAAATGGATCACCAGTTTTTGGCTCTGTTGATTCCTTACTGTCTGTAAGAATCAAACCTGAACCTGCGTTGGCCAGGCGGCTGTAATGGTGCCCACGATTACTGGCTATACACCAGTGGTTCTCAACCTTTCTAATGCCGTGACCCCGCAATACAGTTCCTCATGTTGCGGTGACCCCAACCTGATATGCATTATGTATTCTCATTGCCTCTCCGCCTCCTAGGCTTCTGTCCTCCGGTGCTTGCTGCACCCGCCCACTGATGACATCAGCAAGCGCCTGACACACATAATGCACTGCTATGGATGAGCAGCCACGCTGCTATGGACTGTGGAGCGTTCTCCCTGCTTCCCCCGCCCCTTAGGCCCCGGATGGATGATGCAATCACATCTGCGCATGACCGCAGGCATTTAGTTTGGAACGAAAGTCCATAACGGCATGCGTTCAAGCTGAATAGCGCTGCTGCAAATGGTAGCGTGGCTTCTCAGCGGCTAAAGCCATCGGAAATATGTATTTTCCGATGGCTTTAGGCGACCCCTGTGTTTTGGTCGTTCGACCCCTGCTGGGGTCGCGACCGACAGGTTGAGAACCGCTGCTATAAATCATGTCTATGTGAATTCCCCATGCACATGTATTAAACTTGATTTCTAGTGTTAATTTATTACTGTTGATTTTGTTATTAGCCCAATCTAGAAGAACTTAGAATGTGGGAGAAAGTATATTAACACTTTTGTAGTCTCTACAACACCAAATATATGGGCAAAATACTCAATGGATAAAAAGTGAACTGCACTGGTTTAAAAATTCAGAGCTAAAATGGGGCAATGGGTGAAGAGAACATTATTTTAAATATTAATACCTTGATTAATTTCTGAAAAACCTATGAAGACTGAGACACAAATAAAATGAAAGAAAATGTTATTTAATTTAATTACTACCAATTATAACGTATTGTCTACAAGGATCTAAATTGAAGTCAAAACCTACATAAAATATTACGTGAGGAAATGAAAGATAATCAACACTGATAAAATAAAGAAGTAATTAACCTGTTTTACCTGAAAGGCTCAGCAGTTGAAGATGAAAAAACAATATAACAAAATATAACAAGGCTTTATAGCATAAGCTCTCCGAAAATCTAACATGTTAAGGCCCTTATTGTGGAAGGTGTTCAGTGCATATTTATAAGGATTTTCTATTCTGTGTGTGTGTATGTGTGTGTGTGTGTGTGTGTGTGACAGAGACAGACAGACAGAGGGACAGATAGGAAGAGAGAGAGATGAGAAACATCAACTCTTCCATGTGTGGCACCTCAGTTGTTCGTTGATTGCTTTATTTTGTGTGCCTTGACGGAGGGGGGGGGGGCTACAGCAGACTGAGTGACCCCTTGCTCAAGCCAGCAGCCTTGGCTCCAAGCTGGTGAGCTGTGCTCAAACAAGATGAGCCCACACTAAAGCCGGCAATCTCGGGGTTTCAAACCTGGGTCCTCTGCATCCTAGTCTGACGCTCTACCCACTGCGCCACTGCCTGGTCAGGCAGGATTTTCTATTCTTGAAATAACATAGGTATAAATTCTTACTGAAGATTAGGTTAATCTCATACAACCAGGCTCTCAGAGTTAACTCTATTTAGTTAGAAAAGAAATAAGAAAAAGGGGGGGAGAGTACATTATTATAGTTCTATGGTATTAGAAATACTATAAGAAAAATTGGTTAATTAAAAAAATTTTTTACAGTTTCTATACATGTCTTATAATGAGCAATTATATGATCAGATCATTCAAAATTATGTAGATTTAAATCATTTTTTTTTTACTAGAAAAAGGGTAGGGCACTGAAAACTATATGAATCCTCATTCACTTATTCTTAATCCAACATTTACATATTACCCAGTAACTACCAGACTGTTAAGTAATAATGAAGACAGCACCTCTCCTCACAGAACAAACACATACCAAGCAACATGGTGAGTGAAATCAGAGGTTTGTGAGTGTCCCGTAAAAACATAGGAAAGATGTATGATAGCTAACCCAGAAAGTCTCTTTTGTTTAATGTGAAAGAAACCCAGTTAGAACTGGAGGTAGAGCCACTTAAGTCCTACCTTTACTGTGTCAATGTGGTAGGCAGTTAGGCATGAGCAGGGCAAGGATGATGAGCCAGGTACAGAAGGTCACAAGGGTAGAAAGCCCCAGTGCCTAGCAAGGGGCAAGACTGGAAAAATCAGGCCCTTGCCTCCAGGGTATCCTTTTCTTCCCTAGTATATTGCTGGTCAGGTGGTTTAGACGCCCTGAACTTTCATATTGCTGCTGGTCACGTGGTTTGGACCTTCCACTGACTTTCCTCCCCTGGCATGTCCTTAGTCATACAGTACACCGGCTTGGAGAAGGAACAAAAGGCCAATGAGCGGCTTCAATCCAGACCTTGCATGACCACTCCCTTAACATTAACCCCTAGAAAAAACATCTAGGCCTCAGTTGTGTTTCAGCTCCAAGTCCAGAAAAGCAGCAAAACCATACAAGTGATGCCATGGTTGACATCAGGACAAGCTGTATTGGTTAATAACCTTGTTGCCAGCCTATCAATAGAGACCACGACCCTGAAAGCTGATGAATATTTTATTGAGATCCTCCCCTGGGATCTCTTCTAAAATTCCCCACCTTTAAAAGTCCTTAGGACAGAGAACCCAGTACAACATACGCATGTTCTCACTCTCTCTCTCTCTCTCTCTCTCTCTCCCTCCCTCCTCCTCCTTTCCTTTCCCTTTTCCCTCTCTACCCACCTCTCTTTCCTGCACTACCCAGCCACACACACATACCTTTCCCTACTCAATTTCCCCAGGCGTGTTTTCCTTGCCTCTCTCTTTATCCTATGCTCAAAGAGCCCTTCTTTTGCCTCTGAAACTTAGGTTCCTGAGCTCATTTCTTTTATTGCTCAATTCTTCTACATCTATGGCTATCTAAATACAGTGGTACCTTGAGATACGAGTTTAATTTGTTCTCTAACTGAGCTCGTAAGTCAGTCAACTAGTATATCAAACAAATTTCTCCATTTAAAATAACTGAAATAGATTTAATCCGTTCCAGCCCTGTGAAACATCTCCAAACCATCCTAAATTATAAAAAATGACATTTTTAATTAAGAAACACACATGTATACTTTACCAATGCATAACAAAATAAATGAAATAAAAGAAAATGTGTTATTTAGTACTGTATTCTTACCTTGGAGACAGACGAGTGCGGCTAACGGAGGTGAATGGTGGAGGAGGAGGGAGGGAAGAAGGGATGCAGGCACTGTAGACTTGTAAACTGAAACCGCACTTTCTTAACACTAAATGTAAACTAAAACTGCATTTTCTTTACTTTAAACAAAACTAAAACTGTACTTTCTTTACTTAAAATGAAACCACAAAAACTTAATTGTAAAAAAATGCACTTTCTGCCCTGGCCGGTTGGCTCAGCGGTAGAGCGTCGGCCTAGCGTGCGGAGGACCCGGGTTCGATTCCCGGTCAGGGCACACAGGAGAAGCGCCCATTTGCTTCTCCACCCCTCCGCCGCGCTTTCCTCTCTGTCTCTCTCTTCCCCTCCCGCAGCCGAGGCTCCATTGGAGCAAAGATGGCCCGGGCGCTGGGGATGGCTCTGTGGCCTCTGCCTCAGGCACTAGAGTAGCTCTGGTCGCAACAAGGCGATGCCCAGGATGGGCAGAGCATCGCCCCCTGGTGGGCAGAGCATCACCCCTGGTGGGCGTGCCGGGTGGATTCCGGTCGGGCGCATGCGGGAGTCTGTCTAACTGTCTCTCCCTCTTTCCAGCTTCAGAAAAATGGAAAAAAAAAAAAAAAATTTTAAAAAATAAAAATGCACTTTCTTAACTTTAAACTTAACCTAAGCTTAACATTACGTATTTTTCATTTAATCATCACCTGTTTTTGCCTTTTTGGCTGCACTTTTGGCACTTTCACTTGCAGGACTTTTGAATAAAAATCTATCCAAAGAGGTTTGCTTTTGTCTGCCTTTTAAAATGTTATAGAAATGTGACAAGTGTCATTAAACAGTGCTGAAGCACGATCAGTTGGAACTTTTTCTGGGTGTTTCTTTTCAATGAAACTTGAAAGCTTCTCCTCCATTGCCAGCATGTCTTTAATTTCACTTGTAGAAATCACTTCCTCCGACTCTACCTTTTCCTCACTACTAATCTCCTGCAGAAGCTCTGCATGTTGCATCATCTGTAGCTCCTTCAACCCCTCAGTTGAGAGTCCCTCCACCTTTTCCTCCATAAGCCCGTTTACCTCACCCTCATCTACCTCCAGACCCATCAACTCTCTGAGGGACACAATTTCCTCCAACGCTTCTACCTCGGTCTCAGTCTCTGGTTCAAATCCTTCGAAGTCCCTGTCTGCAACAACATCAGGCCATAACTTTTTCCATGCTGAGTTCAAGGTTCTTCTTGTAACCTCTTGCCATGCCAAGTCAATTCATAAAAATATCACGATGTTGTAGTGATCTTTCCAAAACTCTCGAAGGGTTAGATTTGTATTTTCAGTCACCTCAAAGCAGTGGTGGAACAAGTGCTTTGTGTAAAGCTTTTTAAAGTTGGAAATGACCTACTGATCCATAGGTTGCAAGATTGAAGTCGTGTTGGGTGGGAGGTAGTGGACTTTCACGAATTTGAACTCATCGAGAATGTCATCTTCAAGACCAGATGGGTGGGCTGGAGCATTTTCAAGGATTAGTAATGCTTTCATTGGGAATTTATTTTCTTGAAGATATTTCTTCACTGCATGACCAAAGACAAGATTTACCCATTCAATAAAAAACTGCCGCGAAACCCATGCCCTGGCATTGGCACGCCACATAACCTGCAGTTTTTCTTTAAGAATCTTGTGAGTTTTAAAGGCTCAAGGATTTTCGGAATGATACACTAGCAGTGGCTTTACTTTATAGTCACCACTAGCATTTGCACACAATGCAAGGGTCAGACGGTCCTTCATGGGTTTATGGCCTGGCAGCTTCTTCTTCTCTGCAGTGATGAAAGTCTCTGGGGCATTTTTTTTCCAAAACAATCCTGTTTCGTCACAGTTGAACACTTGTTGGGGGATGTAGCCTTCCTCTGCGATAAGCACAGCAAAATGTGCAATGTACTCCTCAGCTGCCTTAACATCAGCACTCGCAGCTTCACCACCGAGTAGATGCCAGATCTTTTCTTGAAATTTTCAAACCAGCCATGACTTTCCTTAAACATATCTTCTGCTGCCTCTTTTGAGGTTGATGGTTCTTTCTTCTTCAAGTCGCCGTAAATAGTAAATAATACGTGCCTTTTTGCATATTACAGTCTCCATCACTGTATCTCCTGTCAGCTTTTTCTCTTCCACCCACACCAGCAGAAGCTTCTCCATTTCTTCATGGATATTTGTCCTTAATTGGGACAGAATTGTAGTTCCTTTTGCTGGATTTGTGCTTTTGAAGGCATCCTTTTGTTTAACGATAGTACAAATTGTAAATGTATTGCAGTCGTACAGCCTTGCCAATTCAATCACTCATACACCACGCTCATATTTTTCTATTATTTCTTGCTTTACTTCTTTTCTTTTCTTTTTTTTTTTTTTGTATTTTTCTGAAGCTGGAAACGGGGAGAGACAGTCAGACAGACTCCCACATGCGCCTGACCAGGATCCACCGGGCATGCCCACCAGGGGCGAGGCTCTGCCCACCAGGGGGCGATGCTCTGCCCCTCTGGGGCATTGCTCTGCCGCGACCAGAGCCACTCTAGCGCCTGGGGCAGAGGCCAAGGAGCCATCCCCAGCGCCCAGGCCATCTTTGTTCCAATGGAGCCTTGGCTGCGGAAGGGGAAGAGAGAGACAGAGAGGAAGGAGGGGGGCGTGGAGAAGCAAATGGGCGCTTCTCCTATGTGCCCTGGCCGGGAATCGAACCCGGGTCCCCCGCACGGCAGGCCGACGCTCTACCACTGAGCCAACCGGCCAGGGCCTCTTGCTTTACTTCTATCGATATCATTCTCTTCTTCTTCTCACCACTGTCCTTTACACTTACTTTCTTCAGCCCCATGATAGCACACACAAAAGTTAGTAAAAAAGCAAAAATGATGCAAGAACGAGTACAGCGAATGAGATTTGACTTGATTTTGCAGGTAACACATGAGAAAGAATGAGATGCTGGTGTTGTGCCGCCGATACTGGACCCATGCACCAATGCGCCAACTAGCGTCAGCTTCCCGAATCACAACTCATATCTCGGAATTTCACTCGGATCTCAAACAAAAATACGGACCGAGTCGCAGCTCGTATCTTAAAATTTTTTATATGTTGGTCTGCTCATATCTCAAGGTACCACTGTAAACTTTTTCTTATAGTTTGAGACTTTTTTTTTTTGGTAGGTCATTCCTTTATTAGTCTCGCAACAGCCGACGAGCAAAACAGGCTGGGAAGACCTCATCCCTCTCATTCAGAGCTCCCAAAGCCATTGACATATTCTCCGGATTCACAACCAGGAGAATCTTCTCCTGGTTCCTCCTAGAATCAAAGGCTCTCACCAGTCTCAGTAGGGCTCCTAAAGCCCCTGAGCTTTGGTTCCCCATCTGCACACCTTCTTTCTCTCTGCCAAACATAGCTTCTTCTTCAGCACTCTGCATTCTCTCTTAGCTCTAAATTCTTTCTTAGCTACCTACAACTCTTTCCACTTTTCTCTATAAATTGGCTTCAGACTCAGAACTAAGTTGAGTAAGCTCTGGGTTCCTACCCTCCCATACTTTGCACTGGACTGGTAAACTTGAACTAGGTTTACAGTGGACCTAGATAATCACTAAACAAATTCTTTCAAGAACACCACCTTACAGGTTTAAAGCCAAATGTATTTGATGTTCAGAAGATGGTGAAATATGAACAGCAAAGTTGAAATGGTTTGTCTCGCTTCACCAGGAACTGTACTTACTGGGCAAGCTTAGTACAAAGCTGGATACTTCCTAACAAGACCCGTGGGAAACTTACTAAGCACCTTGACTATGCTGCTGAAAACTAATTTATGTAATGATGGGGCAAAGTAATTCTGAAACTCTCTCCACAAGGGTGTTTCAGAATTTTAGACATATTCTTGAGATATAATTGCTGCTTCCTAATGAGAAACAAAAATATAATTATTTGATATTGTTTAACATGATAAATACCATGAGGTGGTGTGTCAAACTTTTAAACACAAGGCCTTTTTTATCTACATTTTAATCCTTTCATTTATACAACGACCAAAGTCATTAGAGAAAATTTAAAAAATACTCCCAAACTCAAAAATCCCATCGTTTACAACCTCTGCTTGAAAAAGTTAAATGTGTAATTTTAAGCTTACTGGGGAAACATAACCAATGTGGTTATAAAAATTTGTATAGTTATTTTGTGGGTTTGAACAATGAGATTTTAAGGATCATCTCAAAGGGGATTTAGAAGTAGCAAAAATGTGATGTATTTTAGATTGCATAAAACAGGCTTGTCTCTTGTTTACTACCCAGCAATTGCAATGGGCCTAATTTACACAACAATTACTTAGAAGTAACTCCTTTGAAATGCATTGTGTGATTAATTGACTTGGCTTCAGGAATGCAATGTTGCTTCTATACTGTTGTTCACTTCAACCTAATGCCCCCTAGAGCACAGATCCAATTAAGAAACAAGGCAGGGAGGCAGATATTAAGCATAGTATTTCTGTATTATACAGCACTTTTGTAAGGATTGAATACCACCACATACTGTCTGCAGGCACTTAATTCATTCAGGGCATCCCTGTGACACTGGGGGGATGGCTGGTGGGGAGAAGATTTAAAGTGAATATTTTAGAAGAAAATCAAAAACAGATAAATTTAACTTATTAAGAGGCACTTAAAAAAAATAAAAGTCTACGTTTCTCGTAGTAATACAAAGTGTAAAGCCAGAAGCCAGGGCCAGAGCCACCATCAGAGCAGCCTGGTCCATGCAGGTTCGCCTTGGATTCGGACAGTCGGTAAAGAAACAGCGGAGCCAAAAACTGATGGGCCATAGCCTTTAATCCTACCTTGCACCCGGCGGGCAAGTAAAAATACACACTGGGCTCCAAAACCCAGTCACACTCAGTGCTCACAAAGCCACTGACTTATCCGAGTTTCCTAGAATCAAAGGTTTCTAGCTCACCAGCCTCCTTCTCCTCAGTTCCCCATCTGCATCCTTATCCCAGATACAAACTCTACACAAACTGGCATCTCACTCAGCACTCCGCCATCTTGGCTGCTTCTCCTGGCCTCCTCCATGTGGCCTCCTTCCGCTGCTGGCTCTACTCTCTCCACTCTCTCATGCTAACCTCAGGAACCAAGCGGCAAGTTCCCGTTCTACCCCTATTTTATAGTGTAGCTTCACAACCTTTAATCCAATATACAAAATAGGGTAGTCTCTAATACAAAGTCACTTCTCTGAGGCATGATTGGATTGTACCACCTTACACCAAAAAGGGTAGGAAAGGCTTAATCCCAAAACCAAGCCCCAGGCTACAAGGATTCTGCCTGCCTTTAGCCCACCCCAACACACATTAATATCACCTGGGCAACGGCCTCTTTAACAAAGTGAGCATAATACATTTTATCTGCCCAACACAAAGGATAATGATCTGGCCTATGGATTATTTCTGTCTGCACTGAAAGTAGAATTTTCGTCGGCAATTAGATGTTTTCAACCAAATTGGTGTAGGAAAACAATTTTTATGTTCCAACGAGGATTTGCATTTCCCATTCCATTAAGGAGAAATCATCCACTTTGTTAGTAGAGACAAGATCTGGAATTAGTAGTCAGATACCAAATGCCCATGTGAACACATCTGCATTTTGAGTTAGGGCCCTACCTGCTCAACACTGCCACCTTTAAGATAAAAGCCATCAGACAGTAACAGGGACTCCTTATAATCATATGTTCAAATAATTACCCAAGCTTCATAACAAATAATATCCAAGTAAGTCATTTTCCTAGGCTATACTGTATGTGTGCTGTAAAGCCAGGAGCCACGGCCAGGGCCACCATCAGAGCAGCCCAGCCCATGCAGGTTCGCATTGGATTCGGACAGTCGGTAAAGAAACAACGGAGCCACAAACTGGTGGGCCATAGTCTTTAATCCTAGCTTGCACCCGGCGGGCAAGTAAAAACACACACTGGGCTCCAAAACCCAATCGGTTCAGTGCTCACAAAGCTACTGATTTATCCGAGTTTCCTAGAATCAAAGGTTTCTAGCTCACCAGCCTTATTCTCCTCAGTTCCCCATCTCCTTCCTTATCCCAGATACAAACTCTACACAAACTGGCATCTCACTCAGCACTCCACCATCTTGGCTGCTTCTCCTGGCCTCCTCCACGTGGCCTTTCTCTGCTCTCCTCTGCTCTCTCCTCTAATGATAATCTCAGGAACCAAGAGCGCAAGTTCCTGCTTCGTCCCCATTTTGTAGTGTAGAAATCCAAACCCTTAATCCAATATACAAAACAGGGAAGTCTCTAATACAAAATCACTTCTCTGAGGCATGATTGGATTGTACTGCCCTACATCAAAAAGGGTGGGAAAGGCTTAATCCCAAAACCAAGCCCCAGGCTACAAAGATCCTGCCTGCCCCCAGCACACATTAATATCACCTGGGCAACGGCCTCCACGTGAGCAACATTATCTTTTACAAAGTGAGCATAATACATTTTATCTGCCCACATGTGCCCATTCAGTTTCCCTTCCTTTTTTCTCCTCTCCAAGTAACTCTCCTCTCTGCTTATTAAGCTAAAGTCCAGCACTTTCTACACTGCAAGTTTCTCAAAAAGAAAAAAACTTTAGCTCAACTCTCAATTCTTGAGGAAGGAGGATTGACCAGGGCAGCCTGAGGGTATGAGAACTCCTGGAACAAGGAAGCACACAGGCTCAAATGCAATTCCATCCCTGTCCCTACTCTCTGACCTTTGACCTTTGGATAGTTAGTGTCTTGGAGCCAGTCACATATTTAAAATAAGAAGGGTGACAGAGGATTTCTCAAAATCCACTCAAGTACCCAAACACTAATGTTATGAAGAAAGAGAAGTTGTTAACCACAGACTGTAGGCTCAAATTGTTGGGTTCAAATCTCAGCCCTAGCAATAAATGTCTGGCTTCTCATTTCCAAAATGGTGATATACCTCATAGCATTGTTATGAAAAAAAAAATTAAGTTACTCGATACTATCAATTTGTATCAGGCCCTGAATAATGCCTGACACATATCATATGTCCAATATATGTTAGTTATTCTAAAATTTCCAACCACAGACAGGTGTGTTGGAGCCACCTGCCATGCTGCCTGTCTCACAGTAGACAAAACTTCACATAGTAGCCATCTCTTCTACTTATTTCAGGTCTTCTCATTTCCAGTTGTGGAAACAGTCCTTTCTAATCTGCAGTGTGCATTAGGACATGAACTGCAAGGACAGCACAGAGAGATCTCCTACTAACTTCTTCTTGCAAAACATCAAAATAATAATAACGAAAACTAAAATATTGTCATGAGATCATTATTGTTTTGTCTTCCATGCCTTTTGTAAACTTTTTTCCCCCACCTTTGATGAATAGTTTGAATTATGCTGTGTTTAGATCATCTTGGCCAAAAATAATAAGAAATGATTGTGGAACGTACTCTAAGTGAAAGCAGTTAAATATAATACTTGCAACACCTAGGGGTACGTGGGGCCTTTCAGTAGTGCTTGTATAACAAACTGTTATTTAAAGAAATGTCACACTTGTCAATCAGCTAGTCACATTTGTTTTGGAAGGAAATAATGTACATTGATATTGCTGAAATTTTATGGAATTAATGGATTACTTTGTCCTTGCCCATGACTAAAAGAGAAGAGGGGAAGTTAAGGAAAAACAGTAACAAATATAACCCACAAATAATGTTTAAGAAGGTATAAAATCTGGAAAATCTTTAAACACCTAATGTTTTGAAAAGGAAAATAAAGCAAGAAACATTAGATTTCTCTTCATGGCTTCTCCCTCACCCTCACCTCAAAACACACACACACATACCATACTCACATATGTTAAGATAGCAACTATTTTGATCACGTATATAGGAATAAACATTTTCTATTCCTCTTCCCCAGCTCCATGCATACTCCCAAAACTTTGCTCCCTAAGATTTTCCTACTTGTGAAACAAAGAATCAGTCTCAGAGTCTGTGAAACCATTAAACTATAGATAGCTTAAAGAATACTAGAAATGATAATGTGCTCACAAAATATGATTAAAAGCAACTGACACTATAATATGGCATAACTACACCACAAAAGAGCAGGCAGCCATATACAGCAACCTGGTTCCTGAATTCTGACCAAGGCTCCACAGTATGGAGACCAGTGCCTAGTGTCACTACTATAAAGACTCTGCGTGAGACTTCAACTAGAAAAGAGGGGAAAAAACAACTTTAAAAATGGAAAATAGTTTCAGACTGATTTTCATAAGAAAGGTGAAAAACTCACTGTGTTTAATCGTTTCTACTTAGCAAAGAATTTATCTTTCTTATTCTTATAAAGTGGCTTTCTTCTGTGTTATCAATAAAAACTAACACGACCTTCCTCTTGGAAGGTTAAACTTCTAGCTTCTGTTTGAAACGCTAGAGTGCCTTTTCTCAAAAGAAATGCTACATATATGTGCCGTGAGCAATGAAAAAGAATACACCATCACTCCGACCCTTCATTAGTCAGAGGATCTTGGCAACAGCAATGCTACTTGTATACGGTCTCTGCATGAAAAACTGTTTTCAAAGGTAACCTTGCCAAGGGCTATGTTCTGTCTTGGCAAAAGAAAGCAAACTTTACTTTTCTACCAATCAGTTTGCTCTGCATGAGAAACAGGTGTTAATGTATGAAACAGGCTCAGAACAGTAGCAAAATAAAACTCACCCAAAATAAGTTTCATCTGGGGAAAAAATCCACGACTCTTAAGATAATAACGCCTGCAGGGCCGACATGTTTTTGCAAAATGTAAATCATGAAAACTGGTTAAGGGATTAAATGCTCTTTTGCAAAAATGACCATGGAGATTATAATCATTAATTAAAATCATGTAAATAATTTTCTGAAAGAACTCTCCCTTTTTATCTCATAGGTTTCAAACAGCCTAATGGTAAAAAGGTTTAGTCTCAGAAGAGATTCTCTAATTAAAACTAGAAATCTGGTATAATTAATAAGTGTCAGTCTGCAATCTCAACCACTTAGTAAAGGCAGAGAAATTAAATGCTGATGTTTTATAAAAACTCCAATAAAATCTCTAAGAAAATGAAATTTTTATAGAGTCTACTTCCTAGCTATACAACAGGTATCCCAGATGGGACTAGAAACTTATTAAGTGGATAAATATTTTAACACTTACAATTCTTATGTTCTAGAATTACTCATTTTTCTTTACTTTTTAGTATTTCAACTTGACCCAAACATCAGTGCTCAATGTTTTAATTTGGATTTACATTTTGAAATTATCTAAGTTCCTTGAGTCTTTTACTTTTTGTCCCTCATTATTATTCCCGCCCAGAGGTGAACCAGAGCCAAAAAGACAAAATGAAACTCAAACATACCAACTACAAATTCTGACTACCTTGCCTTGTGCAGGTCCTCCATCCTCCTCCCCTGCACTGGATGTTCAAACTCTTTGACAATTTTAGTGTTTACAAGTTTAATTTATCCCAAGAAGAGCTCACAGAACAAGGAGAGTTGGGTTTTCAGTAACTAAGTTTTTAATATATAGCTTGGTCTGTAATTATGCCCACACAGGTAAGGAAAACCAAATACTATCAGCAACAGCACAGGCAGGGCTAGTTATTAAATACCAATACATGTCTCATAATTTGTCGGTGGCCTTCCTTCCCTTTCTGACAGCCCATGACTTCTAAAAATCCATGGGGCTCTAGAAACTGACTCTACACTGAAGACAACAAAGTCAAAAGAATCCCAGAGAATGGAGCTGGAGCTACTGATTTAAGGAAACCCAGCCAACCTCCAGGCTTCTGTTTATGTAAGCAAGTGAAGTCCCTGACTGAGTATGATTGGATGTTGTTAGGTGTAACATAAAGAATCCAAACCAACATAAATGTGTGCAAGGTATTCAACTCAATTATGAGTAAAAAGACAAACCAGCATGGTAGAGGCAAGATGTGCTGCTCAATTCTCTCTTAAAGCAAGGCTTGCTGTCAAGTGTAGGGTGCAGGCAGCACCAATCTCTGTTGTCTGTCCTTGGCCACAGAGAGCCATCTCAGCAAACAACAGCCTGCAACAGTGGCTGAGCAAAGGAGAAGACCCACCCATTTCAGCCCAAAGCAGGACACCTGCTCATTTCTCAACTCCCTGCATGGTTGGCCAAAGCCTTGTTTTATCTGCATCACAATTTGGTTTTCCTTCTGCCCAGTCCTTCTTCCTTAGCAGGAGTTGTTGCTTAATAAATACCTTAGACCCTAACCTCCATCTCAGTATCTGATTCCAAAGAACTGAATGACAGATATGGTCTCTGTCCACTTTCACATTATAACAAAATTAAGGAAACAGAAGAAAAGCAATTAAATGCTATGAAAAATCATGAAAGAAAAATCCTCGCCACACCCCTGTAAACAAAATGCATTACATAGTTTTTCTTTTGCCTTGCCGCACTCCTCCCTTTTCCAAGCTTCCTATCATAATACAGTCTCCTTTAGCCATATAAGAAGAAATCTTGGAAAGGGAGGAAAGCATTATTTAACAAACTGGAGGAACACAATTAATTTAGCTTAGAACCTAACTTAAAATTGACAAGGCCTATGAGAGGTATGATATTTCCCATGAGTCACCAATTTTGCTTATTTTTTTAAAAGTCATTTTGAATGTTGCATGAATAACTCTTTTCTCATTAATGTCCCTTTTTATTGAAAGGGATTTGATGTATAATCTGGGTAAGACTTAAGTATGTAGGTGATAATATATAGTTGTTTCAAGTCAAAATGTGCTGTGAAGCACATTTTCCTTAAGTGAATCCCATTTTTTTAAATTAAATACCATTGTAGAGTTAGTTGGAGATCAATTGAATAATAAAAAGATCACACCTGGAAACAAAAGTGTTCTTTAAAACTAATATAGTTAAATGTATAACTTCAATGAAACAATAATTTAGGGATTCTATTCTCATTGACTCATCAAAACATTCTTGCTCTAGTCAACAAAGACATGCATACCACAAAACCCACGGGCACTCTCCTTTCTGTCGGCTTCTCTAAAGCATTATCTTTCCCTTGACACTTCTCTTCCTTTGACTTCTACCATACAACACTCTTAGTTTTCTCTAACTTTTCTTCCTCTCCTCTAAACTTTTCAGGCTCATTTTCTTTTACCCAGTCATTATATCCCTTAATGCCTGGTCCAAGGCCTTTTCCCCTACACATCCTATAAGCACTCCTAGAATTCACATCCATAGTGATGGCTCTAGAGAAGCACCTATCCACAGATTATTAATTCACAGACACAAACACTTATGTGTAGACCACTCAGAATGTTTCAGATAAATGCCTCAGGCACCTTCAATTCCACATGTCAAAGGCTGAATTCTTAACAGCCTTCTCCCAAGCCACCTATCTCAGAGAATTGTACTACTATTAATGTTGCAATGAAAACCCAAAGCCAAATAGTCTTAGTGACATTTCTCTCTCCTCCATTTTGTCTCCCCATATCCAAATGCATCATCAAGTTCTATTGCTTCTACCTCTGAAATTTTCAGGTAACATGATAAATATTTTCTATTCATTTTCAACTACTGAAAATGTAGAAGCTTGTTTTAGCTCCTGGGCCACACAAAAATAGGTGGTGAGCTACATTTGACCAACAGCTATAATTTGTTGATAAGGGTCTTTTAAGATACACTAGTGGTTCCCAAACTACATACACCTTAATAAATTTGTGTCGCATGAGGCTACTTGAAGGAGGTCTCAAATATCTACTTTTATTTTGTAGGTTGTTATGCATTAACACAACACACATAGACACACTTCCTTTTTGTTTTAAACTAAAATAACCAATGAATTAACTTGTGCCACCATGTTTTGTCTGCCACCCCATTTGGGGAGTGGGCTCTGCTTAAAAGCATCTCTTCTCCTATCATCCTGATTTAATCGAAGTCTACCATGTAAGATTAGCCAAGCAAGCTATTAAAACCAAACAAAACCATAGCATGTACAACTACTTTTCTGTGTAAATTCAGATTTTTCTCTGAAATGTACAATATGAACAAAATGCAGAAATAAGTTGAAAGCTGAGGCTAATCTTGCATTGCAACTGTTATTCAAAGCACAGAATTTAAAACTAACAGCAATAATAACAAAAGTAATTGACATTTATTGAGTCCTTAAAACGAAATATGTTATTTCCTACCCACATATTATTCTAATCTTCAATATAATGTAGGATTAAAGTTATAGACCAGCCCCTTTGCTACCAATTTAAAATTTTTAGTTCGGCCCTGGACAGTTGGTTCAGTGGTAGAGCATCAGCCCAGCATGTAGATGCCCTAGGTTCAATTCCCAATCTGGGTACACAGGAGAAGCGACCATCTACTTCTCCACCCCTCCCCCACCTCCCTCTTTCTCTCTCACTTTCTCTCTTCCTCTCCCGCAGCCATGGCTCAACTGGATCAAGCACATTGGCCCAAGCAATGAGAATGGCTTTGCGGAGCCTTTGCCTCAGGCATTAAAAATAGTTCAGTTGTGAGCATGGCCCGAAATGGGCAGAGCATCAGCCCAAAATGGGGGTTGCTGGGTGGATCCTGGTTAGGGGCATGCAGAAGTCTACCTCCCCTCCTCTCACTTGGAAAGGAAGAAAAAAATTATTTTTTGGTTCATTTAAATGGCTTTGCCTTTTTTTTTTTTTGTATTTTTCTGAAGCTGGAAACGGGGAGAGACAGTCAGACAGACTCCCACATGCGCCCGACCGGGATCCACCCGGCACGCTCACCAGGGGCGACGCTCTGCCCACCAGGGGGCGATGCTCTGCCCCTCCGGGGCATCGCTCTGCCGCGACCAGAGCCACTCTAGCGCCTGGGGCAGAGGCCAAGGAGCCATCCCCAGCGCCCGGGCCATCTTTGCTCCAATGGAGCCTTGGCTGCAGGAGGGGAAGAGAGAAACAGAGAGGAAGGAGGGGGGTGGGGGTGGAGACGCAAATGGGCGCTTCTCCTATGTGCCCTGGCCAGGAATCGAACCCGGGTCCCCTGCACGCCAGGCCGACGCTCTACCGCTGAGCCAACCGGCCAGGGCCGGCTTTGCCTTTTGAATAACTTCTTGAATAAATATGTGTATTTTAACTTGTATGACAAAGTTGTAATTTTTAAAAAAATCATGTTTCTCTATTTTCTGTGCTCATGTTTTGCATACAACTTCATTTGGAAAGGTAAGTCTGCTCTCTTACTTTATTTTTTCCTTTAATATGCCATCCACTTTTTCACTTCATTGTATGTTCTTATTATTGTTTGCTGCTCTGCTGTTTGTCTTATATAAACCTTACTTCTTCTATGAGAAAGCTGTTCAATACAGTCCTTGAGGACAGGCATCAGACTTTAAGCTTTTTTTAAATTTTATTACAGAGACAGAGAGAAACAGAGAGAGACAGAAAGAGGGACAGACAGATAAGAAGGGAGAGAGGTGAGAAGCACCAATTCTTCACTGTAGCACCTTAGTTGTTCACTGTTTGCTTTCTCATATGTGCCTTGACCGGGTTGGGGGGGAGAAGTTCAGCAAAGCAAGGGAGCCCTTGCTCAAGCCAGCAACCTTGGACTCAAGCCAGTGACTTTGGGCTTCAAGCCAGTGACCTTTGGGCTCAAACCAGCCACCAAGGGGTTACGTCTATGATCCCACGCTCAAGCCTGTGACCTCAGGGTTTCGAACCTGGGTCCTCTGCATCTCAGTCCAATAGTCTATCCACTGCGCCACTGCCTGGTTAGGCAGACCTTAAGCTTTTTCTCCCATTCTTTGTTTATATCTTTCTCTCTTTACACACAAAGCACATATGTATATATTCCAAATATTCCCCTAAAACAGGGTTTATCACACAGCAGGTCCCAAAGAAATAGACTGCTGCTATATAAGTGAAGTTTTAACTTAATCTGTGAATTCCTTAAATCTATATTTTGCCTAAATGTATTCCAACTAAATCGAGGTGCATATAAGAATTCTTATAAATTTTTAATAAACTTTAATCCTACATTATATTGAAGTTTAGAATAATATGTGGGTAGAAAATAACATTTCGTTTTAGTAACAGTATAAAATAATCTAAAACACGTTTTCCTTTGGTTATTTATGTCACATTCCTCTGTCCACAAAACCCAGTATCTTTTTTCTGTTTATGTCCTGGCATTAGCTTTGGCACCCATACTGTCATCTGCTCAGCTGAGAAAAAGTGTGACTTCAGACATCAAGTCTTTTTCAGTTCCATATATTACTTTCCATACTAAAATTTGTTTGGCTATACCAACCAGAGTCTTTGCTGTGATTAAAGATCAGAGAATCTTTGTAAAGCCTCTGGTTCATACACTTGAACCAGTCCATATCTGGACTTTCTCTTTCCTTTTTTTTTTTTTTTTTTTTTTTTTTAGCGAGAGGAAGAGAGACAGATGGACAGACACAGACAGACAGAAAAGGAGAGAGATGAGAAGCATCAACTCACAATTGCAGCACCTTAGTTGTTCATTGATTGTTTTCTTATATGCCTTGACCAGGGGGCTTCAGCTGAGCTACTGTCTCCCTGCTCAAGCCAGTGACCTTGGGGTCACATCCATGATCTCACGCTCAAGCCAATGACCCTGCACTCAAGCTGGATAAGTTTGTGCTCAAACCAGTAACCCTCGGGTTTCATATCTGGATCCTCAGTGTCCCAAGCTGACACTCTATCCACTGCACCACTGCCTGGTCAGGCTGAACTTTTTCTAATGACCAGTGAAAGCTGGATACAATGGCTGTTGCTAAATGAGATCAATACTCTCATCTCAGCCTTGAGAAACTAGATGAGGCTGGAGCTGAGCAGATTTATATAAACACAAAAATTTACACAAAATTAGGAGTTGTATTCGTTGTTAAAGCCTTTCCCAAAATGAGTAGACAAACAAGTCTTTTCAATTACATACCAGAGGGATGAATGTTTTGCAAAGGAAACAGAATAAAAATAAGCAGGAAGTATTGGGTTTGTGCATACTGTTGATGTATTATGTATTTTAGAAAATTTAGTTATGTTGGTTTTATTTCAAAGAAAGAAAGAACTATGCATGGAGGGACTAGAGTATGCTCTTCTCAATTCCCAAATTTAATAAATATATAATCAAACTGTGAGATAATTACCCAGATAATCAACAGTGAAGCAGGAAATAAAAGATTTCTAAACCATTTTCTAAGATAAATAATAAAATGGTTATTAATTAAGTTTTTAACCTTACATATATAGAGACCTCTTCACAGCCCCTCTCTCCAACCCCTATACCCCAATGCCATGCTATCCGTGCCTATTTCCTATTGTTCTTCTAGGAAGAGTCAATTAAAATTGGTTTTTACAATTTATTAAAATTGGTAAATATTTTAGTGTTGAAATCCCCTTCCTGTATTTTACATGTATAGTCAACTTTATGATAGTAATTCCACTCAAAATTTTAATCTACCTTAAGAAATAAAACGCAGTAGTTTAGTATACATATAGTAGTTCCGCACCTCCCCCTCCCCCCACACACTGCATTTTGTCAGTGATTTACTCAGGAAAATCAAAAGTTCATGAGAAAACAAAGTCAAATCCGCTGATGAAGAGCATTAAACTGATTAATAAAAAATATTTCCTTAAATTTCTAATAAGGAACTTGAAATGTATTCAAAAGCTGAAAAGGTAATTTATATCACTAGATAGTTAGTCCCTAAGAGTTACCAATGAAAAAATATTATATCATACAGTGTTTAGCATCTTAGAAGAATTTCCTTTACTATGCATTCATGTTCACAATCCTGCACTGACAGCTTTTAACACCTTTTGATTTAGTAATTTTACTGCATTTATGTTTGCAAAGATGATATGCACACCTGAAGATAAGTAGGTGTATCTGTCTAAGGGCAAGGATAATAGAATAAGATTTAAAATCTTTAACTCTTGTCTATGTTTTATTCTAATGTCTAACTTTATTTCAAGATATAATGTAAAATGTATGATAATGTAGAAAGAAACAGATTCTACATTATTTTTTTAAAAATCAAAGCCATTAAATACTTAGAAAGCCACAGATTCAGGGTGCTAGAGCCAGAACCCATCCGCAGGTACTACAGACCTTAATTTTAAATGTTCATATTCTCCGTTGCAGACCCTTGTATCACTCGGAGTTCCAAAAGAGCAGCATAAAATCTATGGTTTAAACATCAAAATCTGTACTTGCACACAGTATGCTCTCTGAAGGCTGCACAGTACGAGCCTTGGGCTCTTAAAGTTTAAATGATTACTAAAGTGCTGGTATAAAACACATTCTGTAGCACTTAGCAGCATGTGCCTTTTCAGTCATTACTTTGTGCAAATTAAGCGCCCTGCAACCAGTCAGTTAATCAAGAAGCAAGGGCACAACACAATGGAAAAGCTCTATTGCATAAACAAGTTTTAAAATCATCTTTCTGACAAAATGGATAAAGTTATTTATGTATCTCTGTGTATCTTATATCCTGAAACTTGTCCAAACCCTGGTAAACTCAGTGATTCTATGAGGAAGCTATGCAATTTTATGATCAAGTTTCCTTAATACAAATGCCAGCAGGACAAACATGTAATACTGTGTAAACAGCATTCTATTTGGAGAAAAATATCCAGGAAGCTTTTCCCTACTCACTCATTCTATTTCTTTCCTATATTTTTACAGAAAACTATTTCTAAACATCATTCTGCTTTTTTTTTTTTACAATAAATAGCAGTTTCTCATTTGTGTATAAAAAAATAACACAAAAGCTGCAAATGTGTTCCTACTATTTAATAGAGAAAAGGTTTTTTTTGTAATTAAAGATATACTGTATTACTTTCAAAATCTGTAGTTTATTCTGCTTTAAAAATGTTACTGTCTAACCCATTCCTGGGGACTAATTATTACATGATTTCATATGATTAGAAACCTTATGGAAACAAAACCAAAAATGAAAATAATTTTAAAATCCTAAATTTTGAAAAGCTCTTATTAACATCGATAGAAACAAGGGAATAAAAAAGTAAACCAGTGAGTGACCTTCTATGGAAACTCAGCTTAAAGTTCATGTCAGCATGCCTAGTTCTAACACATTTTATCATAGCACTGCAAAATTGGTAGAAAAGCAATACTACCGATCCTTACACAAAAGGAAAAAACTTGCTTCTCTGGCCAAATATGATAAGTGATATATTTAACTTTTCCATCTTTTATGAGTCCCATTAGAAAGCAAATGTGTCATTTATGACATTCATTTAAAAATCATAATATGTCATAGGGTTTACAATTGGGGGACAGGGTCATGTATTTTTCTTCCTGTTAATAGTGTTTTACAGAATTCTACTTTTGAAGATCTCTAAGGAACTTTTAATAAATACCATCAGTTGGCAAGTTTGTTTATCTAAAATATGAAAATGATGAAAGAACTAGGAATAGAAATCCATGGGAACCTCAGAAGCTTTCTTGCTTAATACATGGTATTTATTTATCATTTACCACAGTGTTAGGAAGAAGGAGAGAAAATTATATTTATGCCCATTATGTAGGAAAACTCAAGATACATAAAATTTAAATAAATTATTTTAGTAAGCTATTAACAAAGAAATTGAAGAACAGAAATCTTCTCCAGGCTTAACCCTGTATACTATATAGAATAAATCAACTGAGTAGCTATTCAATTTAACAAAATGTTATCTAGAATCTGATTAAATAATTTTCTGACAACTGAAATAATTTCTTTGTAACTTAAACAGATATATGTAACATTTGTTCTGTTAGGAACATATATGTTAGAAACCTTTATTTATAACTGGTAACATTGGGCCAGAGGTAATAAATGGCAAATACAGTTGCATTTTATTCACAATAAGGGGTAATGTGATGATAAATGGCATCATTCCTAGTTTATCTTTAAGTCAGATGCCAGAACAAAATGACATAAATTCAATTGTTTGAAAATGACTAGGGATTTTTATAAAGAGAACTGTCTTCTTAAAAATAACACCAACTGATAAATCAATTTCCTAGACAGGTAAAATCAATGCTGAACATGGACATGCTGTCTATGCCAAAACTTTTTTTTTGAAAACAATTTTTTTATTAAATTTAATGCAGTGACATTGATAAATCAGGGTACATATGTTGAGAGAAAACATCTCCAGATTATTTTGACATTTGATTATGCTGTATACCCCTCACCCAAAGTCAACTTGTCTTCCGTCACCTTCTATCTGGTTTTCTTTGTGCCCCTCCTCTCCCCAGAACATAACTTTTACAAATATAGATAAAATTGTTTTTGTTTTAAAGTTTAAAATTCTAAAGAGCTGAAAATATTCTCAGTCTGTTTAAACAGAATAATTATCATATCAGCCTAGTTATCTTCCTAGATACATACTCAGCATGTAAAAACTGTTATGCCTGTTAGCAATTCAAAAAGTTAAGAAATCCAAGAAAACATAATTGATTACTGCAACACAAAATCGCCTACCTAAATTTGTTAATAAATGCTCATTACCCTTTGTATATGCACTGAAATAACAATTTATTTTGGTAAGGAGAGCCCACCATGAAGCACTAGCAAAATTATTTTTCAATTCAGTAAGAAACCATTAATTCATTATCACTAACACTGTTCTTGTGCATGGAAAATATAGTATTTTTTAGACATGAGCAAGAACAGCTCTTAGTTTAGACAGGATAATCGTAGTGTTACAAGGTCCATTTTCTCCATAGTGTTTTTGGTAGCAATTCAAAATTAGCACCAATCTTATAGTTATTGTCTCAAAAGACCATCAGAAAATGTGCTGATGTCAATACATCATCCTGAGTGTGACAGAGCAGGGAAAGGTGGAGTGGAAGACAGAGAAAGAGAACATAGTTAAGCTTTCTTGCATTCACATTTTGGCCCAGATTCAGACATCAGATTATCCAGGAGTAATCTCTGGAAAAATAAGAGTTTGGCATTGAGCAGGCAAAGGACAACAAAAAGGTTTCCCTGATTTTGGAGGTGGGGGTTCAGGCAGCACAAAAAAAGGCCGGGATGGCCAGTCAGTATAAAAGGAAAGAGATGAAGGAAGGAGCTGTCTGAGCCACCAGAAGGCAGTATGAAGACTGGGAGTGGAGGGGGCAGGCCCCACAACAATGGCTGAAAGGCAAGAGAAGAATGCCTAACATAAGCATCTGCACTGGAAGTTAAGGAGCTCTGTAACATGTGAGAAAGAACGTCAGCATATACTGTGCTGATGAGCGAAAGAGTGGCATGGATTAAATGCCTATGGAACATTTTAGTCTACTAACTGGTCAAGTAGAATCAAAGTATTTCTATTATTTGTATAAAAGCCTACCACTATGAAAATGAAGCACAGCTTTAAGGTTTCAGTTTTTTACACAAAAACTAAGCAACTTATCCTTATATGTCTCTTAGTGACATTCAGATCTTAGTTTAAAGATTTTATCTTCAAAGGTGCCCCCCCACTATGCAACACTGTCCCCATCGCATCATGCTACTCTAATTCTCTGAATACTATTTTACACTATCCAAAAGGCTTCTTACTTATTTATCTACCCACAACTTCTAAAATGAAAAGTTTGTAACAACAAGAAAGCTGTCTATTTTATTCTCCACTGGATCTACTACAAATTTAGTAAACTAGTAGTAGATACTAAATGAATGTTTGTTGAGTAAACAAATGGACAAGTGTAGGGTCAGATGAATGGAAACATAATTCCTTTAGTACAGCGGTTCTCAACCTGTGGGTCGTGACCCCAGCAGGGGTCGAACGACCAAAACACAGGGGTCGCCTAAAGCCATCGGAAATTTCCCCCCACCGGGGTAGCGACCCACAGGTTGAGAACTGCTGCTTTAGTAGGTCCTCAATAAATATTTGATGATTAATTGTAGTCTTTAAAGACCAGGAATTTAATACAGCCTACCATGTACTATGGACAATTTTCATTATCTATCTATAAAAGTCCACAATGATAAAGTAGATGTATTTTTGAAAAAACAAACAAACATGGCTTTGATTTCTCAGCATTTACCTCCTGTCCATTTTAATTTGGAGTTAACCTGTGAAAGAAACCAGTATTTTTTTTAAATATCTCTCAAATGGAGTGCTGTCAGAAATTCAAAGCTGAAGAAAATAACTTTTTTTAATATGGAGGGAGTAGAAGATTGTAAACATGAATCCATTATTCAGTTAATAGATGACCAGACTCTTAAATATTTCACTCAAGGAAACACTAAGAGTGATACCAGATCAAAACAGAGACATCAGAAGACTCATTGTGCTTACTTGACAGTCATCAGTATCTACCTGATATTTCTTTTGCCTCAGACACCAAAATTATAGGCCTCATTGGAGTAAAGCTTTGTCACTGAGAATCCCATCAACCCATGCCAATCCCTCAATCAAGCAATACTTTAAACATAGTTTTAAAAACTGAACTCTAATGTGGTTGATTAGTGGTCAAACTAAGCCAAACAAAAAAATATAAAATAGTTTATTATGTGCTATAATAGACATTAAAATACTTATCAGCTACATTTTGGCACATGGAACATCTTATATTTTTTAATTGATACTCTGTTAACCATGTACATTTTTCCATGTCCATAACAGTATGACAAGTCATACCCATAAAAATACATCTATTTTCTTACTTGCCTTACAGACAATAAATTATGTCTTATATGAATTTACTGCTAGTATTGCAATATTATAATGTTCTAGAAAATTGTTCAATGTGGATAAACTATTTTAGGGACTAATTTAACTATCCTAATTATTTCAAGGATCCTAGCATTTCAGTCAACATATTATTTATAGCACGATTTTTCAATGTCCATATTCTCCACTACCATTCTAAATGCAATCACTGAAGAAAAATTGTTCATATATGCTAGTATTATTTGCATATCATAAAACTTTTTAAAGTTTTCAAAAGTATCTTAGCTTTTTGGATTTTCTTTAGCAAGAACACATTTCATTCTCTGAAACCATCAGAAAAAAATTTATTTTTACTTTGTATTATGAAAAACTCAAACATGTAAAAAAGCAAAGGAAATAATATAACAAACATCCATATATGTAACCCCCTAGGGTCAGTGGTTCTCAAAGTGTACGCCAGGGTGCACTGTTGTGCCCTAGAAGATTTCCAGGTGCGCCCTATGGTATTTCAGAGAAATATGTGCCTGTTGGGGATCAAAAAACCAACAGGGTTTTTGGAGTTTAGATTTTTGGGGAACAGAGGTGTAGTGGAATAACCCATTGCATGGCCTTGGATGGGAACACAGCCAACAAGAAAAGAATGTTTTGCCAAGAAAATTGTTTTGTGACTTGAAGGCGGGTCACTAAAACAGGTCTCCGTGACTGAAGGCAGTTTCTGGGCCTTTTCTCAGTAAAACATTCTCATAAGATTTCTGTACTTTCCAAGGTTATCCCTTGAGATAAGGAGAGGAAGGTTTTGGGATCCATAGAAGCAATAGCAATTAATGCCTTCTGATATTATATTGTTACTAAGCTATCTTGCAGGTGCACTCCATGTATCTTTAAGTAAAAGTTACACTTGATGTTATGCCAATTTCTCAGTAAACAAGCTTTTTGAAGTCTTGTGAATAAAATTAGGACACGCGTGAACTCGGGGCCATTTGCCTGAGTGAGCAGTGGTTCTTTGCTAGTTCTTGATGATTTCATCTGCTGATCTCTCTCTCTGTGCCCCCGACTCACAACAACACAGAGGTGTGGGGAATTGGCTATAAACTGACAGTCTGCTCAACCCCCCACCTCACTTGCCTGATTAGGTTGCAAAAGGCTGTTAAGCTGTGGTGCTGGATTGTTTACACTACCACCCATGTCCCCCAGAAAGACTGGAGACAAGTTTCTTCTATCCTTTGTTTGGTGTAAAGTGAAGATGATATGTATGGAGGGGGTTTTGGATTGATGATTAAATATAAGAAATTGTCTCTTGAAGCCTTTTGAATTTCTATAAAAGAAGAATACGTGGCAATATCTAAAAAAGCTTTGAATATATTACTACAATTTTTTTTTTAATAAATTTTTATTAATGGTAATGGGATGACATTAATAAATCAGGGTACATATATTCAAAGAAAACATATCTAGGTTATTTTGTCATTAAATTATGTTGCATACCCCTCGCCCATAGTCAGATTGTCCTCCGTCACCCTCTATCTAGTTCTCTGTGACCCTCCCCCTCCCCCTAACTCTCTCCCTCCCTCCCTCCTATGTCCTCCCTCCCCCCACCCCTGGTAACCACCACACTCTTGTCCATGTCTCTTGGTCTCGTTTTTATGTTACACCAATGTATGGAATCATGTAGTTCTTGTTTTTTTCTGATTTACTTATTTCACTCCGTATAATGTTATCAAGATCCCACCATTTTGCTGTAAATGATCTGATGTCATCATTTCTTATGGCTGAGTAGTATTCCATAGTGTATATGTGCCACATCTTCTTTATCCAGTCTTCTATTGAAGGGCTTTTTGGTTGTTTCCATGTCTTGGCCACTGTGAACAGTGCTGCAATGAACATTGGGCTACATGTGTCTTTACGTATCAATGTTTCTGAGGTTTTGGGGTATATACCCAGTAGAGGGATTGCTGGGTCATAAGGTAGTTCTATTTGCAGTTTTTTGAGAAACCACCATACTTTCCTCCATAATGGTTGTACTACTTTACAGTCCCACCAACAGTGGATGAGAGTTCCCTTTTCTCCGCAGCCTCTCCAACATTTGCTATTACCCGTCTTGTTGATAATAGCTAATCTAACAGGGGTGAGGTGGTATCTCATTGTAGTTTTGATTTGCATTTCTCTAATAACTAATGAAGCTGAGCATCTTTTCATATATCTGTTGGCCATTTGTATCTCTTCCTGGGAGAAGTGTCTGTTCATGTCCTCTTCCCATTTTTTTATTGGATTGTTTGTTTGTTTGTTGTTGAGTTTTATGAGTTCTTTGTAAATTTTGGATATTAGGCCTTTATCTGATCTGTTGTTTGAAAATAACATTTCCCATTTAGTTTGCTGTCTGTTTATTTTGATATCAGTTTCTCTTGCTGAGCAAAAACTTTTTATTCTGATGTAGTCCCATTCATTTAGCTTTGCCTTCACTTCTCTTGCCATTGGAGTCAAGTTCATAAAATGTTCTTTAAAACCCAGGTCCATGAGTTTAGTACCTATGTCTTCTTCTATGTACTTTATTGTTTCAGGTCTTATATTTAGGTCTTTGATCCATTTTGAATTAATTTTAGTACACGGGGACAGGCTGTAGTCGAGTTTCATTCTTTTGCATGTGGCTTTCCAGTTTTCCCAACACCATTTGTTGAAGAGGCTTTCTTTTCTCCATTGTGTGTTGTTGGCCCCTTTATCAAAGATTATTTGACCATATATATGTGGTTTTATTTCTGGGCTTTCTATTCTGTTCCATTGGTCTGAGTGTCTATTTTTCTGCCAATACCATGCTGTTTTGATTATTGTGGCCCTATAATATAGTTTAAAGTCAGGTATTGTAATGCCCCCAGCTTCATTCTTTTTCCTTAGGATTGTTTTGGCTATTCGGGGTTTTTTATAGTTCCATATTAATTTTTTGTTCCATTTCTTTAAAAAAATCTCATAGGAATTTTGATGGGAATTGCATGAAATTTATATATTGCTTTGGGTAATATGGCCATTTTAATTATATTTATTCTTCCTATCCAAGAACAAGGAATATTTTTCCATCTCATTGTGTCTTTTTCTATTTCTCTTAATAATGCCTTGTAGTTTTTGTTATATAGGTCCTTTACATTCTTTGTTATGTTTATTCCTAGGTATTTTATTTTTTTTGTTGCAATTGTGAAGGGGATTATTTTTTTGAGTTAATTTTCTAATATTTCATTGTTGGCATATAGAAAGGCTATGGACTTTTGAAAATGAAAATACAACATATCAGAATCTCTGGGATGCAGCAAAAGCAGTAATAAGAGGAAAGTTCATATCACTTCAGGCCTATATGAACAAACAAGAAAGAACCCAAGTAAACCACTTAACTTCACACCTTAAGGAACTAGAAAAAGAAGAACAAAGACAACCCAAAACCAGCTGAAGAAAGGAGATAATAAAAATCAGAGCAGAAATAAATGAAATAGAGAACAGAAAAACTATAGAAAAAATCAATAAAACAAGGAGCTGGTTCTTTGAAAAGATCAACAAAATTGACAAACCCTTGGCAAGACTCACCAAGGAAAAAAGGCACAGCACTCAAATAAATAAAATCCAAAATGAAAGAGGAGAGATCACCACAGACATCATAGATATACAAAGAATTATTGTAGAATACTATGAAAAATTATATGCCACCAAATACAACAATCTAGAAGAAATGGATAAATTCCTAGAACAATACAACCTTCCTAGACTGAGTCAAGAAGAAGCAGCAATCCTAAACAGACCAATCAGCAGAGAGGAAATAGAAAAAACTATTAAAAACCTCCCCAAAAATAAAAGTCCAGGCCCAGACGGTTATACTAGTGAATTCTATCAAACATTCAAAGAAGACTTGGTTCCTATTCTACTCAAAGTCTTCCAAAAAATTGAAGAAGAAGCAATACTTCCAAACACATTTTATGAGGCCAACATAACCCTCATATCAAAACCTGGCAAGGATGGCACAAAGAAAGAAAACTACAGACCAATATCTCTAATGAATACAGATGCTAAAATACTAAACAAAATACTGGCAAACCGAATACAACAACATATTAAAAAAATAATACATCATGATCAAGTGGGATTCATCCCAGAATCTCAAGGATGGTTCAACATACGTAAAACGGTTAACGTAATACACCATATCAACAAAACAAAGAACAAAAACCACATGATCTTATCAATAGATGCAGAAAAGGCTTTTGATAAAATACAACACAATTTTATGTTTAAGACTCTCAACAAAATGGGTATAGAAGGAAAATTTCTCAACATGATAAAGGCCATATATGATAAACCATCATCCAACATCATATTAAACGGCATAAAACTGAGGACTTTCTACCTTAAGTCAGAAACAAGACAGGGTTGTCCACTCTCTCCACTCTTATTTAACGTGGTGCTAGAAGTTCTGGCCAGAGCAATCAGACAAGACAAAGAAATAAAAGGCATCCATATCGGAAAAGAAGAAGTAAAGGTATCACTTTTTGCTGATGATATGATCCTATACATCGAAAACCCGAAGGACTCCACAAAAAGATTATTAGAAACAATAAACCAATACAGTAAGGTTGCAGGATACAAAATTAATATTACTACAATTTTCAACATCCTGTTAATGTGAATTAGGATTTTCTACCCTCAACACAATTAAGAATGACAAGAGAGGAATTCTTCAATGTATTGATGAGGAAATGAGAGTTTGCCTTTCAAATATATGCCCAAACATTGAAGAAATGGCTAGCACACATCAGGCTCATGTTTCTCATAAATACAAGAATGAAAAAACTTAACACATTCATGCCAGGACCTGCTGAATTTACTAAATATTACTAAGAATGTATCTATATATATAAAAGATAACTTTGTCTTTTTTTATTTAACCTCTTTTTTACAAATTCTAAAAAGCATAACTCAAAAAATTTAACATAAAAATGTTTTTTAATGTCAGAATAAATTTAATTTTGTCATATTTATTTTGTTTAATTACCATAAAAGCATGCTTGTACTTTATATTATTTTTTATTTGACTTAATTATTATAATATATTTCTCAGAAATTTGTATATAGTGTGCCTACAATTATTTGTTGGATTTTAAATGTGCCCCGACTTCAAAAAGTTTGAGAACCACTGCTCTAGGTGAATAATGATCAACTCATGGCCAGTCTTCTCCATTTGAAGAAGACTGACCCACTTCTCCTTAATTCCCTTCCTTACTTCATATTGTTTTTTAAGCAAATCTCAGATATTATGTTGTTATATTGGTAAGTACTTCAAATCATATTTCTAATATCTCCTCAGATTTTTAATATTTTCCCAATGCAGGTTTTTTTGTGGTTTTATTTACCTCTTTATACCCAATTGAAAGCCTGGTTTTAAAACATAGAACTAAAACATGCTTTATGGACTCTTAGGAGGCTCTTGATAATTTACAATATAAATAGCAGTTTGAAAACAACCAAAGAAGTTTCTATTCTTGTCTTCCTTAGCTACTTTCTGGCAGGCTCAGATTTAAAGTAAAAATTACAAAGGAAAAGCAAGTTATAATGTCATAGTTTTAATTTCTAGAGCTTACTTTTTCTTCTTTTCTTTGTTTTCAAGGCAAAAATACTCATAAGAAGATCAATTCATTCTTGGAATTTAGTTGTACTGAGACAAATTTAGACATTTTATTACAAATACAGATGGAACTAGAAACATAAAAGATCAGAACATCAGAAATTCCAGAGCAAAAATCTGTTACACTACCAAAGCTTTCGGAGGGAAGGCATTTTGGGGTAGAAATAAAACAGTGAATGTCTACACTGCTCTCTAGCTTAAAGAGTTTGTTCTTCAAGTCTTTGATGTAAATTTCGGAGAGCTACCAAATAAAAGGGCAGGGCTCTGTCATTTTTATATCAGCCACATGTTTCTGGGCATAGGAAGAAAGGCATTCAAGAACCTCTTCAGAACTTTGCTTTCAAAGATTAATTGTGAATGGAATAGTATAGCAGGAAAACAGAGAAATTCAATGAGTGTACACAGACCTTTGTCCACAGGCCAAGATTTTATTTCCACAAGGACACAGGGCCTTCTCATTGAACAATGTCATGGTTAGCTCATCATACTGACATAGGGCTTGTGCCAGGACATTTAAGCCTTTCGATGTTCTACTATTCATTACTCCATGATGCTTGGCAAGGACCAGACTGATCCCATTCAGTATAAACTTAGTGCTGGGTCCAATCAAAGGAGTTCAAGAAAAACAGGAACAAGTGTTTTGTATGCAGAATCCAGCTGCTGGCAGTGTCTATTAATGTAGCTCTATTCCCAGCTAATTTTTCTCCCTTTAGAAAATGGCTTTTGAACTAAATTGAGTTATCTCTGCTGTACTTTAGCACTAACTGACACAACAAGGAGAAAATATTTATAATAAGTCATTTTAAAATATACTTTGCCATCGTAATTTTCTAACTAAAGTTCTCCCACACTTCACAATTGGCAGGGAAATTGGACGATCATCACTACCAATACTAATCTGTTGTTTTTATTTTAACTAACAAAAACTTTTCAGAACCACTAAAAATACAGAATTGAATATACAAATGATGCCACTTCAGCTGGGAGAAATGATAAGGATATACTTTGTAAAAATTTCAAAAAAGACATCACAGAAGCAACAAAAGAAAACAAAAAAACCCAATCAAACAACAACAACAAAGAACACTTGAGAAAATGATGTAGCTAACAGAGATCTTGTGAATGGGTTCACTAGTTCTCAGGGCCCTGTGTTCCTGGGTTAGAGCACTTGATTCAACACGGAATGTGAGTGGCAGCTGGGGCTCAAATGATATGAGTTGAATCAGTTTTGGCAGTTGTCTTCACGGGGAGATTACACAGCTTCCCCATCCCCAGAATGGCTGCCACTATAAAACCAAGGGTCTTTTCTCTAAAGAGTAAGATTCAGAGAAATAAAGAGATACAGAAGACAACAGAAATACTATTTTCAAACAAGATAAATTGTTGCAGTGCTCAGTCTCAAGTTAGAAAAAAAAAAAACTTCCTAAAATTTTTAATTTTCTTTAATGAAAATGGCTTTATTTCTACCACATTTTTAGACTAAGGAATAACACCATGAGTATAGTGCTTAAAGAGATTGAATTTGGAGTCAGATATATCTGAGTTCTAATCCTGATTTCAGCACTAACTGAGACCTTGGACAAATTAGTTCATCTTTCTTAGCCATTGGTTCCTTCCTGGTAAAGTTGAAATAATGCTTACACTGTTACTTTGAATTTGGAGTATGTGTGGTAGTAGAGTATCTTCCTGTTTACTTTAGTCCACTCTGCTATCAGAAATGCTCCACTCTAAAGCAACAGTTTCACTGTGGGCCCTTTCTCATTTAAATTCACCCTTGTGAATACTGTACCAACAAAAACACAAGACAAAAAAACCTTCATGAGAAGACATTTCTGTAAACACGACACAGGCATGATTTTTTCCTGTGTTTCACCAATGCTTCATTGTCAAAAAATTCCTGGCAGAAGAAATTTTTTAATCACACCTTTTATAAGATTGAAAATTTTCTGACCAAGCTATTTTTCGTGACACTATTTTCTGCCAGTAACATTTACTATTCTAAACATTGTAAACTCAGACTTGAGAGACTAAATAAAAAAGACAATACTGACTAATAATAAGAAAAGGTAAATATGTTATAAACGCCACAAGGAAGCCAGTCAAAGGAGGAAAAGAAGGTATTTGCCACACAAATTACTGGATACTTTGCAAATATGTATAACACCTTCTGAAGCTGTAGGATTGCTTAATTTTTCTATCTTTAATAGTTTAATATTATGGGAGCCAATTAATCTGTCCTTACTCTGTTTAAAACCATCAGCTGTGAATTCACTTGAGTGGAATCTGGAAAGCAATAGAGCATTTCACTAGCTTTATACAACTATGCAGAAGGTAACCTGTATTCACTAATTCAATTTCTAAAACTTCAGAAAACATCCTGCAGCTTACAATGTTAAGCTGCAGCCATTTAGCTTCCTGGTGGCATGAAGAACTTTTCAAATTCAAACAGCATTCCTTAGAAAAATGCACAGGGCTGGACCATTGCCTCTGCTTCAAAAACAGTACATTTGTTGTTTTTGTGGTGTTTCAAATGATCACTTGGTCAGTGTATCGTATCATTGATATCTTCAATATAAACCTTTGATATGAGACACTACTTACCTAATTAAAAAAAATAAAATAAAGCATTGCTCAGCAAAGGTTTGTGAAGTGAGCATCAAAAGTTAAAAAAATTGTGATATTAATCTTGAGCTTTTATGTAATGTCATGTATTTTAGCAGGCGCTCTTATACTCTTGCAGCAAAACTTGTCATTTTTCAACTGTTTCAGGACAAATAGGACATTTTCTCTTTCATTTACCACAAAAAGCTTGTCTCTCTTTTACTTTGATGGAAGAAGTATTTTGAAGCCAGTAGGGCTCTCATTTTATACTTAAAAGGATAACAGGTCTCTTCTGTAGTTTTTGTATCGACTATATTTATTTTACATCTTAAAACGTTTCCCTTCATTCACCCTTTCTCTCAGTCCACCACCAGTCACTCTTATGCTTCCACTCTTTGTATTACCCTTAGCTGCTCTCCTTCTTCCTCCACAAACCAAACTGTCCTCGACACTAGGCCTTGTGCTGGCCATTCTCAAATTTCGGTCACCAATTTTATTCTCTTCCCTCACCCAAATATTAATTTTACAGGTAATTGCATTTCTAATATTTTTTATTAGAAAGATAACCTACATTGAAATGAAGAACTTGATGAATTATCTAGGGCTTTTTCTGAATTTATAGAAGATCACACTAAGATATAGGCTCAAAATGTCCAATTCAACCAATAATACTTATTAAGTGCCTCTTATAGGAGGGACCTCTGTGCATCCCTGATGGGGAAGAACAAAAGCTTAAGCTATAGCTTGTGTCCTCCAAGATGCTTCTTATTTTAGTTGGAAGAGTAAGACTAACACACTAAAAAATTAAATAAAAACAAATGTAGAGATTAACAAGTTCATTCAACTGAATGTAATAGATGATTCATAGCTTTGCAACAAACAAGTGTCAGAAAACAACTTGTATATGATGTTTCTATTTCTTTAAAAAACGTATTTGGCTATATATTATAAATGACTGGAAGGATAAACACAGGGAACTTGGTACCAGACAGACTTTGCCTTTTTCTTCAAACAATTCAGATATGCTTGATTTTTTTTAAAGTATGAGTTGCTTTTTGTATTAAAAAGTGATAGAGATGAATGAAGAAAAGAGAAGCCTTCTTGAAAAGGCAGAACTGGCGAGGACATTCACGGACTGGCACAGAGCAATGAGCCAGGCTTGTGGCTGAGAGAGCGCAAAGCACTACGGAAGCATGGCTGCTGGCACTTGGCAAAGGACTGTAACTGTGCCAGTTTGGCTTCAGAGTATGATTCAGGTAAAACTCTGTTAGAAAAGTCTGGATGTTGTAAACTGGTAAAGGCTTTGACATAATGTTGTCATTATAACCTTAGATCTTGCATTTATTTCTCAAAGTTGCTTTTAACTACAAAGGTCCTAGAGAAAACACAGCTTTTTTTTAATTCATCCCCAAATTATAAACAGATAGGGAAAATGTGGGAAATATTTTTTAAATACTAGAAAAGAGAACTATATCCAACTTTTAATTACCTGTATTCATTCCTTATCCTAGATAAATTATAAAATTCTCCCAAAACAGAAGACAAGCTTTGCTTTCAACAATTTTTGCTGACATAAGTACTTCTAAAGCAAACTATTACAAAGATAAGAAAGACACTTAAAAGATTTTTTTAGGGTTTATATTCTATTTTAAAATGCCCTTAAAGCAAAAATACTTAATATTTCCCTCTATTTATTTACTTAAGAAATATGCATTCAAGAGAGAGTAAAAAGAACAGTGACAGAAGGACCAGGAAGATGAGTCTGATGCTCTACAATTTGTAAATTATTATATTGTAAATTAATTTACATATTACTTCACTGGATCATTACCAGAAAGTAAGGGACTAATCCTATTTGAAATAGTGGGAAACTGATAGAGGGAACTTGGTACCAGATAGGACTTTGCCTTTTTCTTCAAACAATTCAGATATGCTTGATTTTTTTTAAAGTATGAGTTGCTTTTTGTATTAAAAATTGATAGAGATGAATGAAGAAAAGAGAAGCCTTCTTGAAAAGACAGAACTGGCGTGGACATTCACGGATGGGCACAGAGGCTGACTGAGTGAGGCTGATAGAACTAAAGTGACTGATTTATTCAAGATCCCTAAAACAGGAAGTAGAAGACTGGCCTAAAAGCCAATGCTAAGGTTAGGGCTCTTTCTCCTATATCATAGTGACCAACTCTACCACTGTACATAGCAGAAGAAAACTAAGACGGTAAAAAAACCAAGTCCTCCTAAATGGGAAATTGAAATGAAATTTAAAAGATAGACAAAAACAGGTGTTGGCAAAAATGTGGTTAAATTGGAATCCACGTTCACAACTGGTGGGACCGTAAAATTGTGCAGCCACTTTGAAAAAGAATCTAGAGTTCCTCAAAATATTATACACAAAGTTATCGTGTGACCCAGATATTCCACTTCTAGATAGACAGGAAGAATAGATACATAAAGTAGCCTGACCAGGCAATCGCGCAGTGGATAGGGCATCAGACCGGGACGCAGAAGACCCAGGTTCAAAACCCCAAGGTCGCCGGCTTGATCATGGGCTCATCTAGCTTGAGCACGAGTTTACCAGCTTGAGGGCAGGGTCACTGGCTTGAGCATGAGGTCATAGACATGACCTCATGATCACTGGCTTGAGCCCAAAGGTTGTTGGCTTGAGCCCAAGGTCGTTGACTTGAGCAAGGGGTCACTTACTCTGCTGTAGCCCCCTGGGCCAAGGCACATATGAAAAAGCAATCAATGAACAACTAAGGAGCTGCAAAAAAGAGTTGATGCTTCTCATCTCTCTCCCTTCCTGTCTGTCTGTCCCTATCTGTCCCTCTCTGATTCTGTCTGTCAGAAAAAAAAAAAAAAGGAATAAAGTAAAGATAAATGCTACAACATGAAAGAACGTTGTGTTAAGTAAAAGAAGCCAGACACAAAAGGGCACATATTATATTAATCCATTGATATGAAATGCCCTAAATAGATAAATCTGTAGACACAGAAAGTAGACTGGTGGTTGCAGGGGCTACAGCAAGGGGGTAATAAGTAGTGGCTGTTACTGGCTACAAGGTTTCTTTGGGGGCTGATGAAAATACCCTAAAATTAATGCTAATAGTCACACAACTCTGTGAACATAGTAAACGTCAATGAATTATACACTTTACAACACTGAATTTTACAGTATATGAAATATATCTCAATAAAGCTATTTTAAAAATATAAGATTTAAAATTTTAAATAGAAAACATTATAAAAATAAATTAGACAGAATTTCTTTTGTAACAACCAGTGAGTTTTAAGCACAACTGTTGAAAGTACATTATTTAGCATTTTTGTTAACTGAGATAAAGAAATAAAAGTTTTTAAACTATGAATAAACATTATTTTATTATTCAGTATTTTGCAGTCTGAAAACCTCATTTAAATAGGCTCCTTTAAGGCAAACTTGATTCTTTTTGTCCACAAGTCTTAAAGCCATAAGGACTAAGAACATGAATTACAAAATTCAAACTGCTTTTATAAAACACTGTGTTTGATAGAATGTGAAGCGATAAGGTGAAAGATATATACACACACACACACATATATGTGTATATATATATAAAGTAAAAAAATATACATATATATTTGTGTGTGTGTGAAAGAGAGAGAGACAGACAGAGAAAGAGAGACAGAGAGAGGGACAGATAGGGACAGACAGACAATAAGGGAGAGAGATGAGAAGCATCAATTCTTCATTGCAGCATCTTAGTTGTTCATTGATTGCTTTCACATATGTGCCTTGATGGGGGACTACAGCAGAGCGAATGACATTGCTCAAGCCAGCGACCTTGGGCTCAATTCAGTGACTTTGGAGTCATATTTATGATCCCACGCTTAAATCAGCGATCCCACGTTCAAGCTGATGAGCCTGCACTCAAGCCTGTGACCTTGGGGTTTCAAACCTGGGTCCTCCATTTCCCATTCCAGCTCTCTACCCACTGTGCCACTGCTTTGTCAGGCAGGCAAAAGATATTTTTGAATGAACAGATGACACATGCCTAAAATAAATATTCCTCATGGGAGCCTTAAGAACTTTGACAGGTCAGGACAGGCACCATATCCTTAAGGTTAACTAAGCCCTTCCACTGTTACTGTTTTGCTCATCCCTTTCTGATTTTAATTCTTATTTTTTATTGTTTTTATTGAAAGTGAAGTAAATACCTTAGACATTTTTTTCTAACCCTATATTCCCCTTCATTTTTCTAAACTTGAGAATCTATACTATGGAATGTAAATAAAATTCTCCCTTTCCATTTGATTCAACATGTGGTTATTTCTCATGAGATGTATTACATAGTGGTAGGAGCAGAACAGAGAAACCAGACTTCCTAGGTTCTAATCCCAGCTCTGCTGCTCATTAGCTATAATTCTAGGAACTCAGGTAAGACACTGGACCTTTCTGGAATCAGGTTCCTCACCTTAAAATAGAAAAATAATTGTAACTTCCTTGCAATCTTGTGTGATAATGAAATTAACTAATATTTGTAAAGCACTTTGATCAGTGCCATGTGCATAATATAAGCATAGATTTAGCTAATTCCTTGAAAATGAAAACAGGAACAATCTGTAGTCCTTACTTTATTTACAGCCTGTTCTAGGGTCAGCCTTATTCATTCATTCATTTATTTATTTGTTTAAGTGAGAGGAGGGTCTGAGATAATGAGAAAGGCTGCCACATGCCCTCTGACTGGGATCCACATGGCAACCCTCATCCAGGGTCAAAGCTCAAGTCAACTGAACTATTTTTAATGCTTAAGGCTGACATTCAGATCAACTGAGTTATCCTCAGCGCCCAGGGCCAACTCTCAAACCAACTGAACTACTGGCTGCAGGGGGGGGGGGGGAGAGAGAAGGGGGAGAGGAAATGGTAGAGAAGCAGATGGTCATGTCTCCTGTGTGCCCCGAACGGAAATCAAACCTGGTATGTCTGCATGCTGGGCTGAGGCTCTATCAACTAAGCCAACCAGCCTGGGCCATCCTAGGGTCAGCCTTAATCTCATTGGATACCCTGGCTGACAAAGCACAGAACAAGGAGCAGGATTGCTACCTCTGTTCCCTGTCCTGCCCACTTCACTGAAAACCACGCTTACAACGTCCTTTGCTAGGGTGTCCGTATCAGAGAGAAGAAGAAATGTTTGGTCCAACTCTATAGAGAGATAACAATATACAACAAAGTAATTTGCACATAAATAAGTTATTTTAATTCCCAATGTTCCTTTTTACTATTCACTTATTGCCTCCTTTTTCTATTCTGTTACTGATTTATGAGTTCCTGATTTCTAAATGTTCCTTTCCTCCTCTAAATTACATGTGGATGTCAGTCATTCATTGCTGTACAACTTAGAAAAGGTCACATAGAATTTTGAATTGACTTAGAATATTTAAAAAAAGCACAACTTTTTTTATTTTCTGTTTCCCTTATGATGACAAAGTAATAATATACCGCATTTCCCCATGTATAAGATGCTCCCATGTATAGGACGCACCTTAATTTTGGAGTCTGAAATGTGAAAAAAAATGTATTACATAAAGTTATTAAACTCAATTTTTATTCATACAATTCATTACTGTCAAAACTCCCATCCATTAGCTTGTCCTCATCTGTGTCTGATGAAGAATTACTGTCTTCAACATGGAGCGCAAAACAAGAGCAAAAAAGTGGGAAATGCAAGTAAAAAAAATCTACAACCATTGTATAAGATGCACTCAGTTTTTAGACCCCAACTTTTTCAAAAAAATGTTTGTCTTATACATGGGTGTATGGCCAGTAGTCACGGCCATCGCCATCATGGCCATGCACATGCAGGTTCACATTGGATTCAGGCAGACAATAAAGAAACAGTGGAGCCAAAAAGTGGTAGGCCATTCCTTTATTCAAGACTTGCACTAGCTGATGAGCAAAAAAACACACAGGGCTCACAAAGCCACTGACATATTATCTGGTTCCGCAACCAGGAGAATCTTCTCTAGTTCCTCCTAGAATCAAAGGTCTCACCAGTCCCAAAGCCCCTCACCTCTGGTTCCCATCTGCCAGCATGGCTTCTTTCTCTGCAAAACTGGCTTTTCTCTCTTTCCCTACCATCTTGACTCCTCCCTCCCTCCTCTCCTTCCCCTTCTCTCCTTTTAAAACTTTTCTGGTGCCAAAGACTCGCCTCCAGCACACATTAACATAACAATGGCCTTCCCCAAGCAGGAAGGTAATTTGCAATTTCACAGATCACATGGGCACTGCCCAGTGCCATTTTTTAACACTAAAAGTGAGCAAACTCAAATAATACAATTTTTACAAACTCATTTGCCCAATAATGGGGAAATATGGTAAGTGCTCGGGATATTCATAATGCTGATTTCAGTCTATTGCCTCCTTACTTAAATATGGATTTGTCTTAGTTTTCTGAATAAGAGGAAATGGAAAAAAAACACAATGGACTAGAAGGAGTTTAACACTTTTTTTCTCAGAGCTAGTCCAGGTTCTGAACATAACAAGCTTTGGGAAAGTACTTAATATCTTGGAAACTCCAAGCTTTAGCTGTAGTGTAGAGCAGCAACACAGAGTTGGTGTTGAGCAACAAGAGCAGTCACCAAGAGTGGTCATGCTCCCCTGACCTGTGGTGGCACAGTGGATAAAGCGTTGACCTGGAATGCTGAGGTGGCCAATTCAAAACCCTGGGCTTGCCCAGTCAAAGCAAATACACGAAGCAGCAACTACTACAAGTTGATGCTTCCCACTTGCCTTGACTTTCTCTCTTTCTCTCTCCTCTAGCCTCTCTCTAAAATCAATAAATAAAATCTTTAAAAATAAAAATGCTGTCATTTTCGACTCTACTCTTTATATCCCACATACAATCTAGCAGTAAATACTGCTGGGTCTAGCCTTAAAATTTATATTAAATCTGACCACTTCCCACAATCTCCATCCCTATCATTGAGGCCCATACTACCATGATATCTTACTTAAGTTATTTAATACAGGCAACCTAACTAATTTCTCTGCTTCTATCCTTTCCCTGATTCTGTTTATTCACTACCTGAGCAAGCATGATTCCTTTGATCTATAAATGAGAACATGTCATTTTCTCATTCAAAATCTTATAACAATTTTCCATTACATCTAAAAATCCAGACCTTAAAAAGATGAACAATCCAATTAAGAAATGGGCTAAAGACCTGAATAGATACTTCTCCAAAGAGGACATACAGATGGCCAATAGACATATGAAAACATGCTCAATGTCATTAACCAGGAGAGAAATACAAATTAAAACCAAAATGAGATCATCTCACACCTGTCAGAATGGCTATCATCAGTAAATGAAAAAATACAAGTGTTAGCAAGGATGTGGAGAAAAGGGAACCTTCATATACTGTTGGT
This sequence comes from Saccopteryx leptura, assembly GCF_036850995.1. Lineage (NCBI taxonomy): Eukaryota > Metazoa > Chordata > Mammalia > Chiroptera > Emballonuridae > Saccopteryx > Saccopteryx leptura. The sequence continues at coordinate 165,505,853 of NC_089506.1, forward strand.
GAGAATGCAGATTGGGGCCACCACTGGAGTTACCTCAAAATATTAAAAATTAAAATGCCTATGACACAGCAATTCCACTTCTGGGAATATAGCCAAAGAAACCCAAAACACTAATTTGAAAGAATATATGCATCCCTATGTTCACTGCAGTGATTTTTACAATAGCAAGATCTGGAAACAGGCCAACTGTCCATCAGTGGATGAGTAGATAAAAAAAGGTGTGGTATATTTACACAGTGAACTACTACTCAGCCATAAAAAAGAAAGAAATATTGCCCTTTGTGACATTGTGGGTGGACTTGAACAGTATTACACTAAGTGAAATAAGCCAGTCAGAGCAGGACAAATACCATATGATTTCACTCATACCTGGAATCTAATGAACAAAATGAACTATCAAACAAAATGAAAACAGACTCATAAATACAGAGAACAGACTAAGAGCTGTCAGAGAGGAGAGGGATTAAAGAACTGGGTAAAATAAAAGGTGAAGGGATTAAGCAAAGAAAAAAAACCCTCATAGACAAACAATAATATGGTGATTACCAGAGGGAAAGTAGGGTAAGAGGAGGTAGGAGATAATAAAGAGGTGATAAATGGTGATGGAAAAAGACTTGACAGGAGGTGGTGAACACAATGTATAACTATTATAGAACTGTACACTTGAAACCTATGTAATTATATTAACCAATGTCATCCCAATAAATTCAATTAAAAAATGAATGAATGAATGAATGAATGAATGAATGAATGAATGAATGAAAATCCAGACCCCTTTGCATGATCTATGAGGTACAACATAATCTGTCCACTGTTTAGGACTCTAACCTTATTTTTTACTTCTCCTTCCTTCACTGACTTTTTGCTCTGTCTATACAACCCTCCTTTCTGTTTCTTAAATACACCGATGTGGTCCTGCTGTAAAGACCCAGTGCTATTTCCTCACTGATTCATGTGGTTCACTCACTGACTTCAGTTAAGTCTCTACTTCAACCCTAGCTCCTCAATAAGGTCTTCCCATCACCATCTTTTGGAAAACTGAGAATAACCTTGGGCACATAATCTACCCCCTACATCCACTTACGCTTTTATACTGTTCTTACCACTGTCTGATATAAAGAATATTTTTACTTGTTCATTATCCATCCCTCCTACTGGACTGCAACTCCACAAAGACAGGGTCAGTCTGTTTTGTTCACTGTTATAACTCCAGTTCTAAGAACAGGGAGCTCAGCAAGTATTTGTGGAATAAATGAATAAATAATCAGATGAACCTCAGTGCTTAGAAAACTAAAATACTATGAGCTCTTTGGATATAGTAATCATCTTTTACCCTTAGGGCTGAGTACCTGGGAAGTCTGAAGCATAGATAGATAGATTTGTGAATAAAAGAAGTTGTGTTTAAGGATACCAGGTAACAACAGAGCTATATTTTAAAATAAAGACATGAGTAGCTACTAGTAAAGATTAAAAAAAATTTTCCTTTGGCTTTCCTGTTGCAAAAATAATGATTTTTAAGTCTTCTCTATTTTTTCAACACTAAATAGGCCACTTCTTAGATATCCCAGATCTGTGTCCTTACTTAAAATAAGACTACTTGAGAGAAAGCACACTCATTAGGTCTGGCTCTGCAGTAGGCCAAAAGACTCACAACCTCAGACAAACAGATTGAGAAAGTAAAGGGGCAAGTAAGCAGGGAAATACCTGGAGTTTGCAAAAGGAAGGAAAAGGGTGATGGAGAATATGAAATCCTGGCTGTGTTCTGCTCCTAAGTAAGACCTATTATTCTTAATTATGTTATTGTACATGCTTAAAATGTACAATATATATAAGGAACAATACATGAGTAAGATGTCTATGATATTTTTAACAGTAATATCACATTTTACATTATATCTGAATCACTTTTCACACATCAAATACATTAAACCCATGGCAAGTAGGGTGGCAAAGAGGGGGTAATACATCTGCTCTGTTAAAATTAGAGAAATAATTCCTTTTCTTTATAATAGATTTCTTTTAAAAATCTGTCCTATGACAGAGCCAAATGCCTTTATTCTATTCTAGCTAACAGGTCAATAAAGCAATGGGATCACAATTTGTAGACACTAAGGCGTGGTTGATCCTCACAGAACTCCTGAATGAGAGGGATGCCCTGGCTCCCCCTGCGCCCGGCCTGTCCAGCACAGCTCTCCCCGCTCTGTCAGCTCTCCTCCTCACTTGCTTTAAAAAGGCTGTGAGGAAAGCCAGCAGATTCAAGAACACCCAAGCAAAACCTGAAGCATACTTTGGAATTAATCTCTTATAAGATCCTCCCTTTAAATTTAACTTGAAACAAATTCACCAGTAATCCAAGATATTTATTTATATTAACAATTGAAATGAATTTTAAAATATATTTTCAAATACAGAATTTGACATTTCTTAATTGATATTAATAGAAGTAATTATAGTGCATATTATAACTATGCCATTCAAAAAAGAAACAAATTAATACATGTATCATAAACAAATCTGCCAGTTGACTTTGGGAATCAGGTTCTAATTAGTGGGCCCTTTATTAAATTTGTCAATAAAGTTTACTGCTTGAAAGTAGTTTCCTTTTTATAGCCCTAATTTCCACACAGATGGGGAAAAAAGGCTTTAAATGACTTCAATTTTTAAATGATGAATAATGCAGAATTTTTTCAAAGTATTCTTTACCATAGAAGAATTTAATTTTTTATGAGAAACATCACTTGTCAATCTTATGATATTATTCTTCCTTTCTTTTTAAGTACATTGGAATGCTTAGAAAAAAAATGTGCCTGAAAAATATCACACTACCATTAGCTGTACCTCAATTTTTTCAGGAGGAAAAAGTCGCACACATTTTAATTAGAATGACATTTTTTGTGTTTCTTTGATTCTAATTAGTGGTTCAATAAAATATCCCAATAGTTATTAAACCTGGGATCTAAGCCTCCTTCTCCCTCTTGTCAATATACTGCAGAGTCCATATTCATCAGCATCACGTCTCTTTCACTAGGACAATGGCAACAAGAAATCTTCAATTGTTGGCCTGACCCCTTTTCGTTTTCTACAGATCCAGCTGAGCAGCAAAAACTGCTTAAAATTCAGCAATCACATTTCTCACTGTTCCAGAATGACCTATTTCGCACTAGAATGAACCGGTGAATTCATACATATAAATAACTATCTGCAGATGCTGCTTTTCAAATATGAACAGGAATAAGAAGAAAAAGGGGGGGGGGAGCAGAAGTTAAAAAGGAAGGTTTTATTGAATTGGTACTTTTAAATGTTTGATATGAGAGTTTAGAAACAAAGAAGGTCTACATAACTTAGATAACAATGTGACATTTAAAGTCTTTAAAATTGTCAATAATTAATATTCATGATAGTACAAGGTAGACTAAGTTAGGCTTTCTTAAAACATATAACATATACTTGTCATATAAACTTTTATAGACAACTAAAAAAAAGCAAGTTAACATATTTCTGAGCAGGATATGCCTGTAAATTAGCTGCAGTATCCTTCACCCATGAGTATTTATTGAACACTACTGTGCACAAGATCTAATTATATGCTACATCCTGCAAACAAAGCATTCTAAGACCTTCTGGTCTCTCAGAGTTTCCCCATTCTCATAATCTTTCAGGTCAATGTATAGAATTGTGTATGTCAACTTTCTCCAGTAGGTTATGAAATCATGCTTTATTCATTTCTGTATTTCCAATGACTAACAAAATCCTTTCACAATAATGATCTCTTAAAGAATATTTGCCAAATGGATTGATTACTTAGTTCCAGCCCTTGAGGAGCTTACAGAAAAAGTTCAGGCACTGCTCACAGAGAACCCACCACGTGGCTCATGGCAGAGTCCTTTGTCATAATCTAGAACCCTATAAAACATCTTGAACTAAGCAAAGGATTCTGACTTAAGGCTTTGATTAAATGACCAAAATTTTTAAATAATTAACTCTAGGATAAATATTTTAAATGTTATAACAATGAACTTTCAATGGATTCTGCAATTTCTGCTTCTGGCCATGACGAAAACAGGAACCAAATTTACCCTACTCTACTATCTCAGATACTCACAAAGACTACATTTTTTAAAAATCAGTATTCAGACACTGAACAGCAAGCAATGCATGACAGTGATCTCTGAGGACAGAAACAAACAAGTGAGCCCTACACATAAAATACTCACTGCCTAGAGTTTGCAGATCACTGCAGGAGGAAGAAGATCCCCCCAAGAAAGCCTAATAGAAGGTCCCAAACAGAGTTAAGAGTTCTAAAACACCAAGGTGGCTAGGATCTGCTAGGTAGAGTACTAAAAGGAATAGAGCCACACAGAAAGAGCACATAAACAAGCTCTGCAGATTCGTATTGGAGTCCAGTCAATTCTTTGGTTGATAACTGGACTGGTTGTCCACAGGAAGAATTGAGGCTAAAGAAAGAATCATTATTTAGGAGTAAGTAGAACAATATCTGGGCTCAGAAAGGCTTGGAAATCCATGAGATTTCTCCTAAATCTCCTAATCTGTAGGGCATCAAGTCAAAGAGCTACATCCAACAACATAATATGCACAATGTCTGGCATCTAATAAAAATTATCAGACATAGAAAGAAAGAGGATCCCCATAACCAGAAGAAAAGTCAATCCGTAGAAACAGACACAGAAATGGCATAGATCAGTGGTCCCAACCCCTGGGGCCGTGGACTGGTACCGGTTTGTGGGCCATTTGGTACCGGTCCACAGAGAAAAAATAAATAACTTACATTATTGCCATTTTATTTATATTTAAGTCTGAACGATATTTTATTTTTTAAAAATGACCAGATTCCCTCTGTTACATCCGTCTAAGACTCACTCTTGATGCTTGTCTCGCTCACATGATACATTTATCTGTCCCGCCCTAAAGGCCGGTCCATGAAAATATTTTCTGACATTAAACCAGTCCATGGCCCAGAAAAGGTTGGGGACCACTGGCACAGATGACAGAATTAGTGAATCAGATATTACAAATACACTGCTGCTCAAGGAGGAGAAGGAAAGCATGCGCATGACTAGGAAAGAACTGGGAGATGTACAAAGATCCAAATCCAACTTTGGAGAGAGAAAATGGTATGCTGATATACTTCAAGGTCAAAATAGTCTACATTTAACAAATATTTTCATAAGTCTTTAACTTCTGATTTCCTCTGATATTTAAACTCTAAAGTGGGTAAAATGGGAGTAGATAACTATATTGCTTACAAAATTTAGGGGATATTTCAAAATGAATATTAAGCAATAAAAAAGAAGCATTTGATTTTTTTTTATTAAACAAGAACATCAGAAAAGCAAACAAATCATAATTGTTCGCTTATGCAAATGAGATACAAAACCAACTTGTATTTCATTGGTGAAAATGCACTATCCAAAAGGCTGAAAGTATTGAAGTATCTGCACATTCCCTGATTCCCTAATTTTCATGTCATACCTCATTGGTTCTAAATTTTTTCTTAATATGCCATTCATAGTCTTAATCAAACTTTCTAATATTTCTCATCATTCTGTTCCCATTTATAGTTAGAAAGACACTCCTCTAAAATCACAGGACATACAGTAGTAACACAGTTGAATGCAATCTAGATTTTGTCAACACCTCACTCTATCTTCCTCATACTTTATCCTTATCTAGACCTCTATCCTCCAGATGTGTCAGTGTTGTAGAGAAGGCCTGGGAAAAACTTCAGGAAACCATAGCTCTTGTCTGGGCTTTGCCTCTGTCTGAAGACCTCAATGGCATGTAGCTCGTGTGGCTGGATCTCAGCCTCTATATCGTTAAATTAAAGGCAAAATAATCTTTAATCAAGATTAAAATCTTATCCTGGATTGACAATTTTTAAAGACTTTTTAACATTGAGCCCTTTAAGCACAAAAAGATGTAGTATGCTATGTTACTCCTGGAGTGAGTACATTTATATATATTGGAGGGGGAACACAGGTGAAGGGATAAAACAAATCCCCTTTCACTATTCCATCCCTTCTTGTCCTGGGTATCTATAATAGTATAAAAACTACTGAATTATCTACACCAGTCACCTCCAATGTCAGATTTATTTACTCATTTATTTATAAGTATTTATTAATTATATACTATTTGTCAGTTATTTGGTGAGGCACTGGGGACAGAACTCTAGAAGGCAGTAGATAAATTAGGAGCTTTACAGGGAAAGATAAGGGGAGAGGAGGCACCTAGTATTTTTTATTAGAGTATGTGTGATCTAGTATTTAATAGTATCAAATATTAATATATGCTATATGTTTGATAATCAGAAAAAATATTATGCATTGTTCTAATGCAGATGCTATACATAGGCTAGTTTACTGCTAATAAAGTCAGAAGTTTAGCAAAGAGTACTTGTTACTAATAGTCATAATAGTTTTTTTGTTTGTTTTTAGCGAGAAAGAAGGAGAGAGACAGACAGGAAGGGAAAGAGATGAGAAACATTAACTCATAGTTGCAGTGCTTTAGTTGTTCATTGATTACTTCTCATACATGCCTTAACTGGGGGGGCTCCAGCTGAGCTAGTGACCCCTTGCTCAAGCCATCAACCTTCGGGATCAAGTCAGCAACCATGGGGTCATGTCTACGATTTCACACTCAAACCGGTTACCCTGTGCTCAAACTAGTGAGACTGCACTCAAGCCAGATGAGCACTCGCTCAAGGCAGCAACCTTGGGGTTTTGAACTTGGGTCCTCAGCATCCCAAGCCAACACTCTATCCACTGTCCCACCACCGGTCAGGCTCATAGTAATTTTAAAACGACTAAAGTTGCTATCCGTGAATAAAGAACAAAGTCCAAAACTAGTGAATATAAAATCAAAAATGGGAAAATTCTATTTTCTTAAATTTGGCTTTCAATATATCAAGGATGGAAAGAAATAGGAACAGGGGTAATATATGTGAACTAATATAATAAAGTAAATGAAAAATATCGGCAGGTGGAAAGCAAAAACTACTTTCAGAGGCAGGAGAACTGCTAAGGGACTCTCAGAACAGACACCAAGACACCATGAAAAACCTATGAGTTTCTGAGAAATAACCCCTTAGAAGTAAGCACTCCTTACAAATGATCCAACTTAGGGACGCCTATTTTTAAATCTTCCTTTCTTGTGGACCTGGAAAGTCTGTTTCCAGAATCTCTATATTGTATTTTCTCTGCCTTGAAATCATCCTTGAACACTACACATGAAAGAGCCACCCATGAATGCAGCTGTGTGAGCGGTTCTTCAGAAAACTGGCTTTTCAAAAGAAAAAGTACAACAAACTTAAGGCATAAACAATATAAAAATACATATTTTTTGTTTTCTTCTAATTTTTAGAAGTTTTGCATATAGAAGAAAATTATAATTATTAATTTTATGAGACAGATAAAGAATAATCCTTCATACATCTTTTCCAGTTACAGGACTAGACTTCTGGTGAAAACTGTGTGGATTACACATCAGTGCTGTATATGAAGGTCATAACGCTAATTTCAGGCATTCTTCTCTATAATAAATAAACAAGAAAATAACCCCCTTAAAAGTTTATACACCATTTTGTGAATATAACATATATGGATTTTATTCCAAATCCTAGAACTTCACAATTATGAATCTACTGTGCATAGTAATGATTTGTTTAAAGTATTTTTGATTTGTTAGCATATTTGTGAATTTGTTTCATTCAATTCCCTATATGTTGTTGTCCCTAGCTTCCAAATTACTATAAATTCAGGATGATACAGAGCATAAACCATCATTTATATTGACTGTTATTGTTATTGATAGACAATTAGGTACACATCACTAAATGTCTGATTGAAACAATTGAAACAAATTAGGCAAGAAAATAATTTTATAGCCAATAATGAAAAATAAAGTTGTAGATTCAGTAGCCGAACATTCTTTGTTGGCGATGGTGTAGGATACTAAGTGACTTTTACATTCTTATTTGTGGATATTTATTCTTCAAACTATGTATATAAGGAAGACATTCAAATGGACAAAATTACTGAATGGAGCACACAAAAGCTTTGCAAAAATATTGCAAGCTTGGTTGGCTTTTCAATGCTTGAAAAGGGAATTAAGAGATAGGCTACTGAATGCTAATCACACTGCTGCATTTAAATTCTTATGGTGAGCATATTTACCATTGACTTGTGATGCTACATCATTTTTTAATATTGCTCTCAAGCTGCTAGATAGAATTTCATGTCCAAAGTCCAGAGAACCACGGTAAATGACAAACAGGTTGCAGATTTCTTTTCTTATCTGGAATATTAACACAGTACCTCTAATCCTATACAGAATTGCAGTCCCAAAAACGCAGCCATTTCAATATGGTGTGTATACATGATCGTAATCCCCAACCATCTTTTTTAAATGAATGCATCAATCACCCGACAACTGGGCAAATTCAAGACATACTGGATAAAACTGAGGAATTATCACTAGAAAATATATATCCAAGTACAATAACCTGATAGAATAATAAATACTCTAGGTATGCAAACATACAATGAGTCCATTCCAAGTACCCACGGTAAGAATCAGAAAGTTCTTACTTACAGAGGAGGGGGGGACACAAAAGCATGAAAAACATGGCCTTTATTTATTAATTTTTAAACCTGAATGTCAGAATTTAGTGTATGTGCATGTTAAATCTGGTAAACAAATATATATTTATAGTTAATTTAAAATATATTTTTCTTTAAAATGCACATATTATCATATATATAAGCATAGTTCCCAGAGGTGGTAACCAATATTTATCTCAAACTGCTGGGGGAGAAGTGGGAATGAAGACACAATATTTCCACATCTTCCAATTTTAAGAGAAAAACTTAACATCTTCCTATTTTTATAACTAATCAAAAGTTTAAAAAGTTATTCCTCTGGATACTTCTACAAAATGACCCACACATATAGACCATGTGAGTCATGAGTAACTGAGCAAGATGAAAGCAGTAAGAATTCAAGCCATCAGAAATGGAAGAGAAGGCCCCCCGCCTTCAGAAAAGTAAGATGTTCATCTACTTCAAAAGCTCAGACAGCCAAGACTCAAAGACATTAAACCTGTTCACAATCTGACTAAAATTAAATTATATAACTTAGGTTGACCAACTCCCACAACTATTGTTTGTTTGTTTTTAAGCAAAATAACCATTGGATCCACTTGGACTGTTTCCAGATCTTGGCTACTGTAAATAATGCTGCAATGAACATAGGGGTACGTATATGCTTTTGAATTAGTGCTTTGGGGTTCTTAAGGTACATTCCCAGAACTGAAATTGCTCGGTTATAAGAAAGTGCCATTTTTAATTTTTTGAGGTAACTCCATACAGCTTTCCACAGTGGCCACATCGGTCTGCATTCCCACCAACATTGCACAGGGTTCCCTCTTCTCCACACCCTCGCCAGCACTTGTTTGCTGATTAATTGATAGCCATTCTGACAGGTGTGAGGTGATATCCCATTGTGGTTTTAATTTGAAGTTCTGATGATCAGTGATATTGAATATTTTTTCATATGCCTATTGGCCAACTCTGTATGTCCTCCTTAGAAAAGTGTCTATTCAGGTCCTCTGCCCGTTTTTTAATTGCATTGGTTTTTTTGGTGTTGAGTTTTATAAATTCTTTATGAATTTTGGACATCGATCCCTTAGCAACGTTACTGAATAAATCCTGTGCTTGAAAAGAAAAATGATACAACAGGAATTTTGAAATGAGGATGACAGTAAAGAAAATCCCCTTAAAGGACATATAGTAACTTGGAAAGCAGTAAAACACTCAGTATGATAGTAGTAAAATGACTCCAGAAGGAAGAGCTAGTAGAAAGGGAAGCAAAACAGTGAGTGCAGAATCAAATCAGGTAATGAGAGATTAACAGCAATCCATGGAGGAGTAAATAATAGCATCAATCCAAATTAGACAGTTAAAAATAGTAAAAGAGGTAAAGTACAGCATGGGGAATATCGTCAATAACATTGTAATGACTACATATGGTGCCAGGTAGGTACTAGAATTATTGGGGGATCACTTATAAATTGTATAAATGGCCTGACCAGGCGGTTGCACAGTGGATAGAGCATCAGACTGGGATGTGGAGGACCCAGGTTCGAGACCCCAATGTTGCCAGCTTGAGTGCAGGCTCATCTGGTTCGAGCAAGCTCACCAGCTTGGACCCAAAGTCGCTGGCTTGTGCAAGGGGTTACTCAGTCTGCTGAAGGCCCACGGTCAAGGCACATATGAGAAAGCAATCAATGAACAACTAAGGTGTTGCAACAAAAAACTAATGATTGATGCTTCTCATTTCTCTTTGTTCCTGTCTGTCCCTCTCTCTGACTCTCTCTGTCTCTGTAGAAAAAAAAAATTGTATAAATGTCTAACCACTATGCTGCACCCCTAAAACAAATATAACATTGAATGTCAACTATGATTGGAATACATAAATACAGTTTAAAATAGCAAAAGAGGTTAAGATAAAAAAAAAATGGGATGAGGGATGCATGGCCCAGGTTTCAAGGAAGTTACGGACACAAAAAAAATTCATCACTATAAGCCAGCTCAGATGGACCCATCCTGGAGTAAACACCTGGGATTTTAATTCCCAGAGTGGCCAGCAACCCTGAATCCTCGGCCTCAGCAATGCTGAGATGGTAGGTAATTCTCTGTACTTTGTCAGGTAAGTGGTCCTGCAATTCCAAATAGTGAAGAAATATATACAAAAATAATGAAGTGAAAAAAATGATTTTTAAACTTTGTTAGGATTAGGGATGGTTGTTTGATATTTATGATATTATAGGAGTGTTTGAAGTATATAAGAAAATCTGACACATTAGGAAATCTGACATTTTAGGCTTGTGGTTTTTATTTTAAATACTTAAAAGAAGTTGACTACTAGTAAACTTGAGATTTTAATTTGAAATTTTTAAGGACAGTTTATTGACTAAATTTACACCCAGTGTTTTTAAACTGATTGGCTAGTACATATATTGGGCTTTCAGTCTGTAAGTTGTATTAAGTGCTGAGGAAGAGTGCTGTAATGTCTGCAAAGCTATCTTGCCTAGGTGTTTAGACTACATAGGGAAAATAAGTTTATTGGGGTTATAGGTTAAAATGTCTATAGGAATTTAATTAATCCAGCTTGAAAAAGTGTGAAATGTATAGATTAATTCAGTCTGTCAAATTTATAGTTAATCAATCATTAATCAAAAACAAATGAAAGTGTTTATATACAATCTAAAATTACTAGATTTAAAAATGACAAGAATTGTAAATTAAGTTTAGAGGCTTATAAAAATTCAACCTTAAGGTTTACAACTTTTTAAAAATGAGCATTAATTTAAAATACAAGGAAATATGAGTATTCCCTTCAAACCTAAAAGACCCTCAAAGATTAAAAGCTCAAATGACTATGAAGATGACACTAATTTCTTCAATCAAGAGATGAGTATTTCTTGCATACCTTGAGCTATCAAAAGGGTTGCCATGAAGAAAAGGGGTCTGTAATTAAAAAGAAAAGTAAAGTTCAAGAAGGAGCTACTAACTACATCCCCTTCCTGAAAATTTCTAGTGTACATTATTAAGGTTTTGAAAAATAAATGTTTCACTTTTTTTAACATAGGAATTCATTTAATGCTTATTAACATCTCACAGAATTGTGGGAGGTGCTCCACGGAACACAGTTTGGGATACCCTATTTAGGTAGTTATGAAAAAACTAAGGATTCTTTGTCAGAATGCTGTGCCATAAGGAACGAAAGGCAGTTACAGGGGATCGGAGTTTCCATTATTTGGTAGTACCACACAGCAGCTGGCATGCAGGCTGCCTTCATAACATGAAACAGTTTTCCCCAGGACTGTTCACATGTTGCCAGGGTCCAGGACTGCACTTTCTTGAGAACTGAACTTGAGCCCCTTCTTTTCTTTAAACACCATGCATACACATGATTTTTACTATGATCTATACCCTAATGTCTCCAAAATACCTCCAGTCCTGACTCACATCCTCAGATTCAGGTCCAACATTCTAGGTACATAAGAAACTGCTCTGCTGGGATGACCAATGTCAACTTCAAATTCTACATGTCTAAAACTGAGTTCATGGCCCTGGCCGGTTGGCTCAGCGGTAGAGCGTCGGCCTAGCGTGTGGAGGACCCGGGTTCGATTCCCGGCCAGGGCACACAGGAGAAGCGCCCATTTGCTTCTCCACCCCTCCGCCGCGCTTTCCTCTCTGTCTCTCTCTTCCCCTCCCGCAGCCGAGGCTCCATTGGAGCAAAGATGGCCCGGGTGCTGGGGATGGCTCCTCGGCCTCTGCCCCAGGCGCTAGAGTGGCTCTGGTCGCAATACGGCGACGCCCAGGATGGGCAGAGCGTCGCCCCCTGGTGGGCAGAGCGCCGCCCCATGGTGGGCGTGCCGGGTGGATCCCGGTCGGGCGCATGCGGGAGTCTGTCTGACTGTCTCTCCCTGTTTCCAGCTTCAGAAAAATGAAAAAAAAATAAATAAATAAAAAAATAAAACTGAGTTCATTCTTTTTCACCCAAAATTTTGTGTACTCCAATTTTCCACAGTTTACTACCAGCATCCCACCTACCCAGATGTCCAAGCCAAAAACACAAGTAAATTCTAGAGTCCCTCATCTCCTTCAGCCTTAATACCACTAAGACCCGAGACTCCAATTTCTCCTTTCCTTTCCATTCTGCCCTCCACTTTTGACAGCCGGATGTCATCATTATTATCTTGGATCACTGCGGTAGTCTTCTATCAGGTACTTAAGGGAAAAAGCCCTGCTTCTGACTGTATTCTCATCCACTGTATAGTATGTGGCTGTACATTAACACACACATAATAATTTCCTAAATCTTAGTGCGATAGCCATCGTCCTTCATGCTTTGCGTGCTATTCCCCTTCCAGATCCCTCTCTTACTATTGGCATCCACACTTATCCTGTGTTTTAGACATTTCCAACTTCTTGCACTTCCTAGTATATGCTATGACCGTTCAAATCTATCTTAATATATGTGGTTTTCTCTGTTTGGAAAGCCCTTACTACTCTCCTGTTTCATAAATAAATAAATAAATAACTCCTATCTCATCTATTAAGACTCAAATGAAATATCACCTCTTCTGGGAGCCTTCCTGTCCTTCACATATCTCTCTGTGCTAAGTCACTGTACTTTATTCATATATGCAAAAGGTATTCATTTCAAACTGCTGCAGTCATTTGCTTTCTATATCTGCCTTGCCCACTAAGACTTGGGTGGCGTAGATTATTTTCTAGATATTTACATTTTAAAAAAATACCTAGTACAGTACCTAAATTGAGGTAATACATCTTAAAATAAGTGTTTAAAATCTTAAATTTGTAATTTCTATCCTTGCCTTGTTTTAACCCTCTTAGGAACTCCAACAGAAATCTCATATCCTTGTCTATTACTTCAACTGATTTTTTTGGTTTGTTTTTATGCCCTTCCCTCCTTCCTTCCTTCCTACTTTCCTTCCTCCTTCCCTTCCTTCCTTCTTGCCTTCCTTCCCTCCTGTCTTCTTTCCTTTCTGCCTTCCTTCCTGCCTTCCTCCCTCTCTCCCTTCTTTCTTTCCTTCTTCCCTCCCTCCCTCCCTCCCTTCTTCCCTCCCTCTCTCCCTCCCTTCTTCCCTCCCTTCTCTACCTCCTTCCCTTTGTCCTTCCCTTCTTTCTTTCCCAACAGTAAACATAAATGTCCCCTTCTGTCTTCTACAACTCAAGCACAAAATATACTGAAGTTTTAAATATCTTAATTTTAATATAGGTCTCTCTTGGTCACAAATCCATATGCTGGCAGGATGTGAGGATCTGAATGGCTTGAGCTGATTCTGGTGACAGCATCAGAGACCTCAGTATCTCTTCCCCTAAGAAGAAAGTTGATTCAATTAAACAAATATTTACTGTACAACCACTAACTAGAAGTCATCCTGTGGATGTGAGGGCGATCTGGCTGCGATATCTGTCACCCCATTGATCGCCAGGGTTGATTTGGCTGATCTGGCTGGCTAGGCGGGTGTCCCCTTCCTCCCTCACCGCTTCATGTGCATCCCTCCCGAAGCTGCGCACTCGGTTGAAGAGGACGACCTTCCCCGCTAGAGGAGAAGACCATTCTTCGGTCAAGGGTATACGAGTAGCTGCGCTCCCCTGCTAGAACCTCCAAACAAGTCTCAAGAAGTCATCCTGTAAGGAGAGGTGCAGCCCAGCTAAGAAGATAACAGTTTCCCTACCTGGCAGAAACTATTAGCCTTTCATTTTTTTGGACCATGTTCAAACACTCTAGGACTTATAGTACAATTTATTACCTACAAGAAATCTTTTCTAGTCATTTTCTCTCTGTGATTTGTTCTTTGTGTTTAAATATACTGGTAACTTAGTTATTTATACAACAGTATATAAGATTTTACTCATTAATATGTTTCCTTCTACTTGTTTCTCAACATTTTGTCTCTAGGGTTTTTCTTCTCTTCGAAGTAGGAACATTGTTTCTGTTTTACTTCTGTTGTTGCTCATAGAACCTAATACAGTGGTATGCACACATTATGAACTCAAAAACACCTGATTCTACAAGACAATATTTCAGGTTATGATTTTCCTGATTCATTTATTAATCTTTCATCTAACAACTCAATGAGTTAACATACTTTTTGTAATCAAGATACCACAAAGTCAGGCTCAGAAAAAAGCAAAAGAGGATGCCAGTTCCATATTAAAAACAGCAATAAATGCGAGAGAATGTGACATTCCAGTAGCCTCTATTGTTAAGTGCCCAGGGTGAGGACTACATAGGGTGAGATGGGAAGCTCCCACCTGACCCTGGCATGGATAATCATGTCCCGAGGTTGTGCAAGGGGAAGGCCACTACTCCCAGATCAACAAGCTCATTCTATTCATAGCTTGAAATAAATCAGGCATTTCAGGCCATGGAAACTGCTGTTCTCCCCAGGAGGAACCAGGGCTATATGAGCAGGTCAGAGCACCTGCCTTGGGCATGTCAGGTGCCCAGCCAGCTGTGAAGTTCTTCCTAGCCTTGCTCAGTTGGAAGCAGCATAATAGGGCCAACTGTTAACACCGAGAAAATCAAGTCTCAACTTTAGAAAGAATGTATTTCCTATCTCTCCAAAACTCAGTGAAGAAAGTTCTAGAATGTAGACCATAAGGATCATTGAAATTACAACATTAAAATTTTTGTCAGAAAATTAAATAATTACATATAATATTACAGAGGGTAGCTGGTTATATAGTACCTTGTTACGTGACTTAAGACATTTTGCAGAAGTTTCTATGTAACAAGAATACAGGCCAGCATGATCTATAATTCTGAGATTTATTTAGTCTCCCTACATCATAACAATAACTCCTGATCATTACTCTGTTTTCAAATAATTCTAGAAAACAAGATTTAATAAAAATTAATCTGTAACTGAATTTCCATGATAAAGAAAAACTTCATGAAGTACATTAAATGGGCTACAAATAATGGCATCTGAAGAGCCACTGACTGGCGCCAAGACCCTGTTGATCAGGCCCTGGCACTAGCCTTGCTTCATACTGTGTGTTCGCCATTAAGCTGCTACAGTGCTAACATACGCTGTGTTTGTGCTATTAGTGTTGCCTCTACAATTTACATTCATCTACCTTCATCTCAGTCCCAAAGGTAGGTGAAGGGAAATTTAGTTGAGCATCACCTTAGATTCATTAGAATAAACACAAGTTCCCTATAGAATAGGGAGAGGGCAGAAACTCCCCCTATTCCAGCTCTTTAGACTTTAGGAGCATAAAGGCTGGACCACAGGCTAAATAAAACTACTTTAAATCAGGCAGCAAAACACCACCTATTAACCAAAATTTATGAAAAAGGTAGCTTATATCAAGTTGGAAGCTCTATGAACAATTTCATTGTGTTGAATATCACCTTTGTGAGGCACTTCTGCTTTAACCACAGCATATAATAAGTAAAGTATTTTATGGAAGAGAATAAAAAGCCATTTTAACTACATAGCTCAGATAAAGGAAAGCTCTCGGTACTGAATGTGTCCTTGGATGTTATTAACAATTATGACCATGAAGTTCACATATCATGGAGAAAAAAAACTTATCAGTTAACTGTCCGATCAAATTTTTCACTGATATATCCTCAGTACCTAAAGTAATGCCTGTCAGCATGGTAGGCACTCAAATATCGATTGTTTGATTGATTGGTTAACTGACGGATGGAGAGAATGCATAAATGAGTCTATCCTTATCACCATGTTTATTATGTTCTTTATATTAGCCAAAAGCTCAAAAGACTAAAGAGGTTTAAAATTAATCCATCACCATAAAATAATTTCTAAGTACGTAGCTACAACATTAAGAAGTCTTAAATGTTTTGTGACAGTGGAATATAAAAAATTGTAACAGACACACATGTGTATTCAAAGCTTATACAAAGGCTTGACAAAAATGGAATAAAAGGAAAATTTTCTAAGTTATACAAAATGACTCGATGCATATTTTAATATAACTGTTCATTATACAAAAGAAAAAGACTACATAAATCTAACAGACATAAAAATGTGGTTAAATTTCAAATGTTTTCTTCATCTTATTTTTAAAGATTTGAAAAGAGACACTTTATTATACTCTGTATTTTTATATTCTATCCCAAACATTTTTACATTTATTTATATAACTAATACTCTAATTCCATGCATTGAAAGTGGATGGGGCCCTGGCTGGTTGGCTCAGTGGTAGAGCATCAGCCTGGCGTGCGGAAGTCCCGGGTTCGATTCCCGGCCAGGGCACACAGGAGAGGTGCCCATCTGCTTCTCCATCCTTCCCCCTCTCCTTCCTCTCTGTCTCTCTCTTCCCCTCCCGCAGCCAAGGATCCATTGGAGCAAAATATGGCCTGGGCGCTGGGGATGGCTCCTTGGCCTCTGCCCCAGGCGCTAGAGTGGCTCTGGTCGTGACAGAGCGACGCCCCGGATGGGCAAAGCATCGCCCCCTGGTGGGCGTGCCGGGTGGATCCTGGTCGGGCGCCTGCGGAAGTCTGTCTGACTGCCTCCCCATTTCCAGCTTCAGAAAAATCCCCCCCCCCAAAAAAAGTGGATGGAATCAAATTAACAAATACTAAAAATATCTTAGAAAGGAACTGAAATAGCATTCTTTAAATTATAAGTCAAATTCTGAAAATGTATTTGGCCCTCAGAATAAAAATGTAACAATAGCAATAGCAAAATCTGATAAAAGGCTTATCATGTATTAGGGAAGTACTTAATATAATATAGTTTGCAATATAATTTGTATAATTTATAAAAGAAAATATCAAGTAAATATATACAGATACACACACACACACACACACACATATATATATATACACACACACAAATATATATATATAAATATTTGGTCCTTACAAAAATCCTATGAAGTAGATTACCATCATTTCCTCCATTTTAAACATAAGAAAACTGAGGCACACAGAGGTTATGTAACTTGCCAATAAGTCACATATCTAGTAACAGAGCTATTATCCAAATTCAAACAATCTGGCTCCTGAGTTCATGTTCTTAATCATTATGCTATATTTCATCCAGAAATAAATTTTAATTTTTTGTGAAAGTATCATAAATTAAGTACATTGTTAGAAATCATAAAGATAAGTGCTTACCATGTCTTCTAATGAAGCTACTATGAATTTCCCTTAAAATATACACCTAACTTAATATTACCATGAAAGGAAGGTATATGCATACAGAAAAAATAAAATAAAATTTAGGGAGAAAAACCTAAAGTTATCTAATAGAAAAAAATCAACATTATTTAACACTCTATCTGATCTGTGGTAGTGCAGATTAAACTTCGACCTGCAATGCTGAGGTCGCTGGTTCAAAATCCTGGGCTTGCCTGGTCAAGGCACATATGGGAGTTGATGCCTCCTGCTCCTCTCCCACCTTTCTGTCTATCTCTCCTCTCTGTAAAATCAATAAATTTAACTAACCCATTTTTGTATTCATACAAAAAGAATATTTTGAGTAATATATACTCAAAGTCAGTGAGGCAAATGTAAGTGATTCTCAATAGTGTCTACTGCATTATTTGTCAGCAAAAGGCTTTACAGAATAAGCCCACAGGGAGCCACCCAGACAACGCTGTCCCAGCTTCTTCCCATGGAGTGCTCTCATTTCAACAGCTTTTCAGAAAAGCATGTACAAGAAAAGAGTGAGTTCCCACGATTACTCCTGACTATTGGTAGGGCTATCACATTCATTAGCCTAACATTTAGTTTACTAGAGCATCTGCTTCTGATTTTGCCAACACATGGCCTTAATTTGGGCTGAGGGCTACAGGCATTCTAATTTTTCATCTTCTAGTCTGAATTTTACTCTTTATTCTTCAGAAGCATATAAGATATCCTACTGCATCTTGCTGGCGCTTTTAGGAAAGGGTGCTTTTGTTTTGGTACTGCTTCTTATGTGCATGTCCTTCATTGAGTTTTTTTGTCATTTTCTTTTTTAACTGCCACCACATAGTTTTGGCAAAACCTTCTGTAGGAAACACAATATTCTGTAGGAATAATTCAAATATCTCTATTTTTAATACAGCTTTCTCCTGGGAGAGTGTATGAGCCTGTTAATTTCCCTCAACCTCACTCCTCTTTTTTTTCTCCCTCAAGACAGGCAAAGCTCCAAAACATAACATCAAGCATCTCGTAAAATAATTGAAGGAAGCTACCTAAAGCTCAGCAATCATTCTGTATGCCAAGTCCCAAAGACAATTCCTTAAACAAGCATCATGTGGGCAATGAAATACATTCAGCTACTGTGTTTACATCTCCATTTGATAACTTTAATGTAAACAAATTACATTCTGGCGTTTTTTATTATTGACTTTTCAGTAAAGATATATCACTGAGTCTTTTCCTTAGAGATTACTTTCCAAAATGAATGGAAGAAAGAGTCTGAGTGAAAGCAAACCCTAGTTTCAGCCTATCTCAGCACAACTCCATCTGCTAGTTGATGACCCCTATCCCTGTGTCTCTTCTACATACCAATAAAAAAATTCATTTGCAAAACAGAGGATCTCCTAGCGTCTGCTATTGGGTAAAAGAGAAACAAAATCAAGAACATACACTCCAAAATGGCTGGTTAAATCAGTACAGTTTCTTTGTATACAAAACATAACACTGTATTATTAGGAGCAAACACTCACAAAATGGAGAATTGAAATTCCTGGGTACCTAAGGCTGTGAGTTCCTTTCCTGTGTCCCAACAACAGGGTGCCTACCAAACTAGTGTTCTTTTTTAAACTACAATATATTAAAGCATGCACTAAGTTTGAGTCAGTGACAGCTAACTGCTTGGAGTAAAGACTTAACTTCACACTCCTGATGCTGACAATACTCACCTGCCTTGACAAAGTAAGATAAACACTAGATTTGCTTATGCCTACTTGAGTCAATGGTTTTAAAGTTTTGAACAACTTCACCAAATAAATCCCACAAATTCATTTTAAATACTGTATAAAGTTCAGGTAATTCAGAAGTTAAGCTGATTAAAAATAAGCTATTTATAATCCTGAAATAAACACACACTAAGCACAACAATATCATTAGATATGAGATGTCAGAAAAGAACCAAAGTGATCCAGGAAAACTTAATTTGAGTCCCATTCATGCAAACTTCTAGATCTTTGACTCTAGTATAGTCTTTAACGCCTCTGGGTCTGTTTGTTCATATGTGAAACGAGAATACTAGACTGGATAAACTATGATTCCTTAAAAAATTTAAACTCAACTTTAAGCAGATTTATCTGAGCTTTAAAGAACAAACACAATCAGAGGTATTTTATCCCTGGAATAACTAACATGGCCTGTTACAACAATATGTAATGGTACTGAAATACTTCACTTTGGCTCAAAATGTTATTCGATTTTAATAAGAGTGCTACTCTACCCAGCTAGTAAGCAAACACCTGTACATTGAAAATATTTTTACAGCAAGCATAAACAGTTTGACAGTAATTTGTATCATTCTCATGGGAAAATAACTTCTCCAATCTCATCTTTCTAGTCTATGTAGCAGTGCCAATTTATAGACATATAAAATTCGAAATCTCTTCTGTGCATCAATTATAACTTACGCAGCTCCCTGAGCAGCATTTAAAAAGCAAAGAAGTGCAAACAATATTCTGCTTGCTGACATAGTAAAAAATTTAGCTAACATAGCTTTAGAACTTCACAATTTAACTGCAATCAAATATCCCTTTTTCAAGAAAGAAAAACAACTAGGGCAATATCCTAAGAACAAAACTCCATGTCAAACTTAAACCATCCCTGAAATTATCTAATTACCAAAAAAAAGAGGTTGTAGGTTGGAAACCTGGCTAATGACAGTGTTCCTTGTTATCAAAGTACTAGAAGCTATAAAATCCTACATTATATTAAAAAGAAAAGAAATGCTTTAAAAATAATAAACATTATATCTAAAAAAATATAATGCAACACAGATAAGGAGTCTTAAACATTAGCGCTTTTTCAGCTTATATTATTCAGAAAGACAAGGTAAATTTATACATAAAAATAAAGTTTAGGCCCTGGCCAGTTGTCTCAGTGGTAGAGCGTTGGCCTGGCGTGCAGAAGTCCCGGGTTCGATTCCCAGCCAGGGCACACAGGAGAAGCGCCCATCTGCTTCTCCACCCCTCCCCCTCTCCTTCCTCTCTGTCTCTCTCTTCCCTTCCCACACGCACGAGGCTCCATTGGAGCAGAGATGGCCCGGGCGCTGGGGATGGCTCCTTGGCCTCTGCCCCAGGTGCTAGAGTGGCTCTGGTCTCAACAGAGCGATGCCCCAGAGGGGCAGAGCATCGCCCCCTGGTGGGCAGAGCGTCGCCCCCTGGTGGGCATGCTGGGTGGATCCCGGTCGGGCGCATGCGGGAGTCTGTCTGACTGTCTCTCCCCGTTTCCAGGTTCAGGAAAATACAAAAAAATAAAAAATAAAAAATAAAAAAAAATAAAGTTTAGCCTTCTCTGTGGTGACGCAATGGATAAAGTGTTGACCTGGAATGCTGAGTTTGAAACCCCAGGCTTGCCTGGTCAAGGAACATATGGGAAGCAATACGACTTGATGCTTCCTGTTCCTCTACCACCCCCTTTCTCTCTTTCTCTTCTCTCTCCAAAATCAATAAAGTCTTTAAAAACAAATAAAATTTAAAAACTTGAAAGTTTTGTAAAAGATTCAGAAAAGTCAATGAATGTAGGTCAGAGTCAAAATTGATCAAAACCAGTAAGATTTAAACATCAATTAGAGTTTAACTTAGACTGAAATAAAAACTTCATAAATGAGATCTACATCTATGAATCACTATAGGTTTGGTAGGGAGAGTGGGAGGTGATGAAATTTTATGAGACCTTTTAAAAATGAGAGATAGTTTTGATTGATGGTGCTAGTTCTATTGTAGTTGCCTATGTTCATGAATATTTTGGTTGCTATTTCCAAATAATTTTCGCTGTGTGATCAGAACTATTTTATGGTTCATGCATGGGAGGGAGGTATTCTTTCAATGGTATTACTGTTTGAATAATACCCAAACCTGAAAAGGAACTAGAAAACCATTGCTTAGTCCATAAATATTCTTCTATTTTCCTGAGAAATATAACCAAGTGAGACACAACACATGTATATTCTCACAGTCCAAAGGGTCCAAAAAGCCAACATTAATTCTGAAAGCCCACAAGTGTAAAAATTCAATTTCTCAACTCCTTATTTGTAGGAAAATCTGGTGAAATGGGGCCTTTTAGATTTTCTCAAGAGCAATCACGTGCAGTTATGAGAAGTGCAGAGACTAGTATTTTCTGGTTAGCTATAAACCAGAGATAGTCCTAGGGTACCCTGCTAATAGCACATGGCTTCACTAAAATAGTATAATTTAGCCTCTAATTTAATCAGCTTAAAAATTAGGTAGCAAAACAAATTGGGCCCTAGACTAGAACATGGCATGTGAGATATCAACTTATAGACACATTTTTTAGAAACTATTTTGGAAGTTTTGTAGGTAACACTAAGTACAGTTCACTCACTTTTATCTCTTTTCATTTAAGACTTTGTTTTGTTATACCACTAAATATTTTTTTGTCTGCTAAAGTACCGTAATACACCTGGAAATTCCATCCAATGCAAATCAGACTATTTTTACTTCAAAATTTAAGATGATTTTAACATTCTAGACACTAACACCTTAGGAGAAGCCAGTTTATATTTTTACCATAATCATAGTTTATTTTTTATATATGAATATATATGTCATTAATTCTTAAGAGCAAATATATAGCATTGGTCAGCTAATGACCTCTTTTTTTAAAAGAAGGGACAGATGACAAAGTTTACTGACTTTAACACTATTAAAGCACAACATTTTAGATAATTAGATTTTAATTTATTTTTTAGTTCACTAAAAGACACATTTAGAAGGGGAAAAGGTCATTGAATATCAAAAAGTTGAAAGAAAACATTTCAGTGGTCATGAAGAGAGTATTATTACAAACATCACACAGATTTCATTTAAAGCCTTTGGGTATCTAAAATCCTTAAATCAATACAATTTCAATCTTGTTTTTGTATTATGCTTTGTTGTTTGGCTTGTACCAGTGTAACTAAGAAGAAAATATAAATACAAAATTTAAAAAGCAATTTTTATCTAAGAAAGTAATTAAAAATTTCTAAGATTCAGACATTTATTTCTTTGTAAAAGTAGCTTTCAAATGGCCTATTATCCTCACTACATTGTGAACTTTGGCTAAGGTAAGGCCATGGTGATAAATTCTGATACTCAACTCCAGTGAATGACTAACACAAAAATGCTGTCATTGTACAGTTCAAAACATAATATGAAAGAAAAGAGTGAAGAAAAAGCTGGGCAGGCACAAGGGGGTTATACAACGATTTCTTTTTTCAAAGGTGCTATCAATATTTGCTCTACTCATATAAGCAAAACTCACAGATAGCATAACTAATAGAACTTGGGGTTTTAAAGGTTATTGACACGCACTTGTTCCCTTACTGTTAAGAAAATGAGGAGGAAAGAGGTGTTTAGGAAACATAAAAAACTTGGAAGGAGGATATCCTATAGTAGGCCATTGATTCCAGTAAGAAAAATCTTTGTGCAAAACATAAAAATTCTGCTTCAAAAAACTGTATGTAATACGCATGCACTTTTTAAAAAGCTTCTTCCTATTGTCAATTTCTTTTAATGATATCAATCTATTAAAAAATAAGCATGAATTAAAACTTGATTTTAAGATATGTTAAGTGTAAATTCATTCAAATATTGAAAAATATTTGAATAATAAACCCATCAGGGGTTTTTAAATAAAGGTTTTGAGTTTTCATAAAACAGTATTT
This sequence comes from Saccopteryx leptura, assembly GCF_036850995.1. Classification (NCBI taxonomy): domain Eukaryota; kingdom Metazoa; phylum Chordata; class Mammalia; order Chiroptera; family Emballonuridae; genus Saccopteryx; species Saccopteryx leptura. The sequence goes on from NC_089506.1 coordinate 165,529,293, forward strand.
TTTTTCTGCTTTCTCTACTGACCAGTTATGAAAAATTTCTCTATAACCCTCCATTAGCCAGACAATCTAATCATTACCCAATCACAATTCTTTGCTTTTCACTAGATTTTCATTTGTGATGGGGACCACTGTTTTATGCTCTTCATTTCCAGTATTGTTTCCTTTCATTTTAATAGTCAGTTGTGTTACTACAAATTTTTCAGTCATTAGCCTAGCACTGCTTGAACGCTAAAAATGTTACAATAAGAAGGATATCAAACAGATGAAAAGCAAAAGGGTTAATATACCAACAATAATTTATTACCTTATTATATAACTTGCCTTGTGACACACAAAAATTCTATGATAAAAACAACCAAAAAGCCTTCCCTAAATACAGTTCTGATGGCTTGTCATGATAACTGATTAAAATAACAAAATCCACAAGAGTCTACAAAGCATAGTTAAAAATTATGTGAAGATCCATTGCAGAATTTTTTTCAAGTACTTTAAAATTTTAATGGGATATAGATCGTGCAACACTAGCTAGAGTACAGCTACCAATGAATATTTCTGCACATAATCCCAGCTATAAGGAAAATAAACTTTTTAAAAATATATGTATCATTTCAGCAGGAACATCTGGTTATTTAAATATCTACAATATAAAAACAAGCTCAACCAAATTTAATTATTACATTTGTGTTCATTGTATGTAAGAATTCATTTCCCCATCTTGTTATTGAAATGGAATTTTCTAGTTGATGTGATTTTTAAGTAGATGTGATACCAATTGCTATGGAGAACTGCATTCTCAGAGAATTGTATCAAATAGATTGACTTAAAAGTGCACTCAAGTAGATTATTGTTAGCAGAAAATCTGAATTTCAGAAAATTGTAAAAAATAGACTGACTTTAAAATGCACTCAAGCCGATTATTGTTAGCAGAAATCTGAATTTAAGTATTTTCTTTCAACTGTAAGCAATCAATCTACCTATATTGTATCCTGATGGAGCATATGAGTTAAGAAAGAGAAAACCAAAGGAAAGGCTTTTGTAACACCATCTTTTCATGAAGCAGAGTTTTACCAATTTGTTCTGCAGTTGTATAGGCTGTCAGGTATTATGAAATCAATGCAATGTATTCATTAGTTGTCAGTCACAGGATGGATGACATTATTGTAAATTAAGAGGATGCATCCTGAATCAGGGGTGCATACACACATTTCTAAGGAATCCATTTGCAGCCATATTTATGCTCTTAAAATAGACAACCTACTACTATCTGTTGAAGTCTCACAGGTATGAAATCATCTAATTGAATATAATTTTCCTTTATAATCAAAATAGGCTCCCATTTAGCTTCAATCACTTTGCAGTTTTTACCTTAGTATTTTCTATACAGTGAAAAGGAGTCAAAAGATTTCATGAACAGTTTTGAATAACATGAGTTATTTAAATGTCTCTACTGAAAAGAAAATTGAGTAAAAATATGTCATGGTAGTCACATAATTCCTGAGAATATATCATTCCTTAAAGAAGTAATTCATTACCATGATAGACTGCTAAAATCTATTCCAAAATCTAACTAGAACAAAGATTTTTCAAAATAAATAAAAATAATTTTGGCTAGTATACTAAAATTTTTAAATTTAACATAAGTTAAATTACCTTTTCAACAAGTTTGTTAAGAGACTGCTTCATAGTCTTTTTTTTCCTAACTAAATTATGCCTTTTAATTACAAACACTTAATCTAATAAAAATTACAAGGCAATGTAAGAATTGACACAAGTTCTGAGGAGTCTATGTAAACAATTCTATTTTTTTTAATGATTTTGTTTATAAAAATATAACATTTTAACAGGAGAAAAATTATTTCAAAGGAAGAATAACTATACTTAAACTATTTATATTCTTCATGTCTCTTTCTAACTTTGTCACACATATTTCTGTAACAGTATACATAATAAACATAATTGAGTTTTAAAATACAATTTTTATTCTAAGTGAGAAAAGAAACACTAAAAAGGTTTGTGAAGTCAGAACTGAGACTCAGAATAGGAAAAACTGAAAGGAAGAAATATTTCTCTCTCATACAAACATGAATTTGCCATAACCTAAGATTCACAAAACTTAAAATTAACAAAGAATCACATATTTTAGTAATCAAGGAGCTGAGGGTGGGAGTGGGAAAGAAAATGTTAATAAATATCCAGATATAGTCATATAATTTTGAGGACATGTTCTTAAAACTAAAATAAAATGATTATGAGTCAATATAATTATTAGGTCTATGGATAGGGTGTCAGGAGCTGATTATACACATACACACACTCACAATTTATATGGATAAAGAAAAAAATGGCTATCTGTTCAAAATGTTATGCCAGGTGGTAAAATGTAAAAACCTAGATCAAATTGCTACATAAAGACTGCTGCTGAAAATTTCTCAAACCAATTCTTTTCTATTGCTACATTATAGGCATGTTTATCAACTTCCAGGGTTCAAGTGTTAAAATCTACTTTAATATTCCATTGCACTTATCTCAACTGTGGGTAATTGTGCTCTAACTACATAACAATATGATGTACATATATGCTCAAAGGTGACCACACCACATTAGCCAGGTGTGCTGAAATTAGAATAGCTCTTATAAGTTCAATTAATAGCCCCATATTGTTGGGACCTGATTTAAAAGATGGATTTAAAGTTCTAGCCCTCATTTGTAACACATTTCTTATTTAATTTTGTTTCAAACAAATGAAGATAGAATATTTTTTATTACTCCAGATTTTTTGTCTTTCTAAACCTTAAATTTTAGAAAAACAGCAAAACTCAGGAGACATACCATCAACATAAATCTCTTTGCAATTCTTGACTCTGCTACTGAAATAATAACATATTTCAAACAGGAATAGGAACAATTTTGCAGGGTTAGAATTGCTTCTGTTTTATGTCTATTCTGACAAAAACTTCTTGGTTCACAATATTTTTTACACCAGTTAAATTATTATCTCCTGGTTACATTAAAAGGTTCTTGAGCATCTAATGAATCTTAAATAATAAATGTTTCAACTACTTCACCATTGGAAGTTGTGAATTCTATTATAAGTAAACGCATGACTGTGTGGTAATAATATTTTGCTATAGGAGTAATTTGTGAAGGATGTGCATGCAGCCCAAGAATTCAGGTACCAAAATCACAAATGAAGAGACCCCCAGAGTCCTCATTAATAGGATGGCTATAAAATATTTAAAACTATAGTGAGACAGGTCTTTCTATGGAAAGACAACTTACATAGGCATTATTGGTTTTAATAACGAGAACTCACACCTTTGAAGGAAAATTCTAATAAAGCATTCCATTAGGAAAAAAAAAGTGGGGGGAGAGGATATACCCTGTATAAACTAATCACCACTGCAAATTCCCTTATATTCCTTATATTCTCAGAGCAGCAAGAGACCACATTTTTATAAAAATATAAATCCTTACTATAGAGGAAATTTAAAACACTGTTCGGTGAGAAAGAAATAATTATTATACCGTTTATTATAATTAGGAATATTAATTATTATATAGCTATAGTAATTATGGTTCCATTATAACTTCTAGTTCTCTCCTGTAATTTCTAGAATTATTTCAGTGAATGTCCAGGCTGAATTTTAGGAATTTTTTTTCATTAAATCATTTTAAAGTGGCACTCAAATTTATATGTACAATCATATGCAAACTGGTATTTTACTAGAAGTATAATCAGGTGTTTTCCCAAAAAGATTATTTTATATTAACTTTGACTGAAAGTAGTTCCTTTTAAGAAATGCAAAAGAGTAAACAATTCACACACAGTTCTGAAAATTCAAAATCATCTCATATAAAAGTAACAATACTTAAAATAGACTCAAATTTGTTAGCTCTAGTTAATGTTAAATACAAAACAATGGACAACCCTAATTAGTTAATATACTCTTTATTCCTTATAAACAGATGTTAGCCAAAGTGAACACATTACCTGAGAATACTACTTGTGTTTGTTCTTTATAAATGAAGACTTTTCTATATATAATATGTTGTATTTAATAAATATCCAAAAATTATATAAACAATCTTCCTCTTTAAGTATTAATTCAGAGGGATTTACATTTTGTAATTAATTTGATTGGCAAGTTTAAAAAAGCTTATATTTCAGTAGTGTTTCATTTAAGTGAAGACTAGTCTACAAAATACTTTTGCTTCATTATTACCGCCTTTTATCAAACACTTCATTTATTATTTTAACAATGGTGGTCTTAAAGTACAAAAGTTATTTGGACCCCCAGGACAGCCTATATGATCATCACCACAGACTATTTAAGCTTAGTTTGCCAAACCTTACCCATGCTCCATAATTCCTAATATGAATACAACATCTCTTTTTGGATGTTCTACATTAATTAGTTTACCTCAAACTGAGCACATAAACATGAAACTAAAAGAGAGGACTGTGACATGCATAAAGAGCTTGTCTGAAGTATTATTATATGCAGTGGATAAAAATTAGAAATAATTTTAATAAATTTTTCCTTCATAGAGGGAAATTGAAATGGTTGAAGAAACTTGTGGTAAACATTATCATAAGCACATTTGGCAGCAATCTAGTCATTTATATGATGATTCTTAGAATTCTGGAGAAAAACAGAAGCAAACATTGGTGAAACTGTACAAGCATTATGATTATAACTTTAAAAGTATTATTAAAATTATAATCATAATGCTTGTACAATCCAATTAAAAAATGGGGAGAAGACCTGAATAGACACTTCTCCCAAGAGGACATACAAAGGGCCAACAGATATATGAAAAGATGCTCATCTTCACTAGTTATTTGAGAGATGCAAATCAAAACTACAATGAGATACCACCTTACACCTGTTAAATTGCCTATTATCAACAAGACAGGTAATAACAAGTGTTGGAGAGGCTGTGGAGAAAAAGGAACCCTCATTCACTGTTGGTGGGAATGCAAATTAGTACAACCATTAAGAAAGTATGGTGGTTCCTCAAAATATTAAGATTTACCATGTGACCCAGAAATCCTTCTAATGGGTACCTACCCCAAAACTCAAAAGCACTGGAACATAAAGACACATACACTCCCCCACCATGTTCATCACAGCATTATTCACAGTGACCAAGACATAAAAACAACCAAAGTGTCCCTCAATAGAGGATTGGATAAAGAAGAGGTGGTACATATATACAATGGAGTACTTCTCAGCAATAAGAAATGATGACAGTGACATTTACAACAACATGGATAGACCTTGAGAACATTATACTGAGTGAAATAAGTAAATCAGAAAAAGTTTAAGAACTGGATGATTTCACACATAGGTGAGATATAAAACTAAGACTCATGGACATAGATATAAGTAAAGTGGTTACCAGAGGGAAGGGGATGTGGGGGAGGGGAAAGGTGCAAAGAAGGACAAATATAACGTGACAGAAAATTATTTGACTTTGGGTGATGGGTATAGAACATAATCAATAGTTCAAATGCTATAGAAATGTTTACCTGAACCTTGTACTCTTATTAATCAATGTCACCATGTTAAAGTTAATTTTCTCAATAAAATAGTAAAACTTTTTTAAAAGTACTATTAGTAAAGGGTTGGAGAAGACATTAAAATTATAAAAATTTTAATGTAGGTATTAAACTTCTCCCAGAATTATGGTGTTGTTTTTTTTTTTGTAAGGTGAGAGGAAGAGAGATATTGGGGCAGATTCCTGTATGCACTCCAACTGGGATCCACCTGGCAATCCCATCAAGGGCCGATGTTCAAGTACTGGGCTATTCTCAGTGCCTGAGGATGACATGCTTCAGTGGAGCTATCTTCAGTACCTGGGGCCACACTTGGACCAATTGAGCCACTGTCTGCAGGAGAGGAAGAGGGAGAGAGAAGGGGAGAGAAAATGGGAGAGAAGCAGATGATTGCTTCTGCTGTGTGCCCTGACTGGGAATCGAACCCAGGATGTCTACCTGCCAGGCCAACACTATCCACTGAACCACCAGCCATGGCTGAATTAAAAAAAGTAAATTTTAACTCTTCTCTAAATTCTCCTCTTTCTATCTGTTCCTATATCTACAATTTTTTTTACATTAAGTTTGGTTCTTTTGGCCCTGGCCAAAACTAAAAATTTGAGTTGGAAGAAAATATATAAATTTATATGTGGTATTAAATATAGGGAATGTATCAGGGAGCCACAGACTCAGTCCTTTTTAGATGTCAATTTATAATAAAAATGATGTCCTCTTAACTTCATCTAATTTTTAAGTTTATAATTTAATATATGGCTTTTCTAAACTGGGACATATCTGTATGTCCACCCATAAGTTTTAAAATAGCAGATAGATGTACTTTTAGAAAATCACAGATAAAAAAATGCAACTAATGTTTTCCTCAAACCACAAAACTGAACTATAGCCACTCTTTCTGGGATAATAGCAGAGGTCTCTTTCCAAGGACTGTCTGGCATAGCACAGTGAAGAAAAGAAAAGCATAATTGTATCTGCAGATATATCATATGGGACTATATTGTAACAAGAGTAAATACTGGAAGTAGATTTTAAAATCCTACATATGTGTAAGATGTGTGCTGTACTGATGTATCCACTGATTTCCAATGCTAATTCCAACATCCTCCTGGCTCCTGAAGTCACCTTAGGTTAGCAGTTTCTTCTGTAGAAATCCTCAGATTATGATCCCTTGCACCATCTACTCTGCTACACATTAAGCTCCACTGTATTTCCTTTTCTTTCTCTTCCTTATCGATAAAAAACACTGCTCTACATTTAGTAATGAATTTATATTTTAGTAATCACATCATCTAAATACATTTTTTGTCATACTGTTTAGATAGAAAGTATTACTGTTACTCTTATGGTTCACGTAAATGCTTTATGATCAGAAGCTGACAGACTTAATAAGGTTAACAACCACCTATATCTAATATATTCCATATTTAGCGGCAGCTTCAGAATGTCATTAGACAAGAAGCCTGGGAGTATTGAGCAGATGGGAGGAGGAACGTCAATAAAAATAATCTTAACAAGGTGTTTATATAACTGGTCCATAGCATTTACAAACTCTCTGTTCAGTTAGCATAGATTTTGAGGGAGAAGGTGGTGGTGGTTCTGAGGGGAGCTGAGAACCACACAAACCACTCCTTGATACAGCTCCTTCATGGTTAAAGCGGATGGTTTCAATGAAGAGTAGGAGAGAAGGTGGGAGTCAAAATACTTACACAGTGTTATTTTTGTTCTTCGTAATTGTACCCTGACATTAAAGAGAGTAAGAATTATGCAGTATGAATTATCTGGATCTTGGTGAGAAAAGGACCTTAGTTAACTTCAAACCATGGTTGTAAAAGATTCAGTCCTCCACTAATGCCTTAAGCATTCACCAGTAGTGAAGTGAACAAATCTAGATTTTTCTACCATCTATTCTCCTTCACAATTCTTTATGCTCCTTAATATGCCTTTCCAAATAAACAGCAAGGAACTTGGGCTACATACATGTGAAATTTAGAGAAAATCGGAGGCAGGAAGTAGGAGGGAAAAATCTTTATTTTGGATTTGGGGTTTATGGGGTTCAGGGGTAGAAGGATTAGATAGTTATTTCTTTGCTAATTAATCCCTCTAATCTCTGGAGAAAGTTGAATATCTCTGATCTCCCCCAAAAAGGAATTTTTCAGATAAGTATTTAGAAGGCAGGAGGATGGAGACAAAGAAGTTATAAAATATTCACCTCTTCCTCTCACACCATCCAATTGTAATGTCCCCAGCATAGTCCTTTGTAGACATAGCAAAGATAAGGGGTATTTCAATCATCAATAAAGCAATAATGGTTGCTATTTCAAAATAGGGGGGAAAGTACTATTACTTTTGAAGAATAAATTACTTCATCTCAAAATATGTATATACAGCCTGACCACGAGGTGGTGCAGTGGATAGAGTATCGGACTAGGATGCAGAGGACCCAGGTTCGAGACCCCGAGGTTGCCAGCTTGAGCGCGGGCTCATCTGGTTTGAGCAAAAGCTCACCAGCTTGGACCCAAGTTCACTGGCTCAAGCAAGGGGTTACTCAGTCTGCTGAAGCCCCACGGTTAGGGCACATATGAGAAAGCAATCAATGAACAACTAAGGTACCATAATGAAAGGCTGATGATTGATGCTTCTCATCTCTCTTCATTCCTGTTTGTCCCTATCTATCCCTCTCTCTCCGACTCTCTCTCTGTCTCTGTAAAAAAATAAAAATTAAAAATTAAAAAATAAATATATATACATATTTGCACACTGTGTATATGTAAAAGAAAAAATCTTGCAGATATGGTAAACTTCTGATATTTTGAAATGAGAAGACCCCCTTTTATCTATCTGTGAGCTTACCTCTAAAAATAATTCATATTACTACTGGTTAATGTTTCCTCAATAATACATTCCTTCTAAATAAGGCTCATTCATTTTCCCAAAAAGGAAAATTAACTAACAGATTTTAAGCTTGTTGAATACAAAAAAAAGATTCAAATATCAGATCCCAAACCACTAATTTGCAATGATAGCAAGTTTCAGTAACATGTTCTTTGGTATGCTATAATCAAGCTTAAACAATGGTATTTCTTGCCCCAAAGTGGGTTATGACCATAAGAACTAGTTTTTCTTGCCCAGTCAAGCATTATAAAGAAATATGGTCAAAGAAGTAGCTCTAAGAATTTCCACAGCCAGTCTATGCAAACAAACAATGTAGTCTTTGCTCACACCAAAAATACATAAAACTGATCCTTCACAAAATAAATTTTTAAATGATAACAAATTTGCACTGTGAATAAAGCCCAAACTAATGAAAACTTAGAGGGCCTAGTAACCCCAGAAGTTTCTGTGAGTGGTTATTGTTAGGAATATGCTTGAAATGCAGAGGTAATTGCATGCTTCTAAGATAGTCTGAAAATTTGTTTTTTTCATTACACTTTTTCTTAATATATCAAAAAAGAAATGTTAATGAATCCAGAATTGTTGGTGTTATTTTGAAATCACTTTTAACTTATTACTTTAAAACCATAACTTAGCCTGACCAGGAGGTGGCGCAATGACTAGAGCGTCGGACTGGGACGCAAAGGACCCAGGTATGAAACCCCGAGTTCACTGGCTTCAGTGCAGGCTCACCCAGCTTGAGCACAGGCTAACCAGCTTCAGCGCAGCGTCGCTGGCTTGAGCATGGGATCATAGACATGACCCCATGGTCACTGGCTTGGCCCAAGGTCATTAGCTTGTACAAGGGGTCACTCACTCTGCTGTAGTACCCTGGTCAAGGCACATATGAGAAAGCAATCACTGAACAACTAAGGAACTACAACAAAGAATTAATGCATCTTATCTTTCTCCCTTCCTGTCTGTCTGTCCCTATCTGTCCCTCTTCTCTCTCTGTCTCTGTCAAAACTTTAAAACAAAAAACAAAAACAAAACAAAAAAACACATAACTTAAAAATACAGTTATACATAAGAAAAGGTAACATTTCCTTTAAATTCCAAGAAACTCATTTTGGATGGTCAGATAATATCATCCAATTTTTTAAACAAAAGATAATAAAAATTAAAAACTAGAGTTATCAGAAATTCTACATTAACCTGTAGTATTGTAAAAGTTGCCGTTAACTGTAATTCTCTATGAACAAAATATATCTTGTCTATGATAAAAATCATAAGGTTAATCGTGAAGTATGAAAAAAAAATCTTGAACTGTCTGTTATTTTTATAGAAGGATAATTACATTCAGGGTAAGCTCTCATAAGTGTCCTGCACTTCATTCCGATGCTATGGAAACTGGTAATCTGTACATGGTATAGAATAGTGGTCCCAACCTTTTTTGGGCCACGGACCAGTTTAATGTCAGAAAATATTTCCACGAACCGGCCTTTAGGGTGAGACGGATAAATGTATCACGTGACCGAGACAAGCGTTAAGATGTAACAGAGGGAATCTGGTCATATTTTAAAAATAAAACATCGTTCAGACTTAAATATAAATAAAACGGAAATAATGTAAGTTATTTATTCTTTCTCTGCGGACCGGCACCAAATGGCACGGGGGTTGGGGACCACTGGTATAGAGCACATGTTCGCCACCTAAGGCTGTTTTTGAGGAGGGAAGGGTATGGAGATCACCCCTCTGCTCCCCTCTTTGCATCACTTGGATAGGCTCTTCCCTGCTTTTTGCCTCTATACCATGATATCACTCCTTATCTCCCTACCACCCATGTTGACAGAATCAGGAATATCACCCTTAACCTCTTGTTTTTAAAAGCTGGCACAATCACCTGCTGGTAATCTTACGCAGGAGAGCAAAGTAGTATGCTACTTTTGAAAAAGCTGTCATAGATGATAACTGCACATTGATGAAAGTATTTAATTATTCCAAAGCTTATCACTGCCTAACAACTATCTGCTTCAGAAAATACACTACACTTGTGAATCATCTATTTCTAGTGAGAGTTATGAAATTAGTGTGATAACTACAATTTCTGGACAGCTGTCTCAGGAGTGGCCCCTCTTCCTCATTATACATGACCACTTACACATTTACTTCAGACTTCATCTGCTGAACAAGGGAAAGCTTCAGATTATGGGGGAAAGATGAACAGCACATTTAACTTTAGGTCCAGTGAAAATTGTATGAGTAGCTAAAACATACTGTCTATGCCTAAACTATTGATAATCTAGGTACAGTTCTAAGATAAAAAACCCCACAACTATTAGTACTATAACTGCTTACTACTTGAATTTTAAGTTACTTTGTCTTATTTTTCTTGAACCTTCATGCCTATTTTTTGTCCCTACCCATAAAAGTTCTCAGGACTAAGATATTTATAATGCAAACATATCTTAAAGATCCTAAACCAAAAAGACAACAAGACTATTGGCAAATTATTACATTATTCAGTAATTTGTCCAAAGTTATTTTAAAAACAGACTCTAGCTAATTGGGAGAGTCTAAGAGCAAAAGTAAAACAAGTTCAAGCAAAGAGACTATGTTCAGACTGTAGACATCAAAATTACTGATATTTTTTAGAAAACCTTTATGCTTCCCCTTTTCTCTTTCTCCTTAATATATCTGACTAATGTTTTACTGGTTTTACTCTAAATATGCATTATCCACAGAACTTAAGCATAGAGGACAGAAGAGAAAATGTAAATACCTCAATTTTTTGCCTATCAGTAACTGTGGTGAATGAAATATTTTGTGTGGGCTTTTGGATTATATGTAGATTTTGTGCTTTTCTACTATTTCAGTCCCTAGAATAACTGGGCCTAATATCAAACACACAAGCAAACACCTCATCTTAAATTGCCAAAGGTAAACCAGCTGATACTGCAATGGGGAAGAGGGGCAAAGAGAAGTTATAAATAGAGTTTTACTCTTCATTCACTCAAGGCCTTTACACTGAGGGAGTAAACGAGACATTAGTGCATTTGTTATTTACTTACCGCTGATTTAGTGTCTAATTTGTGCCCGGCAACAGGGAGACACTGGAAACACAAAGATAAATATGACTCGGTCCCCACATTCACAGAACTCAATATTATATGGAAAAAGCCATGAAATTCTGTGATAACTACTATGTAGTCAAGGTATGAAAAAGAGGCTACAATAACAGTCAGGCAGGGGAGATAAAGTGACTGAATTAAGAGAGAGAAAAACCCGGGGGCAAGTTTTATTAAGAGAATCACATAAAAGCTAGAGTCTCAGGTAAGAAATACCTCAGATTTACTAATTCATTGGGAATGGGCATTTATCTTTCTTCAAGTGACGTCACTCATCAAGAAATAAACTTGTATTCTCACATGACCAATTTACAAATCTTAAATACTCAGATGAAATAATCTCACTGAAATAAGAAAGCTTTCGGGCATAAAATAGGCACTCAGAGAATTAAAATTGCATCATACTTAGTGTGTGTCTGTATGTGTTGGGGAGGGGGGTTGCAGTGATTATGCATAGTGCTTAAATAACTGAAAATATTCCTAAACAGAAATTGGAAATATTAAGTAGGGTATAACTTGCGTCTATTTAGCACCTGCGATATAAAGCATTTGCTAATTTTAAAATTCAGACTTATTGAGCCTATTCTGTCATCTACACATGTGAATTTATGGAATTTGATAGCTGTCTTATATCATCCCAGGTTCATAACTGAGCTGCTGAGTTCTGCTGGAGGAAACACAACAATCATGCGGACTGGTGCCATTACAAATTTGTGGTTTCCAAGCTCTCAAAGCCACTGAGCAATTCTACATTCTGCTGGTCAGCTCCCTCTGCCACTTCCCACAGTAGCTCTTCCAAATTTCAGCTCCTGTCTTAAGGGCCCTACCCAATTCCTTCCTTGCCTCAGGCTTTTATCTCACAGCTCCTTTGGCTTCAAAGAACAATTAGAGGCCATCAAGCACACACTCATTTCAAATTCTTTTATTCCACAAACCCTACAAATGTTTAATAAGCATCTACCCTCTGTTCTCAGAGCTTAAGGCTCTCTTTTTCTTTCTCAAGGTTAATTCCTCCTGACACTGCCTTATTCCCAGCCAAGCCCCCTGAATTTCTCTTAGACCTCACTCCATGAATTTCTTCCTTGTCTCCCATCTCTCTCATTCTTCTACCTCCATTGCCTCAGCCTCTGAAACTGTTCATGTCTAACCCACCTTAAAAAAAATTAGAAAAAACTCCTCAATCCACTGTAATCTGGGGTTTTACCCCTCTACTTCTTTGCTAAACAGCTTTCCAAAAGTCAGCATGATTCTAAATGCTTAAATCCTTAGTTCTTAATTTCATAACTATTTCTGAGGCATCTGACACTACTTGGAATTTTCTCTTCCATTGGTTTCAAGTAACAAAAAACATTTTTTTTCTGACTCCTCCTTTTCATTTTCTCTGGGGCTTCCACTTCCTCTGTCTACCCCTTCCCAATAGTGTTCACTGAGGTGACAATATGGGCCCTAACATTCTAGTAATTCTGAGAAAGGGTGTCCATACCCAAGACTTTAACAGCCACCATACTGACATTTCCCTAAATCTGACTCAGATTTCTCTCCCAATTCTAACCTCCAGATTCAATAGCCAAGTAGACATAAACTCAAGGATACCCCACAAAATGAAGAGTGACTTACCTTTTCAATGAACGGCACCACCTAATGACATCCACAAGAAAATCAAGTCATCCCTTTTTTCACTCCCTACATCAAACCATATACCAGTACTCATTAATTCCATCTCCTAACCAATTTTTTGAACTTATTTCCCAGAATACTTTCCCCCAATCCGTGCTGTAAGTCTAGGCATCAGCATCTCTTGCCTGGACCATCCAAATTGTCTCCCTACAACAACTTTCCTGAATGCTGACCTAGAACTTCTTTTATCTGTCCCAACATGCAAATGAGATGTGATTCCTCTTCTCAGAGTTTTCTTCAGGTTGGCCCTTAACTATCTTTCTTGTTTCATTTCCTACCTTTTCTGCTCTAGGAACAATGAACTACCTCTATTCCTCCACACATAGTGTTCCCTCTGATTGCCTAATTCTGTCTGCCCAGAATGGCTTCTTTACCTGGCAAAATGGCTCACCTACCTGACAAAATTCCACTCAACTTCCAGGTCTCGGGTCAAGTATTCCTCCTTTCTTCATATGAACCATATTACCTTCCCTGACCTACTATACCTAACACACACATAGACCTGGTAGTTTCTCACATTTAACTTCCCTTTTGTCAAAGCAACTGCTACAAGTATAGACCTCTCCACACAATATTCTGATTGGTTAAAATGTCTGTGTGCTTGCTATTCTGTGGGCAGGGTCAGGTAAGAATTTCTTTGCTTTGTAATCCCAGGATCTCAAACCTTGCTCAAGCCATTAGAAGGACCAATCAGTATTTTTTTTCAATGATAAGAGGGCACTGGTCTTTTCTCTTTCTAGTTACCTTTCTCCTTCCACATATCTTTGTAAATTATATATATTTCTAAAAACAAATCTGATCAGGTTATGCCCCTAATTAATCGGAAAGTAATGAGGAATCTCTTAAGGTCTTTTCAAATACATCAAGATGTGTCCAAGTAACCATGTGACATACTTGAATGTTGTTTGCTTCTCCATAGTCACTTTCTCCCCTTCACCCTCAAAATCAGACATTTCAGTTATATCAGACTATATGTTGTTTTATGCCTCCAGGCCCATACACGAGTACTCTATTCCACCAGGGTCCACAGAGGGAAATCTCCTCATCCTTCAAGACATTACGCCTCTACAAAGCACTTAGTATCTAGGCATCAGCCATCTAGGAAACATTTCTGACTCTACCACCCTCATCCCAGGCTGAATTGATACACTCGTCCTCTGGCATACCTCTAATATTATTTTACATTTTTATTTCATGTACTTTATTTGTTTAAAAGTTTGTTTCTTGTACTAAAATGTCAGTTCTTTCAGAGTTGGTACTGTTACATTTATCTTTAAATCTCTGACATATAAAAACCTATATTTCAGCCCTGGCAGGCTGTCTCAGTGGTAGAGCATCGGCTCAGCATGTGGAAATCCTATGTTTGATTCCCAGCCAGGGCACACAGGAGAAGCGCCCATCTGCTTCTCCACCCCTCCCCCTCTCCTTCCTCTCTGTCTCTCTCTTCCCTCCGCAGCCAAGGCTCCATCGGAGCAAAGTTGGTCCAGGCACTGAGGATGGCTCCATAGCCTCTGCCTCAGGTGCGAGAATGGCTCCGATCGCAGTGGAGCAACACCCCAGAGGAGCTGAGCACTGCCCGCTGGTGAGCATGCCAGGCGGATCCAGGTCCGGCGCATGTGGAAGTCTGTCTGCCTCTCTGCCCTTTCTCACTTTGGAAAAACATAAATCAATCAATCAATAAATAAATAAATAAACAAACACCTATGTTTCAAGTACTAGCAGGACAAGTTAGAAGATAAGCATGTACAAACACAAAAATACAAACACATTCTAACTTACTTTTGATGGCATTAATTTTTCTACATCTAAAATAGTCTCTTCCTCTATTTTTCCTCTATTTTTGCACTGATGCTTTAGAAACTGTAAGAGGCTATGCTCTAATTATAATTATTTTGAATTCAATGTTTTGCTTTCTCTATAATCTTTTCTGCAAACAGTAATTATTCAAAGACTGTTTTGGGAATTTTTCCCACTCTACTTCTTGCAAAAGGTGTTTAATGAGCTAAATCTGTACAACCTCAAAATGATACAGTAAATGGTAAGTCAGTTGGGGTAGAATTCCCCGATGCTTATTATTTCCTTAATGAACTCAAGACATTAGTACACTGGCATCACAAGAGCACCTATGTCCAAAAATGCTATCTGTTTTACAAATAAAAATCAATTTATCTGTTTTTACCCCTGGAGCCTACATAATACTGTTAAACAATACTAATTATTTCACTTAACTAATTGAGCCTGGCCTGCGGTAGCACAGTGGATAAAGTGTTGACCTGGAACACTGAGATCATGGGTTCAAAACCTTAGGCTTGCCTGGTCAGGCACATACATATGAGAATTGATGCTTCCTGCTTCTCCACCTCCACCCCCGTTCTCTCTCTCTCTAAAAATGAAGAAATAAAAATTAAAAAAAAAAACTAATTAAAAATTAAGAAATACATAAGGTAAAAAAAAGATTAAAAATTTTACAAGATTTCTTTTAAACTGTAAAAAGTCCTTACATAATGAATTCCAATGCTTTAAAAGAAATGTATGACATTACAGGTACTACCAGGTAAAATTACTAAGATGTTAAAAATATTCTTCAATAAAAAAATATGAACTACTAATACAGTTTACCAGAAGAATAGAATTCACATACACATTTTAAAAAATACTATTGCTATATTTATTCACTGTAGCAGTATTTTATAAAGAATCCAAATACAATCCCAGGCACTTCTTTATGCCCACACTTTCTACAATAGACATTCAATAACAATGAAATACTCAGTCTTCTGACTCTACCCTGCTTTCTCCTGCCTCTGTCTTAAGCAACATCAGCATCTAAAATACCTCCATTCTCATTTATGTATGTGAGTATTTAAATACATTTTGAAGCCCAGACCACTCCAGCAAAGTCACAAACAATAAACTTTCATTGAGTCCTTGAGCTAAAGTAAAGGGGTTTCTACTGATCCTCGTACCTGTTACTTTGCATTCTTTCATGAAAAGAAAAAAGTACAGTGGTTTTCCTAGATGGATACTCATCCTGCCTGTGGGAGCTTCAGCAATTAATCTCCATGTGAATTTGGGAGAAGACTCCATTTTGGCAGGAAAAATATAACTCACGTTCTTAATTCTTTAATATATGTCCTAGGAAGCTGATGATCTTGATTTTTAAGTAACTTGAGCTAATGGAAAGAATTTATAACTGAAAAATTATAGAGAGATGTTATAACATCTTTTCATCTGGAGCTATTAAAAAATAGACTAGCAACCAATGTTTCTAAGATGATAGCAGAACTAAGGATGCATGATAACCCTGGAAACCTTTCTTTGGTTCTATAAGCCTTTGGTATTTCCGATACACTTAGACCAGATTAAAAAGAATCAAAAGTTAAAGAAAAGTTTTTTTAAATTTGAACCATTTCTCAAACAAAGGAGGAAACTGTCTATTTCATTAGATTAATATAATCTATCCCATTCAGTTATACTTTAATGCCCTCTACGAGTCAATGTACTTGCTTTTAGGAAAGATGATTATTTTTTTAAGATTTCATGTTTCTTAGAAAAACAAATTTTTACAAAGAGTGCTTTTATTGTTGTTAATAAATTAGAGTCATAAACACATATTAGCTAAGAATAAACTATTCTTGTAGAATTTATTGATTAGGACAATCTAGCCTTTTCATTGAGTTCAAGTGTTAATTTTTCATTTTTTTCCACTGATGAGTTAGTTTTATTTCTTTTTTAATGATTTTTTATATACAATGTAATCCTGTGTTAGTTTCAGGTGTAGAGCATAGTGGTTAGACAATCATATACTTAATCTTTGAGTAGTATGAATGTTCATGTACATGCTCATGCCTCCTGACCGTCCAGAGTACAATCGATTTATTTTAAAAATGTGTAAGGGACATTAAAAAAAGGCAAACATATGTTCTTATTTCCATAAAATGGTTATCAAACAAACACGATTTTAATTTAATAAATCTGTAACTGGAACTAATTTCATTTTTTGAAAAAAATACCTCACTCCCAGGGGTCAGCAAGCATGAAAATAACTCACTACTAAAAGGGTTAAAAAGCATTCCCCCAATATCCAATACCCATCTGGCAACATTCATAGTTCTTAAAATATTATTGACTATATTTTCTATGTTGCACTTTACATTCCAATGACTGCTTTGGGGAATAATAATTCTTAAAAGGTATTTAATGAATTAATACTATATGGACCTAAAATGATATGATAAACATCAAATCATTTGGGGTTATATTTATGCACTTTCATGGAGCAATATAAATACACTAGAACTATTTCTAACATAAAAAGGCCCTCATTTAATAATTTGTCAACTGGAAAAAGCAATTTCCCACAGCAAAAAATATTTAAAAATGGATAGAAAAATAAAACAATTTAAATGCCATACAGCATGGATTTGGCAATTTGCCAAAGGTAGATTATGGACTTTTGCAGATTTTTCTTTCAAATATATATCAATTATTCCAACATTTCTAATCATTTGATAGTCAACTGCTATAAGCAAAATACTATACATAGTAATTCTGTACTGCCAATATATTTTAAACTACTTCATAAATATTGCTCATACAGTATGTCTAATAGATTTAGCATCCTTTTTTAAGCCTTTTTTTTGTAAGGGGTTTTTCTTGTGGGAAGCCAAACCTAACTTGTTCTAGATATAAATCCAAATAATAAGCCAGGTTCTGATATAACATTTACCCATTTGCTGATTTCAAAGTACTAAACTTGAAAGAAGAAAATACACCTGTGAGGAATTAATACTATCAATATTGAATTTTTCTAGCCAGTTCCTAAAACACACGTACACACACACACAGCTTTTTTAGAGAAATGTTTCTACTATGGCTTGATATAATCAGAGGGGAGGTATAGCTGTTGCAATCTACCTGAGCCTCTTGGGCTTAGAGAGGTTTGCTGGTTGTTTCCATGGCCTACAGCAAGAAATTGAATCTGACTAGATCACTTTG
The DNA here is from genome assembly GCF_036850995.1 of Saccopteryx leptura. Lineage (NCBI taxonomy): Eukaryota > Metazoa > Chordata > Mammalia > Chiroptera > Emballonuridae > Saccopteryx > Saccopteryx leptura. The sequence continues at coordinate 165,547,524 of NC_089506.1, forward strand.
TATAGTAATGAACTTTTTTTGAACTCTTACCTCTCACTTTCTTATACATGACACCTTTCTTTGAACTCTTGTCTCTCAGTTCCTTACACAAGACACCAAAGTTTCCATTTTTTCACCTTCCAGTCTCAGCGTAGCTTCTACAGTGATCCTTGGTTAAAGAGTCTTCTTAGTTTAGTCCAAAGTTGTTTTTTCCAGATGATTGTCCTTAAAATTTAGTTGTAATCCACTTTGGTTCTGGGAGGTAGAAGTTGTTACATCCACCTACTCTGTCACCATCTTGCCTCTCTAGCATACTCCTTATCAGAAACTTCTTTAACTAATATAATCTAGTGAAATTCTCAAACTAAATTAAATCATTATAGGGGTGAAACTGACAAAAATCTTTTAGTTAGCCTATGTTACCTGGAGAAACTAGTAAAATAGAACTTGACTCTGGATCTTCATATATATTGAAAATAAACATGTTTAATATTCAAGTAATTTAGACCCACAGACTGATAATTTTCCAAATTTTTCTGTATTTAAAAATGCAAATGTAATAAAGAAACACAATAACATTTTAAACACACTGTTTTAGAATTACATACTTTCAATCCAAACCTACCAGAACCAAGAAGTTATTGGCATTAGAGGAAATAATTGTTCATTATCAGAGTTTCACAACTTTTTTAATGGTAAAATAGAAACCAATTTTCCATATACTTTAATATAGCCTACGTTTATGGCATTTGCCAATGATGAATTGAGAAACATAATTTGTGATTTTAAATATATGCATGAAGTTTACTTGACAGGTCATTTTCTTTTTTTCTTTTTTTTTTGTATTTTTCTGAAGCTGGAAATGGGAAGGCAGACAGACAGACTCCTGCATGTGCCCGACTGGGATCCACCTGGCATGCCCACCAAGGGGCAATGCTCTGCCAATCTGGGGAGTCGCTCTGTTGCAACCAGAGCCATTCTAGCGCCTGAGGCAAAAGCCACAGAGCCATCCTCAGCACCTGGGCCAACTTTGCTCCAATGGAGCCTTGGCTGTGGGAGGGGAAGAGAGAGACAGAGAGGAAGGAGAGGGGGAGGGGTGGAGAAGCAGCTGGGCACTTCTCCTGTGTGCCCGGGCCGGGAATCGAACCCAGGACTCCTGCATGCCAGGCCAACGCTCTACCACTGAGCCAACCGGCCAGGGCTGACAGGTCATTTTCAACCAAAGCAAATGAGTAGGGATCAGGTGGCAACAATCAGAGCTCTATTCTTTACTAAATGAACATCTCACACCCCTTTCTTGGAACTGTTAGAGCTAGAACAAACTTTAAAGTTTGTATAACCCAACATCAGATAGGTCAAGACAAGTTCCATTTTATCTTACCACCAAACCAGCTTACTTAAAATTTTCTGTCATTAAATACATACTAAACTAACTTCATTAAATATATACAAACTCATCAATTTCCTTCATTTACTTTCACAAATGTTAAAAAATGTCTTATAATGTTTATTACTGTGGAGAAATCAAAGATGAAACAGGTTATATTTTTAGCCTGAATTCTGCAAATAAAGAAAGAGAATTATTTAAAACATGTCAGTTTTAAACAGTTATTTGAAATCAGGACTTTAGGTGCCTCAGTGAGTTTCCAAAGATCATTTTTAAAGTACAGAGAAAGAACCTTTACAGAATATAACTACATTTCTGTTGTCTAAAAAAAATAAATAAATCTTTACAATTCAGAGACAATCACTATCAAGATAGAGAAATGTATAGAGATACTAGGAGTAATTAAGCATAGGCTATCAAGCTTCCTATCATTAACACCAAAGCAACCAGAATCTTAAAATCTGTAAAATCTTATCAAAAGCCAGAAAAACAATAAGAACTCAGAGGTTTGTAATATCTAGAATGAAGTTCGAGCAGAATAAAAATCTGCTAACACAACACCCTTCTCTCTCGTCTGCTACACCCTCCCCCATACATCATATCCAGTCAATTGAAAGTATTTTGTTTAGAGCAGTGCTGGTCAACCTGGTCCCTACCGCCCACTAGTGGGCGTTCCAGCTTTCATGGTGGGCGGTAGCAGAGCAACCAAAGTATAAATAAAAAGATAGATTTAACTATAGTAGGTTGTTTTATAAAGATTTATTCTGCCAAACTTAGCAAAAATCTGACATAAAGTACTTGGTAAGTAATTATTATTATATGCTTTAACTTGCTGTAACTCTACTTTATAAATTTTATAAAGTAAAGTTACTTCTCTACTTTATAAATCACCATTACTGTGGAACCGGTGGGCGGTTAGAAAATTTTACTACTAACAGAGATACAAAAGTGGGCGGTAGATATAAAAAGGTTGACTACCCCTGGTTTAGAGAAAACTGGCAAGAACATAATTTTGATGGCCTTTCTTCACAGGAAAACAAAAAACAATTGCAACCTTTTTAAATTAAAATGGAAACATTTTTAATTTATCAAATTACACATTTCACTTATTTTTATAGAGCTAATATTGTACAGATACTCTTCTTTTAGAATTATTAAACTATTAACATACTTTGAAGGCTTACTGTGTCTTTTATATAGTGTATCTGTGTGTGTGTATATATATATATACTTTCATATAATTTTTATTAATGTGTCATTATAGTGCAGTCATTTTAAAATTTCTTTCTCCATTTCAGGAAAATGTTCTATAAAATAAAATCTATAAGCATGGTTTTATTTTCCCCTATAGATCTTTTTTGTATTGTTCATTTTGTGTCATCTTACAATTTAATTTAATTAAAAAATAATATAAATAATTCACCAACTCAAATTCAAATAAACATAAGTGTTTTCAATTTTAACAAAATTATTAATTATGGTTTAATGGTGTCACAATAGTAAATCAAAGAGAATAATTTTAATACATTTATTTTCATATAAATGATTTAGAAATCAATTGACATCTAGCTACTTTCTTATAAAATAATCATTTAAATTTCTGAATGAAAATAAAAAAAAAGATGTAAGAAAAATGTATAAAGTTCACCTCTAGATAAAGGATCCCTTTAAAAAATAAGGATTTCTGGCCTGACCTGTGGTGGTGCAGTGGATAAAGCGTCGACCTGGAAATGCTGAGGTTACCGGTACGAAACCCTGGGCTTGCCTGGTCAAGGCACATATAGGAGTTGATGCTTCCAGCTCCTCCCCCCTTCTCTCTCTCTGTCTCTCCTCTCTCTCTCTCTCTCTCTCTATCTGTCTCTCCCTCTGCTCTCTAAAATGAATAAATAAAAAATAAAAAAATTTTAAAATAAACTTTCCTTTAAAAAAAATAAATAAATAAGGATTTCTGCCCTGGCCGGTTCGCTCAGTGGTAGAGCGTCAGCCTGGCTTGTGGAAGTCCCAGGTTAGATTCCTGGCCAGGGCACACAGGAGAAGCGCCCATCTGCTTCTCCACCCTTTCTCCCTCTCCTTTCTCTTGATCTCTCTCTTCCTCTCCTGCAGCCAAGGCACCATTGGAGCAATGTTGGCCTGGGTGCTGAGGATGGCCCCATGGCCTCCGCCTCAGGTGCTAGAATGGCTCTAATTGCAATGGAGCAACACCCCAGATGAGCAGAGCATCACCCCCTGGTGGGTATGCCGGGTGGATCCTGGTTGGGAGCATGCGGGAGTCTATCTCTGCTTCCACACATCTCACTTCAGAAAAATACAAAAAAAAAAAAAAAGATTTCTATTAAACTCACACTAGAAAAATTTTATATGGGCCCTGGCCGGTTGGCTCGGTAGTAGAGCATTGGCCTGGCGTGCGGAAGTCCCAGGTTCGATTCCTGGCCAAGGCACATAGGAGAGGCACCCATTTGCTTCTCCACCCCTCCCCCTCTCCTTCCTCTCTGTCTCTCTCTTCCCCTCCCGCAGCCGAGGCTCCACTGGAGCAAAAGATGGCCCGGGCGCTGGGGATGGCTCCTTGGCCTCTGCCCCAGGCGCTAGAGTGGCTCTGGTCATGACAGAGCAATGCCCCGGATGGGCAGAGCAGCGCCCCCTGGTGGGCGTGCCGGGTGGATCCCGGCTGGGTGGATCCCGGTCGGGTGCATGCGGGAGTCTGTCTGACTGTCTCCCTGTTTCCAGCTTCAGAAAAATACAAAAAGAAAAAAAAGAAAAGAAAAATTTTATATGGATGAAAGCTAAGTAAAAGTTAATAGATACAAATAAAACCTTAAAATTATCCTTGATTCTATCTATAATTATTAACATATATACAGTATGTCCATAAAGTCGTGGTGCAATTTGACCGGTCACAGGAGAGCAACAAAAGACAAGAGAAATGTGAAATCTGCACCAAATAAAAGGAAAACTCTCCCAGTTTCATACCTATTTAGTGCAGTTCGATGTGGGCTCACGCACAGATTTTTTAGGGCTCCTTAGGTAGCTATCCCATATAGCCTCTACAGACTCATCACTGACTGATGGCCTATCAGAACGGGGTTTCTCCAACAAACTGCCGGTTTCCTTCAACAGCTTATCCCACCAAGTAATGTTATTCCTATGTGGTGGCACTTCGTTATAAACGCGCCAATATACACGTTGCACTTTGGTCACAGATTCAAATTTAGCAAGCCACAGAACACACTGAACTTTCCTCTGTACCGTCCACATCTTGATTGGCATGGCTGTGGGCTGCTTCGCTGTATACACGGTGTTACGTCATCATCTGCGCATGCGCACATGCTGCTACATGATCCTACAGAAACTGGGAGGGTTTTCCTTTTATTTGGTGCAGATTTCACATTTCTATTGTCTTTTGTTGCTTTCCTGTGACCGGTCAAAAGTGCACCATGACTTTACGGTCACACTGTATTTTAGAAAATAAAAGCACTTGATTTACTTTTCAACTTAAGAAGTGTTACTGGACATTTCTGTGAAAGTAGGAAATAATTTTTAGATACAATAAATATAAATCTCAATCCACTAGTTATTTACGTAAGGAATGTATTCTTTTTTTTTCATTTATTTATAGGATGTTGTGATTATTCAACTGGAATAAGTCATGAAGAAAAGAGCAAATTAATTCACATTCTTTCTAAAATTCTTATAGAATATATTTCTAAATCTCAGTTGTCTTCTTTATATATTTTATAATTTAGAAATAATCAGTACCAATACCAAGTAGCTTAAGATATATCTGAGAAAATCATCCAGAATGTGGATCAGAGAGATAAAAGAGATGAAAACTATGAATAAGAGGTAACAAGATACTGAGTAGGTATTAAATAGGAGAAAATAACAACATATATGTCATCAGGATTCCAGAAAAAAACACAGCACATAAGAAAGTGAAAATTTTCAAAGAGATAATGGCAAGATTATTGAGAACTGATGAATACTAATGCTCAGAACTATAAGCCCTAGGAGTTCAAAGAGCCCTCTAAATTATAAGAGTAATAAAAAGAAAGCCACACCTCACTCAATACATCATAAACCAGCATTATATAAAAGACAGTGATGTTAATACCAGCCCAAAAGTAAAGACTGATCATCTATAAAGAAAATCAGACTCATGACTTTTTTTAGACTTTTTCTTCAATTCCTTTTTAATTTTTTTTTTTTATAGGGACAGAGAGAGTGTCAGAGAGAGGAACAGATAGGAACGAACAGACAGGAACGAAGAGAGATGAGAAGTATCAATCATCAGTTTTTCATTGGGACTCCTTAGTTGTTCATTGATCACTTTCTCATATGTGCCTTGACCGCAGGTCTTCAGCAGACCGAGTTACCCCTTGCTAGAGCCAGCGACCTTGGGTCCAAGCTGGTGAGCTTTGTTCAAGTCAGATGAGCCCGTGCTCAAGCTGGCAACCTCACGGTCTCAAACCTGGGTCCTTCTGCATCCCAGTCCAACGCTTTATCCACTGCACCACCTCCTGGTCAGGCTTTTAAATTTTTATTGATTTTAATTTATTGTTTACATAGATTCAAGTGTCTGCCCAATTATATTGACCCCCACACCCCATGTACTCCTTGGAAGAACCCTTGCCCTCCTTCCCCAACGCCTTCCTCCCTTCACACCAGGATTTGCTTTCCTGCTCTCTATAACAATGCTGTTATGTACATATAATTTCATTAATCTCTTTCCCTTCTCTGATCCCATCCTCTCATCCCCTTTCCCTCTGGCCTCTTTGATCCTGCCTCTGCCTCTATTCCACTCCTCAGTTCACACTGTTCATTAGATTCCTCAAATGAGTGAGGTCATATGATTTATTTTTTCTCTGCTTGGCTTATTTCACTTAGCATAATAGTTTTCAGGTCCATCCATGTTGTCGCAAAAGGTATGATTTCCTTCTTTTTCATGGCCATGTAGTATTCCATTGTGTATATGTACCACTGCTTTTTAATTCACTCGTCCACTGATGAACACTGGGGCTGTTTCCAGATCTTGGCTATTTTAAACAATGCAGCAATAAACACAAGGGTGCATTTCTTCTTTTGAATCAGTAATTTGGTATACTTAGAATATATTCCTAAAAGTGGGATGGCTGGGTCAAAAGGCAGTTCGATTTATAATTTTTTGAGAAATCTCCATACTGTTTTCCACAATGGCTGCAGAATTCTGCATTCCACCAGTAGTGCAGGAGGGTTCCCTTTTATCCACATCCTCACCAGCACTTAGTATGTGTTGTTTTGTTAATGAGTGCTATTCTGACTGGTGTGAGGTGGTATCTCACTGTGGTTTTAATTTGTAATGATTAGTGACCTTGAACATTTTTTCATCTGCCTATTGGTCATCTGTATTCCCTCTTTGGAGAAGTGTCTCTTCATTTCTTTTGCCCATTTTTTGATTGGATTGTTTATCTTCCTGGTGTTGAGTTTTACAAGTTCTTTATAAATTTTGGTTATTAACTGCTTATCAGACATATTGTCGAATATATTCTCCCATTGTGTGGTTCATCTTTTTATTTTGTTCATATTGTCTTTACCTGTGCAAAACCTTTTTAAACCTGTGGGGTTTTTTTGTTTGTTTTTTTACCGGGACAGAGAGAGAGTCAGAGAGAGGGATAGATAGGGACACACAGACAGGAACGGAGAGAGATGAGAAGCATCAATCATCAGATTTTTGTTGAGACACCTTAGTTGTTCATTGATTGCTTTCTCATATGTGCCCTGACCGCAGGCCTTCAGCAGACTGAGTAACCCCTTGCTTGAGACAGCTACCTTGGGTTCAAGGTGGTGAGCTTTTTGCTCAGGCCAGATGAGCCCTGGCTCAAGCTGGTGACGTCAGGGTCTTGATCCCAGGTCCTTCCGCATCCCAGTCTGATGTTCTATCCACTGCACCACTGCCTGGTCAGGCTGTGCAAAATCTTTTTAGTTTGATATAGTCCCATTTGTTCATCTTGTCCTGTCCTTTATTTCACTTGCCCGTGGAGATAAATCAGCAAATATATTGTTGCAAGAGATGTTGGAGAGCTTACTGCCTGTTTTCTTCCAAGGTAATTATGGTTTCACGATTTACATTTAAATATTTTATCCATTTTGAGTTTATTTTTGTGTATAGTGTAAGTTGGTAGTCTAGTTTCATTTTCTTACAAGTACATGTCCAATTTTCCCAACAACTATTTGTTAGACTGTCTTTACTCCACTGTATGCTCTTACCTCATTTGTCAAATAACAATTGTCCATAAAGGTGTGAGTTTATTTCTGGGTTCTCTGTTCTGTTCCATTGATCTATATGCCTGTTCTTATGCCAGTACCAAGCTGTTTTGAGTACAATGGCCTTGTAGTATAACTTGATGTCAGGAAGTGCGATACCTCCCACTTTATTCTTCTTTTTCAAGATTGCTGAGGCTATTCGTGTTCTTTTTTGGTTCAATATAAATTTTTGAAATATTTGTTCTATATCTTTGAAGTGTGCAATTGGTATTTTAATAGAAATTGCATTGAATTTATAGATTGCTTTGGAAAATATAGACATTTTAATGATTTTATTCTTCCTATCCAAGAACACAGTATATGCTTCCACTTGCTTGTATCTTCCTTGATTTCTTTTATCAATGTTCTATAATTTTCCAAGTATAAGTCTTTAACCTTTTTGGTTAAATTTACTCTTAGGTACTTTTTTGTTGTTGTTGTAATAGTGAAAGGGATTGTATTCTTAATTTCTCTTTCAGAGATTTCATTGTTGGTGTATAAAAATGCCTCTGATTTCTGAATACTAATTTTATATCCTGCCACCTTGCTGAATTCATTTATCAATCAGGTCCAGTAGTTTTTTTGACTGAGATTTTAGGGTTTTCTATGTATAGTGTCATATCATCAGTAAATAAATGATAGTTTTACTTCTTCTTTTCCAATTTGGATGCCTTTTATTTCTTCTTCTAGTCTAATTGCTGTGGCTAGGACTTCCAGGACTATGCTGAGTAAGAATGATGAGAGGGGGCACCCCTGCCTTGTTCCTGATCTTAAGGGGATTGGTTTTAATTTTTGCCCATTGATTATGTTGGTTATGGGTTTGTCATAGATGGCCTTTATCATTTTGAGGTATGTTCCCTGTATTCCCACTTTGCTGAGAGTAAACCAGGGTTATTTATAGCCAAGCTATAATACACACATATATTTATATTCATAATGACTTCTTAATGGCAATAAAGGATGCCAGAAGACACTAAAACATCTTCATTAAGAAAAAGGAATAACTTATAAAACAGAATTTCATACTCAGCTAAACTGTCTTCCAAAAGAACAAAGATAAAGTATCAACATACTCAAACAAAAATTGAAAGAGCCTGTCATTAAAGTATATTCTAATGAACACCATGGAGGAGGAATGAAATATAATCCCAAATGTAAGGACAGAAATGCTAGAAGAAATGGTAACCAAATATACTGGCTAATATATGGGTAATCTAAATAAACCTCAAATGTATAAAACAATAATGATTTCTCATAGGAAAAGGACAGGTAAGTTTGACAAAAAAGTACATTCAATTACCTTTACACTTTGTTGATTATGTATATTAAAATAATGAGGGTGATCATTAAAAAAACCAACACATAGCATTTATCTTCCAAACAGAGATAAAACAAATGCTAGTGAATTCAAAAGAAGGTAAGAGGAAATGGGGCAGGGTGGGGGGCATTTAGAAGAGTAAAATAAATTTAAAAAATAATAAGTTGGTTGAAAATTCCAATGTTAGAAGTCATATAAATGCAAATGAATTAAACTCTGCAACTAATATTATATTCTTTAAAAGAAAGGCAAAAAAAAAGGCTATGTGCTATATTAAATACACCTTAAGACAAAAGCATTAATAGAGAAAAAGGTCACGACAGAATAATAAACCATTTTTCTCAATAAAAGAAATACAAAAATTCTAAAATTGTAAGAACCTAAGAAAGTGGCCTAAAGCAAAAAAAAACTTATACAACAGATAAGAAACAAAATTGTCATTGTTTATAAATGTTGTGATTATCTATGTAGAAAACTCCAAATAATCTACAGCTAAATTAGTAAGAGAATAACAAAGTTGTCTGATACAAAAATTAACATTAAAAAGCCTATTGTATTTCTACATACCAGCAAGAGTTAGAAAACTTTTAAAAAAAAAATACCATTTACAATCGAAATACCATGTCTAGGAATAATTAACAAAATATGTACTAGCTCTTAATGAGGAAAATTATGAAATCTTATTGTAAGACAAAAAAAGGCTTAAATAAACTGAAAAGCATGCTATCTAATCCAGTAAGTGAAAATAAAACTACACTGAGATTTTCTTTTAAACTTCACTAGTTTGAGCAATAAATAAGAAGGTGGTCTCACATAAGCATTTGTGAGAAGATGGAACAGAAGGCCTCTCATCCACTGGTGTTTTGAGTGTAAATTTAGTTGACCACTTGGAAATGAGCAGTGGAACATACACAACCCTATAATTTACCTTTTCCACTCCTAGGTATATGCCCTCAAGAAACTTGTACATGAGCTTGAGACATATGTATAAAGAAAATTCACATCAGCAGCACTGCTCATAATAGCAAAAATCTGGAAACAAACAAAATATAATACAAAAAAAAGATAAATAAATGCATCCAGACTACAGAGTAATACTTCATGGAGGTCTCAAAGGGCACAACAGGCCAAGTGAGTTGATCTTCTACATCAGCATGTACAATTCTGATGGCTGCCACCAAGTGGTGACATTAATTCTGAGGAAAATATAGAATGTTGGACTAAATAAAAATAGGTCAAACAGTATCATTATTATTACCTATGGAATGTTACCTATGTGTTAGTTACTGTGCTATATTACGAAATTATCATTCCTCATGACTCATAAGCAAAGCAGAAGTTTCTCACTTTCTTCATTATAAAAACAAGATTCGGGTCACATAGAACGTGGCAAATACTAGGGTTCTGCTTATGTGACTCCTAAATCTGTTCTCTTCCAGCACTGTTTTGTGGTACATGATCACAGTGCAGTTTGTAGGATGACAGCAACTTATATCATATCATATCATATCATATCATATCATATCATATCATATCATATCATATCATATCATATCATATCCCATTCAACAACATATAAATTTCCTGAGGGTAGGAACTACATCTGATTTCTTGTCCTTACAGCCTTCAAAGTAAACATTCAATTTTAAAATACCTGAATTATGTATGGAGTAAACCCTTTAATTTCTCTAGCCTTTTCATATGCATGATATCATTTAAATCTTCTGACAAATTATTTGAGAGAGGTTCGTAGATAACATACTGAAATAAAGGACTGCTTAGAGGATCCAGGCTCAAAATCAACCATATTACCACCATGCTTAATTGACCTGAGCCTTCAGGTAAGTCACTTAACAGTGTACTTACTATAAAGGACATTTTTATTAAAGTCAAAATAGCACAACTAGATAAATGACTATTAATTATTACATATAAACATTAAGAGAAAGAATCTGTCATTATAAGAATGTCTTAGCTACATATTTTTTCCTTCAAAGATAGTTTTTGATTGGCACTTGGTTTCTCAATACTTTGACATCTCACTTATTTATATTACTTAAATGTAAGTCAATCTCTACCTTACATTGAAGCTTGCTCAATCTCCACTTTAAATTATGTTAAGCATGTGTTAAGCATAAAAGCACTGAGCTCTAGTCCTAGCTTCATTAACTACCCTAGACCCACGAGTCTCTTTGGACAGTCCATGACAATGGCTGTAGCTTAGCATTCCAAATATAGACCCTAGTATCACAGCCCATACTCTGTACTTTCAGGAAGTCGCATTTATTCCTTTTCATATTAAGTTAAAGTTAATGATCGATTAATCTATTATGAATTGGAAAAAAATAACCCTAACTTTAAGATGTCCCATATTTTCTTAAGAGTTTTCTTATGTACTATGTATGGCTTATGTTTTAAAAATACTCCTCTTTATCTTGATTTTTTTTCTGCTCCTAAATCCAATGTATTGAAGAGAGAAAACCAATGACAGAACTCTTGGGAGATTTCTTCTGACCCTATGCCCCTTAACTTTCAATCTTGCATATGGTTAGGGATCTCATGCTGATTTGTTTGCTTTTAACTTTTAATTTTGAGAATTTTCAAACATGCTGAAAAGAAAAAAGAGTAAAACATATACCTATAAATCTATCAAATAGGTTTATTAATTGTTAATATTTCACCATATTTGCTGTATTGCTCTCTCAACATATATTTTCTTTGCAGAATCACTTGAAAGTTTCAAACATCTAACATTTTATTTTAAAATACTTCAAAATATATATTCAAAGAATGAGGACATTCTCTCTTAAATCACAGTATCATTATCACACTCAATAAATTTAACTTTCATATATTTTTCTCTTACACAATTTCCACTTGTCTCAATTATGTTTTAATACATTTTTTCAGTCCAACAAAGTATTATGCATTGTACTTGTCACATTTAACTTCTGTTCTTGCCTTTCGTCACATTGATATATTTCAAAGAGTCCATATCAATTATCTGATAGGATATCCTAAAATCTCAATTTGTCTGATTACTGCTTTGTAATTAAGTTTAGATTAAGCACATAATGTCCATTTTCCTCATTATTGATGTTGACAATTGATCACTGATTTAGGTAATGCCTGTGGATTACGCCATTGTAAATGTAGCTTTTGCCCTTCACAATCAATAATCTGTGAGTTTAAAAATCGATCTTTTCCTGAATAACTTTCCACACAATGATTTCAGCATATTGATGAAACTGACAACTTTAACTTTTATGTGGGCACCTCACTCCTTATGGTTGCTATATTAACAAAATCTGTCCTTCTCAGAATGTCGACTAACATACCGTAAGGTTCTTTGTGAGGTCTATAATTTTAGCATAACAGTTTGGTGAAGTCCTCAGTGTGGAGTACTTTCTTCTCTTTCTAAATCTTTGAACTTTCTTCAAATAAGAGCATCAAATATTCTACTTAACATACTAGTTGCCTCATAACTCATACTGGACAAACTCAAGTAGATCTACTTGCCTTACTTACTATAAAAAGGATGAAAAGTCATCCAAATAAAAACATAACTAAGCTAAGCCCATCAAACTTCAGCCCATCTGTCTCAATGGTCAATAAAGAAAACTCTCTTTGCTTCACAAAATTACAGGACAACCTGTCAATCAAAGTCTTCAGCTTGTCTCCTAAAAGATTTGTACGGAGTTGTGTGTAATTTCTCCAACAATCTGTATTTGCTGTGGATCTCACTTCATCAGCTCTAATGAAGCTACATAGAAGGTGAGATAACATTTCTATCAAACAATTCCCAAATCAGAAGTCAAGAGGGCAATCCTAGGAAGAACACAGCCATCTATAGACACCTAGAAGAGACTTTGCTTAAGCAAATAATTACAATAGTGGAACTTTTTGAGAATGTAACTATGGCCTAGACTCAAATGTTACCCATAAAAACCAAAACCAATCTTTCTGTTACGCAAAATAGCAAGGCAATTTAAATAAGGACATTGTTTTCCTCTGTGAAAAACCTGGCAGACTTTTAAAAATAAGTGGTCTAAAGATAAACAATATGCATTAATCTCTCCAATAATGAACTCAATATGCTCAAATGACATTCTTAATTCTCTGGAAATTTAATATCAAAGGTTAAATAAAATGACTTATGATACATTCTTTCATGGGGAAACCTATATAGCCCAGAGAAACCACCTGAGCAAAGAATTCTAATCTCAACTTTGACACTATGTTCAGTTTCTTATCTATAAATAAGGGATTAGACTTAATGAGTTCTAAAAATTTAATATTCAAGGTCATCTATGAACCGGAATATACAGGTAGGCAGCTAAGATATAAAAAAATAAGTAGGTACTAAAATAAAATAACTTCTTGTATCCCCCCAAAGATTTAACTGGAAGCACAAGATTTAAAAAGGCAATAAAAAATACTTAGCAATCAAGGTAATAGTTTAGTGTAATATGTTAAAGAATAAAAATTAATGAAAAAAATCAAAGATGAACAAAACAAATTTTAAACAAAGATGGGTCATTGTTGTTTGTTTTATGATCCTGCATTATCTTATAATAGAAACCACCACTTCCAATTAGCTGGCTGCTAGCTCCCTGTCCATGAGTGTCCCCACCACAACAGTTTATTATTGTTGATAATAGTGTCCAACAGAGTGTTCAATGTGCTTTATGGAAGATACTTTTTGACCATAGAGATTTTATTTTTACATTGGTACAAAATATGATAGGATATTTTAATAAGTACATATAGAAGTATACATCTTAAAATATTTTTGCCTCAGGCTATTGTATGGCTCAGCAGGGCACTGGATTTAAGGATTCAGTCTTTCAAGGGGTAAAGAACCAAAACGTTGAAAACTAAATACCACTAGGAGCTTTTAGCCTCACAGAAATAAAGGGTCAGTTTTACAAACAACTGAAGTGAAATGCAAAGAACCATAGGAAAAAAACCAAAATCCTGGGGTTCAAAAAAAATCAGAGCTTCCTCTGTTGGGGAAAATGAGAATTAGGAAAAGACCCCTGAAGTAGTGTAGGGCACCAGACTTAGCAAATGAAAATACAAACATGCATGAGATATACAGGGATGAGCAAAGTAGGTTTACAGTTGTGAGGACATAAACAGAGTTTGTTTTTGTGCTATTATTTATTATTACATTATTTTCCATACAAACAACTAATTGTAAACCCAACTTATGCCCACCACTGTGTTTACACTAAAGAGTATCTGTTATTCTTATCTGAAATTCAAATGGAACTTGGCATGCTGTATTGTATTTGGCAATCCTAAAGTGGTAGGTAGCATATATGTTGAATTTTAAAATATGGATCTAAATACAAATTTTTTAATTTACTGTTTTGAAATTACTATTCAACAAATAGAAACCATTATGATACAATGCACTAAATTGAATTCAAATTCAATTGTGGTACCAACTAGCTAGATAACACTGGGTAAGTTATTTCTGTGAACATCCATTTTTCCGTTCAATATAATGATATTATCTGCCCTACATATCTTGCAGAGTTGGTAGGTTCAAGAAAGCTAATATTTCTGAAAATGCCTTTTGAGGTATAAGTAGTAGTGAAATAAGAATGTAAGACAAAGCACTGTTTTCTTGTGGAAGCCACCATCTATACTGCTGATCAAATAGGTAGTAACACCATAGTTCCCTGAAACAGCAACTGGTCCAAGAATTGTGGCACATATGACTAAGCAGAAATTTCACTAAAAAATATCAAAGACTAGCTTGTCTTTCTGAACATAAAATTGTATCCAAAGTTAGAGCTACCCTATGATAAGGGGTGAAATTCTTAAGAACACTCATTTCCACTGTTGTCAGTACTGTCTAAAGATAATTAATTATTGTGTAAAATGTATTTAAGAACTTTTTTAAATTTAAATCCAACATACTCAAACACCTTTGATATTGACATCTTATGTGACCTATTAGGTGTCCAAAGCCCACTCAACTTGTAAAATTTCCTTCTTGCAAGCAGTGTTTCCTTCTCAGGCTGGGTAAAAATGTCCACATATCCAATGGCACACTAATCAAATCTCCTAATGGGATGTCAGGGTAACAACAGTAACAAGTGATTTACTCCACTGTGCTCCACCTTCTACCAAACACCAAAGACGTGAACACTTGATTTGGAAGGCCAGATTAGTAGCTTAATATGGAAGGATGGGAGACAAAGGAAAGGGAAATACAGAAATAGAAATGGGTAAATTCAAGAGAGGAAAGAAGAAAATGGGGTGGAAAGAATTATAATCTCTAAGATGAAATAAAAGAGAGCTAAAAAAGAAGAGGTGATATGAAAGAAAGAGGCCAAAGGACGATGGGAAACAAGTTGAATGAAATGGCTGAAAAGGGGAAACATGGAGATTTATCAATCATTACCCCCGAGCAGACCAACCAACATCAGAGAAATAAGGCAGGACATTAAACCTCAGGATGCTCTAAAAGCAAGAATACAAAGACTGGAGTCAAGAAACCAAGGGATTTCCATAAATTTAAGCAATAGGTGTCAGAGATAAACAAGGACAGGCGTTCATTCAGACTTAAAAGAAAAAATCTAGATTTGCTACTTTCTACTAACTAGCTGCCAATAAGTTGATCTAATAAAACTAATATTCATGGTAAGCTAACTGAATCATTTTGTAAATAAAGTAGGAAAATAAATTACCCATACACACATTTTAAAGTTGTGTTCAAATCAAGTTTCTCAGACTAAAAAAACCTGAGATACTTTATGAAGCTGACTTCTGCAGTTGTTTGTGGTTTCTAATGAGAGACAGATTAATACAAATTTTAGTCTTGGCCTCTGGAATTAACCCCCAAGTATACAGGACTTTCTGTTTGAACAATGAAACAAATCCTGATAGTAGATCCCAGAAATTTCTGATGAAACTACTAGTGTGCCTTCCTAATTTCTCAGTCTATAAACTGATTATTTGAAAATAACATCTAACATACCATGAGAATTCATATATAAATTAGTTTTAAAATAAATTCTGATTTAGGAGAAAGAAAGATGGCAATGGAGTAGGAGGACATTCCAATTGCCACTTCCTAGGACCAAATTGGATTACAACTTAATTTAAGAACAATCATCTTGAAAAACCAACTTTGGACTAAACCAGGGGTAGTCAACCTTTTTATACCTAACGCCCACTTTTGTATCTCTGTTAGTCATAAAATTTTCTAACCGCCCACTGGTTCCACAGTAATGGTGATTTATAAAGTAGAGAAGTAACTTCACTTTATAAAATTTATAAAGCAGAGTTACAGCAAGTTAAAGCATATAATAATAATTACTTAGCAAGTACTTTATGTCAGATTTTCGCTAAGTTTGGCAGAATAAATCTTTATAAAACAACTTACTATAGTTAAATCTATCTTTTTATTTATACTTTGGTTGCTCTGCTACCGTCCACCCTGCAGCTGAAACGCCCACTAGTGGGCAGTAGGAACCAGGTTGACTACCACTGGACTAAACGAAGAGGAATCTATAACCAAGGATCACAGAAGAAGCCACACTGAGACTGATAGGAAGGGCAGAGACACAGAAAGGACAGCCCCACTCCCAGGAGCAAGTGGCAGCCCAGAGGAACTCTCACAGCGCAGGGTGGGTTTCCCTGAGAGGTGTGGGTCCTCAGGACCAGGCCTAGAACCCCAGCCTAGAGCCCCAGAGCCTAGAAGAGGCGCCCAGACATCATTCAGCTGTGAAAAGAGCCAAGTTTCTGTCCGCGAGAAGGAGACACACCTCTCAGAAGCAGGCTCTGTTTTAAAGGGCCTGTGCAGAAAACATCATTCTCAGCCACTTACCTGGGGCTCTGGTGGGGAGAGCTGAGAGAACTGGAGTTTCAGGGGGAAAATGTAAAGTTGGAGGCCCAGGAAGAAACAATGTGGGGGACAACCACAAGAACTCCTGTGCTGAATCATTCTCCAGTAGCACGGTTGCCATCTTTCTTGGGTGGAACATCCCCTTTGTGCAGCATCAGCCTAGAGGAAGGCAGCTGCTTTGCCCTCAGGAGTCTCTCTTGCCCCAGGGAAGGCAACAGGTCATTCTGAGAGACCAGGAAGCAAGGAACGCATCAGTGACTCAGTTTTCTGGTGTTGAGACTGGAGCTCCCCTGCTCACACTCTCCTCAGTCTATGACGGATGCTTCCACCTCACAAGAGACTCAGCTGAAACTGTCCGGAAAGGGGGAAGACCACACCTCTGGGTCTCAAAGGCACACCCACAGGACTCCTGGGGCCACACCCTACTGAACTCTGTGAAAAAAGTCTAGACAGACTGACACCAGGGGCCAAGGGGCAGAGCCACACCCACAACCACCCTTCCTAATCACTGAATTGCTGCAGGCTCTAGACTCTAGCAGAGATTTTTAAGCAACTGAGCCCAACAAGCAGCCAACAGACAGGCTGCACGAGGCAAGACCTGGGGAAACTTGGCCTTTTGAGCGGATTTTCCCGAGGACCAGAGTGGGTAAAAGCCAGCCTAGGAGTGCAGCTTGGTATTTCCATGTACACCTGGGCCCAGCAGAGACAGCCACAAACTCTGAATTGCTTGTAGCTCCAAGAAGGTTGCTGAGGGCCAGTCACGGGAAGTGTCTCCCACTGGTCTGTGCTGGGTTCCTGCTTGGGAGGGCCAGGGCTGGCACATCCAGGGGGCAGCTGTGGAAAGTACTGGTTCAGTACCTAACAACCCTTACCTTGTTGGGGAGAAATACAAATTGAGTATCCAGCAGTGGCTGGGGGATCAAGCTCTGGAGTATGGTCCACATTCCCTGTACTGAGTTCCTAACCAAGAGATTCCTTAAGTAGGGGGTCCCAAAAATGATGTAATCACAACCTCAGCTGTCCTAATCCACCAAGCATGCAACCTGTGGAAGGGTTGGTTGGCTGAGGCTAATCTGAGCCAATACTACAGTCTTACTATAGAAGACTCTGTGGGAAGACCAGGCAGCTGCAAGAGGAGGAGGAGCAGCTGAAAAGTGGAGACAAATCTTACAGAACTTGGGGCTTTTACAAAGCTCTTGTCATCTCTAAGCAGGAGTAAGCTGATCCTTATACAAAGATTGGCCCCTCCCACAGTACCCAGACACAGAAAACACAGACACACACAGTGAAAAGTATGATAGCTGCTGACTGGTAGACCACAGCAGGTTACAAATAACAGCTGACACCAAGCCAAGAAGAACTAGAGTCAACACTACTGTTAGCGGGTGGTAGACAGCACCAACCCTAGAATCAACTACTACACAAGCAGCACATCCAAATTGGAGTCTAGCAGGCACCAAACATGGTGGAGAATAAATATGCCCACAGGACAGACATTGCACAGTTTGTAATACACACAATCAAGATTGACCATTAGAGCCAGCCAGCCTAAAGGGATAAACATACCCAGGAAAAGACCAACTGCATCTAATACTCATATTCAACAAAGTGAAATTAGTACCTTCAAGAAGAATTCCTAGAATAAGGAAAACAAGTGGCCTGGAGGACAGTATCAATGAACCCATCTTCTTCATAAGGACCACGCAAAAATTTTAAAGTCAGACAGCACTACATAATACATAGACAAAATAAGCAGACAGAGAAATATAAACCAAATCAATCAACAAGAGAAATCCCCAGAAAAAAAACTGAATGAGATGGAAGTAACCAAAATACCAGATGCAGAGTTTAAAACAAAGATTTTTAGGATGCTCAAGAATCTTAGTGCAACAATGGATGAATATAATAAGCATCTAAATAAAGACATAGCAAGCATCAAAAAGGACATTAAAAGCATTAAAAAAAGGCAGAAATGACAAATACAATATCAGAAATGAAGATTGTACTAGCAGGAATCAACAGCAGGCTGAATGAAGCAGAGGATCGAATCAGCAATTTAGAGACCAAGACAAATATAAGCATGGAAGCAGAGCAGCAAAAAGAAAAGAGGCTCAAAACGTCTGAGGAAACTCTAAGAGAGCTCTGTGACAACATGAAGAGAAACAACATCCACATCACAGGGGTTCCTGAAGAGAAAAGAATGAACAAGGAATAGAAAATCTGCCTGAAGAAATCATAGCTAAAAATTTTCCTAAATTGATGAAGGAAAAAGTCACACAAGTTCAAGAAGCACAGAGAGTTCCATTAAAAAGAAACCCGACTCCTGGATGTATCTCCAGACAAATACTGGAGGCAGAGGTGGATTAAGGTTGGTTAAGGCCCCGGGTGCAGAAGAAAATATTGGGCCCCTTAAAAAATAGAGAGAGAGGTCTCTTCAACCAAGGAACACTGAGGAAGCCACACCGAGACTGGTAGGAAAAGTGGAAACGCAGAAACGCGGAGAGGGCTGCCCAGCTCCTCGGAGCGAACGGCAGCAGGGAGAGACTCGCGTGGCGGGAAGTGAGTTTAGCAGAGGGGAAAGGGTCCTGAGCCCCAGGAACAAAGCCCCAGCCTGCAGCCCCAGAGCCCAGAAGAGGCGTGGAGACAGTATTTAGCTGGAAACAAGTCAGGATACTGTTTGTGAGAGTCTGATTTCTCAGACCCAAGATCCTTCTTAAAAAGACCGCGCAGAACATCTCTCTCAAAAACAATCACCTGGGGCTCCTGGGGACGGGGGGAGAGAGGAGAGGACCACAGTAACAGGAAGAGAGTGTAATCTAGGAGGCATAGGGAGAAACATTTTGGGAGATAGCCACCCTAACCCCTGGGACGAGTCACTCCCCAAAGCTGAAGAGAATATTTCCCCCGGAAACAGCAACACCAGCAAAGGGAGGTGGGAGAGCAGCCAAACAAGCTCCACCGCGGCATTCAGAGCAGAGTCGCATAGAAGGAGGGAGCTTTCAGGTCTACAGTAGTGAGTCTTAGGGTCCGAGCTGTAACGCCCCCACCCACACGGCTGAGGGTGCACCGGAGAGCGGGCGGCAGTGGGAGAAAAAAGCGCTGTTCTGCTGGCAGGGGCGGAAGCCGGCTGGCCACCATGGGGTTCAGGTGTGAGCTCAATCTTGCCCGGCTGGGGAGAAGGAGGCGTGCAAAAGCGGTCAAGCTCAGCTGCCGGCAGCCTGTAATCCAGCCTCCAGAAGGGCGGGAACCCCGGAAAGGGTGGAGACCAGCCCCAGAGCAAGGGAAGAGGAGCACAGCCCTGCCCCGCCCGTGCAACCCAGGCTTGAGGTCTGAATTGGTAGCCAGCTCCTCCGGCGGGGGTGGAGCCAAAATCCCAGAAGAGGCGGAGTTCCGCTACGGAGCTGAGCTTGGGCACGCAGCCCTGCCCGATGGTAGAGCCAAGGCTAGCAGCTATTCCTTGAGTGGGATACTCCTGCAAGGGCAGGGCGAAAGCTCGGAAACAGGAGGAGACCCACATCTGAGCAAAGGTGCTCGCCAGTGCCCTCAGAACCGGGCATAATGTCACACATGGGGGCGGGGCAAAGGCCAAGGCCACCAACCCTTGTGCACCCGAGCACGTGATCACAGCCACTCCCGTGAAGAGAAAATGCAGAGGCAGAGAAATACAACACAAATAAACCAAGAGAAATCCCCAGAAAAGGACCTAAGTGAATCAGATATAACCAAATTACCAGATACAGAGTTTAAAATAACGATTGTTAGGATGCTCAAAGATATTAGAACAACCATAGATGGCCATTACGAAAACCTAAATAAAGAGATAACAAATATAAAAAAGGACATTGAAATAATAAAAAAGAAATCACTCAGAAATGAGAAATACAATAACAGAAGTGAAGAACACAATGGAAGGAATTAAAAGCAGGATGGATGAAGCAGAGAATCGAATCAGCGAGTTAGAGGACACAATAAATAAAGGCACGGAAGCAGAGCAGAAAAAAGAAAAGAGACTCAAAAAGTCTGAGGAAACTCTAAGTGAGCTCTGTGACAACATGAAGAGAAATAACATCCACATCATAGGGGTTCCTGAAGAAGAAGAGAAAGAACAAGGGATAGAGACTGTGTTCAAACATATTATAGCAGAAAACTTCCCCCAATTAAGGCAGAAAAACATTTCACATGTTCAGGAAGCACAGAGAACTCCATTAAAGAGAAACCCAAAGAAACCAACACCAAGACATATCATAATTAAAATACCAAAGCTAAATGATAAAGAGAAAATATTAAAAGCTGCTAGAGAAAAAAAGACTATCACCTACAAAGGAGCCCCCATAAGGATGACTTCTGACTTCTCAACATAAACACTTGAGGCCAGAAGGGAATGGCAAGAAATATTCAAAGTAATGCAGAACAAGAACCTACAACCAAGACTACTTTATCCAGCAAGGCTATCATTTAAAATTGAAGGAGAAATAAAAAGCTTTACAGACAAAAAAAAAAACCCAAGGATTTCACTGCAACCAAAACCAAGGCTGCAAGAAATGCTAAGGGACCTGCTGTAAACAGATCAAAGGAAAAAGAGAATATAGCAAAAGAGAAATACAGTTTTAAAGAAAAAAATGGCAATAAACAATTACATATCAGTAATAACCTTAAATGTTAATGGATTAAATGATCTGATCAAGAGACATAGGGTAGCTGCGTGGATAAGAAAACAGGACCCATACATATGCTGTCTACAAGAGACACACCTTAAATCAAAAGATGCACACAGACTGAAGATAAAAGGATGGAAAAAAATATTTCACGCAAATGGAAATGAAAAAAAGCTGGGGTAGCAATACTTATATCAGACAAAATGGATTTTAAAACAAAGACCATAGTTAGAGATAAAGAAGGTCACTACATAATGATAAAGGGAGCAATCCAAAAGGAAGATATAACCATTATAAATATCTACGCACCTAATATAGGAGCACCTAAATATATAAAGCAGACTTTGATGGACTTAAAGGGTGAGATCAACAGCAATACTATAATAGTAGGGGATTTCAATGCCCCATTAATATCATTAGATAGATCCTCAAGAAAGAAAATTAACAAAGAAACAGCAGACTTAAAGGACATATTAGATCAACTCGATTTAATAGATATCTTCAGAACCTTTCACCCTAAAACAGCAGAATATACATTCTTTTCAAGCGCTCATGGTACATTCTCTAGAATAGACCACATGTTAGGGCACAAAAGAGGGCTCAACAAATTTAAGAAGATTGAAATCATATCGAGCACTTTCTCTGATCACAATGGCATTAAACTAGAAATCAACCACAATAGAAAAATTGAAAAAATTCAATCATTGGAAACTAAATAGCACGTTATTAAACATTGAGATCAAAGAAGAAATTTAAAAATTCCTAGAAACAAACGATAATGAGCATACATCAACTAAAATTTATGGGACACAGCAAAAGCAGTCCTGAGAGGGAAGTTTATAGCATTACAGGCATACCTCAAGAAGCTAGAAAAAGCTCAAATAAACAACTTAACCCAGCATCTAAAAGAACTAGAAAAAGAACAGCAAGTAAAGCCCAGAGCTACTAGAAGGAAGAAAATAATAAAGATCAGAGCAGAAATAAATGACATAGAGGCTAAAGAAACAATACAGAGGATCAATGAAACTAGGAGCTGGTTCTTTGAAAAGGTAAACAAGATCGATGAACCTTTAACGAGACTCACCAAGAAAAAAAAAGAGAGGACTCAAATAAATAAAATTAGAAACGAGAGGGGAGAAATAACAACTGACACAACAGAAATACAAAATATTGTAAGAAAATACTATGAAGAACTGTATGCCAAAAAACTAGACAACCTAGATGAAATGGACAAATTCCTTGAATCATATAATCTTCCAAAAATCAATCTGGAAGAATCAGAAAACCTAAACAGACCAATTACAACAAATGAGATTGAAATAGCTATCAAAAAACTCCCAAAAAAGAAAAGTCCTGGGCCTGATGGCTTCACAAGTGAATTCTACCAAATATTCAAAGAAGAACTAACACCTATCCTTCTCAAGCTATTTCAAAAAATTCAAGAGGAAGGAAGACTTCCAAACTCCTTCTATGAGGCGAGCATAATTCTGATTCCAAAACCAGGCAAGGACAACACAAAAAAAGAAAATTATAGGCCAATATCCCTGATGAACTTAGATGCAAAAATCCTCAACAAAATATTAGCAAACCGGATCCAGCAATATATGGAAAAAATCATACACCATGATCAAGTAGGATCTATTCTTGGGAGGCAAGGCTGGTACAATATTTGCAAATCAATCAATGGGATTCATCACATAAACAAAAGAAAGGAGAAAAACCACATGATAATTTCAATAGATGCAGAAAAAGCATTTGATAAAGTCCAGCACCCATTCATGATCAAAACTCTAAGCAAAGTGGGAATACAGGGAACATACCTCAACATGATAAAGGCCATCTATGACAAACCCACAGCCAACATCATACTCAATGGGAAAAAATTAAAAGCAATCCCCTTAAGATCAGGAACAAGGCACGGGTGCCCCCTTTCACCACTCTTATTCAACATAGTTCTGGAAGTCCTAGCCACAGCAATCAGACAAGAAAAAGAAATAAAAGGCATCCAAATTGGAAAAGAAGAAGTAAAACTATCATTATTTGCAGATGACATGATATTGTATATAGAAAACCCTAAAGTCTCAGTCAAAAACTACTAGACCTGATAAATGAATTTGGCAAGGTAACAGGATATAAAATCAATACTCAGAAATCAGAGGCATTTTTATACACTAATAATGAACTGTCAGAAAGAGAAATCAAAGAATCAATCCCCTTTACCATTGCAACCAAAAAAATAAAGTACCTAGGAATAAATCTAACCAAGGAGATTAAAGACTTGTACTTGGAAAATTATAAAACATTGATAAAAGAAATCAGGGAAGATACGAATAAGTGGAGGCATATACTGTGCTCATGGTTAGGAAGAATAAACATCATTAAAATGTCTATAGTACCCAAAGCAATTTATAAATTCAATGCAATACCGATTAAAACACCAATGACATACTTCAAAGACATAGAACACATATTCCAAAAATTTATATGGAACCAAAAAAGAACACGAATAGCCTCAGCAATCTTGAAAAGGAAGAAAAAAGCGGGAGGTATCACACTTTCAGATATCAAGTTATATTATAAGGCCATTGTACTCAAAACAGCATGGTACTGGCATAAGAACAGGCACATAGGTCAATGGAACAGAACAGAGAACCCAGAAATAAACCCACAGCTCTATGGACAACTGATATTTGACAAAGGAGGTAAGACAATACAATGGAGTAAAGACAGCCTCTTCAACAAATGGTGTTGGGAAAACTGGACAGCTACCTGCAAAAAAATGAAACTAGACCACCAACTTACACCACTCACAAAAATAAACTCAAAATGGATAAAAGACCTGAATGTAAGCTGTGAAACCATAAGCATCTTAGAAGAAAACATAGGCAGTAAGCTCTCTGACATCTCTCGCAGCAATATATTTGCTGATTTGTCTCCACAGGAAGTGAAATAAAAGACAGGATAAACAAATGGGACTTTATCAAACTAAAAAGCTTCTGCACAGCTAAAGACAATAAGAACAGAATAAAAAGACAAACTACACAATGGGAGAATATATTTGACATAGCGTCTGATAAGGGGTTAATAACCAAAATTTATAAAGAACTTGTAAAACTTAATACGAGGAAGACAAACAATCCAATCCAAAAATGGGCAAAAGAAATGAATAGACACTTCTCCAAAGAGGACACACAGATGGCCAACAGGCATATGAAAAAATGTTCAACATCACTAATGATTAGAGAAATGCAAATTAAAACCACAATGAGATATCACCTCACACCAGTCAGAATGGTGCTCATCAAGAAAACAACACAGAATAAGTGCTGGCGAGGATGTGGAGAAAAGGGAACCCTCCTGCACTGCTGGTGGGAATGCAGACTGGTGCAGCCACTGTGGAAAACAGTATGGAGATTCCTCAAGAAATTAAAAATCGAACTGCCTTTTGACCCAGCTATACCACTGTTAGGAATATACCCCAAGAACAACATAGCACTGTTTGAAAAGAAGAAATGCACCCCCATATTTATGGCAGCATTGTTCACAATAGCAAAGATTTGGAAACAGCCCAAGTGTGCATCCGAGGACGAGTGGATTAAAAAGCTTTGGTATATATACACTATGGAATACTACTCAGCCATAAGAAATGATGACATAGGATCTTTTACAACAACATGGATGGGCCTTGATAACATTATACTGAGTGAAAGAAGTAAATCAGAAAAAACTAAGAACTATATGATTCCATACATAGGTGGGACATAAAGATGAGACTCAGAGACATGAACAACAGTGTTGGGGTTACAGGGTGGGGGGAGGAGAGGAAGGGGGTTGGGGGAGGGAAGGGGCACAAAGATCATGGCTTTTCAGCATTTGCCATATTCCCCCCTTAATCTATAGAAAGACAGCAAATATTTACATATGGTGTTCCCACTATAAAGACTGCTGTCTTAGGGACAAATGCTAAAAAACTATTTCAGCAGTTCCTCCTTCTTCAAAGACTTATATGTCAACATAGAGCTCCATGTTTCATAGGACATACTCAAGCTCACTCCATGCTCCCTGGAGCTTTAGCACAAGGGAATGCCCCCCCCCCCTTTTTTGTAGTATTTTTTCTTTTATTTATTTATTTTTTGTATTTTTCTGAGGATGGAGATGGGGAGGCAGTCAGACAGACTCCTGCATGCGCCTGACTGGGATCCACCTGGCATGCCTACCAGGGAGGAATGCTCTGCCCATCTGGGGTGTTGCTCTGTTACAACCGGAGCCATTCTAGCGACTGGGGTGGAGGCCATGGGGCCATCCTTAGTGCCCGGGGTGGCTTTGCTCTGGTGGAGCCTTGGCTGCGGGCAGGAGGAGAGAAACGAAGAGGAAGGAGAGGGGGAGGGGTGGAGAGGTAGATGGGCGCTTCTCCTGTATGCTCTGGCCAGGAATCGAACCCGGGAATCCTGCACACCAGGCCAATGACTCCGACGGGTCTACCATATCATGCTTTTTACTTTAAAAAAAAATTTTACATTTCTTTTGAATGCTGATGAACAGGAGACACCAAATCTTTTTCGCCTGCAAACTACTACCTTCTTTATGAGATCTAGCTAATAACACTGTTTTGTCTTTTTCCAAATAGCTCCAGATATATGCCCTGCTCCAGCCACCTATAACCTAACCTTGCCCAGAAAGTTGGGGTTTGCCACTGAAGGCTGAAGGTGCCCAGGGCCGTCGGCCCCATCTACGACACTGTGGACGAGCCTAGGGTATTTCTTCCAAGAAGCAGGTAAACTGATCTCATTGGCACAAGGGCCACTTAACTATGTTTTGCCTGAATAGTCAGGTTTTTTATTCTTCCCTCAAAGATCTCTGTTGTGGGTGTTGATAGTCCTATTTTCTGCTGCTTTGCTTAATATATAGTGTTTCCTTTATCCCTCCTACCTCAATGCCCCACTCATATTTCAGGCTGGGACCTACTACTAATTTAGAGCTCTCTTTCCTCCTTTTGCCAACTTGTATTATGAATTTACCTTTGCCACCCAGCTTAGTGTATCCCAAGGTTCTCTTTACCATGCCACAGTCACAGAGCTCCAGGAAAAAGCAACCTGGTCTCAACTCTCCAGGCAGAGGAGAACAGAAGCTCTATATCCACGCATGCTGCAAATGGCTTTTTCCAGTCTACCTGAATCATTACCAGCTAGAAGCAGCGGTCATTGGGACTTGGACATGAGCTGCAAAGTATAGAATGGTGACAGCAATTCCAGTGCCATGCGGACTTTTCCTGTGGGGAACTTTCCTGGACTCCTGCTCCCTGTGACAGCTCCTAACAGACTGAACTGTGGTTGGGTTGCATTTTTTTCAGGGATTTGGCATGGTGATGGGGCCAACTTGGACTTGGTGAACATGTTAAGGACACTACTCTTTTATGGATTCTTGCTATATTGGCTAAGAGTTTGCTTAAAGGCTTTTAATCACTGTAAAAAAAATAGAGGACTGGATGAAGAAGATGGGGCACATATACACCATGGTATACTATTCAGCTAGGAGAAATGATGACATCGGATCACTTACAGCGGAATGGTGGAGTCTTGGTAGCATTGTGCGGGGTGAAATAAGTGAATCAGAAAAAAACAGGAACTGCAGGATTCCATACATTGGTGGGACATAAAAGCGAGACTAAGAGGCATGGACAGGAGTGTGGTGGTTACGGGCGGGGAGGGAAGGAAGGAGAGGGGGAGGGGGAAGGGTACAGAGAGAACTGGATGGAGGGTGGCGGAGGACGATCTCTCTTCGGGTGATGGGTATGCAACAGAACTAAATGACAAGATAACCTGGAAATGTTTTCTTTGAATGTATGTACCCTGACTTATTGATGTCACCCCATTAAAATAAAAATTTATTTATAAAAAATAAAAAATAAAAAAAAAGAAACCCAAGGAGGCCTATGGCAAAACACATCATAATTAAAGTGTCAAAGTTCAGAGAAAAAGAATACTAAAAGCTGTAAGAGAAAAGCAGGTAATTACCTACAGAAGAGACCCGATAAGGATGGCATCTAACTTCTTAACAGAAACACTGGAAGCCAGAAGGGATAGGCAAGAAATATTCAAAGGGATGCAAAGCAAGAACCTACAACTAAGACTTCTTTATCAAGCAAGGCTATCATTTAAAACTGAAAGAGAAATAAAAAGCTTTCCAGAGGGAAAAAAAAAAATCAAGGAATTCATTACAACCAAACCAGTACTGCAAGAAATGTTAAGGGGCCTGCTGTTAAAAGAGCAAAGGAAATAAAAAAATTGAAAAAAAAAAAAAAGGATTGTATATTTAAAGAATTAAATGGCAATAAACAACTACATATCAATAACCTTAAATGTAAATGAATTAAATGCTCCAATTATTCCATTTACATTTAGGGTTGCTGCATGAATAAAAAAAACCAGAACCAGTACATACACTGTCTACAAAAGACCCATCTCAGAACAAAAGACGCACATAGACTAAAAGTGAAGGGAAGAAAGTATTTCACACAAATGGAAATGAAAAAAAGAAGCTGGGGTAGCAATAATTGTATCTGACAAAATAGACTTTAAAACAAAGGCTATAGTAAGCGATAAAGAAAATCACTACATAATGATAAAGGGAGCAATACAACAGGAAGATATAACCGTTATAAATATCTATACACCTAATATAGGAGCACCTAATTATATAAAACAGGTATTGATGAACATAAAGGGCGAGATCAACAGCAATACTGTAAGAGTAGAGAATTTTAATACCCCACTAACATCAATGGATAGATCCTCCACATAGAAAAATAACAAAGAAATAGCAGCCTTAAATGACACACTAGATAAACTGGATTTAATAGATATCTTCAGAACCTTTCACCCCAAAGCAGCAGAATATATACTCTTTTCAAGTACTCATGGTACAATCTCTAGGATAGACCACATGTCAGGACACAAAATGAGTCTCAATAAATTTAAGAAGACTGAAATCATATCAAGTGTCTTCTCTGATCACAATGGCATGAAACAAGAAATCAACTAAAATAGAAAAACTGAAAAACATTCAAACACTTGGAAGCTAAATAGCATGTTATTAAATAATGAATGGGTTAACAAGGAGATCAAGGAAGAAATAAAAAATTTCCTTGAAACAAATGAAAATACACATACAACAACTCAAAATTTATGAGACACAGCATAAGCAGTCCTGAGTGTGAAGTTCATAGCATTGCAGGCATACCTTAAAAAGCAAGAAAAAGCTCAAATAAAGAACTTAACCCTGCATCTAAAAGAACTAGAAAAAGAACAACAAATAAAGCCCAGAGGAAATCGAAGGAAGAAAATAATAAAGATCAGAGTGGAAATAAATGACATAGAGGCTAAAAAAACAATACAGAAGATCAATGAAGCCAAGGTTTTTAAAAAAGGTAAACAAGATTGATGAAACTTCAACCAGACTCATCAAGAAAATAAGAGAGGACTCAAATAAATAAAATTAGAAGTGAAAGTGGAGAAGTAAATAGAGACAACACAGAAATACAAACTATTGTAAGAAAATACTATGAAGATCTGTATGCCAAAAAATATGACAACCTAGGTGAAATGGATAAATTCCTAGAAACATATAATCTTCCAAAACTCAATCTGGAAGAATCAGAAAACTTAAACAGACCAATTACAACAAATTAAATTAAAACAGTTATCAAAAAACTCCCAGCAAACAAAAGTCTTGGACCAGATGGCTTCATGGGCAAATTTTACCAAATTTTCAAAGAACTAACACCTATCCTTCTCAAGCTATTAAAAAAATACAAGAGTAGGGAAGACTTCCAAGCTCCTTTTATGAGGCAAGCATAATCCTCATTCCAAAACCAGGTAAAGACACTACAAAGAAAAAAATTATAGATCAATATCCCTGATAAACTTAGATGCTAAAACTCTCAACAAAATATGAGCAAACTGGATCCAGCAATACATGGAAAAAATCATACATTATGATCAAGTGGGATTTATTCTGGAGAGGCAAGGCTGGTACAATATTCAAAAATCAACTGATGTAATTCATCACATAAACAAAAGAAAGGAGAAAAACCACATGATAATTTCAACAGATGCAGAAAAAGCATTTGATAAAATCCAGCACCCATTTATGACCAAAATTCTCAGCAAAGTGGGAATACAGAGAACATACCTCAACATGATAAAGGGCATCCATGACAAACCCACGACCAACATCATATTCAATGGAAAAAAATTAAAAGCAATCCCCTAATGATCAGGAACCAGGCAGAGGTGCCCCCTTTCACCATTCTTATTCAACATAGTTCTTGAAGTCCTAGCCACAGCAATCAGACAACAAGAAGAAATAATAGACATCCAAATTGGAAAAAAAGAAGTAAAATTATCATTATTTGCTGATGACATGATACTGTACATAAAAAACCCTGAAGTCTCAGTCAAAAAACTACTGGACCTGAAAAATGAATTTGGGAAAGTGGCAGGATATAAAATTAATATTCAGAAATCAGTGGCATTTTTATACACCAACAATAAGTTGTCTGAAAGAGAAATTAAGGAAACAATCCCCTTCACTATTGCAACAACAACAAAAAAGTACATATGAGTAAATTTAACCAAGGAGGTAAAGAACTTGTACTAGGAAAATTATAAAACATTGATTAAAAATAAATCAAGGGCGGAAGGACCCAAGTTCGAGACCCCAAGGTCGCCAGCTTGAGCGTGGGCTCATCTGGCTTGAGAAAAAAAAAAAAGCTCACCAGCTTGGACCCAAGGTCACTGGCTTGACTAAGGGGTTATTCGGTCTGCTGAAGGCCCACAGTCAAGGCACATATGAGAAAGCAATCAATGAACAACTAAGGTATCGCAACGAAAAACTGATGATTGATGCTTCTCATCTCTCTCTGTTCCTGTCTGTCTGTCCCTATCTATCCCTCTCTCTGACTCTCTCTCTGTCTCTGTAAAAAAAAAAAAAAAAAAAAAAAAGCTAAAAAATCAAGGGCCCTGGCTGGTTGGCTCAGTGGTAGAGCGTCGGCCTGGCATACAGGGGTCCCGGGTTCGATTTCCGGCCAGGGCACACAGGAGAAGCGCCCATCTGCTTCTCCACCCCTCCCCCTCTCCTTCCTCTCTTACTCTCTCTTCCCCTCCCGCAGCGAGGCTCCATTGGAGCAAAGATGGCCCGGGCACTGGGGATGGCTCCTTGGCCTCTGCCCCAGGTGCTAGAGTGGCTCTGGTCGCGACAAAGCAATGCCCCAGAGGGGCAGAGCATCGCCCCCTGGTGGGGAGTGTCGCCCCCTGGTGGGCGTGCCGGGTGGATCCTGGTCGGGCGTATGCGGGAGTCTGTCTGACTATCTCTCCCCGTTTCCAGCTTCGGAAAAATACAAAAAAAAAAAAAAATCAAGGAAGATACAAACATGTAGAAGCATATACCATGTTCATGGATAGGAAGAATAAACATCATTAAAATGTCTATATTACCCAAAGCAATCTATACATTCAATGCAACTCCTATTAAAATACCAATGGCATACTTCCAAGATATAGAACAAATATTCCAAAAATTTATATTGAACTAAAAAAGGACACGAATAGCCTCAGCAATCTTGAAAATGAAGAATAATGAATAAAATGTTGATATCACACTTCCTGATATCAAGTTATACTACAAGGTCATTGTACTTAAAACAGCTTGGTACTGGCATAAGAATAGGCATACAGATCAATTAGACAGAACAGAGAACCCAGAAATAAACCCATGTTTTTATGGTCAATTGATACTTGACAAAGAAGGTAAGAACTTACAATGGAGTAAAGACAGTCTTTTTAATAAATGGTGTTGGGAAAATTGGACAGGTGCATGCAAAAAAATAAAACTAGACCACCAACTTACACAATTCACAAAAGTAAACCCAAAATGGATAAAAGACTTACAAATGTAAGTCTTGAAACCATAAACATCTTGGAAGAAAACATAGGCAGTAAGCTCTCTGATATCTCTCATAGCAATATTTTTGCTGATTTTTCTCCACATGCAAGTGAAATAAAGGACAGGATGAACAAATGGGACTGTATCAAACTGAAAAGCTTTTGGACAGCAAAAGACACCATGAACAAAATAGAAAGACAAACCACACAATGGGAGAACATATTCGTCAATAGGTCTGATAAGGGGTTAATATTTATATAAGGGGAAAAATTTATAAAGAACTTCTAAAACTCACCTGACCAGGCGGTGGCACAGTGGATAGAGAGTCGAACTGGGATGCTGAGGACCCAGGTTCGAGACCCCGTGGTGTCAGCTTGAACGTGGGCTCATCTGGTGTGAGCAAAAAGCTCACCAACTTGGACCAAATGTTGCTGGCTTGAGCAAGGGGTTACTCGGTCTGCTGAAGGCCCATGGTCAAGGCACATATGAGAAAGCAATCAATGCACAACTATGTGTTGCAATGAAAAACTAATGATTGATGCTTCTCATCTCTCTGTTCCAGTCTGTCTGTCCCTGTCTATCCCTCTCTCTGTCTCTGTTAAAAAAAAAAAAAAAGAACTTCTAAAACTCAACACCAGGAAGGTAAACAATTCAATTAAAAATGGGCAAAGAACTTAATAGATACTTCTCCAAAGAGGACATGCAAATGGCCAATAGGCATATGAAAAAATGTTCAAGGTCACTAATCATCAGAGAAATGCAAATTAAAACCACAACGAGATGCCACTTCACACCTGTCAGAATGGCATTCATTAACAAAACAACAGACAATAAATGCTGATGAGGGTATGGAGAAAAGGGGACCCTCCTGCACTGCTGGTGGGAATGCAGATTTCTGTAGCCACTGTGGAGAACAGTATGAGCTTTCCTCAAAAAATTAAAAATGAAACTGCCTTTTGACCCAGCTACCCCACTTTTAGGAATATAACCTAAGAATACCAAATCAATGATTCAAAAGAAGATATGCACCCCCATGTTTATTGCAGCATTGTTTACAATAGCCAAGATCTGGAAACAGCCCAAGTGTCCATCAGTGGACAAGTGGATTAAAAAGCTATGATACATAGTGGAATACTACATGGCTGGGAAAAAGAAGAAAATCTTACCTTTTGTGACAGCATAAATGGAAGTAGAGATTATTATGCTAAGTAAAGTAAGCCAGGCATAGAAAGAAAAATATATGATCTCAAATATATGTGGAATCTAATGAACAAAGTGAACTGAGGAAGGGAATAGAGCAGGGGTCGGGAACCTATGGCTCGTGAGCCAGGTGTGGCTCTTTTGATGGCTGCATCTGGCTCACAGACAAATCTTTAATAAAAAAAATAATGTTAAAAATATAAAACATTCTCATGTATTACAATCCATTCATTCCCTACAGCTCATGTTCATGGTTGCGAGTGGCTGGAGCCAATCACAGCTGTACTCCGGGACAACACCAAATTTTTATTGGATAATGCGTAACCTACATGGGTCATTGTATGGCTCTCACTGAATTACATTTTAAAATATGTGGTGTTCATGGCTCTCTCAGCCAATAAGATTCCCGACCCCTTGAATAGAGGGAGGTATAGGGTCACAGAAACCAGAGGGACAGCTGTCAGAGGGAAGGGGGATGAGGAGGGGGATCAGAGAAGGTAAAGCGATTAGTGAAACTATATATACATAACACAGAGATATAGATAACAGGACAGCAAATCCCAGAGGGAAGGGGGGAGGAAGTTAGTGGCAGAGGGGCCAAAGGGGTATAAAAAGGGACACAGGGGTAGGGGCAAGGGAGTTATATTCAGTGGGACACTTGAATTCATGTAAACACAATAAATTAAGAATTAATAAAAATTAAAAGAAATAAATTCTGATTTAGAACAAAAAGTTTTTATGAAAGAATCCATCTTGCCATATATACTTTACACTTTTGGGTTATTTTCAAATGTAATTATATTTCATTTTCTCCATTTTTTAAATTCAATTTATAACATATTAAAATTAAATAATCCTTAAATACTGCCTAGAAAGCTAGAAGATTATAAATGGGGGCTACCTTTTGCCAAAAATGGAGTACTAATTAAAACAATTTTAATGTTATAGAAACACCTTATATATA
Source organism: Saccopteryx leptura (assembly GCF_036850995.1). Classification (NCBI taxonomy): domain Eukaryota; kingdom Metazoa; phylum Chordata; class Mammalia; order Chiroptera; family Emballonuridae; genus Saccopteryx; species Saccopteryx leptura. Next base: position 165,581,109 of record NC_089506.1, read on the forward strand.
GTTGTGATTAGTTGCATACATACAGCCTTACTCTTCATAAGCTATTAAAACTTAATGGTAAATATTTTCTGTGATCCTAATAAGGAATTTTATTATAATAAGAATCATATCATGCTATAGTGATTCATGTATAAGTCTGTCTTTCCCCTTATTGATGCCTGTATGCAACTTAAGACATCACACTATAGGTATACCTTATTCTGTTGAGTTTCACTTTACTGTAATTTGCAGATACTGCATTTTTCACAAACTGGAGGTTTGTGGCAGCCCTGCATCGAGTCTATTAGCACCTTTTGTTCACTAGCATTTGTTCACTTCATGTCTCTGTGTCACATTTTGGTCATTTTCACAATACTTCAAAGTTTTTCATTACTATTATATTTGTTATGGTGACCTGTGATCAGATGTGTGATGTTACTACTGTAGCTATTTTGGAGCACAAGCCACACCCCTATAAGATGGCAAACTTAATGAAATGTTGTCTGTGTTCTGACTGCCACACTGACCAGCCATTCCCCACTTGCTCTCCCTAACCTTGAGCCCCCTTATACCCTGAGAAACAACAATGCTGAAATTGGGCCAATTAATTACCCCACAATGACCTCTAAGTGTTCAAGGAGAAAGAAAAATTGCACATCTCTCACTTTAAATCAAAGCTAAAAATGATTAAGCTTAGTGAGGAAGGCATGTCAAAAGTGGAGATAGGCTGAAAGCTAGGCCTCATGTTTCAAACAAATTGTGAATGCAAAGGAAAAGTTCTTAAAAGGAATTAAAAGTGCTACTCCAGTAAACACATGAATGATAAGAAAGCAGAACAGCCTTGTTACTGCTATGGAGAAAGTTCTAGTGGTCTGGAAAGAGCAAACCAGCTGTAACAGTCCCGTAAACCAAAATCTAATCCAAGCAAGGTTTTAACTCTCTTCAATTCTATGAAGGTTAAGAAAGGTGAGGAAGGTGTAGAAGAAAAGATTGAACGTAGCAAAGGTTGACTCATGAGGTATACGGAAAGCAGCCATCTCCATAATATAAAAGTGCAAGGGGAAGCTGCAAGTTGATATAGAAGCTGTAGCAGGTTGTCTAGAAAATCTACCTAATACATATAATTAATAATAACATATTTTCTATGTCAGTAAAACAGCCTTATTTTGGAAAAAGATGCCATGTAGGACTTTCATAGCTAGACAAGAGACAGGTGGTCAACACCTGTCTCCCAAGTTTCAAAGAACAGGCCAACTCTCTTGCTAGGGACTAATGCAATTGGTGACTTTAAGTTGAAGCCAATGCTCATTTACCATTTTGAAAATCATAGGGCCTTTAAGCTAAATCTACTCTGCCTATGTTCTATACATGGAACAACAAAGCCTAATGATTATAACATGTTTTACCGAATATAGTAAGCCCATGGCTGAGAGCTACTGCTCAGAAAAAGGATTTCTTTCAAAATACTGCTAATTAACAATGCAACTGATCTATGGCCATACCACCCTAAACGTACTCAATCTTGTCTCATCTTGGACAATGCACCTGGTCATCCAAGAGCTCTGATGAAGACATAAAACAAGGTCAATGTTTTTTTGATGCCTGTTAATGCAATACCACTTCTTCAGTGCATGGATTCAGTAGTAATATTTAAGAAATAAATTTTGGCCCTGGCCAGTTGGCTCAGTGGAAAGAGTGTTGGCCTAGCATCTATGTCCCAGTTTCGATTCATGGTCAGGACACAGAGAAGAAGTGACCATCTGCTTCTTTCCCCCACCCTCTCTGCCTTCTCACACTCTTCCCCTCTCACAGCCAGTGACTCAACTGGTTCAAGCATTGGCCCCAGGCACTGAGAATAGCTCAGTTGACTTGAGCATGAGCCCCAGACAGGGGTTGCCAGGTGGATCCTGGTCAGGTGCATGCAGCAGTCTGTCATTATCTCTCCTTGTCTCACTTAAAAATAAATAAATAAATAAATTTATCATTTAAAAAAAGAAATGAATTTCATAAGGTTATAGCTGCCACAGATAGTGATTCCTCTGATGAATCTGTGCAGAGTAAATTGAAAACCTTCTTGAAAAAATTTACCATTCTATATGCCAGTAAGAACATTTGTGATGCATGGGAAGAGGTCAGATATCAACATCAACAGGAGTTTGGATGATCCCAACCCTCAAGGATGACTTTGAGGGGTGCAAAATTTCAGTATAGGATATTATGCAGATATCGTGGAATTAGCAAAAGAACTAAAATAATTAGACATGTAGCCTAAAGATATGACTGAATTGTTGTAACCTCATGATAAAATTTTAACAAATGAGGAGTTGCTTCTCTGGATTAGCAAAGAAAGTGGTTTCTTGAGATGAAATCTACTCCTGCTGAAGTTGCTTTAAAAATTGTTGAAATGACAAGAAAAGGTTTAGAATAGTATATAAACTTAGTTGATAAAGCAGCAGAAGAGTTTAAAAGGACTGACTCCCATTTTGAAAGAATTCCTACTGTGCATAAAATGCTATAAAACAGTATTTATTGCATGCTGAGAAATCTTTGTGGAACAATTGATGCAGCAAACATCATCGTTGTCTTATTTTAAGAAATGACTGCCGTTTCGCCACCCTTCAGCTACCACCACCCTGATTAGTCAGCAGCCATCAACATCAAGGTAAGACCCTCCACCAGCAAAAAGATTCCAACTCACTAAAGGTTCAGATGATGGTTAGCGCTTTTTACTAATACAGTATTTTTAATGAAGGTATGTACAGACATAATGCTATTGAACACTTAAGAGATTATAGTGTAAACATAACTTTTATATGCATTGGGAACCAAAACATTTTTATGACTCGCTAATGAGATATTCTCTTTACTGTGGTGTTCTGGAATCAAACCGGAAATATCTCCAGGTCTGCCATTTTGTACCCAGCACCCAGCATAGTGTCAAAATGTATCATGTACTATAAATATATTTAAGTTCATAAAAATAAATGAGAGGACAAAATCCTCTATATAATATAAAATGCAAATATAGTAAACCTAGGAACAAAACCTATGTTATTGATTCAATAAATAATTTCTAGAGAAAAGGACATTAATATGAATCTAGTTACAAAATCCTACTTGTATATCCTAGACATATTATATTGAAGTTGTCTTTTTCACAATTTGAGGATTTAAAAAATTTCGAGAGTAGAGAAAATGTCAAAGCTTGCTGATATTTTAGCACTCTACTCTAAATCAATAACTATTGTTTATTTTTCCTAACTGAGGAAAATTATGTTATTATAAAAACACTTAATATCAACAAATTTTACATGCAAACACTAAAACAAAAAAAATTTTTTTTAATTAAAGTATTTGGAACCAGTATAATTAGTAATATAAAGGACTAAATAATAATCTTTTAAAATTAAAGTATCTAATTTATTTTTAATTATTCTTGAAATAACATATCATTCAAATTAAAAACAAGGGTTTTAGCCCTAGCTGGACATCTCAGTTGGTTAGAGCAATGTTATGATATGCAAAGTCCGAAGGTTTGATCCCTAGTCAGGGTACATACAGAAACAGATCGATGTTTCCAACTCTCTCTCTCTTCCTTCCTTTCTCTCTAAAATCAATAAGTTAAATTTTAAAAAGTTTTAATAAATCTATTTTATATAATGAATCAAAACATAATTCTAACTGGCTGTTAGATATACAGATTTCCACCATTTGTTAATATGATCCATGTATTATTTGACTTTTCATCTCACAAACTCTTATGAATGACATAGAATGAATGATACTGGGAAAGAAAAAGTAAACTAGGACAGCATACAAATGAGAGATGGCTAGGAAAATTCTACTAAGTAAATAAATGAAGAAGGAAGGGGTCTTATCCCCCAAAAGACTTTTCTATTCCAGTAATTCATCTTTTTCTTTTTTAAAAATGTATTTATTGATTTCAGAGTGAGAGGAAGGGAGAGTGACAGACAGAAATATCAATCTGTTCCTGTATATGCCCTAACTTGGGATCAAACCTGCAACCTTTGCGTATTTGGATGATGCTCTAAACCCACCAAGCTATCCACCAGGCAGCCTAAATAATTCATTTTGTTGTACAACATAAATTTATTAATTAAAGTACATTTTGTCAACAAACATTCTGCATTATAAATCGCTATTAACATATGTTTTATATAGACCTAATCATGGAAACATGCCAAGGTATCTCTTACAGGAAGGTCCAATTTTTAAAGAGAAAATGCAACAAAATCCAATTCAATACTTTTTTTATTTGAAAAGATCATTTTTGCTGTGTTCTTTGAAGACTCAATAACAAGTGAATTCAACTTTGATTTTTTTCTTTAAAAAAGAATGGAAAGATGTAGATGAATTATTAGTTTCAGTAAAATATATATATATGTACAATATATAAAGTCATATAATGCTATTTGAGAAGAGCCATATTTTTATAGGCTATTTAAGAAAAAGAAAAGATATTTTTTTCTTTTTTAATAATTTTATTTTTTTAATGGGGCGACATCAATAAATCAGGATACATATATTCAAAGATAACATGTCCAGGTTATCTTGTCGTTAAATTATGTTGCATACCCATCACCCAAAGTCAGATTGACCTGTCACCTTCTATCTAGTTTTTTGTGTGTCCTTCCCCCTTCCCCTTCCCCTTTCCCTCTCCCCCCTCCCCCCGTAACAACCACACTCTTATCAATGTCTCTTAGTCTCATTTTTATGTCCCACCTACGTATGGAATAATGCAGTTCCTGATTTTTTCTGATTTACTTATTTCACTTTGTATCATGTTATCAAGATCCCACCATTTTGCTGTAAATGTTCCGATGTCATCATTTCTTATGGCTGAGTAGTATTCCATAGTGTATATGTGCCACATCTTTATCCAGTCATCTATTGATGGGCTTTTTGGTTGTTTCCATGTCCTGGCCACTGTGAACAATGCTGCAATAAACATGGGGCTGCATGTGTCTTTACATATCAATGTTTCTGAGTTTTGGGGGTATATACCCAGTAGAGGGATTGCTGGGTCATAAGGTAGTTCTATTTTCAGTTTTTTGAGGAACCACCATACTTTCTTCCATAATGGTTGTACTACTTTACATTCCCACCAACAGTGTATAAGACCTGAAACAATAAAGTACATAGAAGAAGACATAGGTACTAAACTCATAGACCTGGGTTTTAAAGAGCATTTTATGAATTTGACTCCAAAGGCAAGAGAAGTGAAGGCAAAAATTAATGAATGGGACTACAACAGACTAAGAAGTTTTTGCTCAGCAAGAGAAACTGACAACAAAATAAACAGACAGGCAACTAAATGGGAAATGATATTTTCAAACAACAGCTCAGATAAGGGCCTAATATCCAAAATATACAAAGAACTCATAAAACTCAACAACAAACAAACAATCCAATAAAAAAATGGGAAGAGGACATGAACAGATACTTCTCCCAGGAAGAAATACAAATGGCCAACAGATATTTGAATAAATGCTCATCTTCTTTAGTTATTAGAAAAATGCAAATCAAAACTGCAATGAGATACCACCTCACACCTGTTAGATTAGCTATTATTAACAAGACAGGTAATAGCACATGTTAGAGAGGCTGTGGAAAAGATTTTTAAAAATTCTAAAAGCCAATAATTTATGATTGACAGGAATTAAAAACAAAAGTGTACTTCAGTTTAGCTTTTAGCTTTCTCAATGTTCAATTTGAGGTAAAATGAATGCACTAATTCCTTCTGTAAACTACCCTCCAATCCTAATTACCGAGACAAAGGTAACTTTCTATTAATACTTCCTGCCATTTTTAAAATTAAATATATGTCCTTTAAAAAGAAAGGAAGAAAAAAAAGGGTGAGAAAGTTTAAGAAAAGCAAGAAGTAGCCTGAACAGGTGGTGGTGCAGTGGATAGAGCATCGGACTGGGATGCAGAAGACCCAGGTTTGAAACCCCAAAGTCTCCAGCTTGAGCGCAGGATTATAGACATGACTCCATGGTCGCTGGCTTGAGCCTAAAGGTCACTGGCTTAAGCCCAAAGTTGCTGGCTTGAACAAGGGGTCACTAGCTCTGCTGTAGCCCCCCCACCCCAGTCAAGGCACATATGAGAAAGCAATCAATGAACAACTAAGGTGCTGCAACAAAGAATTGATGCTTCTCATCTCTCTCCTTTCCTGATTGTCTGTTTGTATCTGTCCCTCTCTTTGTCTCTCTCTCTCTCTGTCTCTGTCACAAAAAAAATAAAAGCAAAAAATAGACTTTTTAAATTAAGGTTTAAGTACTATAACTCCCTCTTGATCTTCTAGAAAATGCAATTAAATATATGAAGGAAATAAAAGGCAAAGTCTTGGAAAAGAGAGAACAAATTATCATTATTTTCAAATGATGTGACTGTTTACATTTAAGATACAAAATAATCAACTATAAAAGTACTAGAAACCATAAAAAATCAGAAATTCAGATACAAATCTTACAAATTTAGATACAAAAATATATGTAAAATATACAAAAAGTGAACTCTCATTTACCAATAACCAGTTACAAAACACTGAAATGATACAATTCACTATAGCAATAAAATTACTGAATACATAAAAAATAAATTTAATATGAAAATATAGAACCTACAAGAAAATTATAAACCTCAAAAAAGAAGGGCTCAAATGAATAGGAAGTGCTAGATCTTATAAGATTTAAAGATACCATCAAATTACCACAAGTAAAACTAACTATAAAGCAGTCACATCCAAGTTCTAATACTGTGTGTGGGGGGGGATCACTGGAGTAGGTGGCATTTTCATTCAAACATTAATAAGTAGAGAGACTGATGGAGAAAGGGCAGAGCCAGGGACTATTCCAGCGTGACATATGGACCAAAGATTAAGTATAAAATCAATTCACTCTGAAATTTGATTGATTTTTTTATTGATTTTAATTTATTGTGTTTACATAGATTCAAGTGTCCCACCGAATACACCCCCCACCCCCGTGTTCCCCTCAACATCCCCCTTGCCCCCCTCCCCCATTCCCTCCAGGATTTGCTTTCCTGCTCTCTATAACGCTGTGTTATGTATATATAATTTCATCAATCTCTTGATTGACTTCTAAAGAAGAAAGTCACTGCCCCTGACTGCGTAATAAAATGGAACATCTCAGCTCCAGCTTGACGTAGAGTGAACTAGACTCAGTGGGGAGGTTAACACAATCAATCATGACATACCCAGTTTAGGGAGTTCAAGATGATAGCATCTAAGACCTAAAATAAAAGAAAGCCTTGACAAGTCTTCTTAGTTTTACATTTTTCTCTTGGATGTAGAAGATACTGGAAGAGGCAAATATAGCTATGGGAAATTTCCAAGGTCCAAAGTTATATCCTGAACCTTACAACAGCAAGGAAAAGGGACTCAATATAATAGGGAGGTCCCTAGCAAGTACATGGTTGTATTTTAATTAATAACCCCATATTTTTGGATTTATAAAGGATTCAGAGAATAAAGACCAGAATGTCCTTGACCTAATATTGTACACAATTACTCTGAACAGAGAAATCTATTCTAGAATATCAAATTGTAGGTATGTTCTAATATCCCTCACAAAGCTAAGTCAAATGAACTCAACTCTCCCATCCCTTTTTCCTGATTCAAAACACTACGCAATTTGATTCAAACAACTACTAAAGCAAAAGGATTTCTTATGAAGACAACCTTTCAGATTTATAAAAATCTAGTGATGTGTGATACATGCTACACAGCATATAAAGTATATTAAGAAGTGTTCAGAATTTTCAGATGGGGGTGATATTAACAGAAATATTTCATTTTCTATATTTTTTAACTTGTTCTAAATCCATGATGCTTTTTTTAAGTTAAAAATCCTCACATACTACATTAAGATATAAAAGTTAAAATGGCAATGTTAAAACAACAGGGATCCCAGGATTATATTCTCATTAGGATAGTAAATGGTTTATACATTTTTCCTAGATATAAAATAAAATATGACTGCAATAAGAATTTTAGTTAAATAGTATATCTCTGTTAGTCACTGAAAAAAAAAAAGTTAGAAAACTTAAATCTCAACAGGGGTTATTTTACTTTGTCAAATACCTAAAAAATAAAAGAGTCAACCAGGGACTTGGAGTGCCCATTTCTACTCATTAGGGTAATCAGGTTTTACAAAATCCAGATCCTAAAATCCATGATGAGGCACAGTGAAGAGATATATAATTAAAATAAGTTGCTTGCTATAATATCTTCTCTGCAGCCCAAAAGGCCTTTAACAGAGTGAGTGTACCATAATAGCAAGATTAGATTTATATATCCTAGAAAAAGGCTTGCATGCTGGTGGTGAACAGCACTATGTTGACATAATGGCCCTTAGTGGTTATAAATGTAGCTTTTCCCTACTTTAATTGGCCATGACTAGACTGACCTTTTCTCTGTAATTGTAACTACAGTACCATAATTAAACAAACCACTACTTGCTTCCCATAAAAGAACAGAGGGAGAAGGCTCTCAGTCACTAGCTTTGAGAATGCAGAGTAAATACGGCTTGGAGTTCTATTAGGGAAAAAATGAGCCATCAATAAGAAAAATAGTTTTTCATAAATTATGTTCTGTGTTAGGGCTAATGTCCTAACTAAAGACAAAAATCCCTGAGGAAAGCCTTTTCTCACATTCTGAGAGGCAGACTCCCTATTCGAGGGATGGGGAAAAAGAGACCCTAAAAACAAGTTTGAAAGTAAAAGAAAAAAAATGAATTCAGATGTTATTTGGGACCGCTGGAGGGAGAGCAGGAGCAAAGAGAAGGTTTACTCCCAAAGACCTAAATAAAACATAATCAAGTCCCTCACTGTGGCCACACAGCTAGCCCTTCCTTGGGTAGGCATAATCCAAACGCAGTCACGACAGAACCCTGTGGAAAAGTCAGCTGCCAGTCATCCCAGAGGACACTTGGCTAGGGCTCCAAAGGGAGCCGAATGTCTCACCCGAGAGAACCACACATTTTCCACCCTGTTTCTGGGCTTCAGGGGAAGGCCAGCCATCCCCCATGACATGAAGCCTCCATTGCGGAAACCACTAGCTCCCTAGAGGACAGGTGGGAGAGATTTCCTTTTCAGCAGCAAAGACTGTGCATAAGTGATCACCTGTCTGAGAGACCCTGGGGAGAGGACATCCAATGCAAACTCAACCAGTGGGGCAGTTCTTGTCAAAAGTTGCTACAATTAGCATCCCAAGACATCCACAGAGGTCAGACCCACCCGCTGAATGGAGTGGTTGGCAAGGAGTCACACCACCGGGAAATGATAAATCAACTCAGGACCCAGGATTAGTTTCTTATTAGGACAGGAAAATCTTACTCATTTATCCTATAGGCAAAAAGAAATCTAACTATAATAGGAATTTAGTTAAACTGTCTTATCTCTACTAGTCACTGAATATAAATTTTAAAAAATTTATGAGAGCCAGGGACCATCTTTGGTCAGCTAGAGCAATGGAATTTGGTATATAAAAGGCAGTTTAGGCCCTGGCCGGTTGGCTCAGCGGTAGAGCGTCGGCCTAGCGTGCGGAGGACCCGGGTTCGATTCCCGGCCAGGGCACACAGGAGAAGCGCCCATTTGCTTCTCCACCCCTCCGCCGTGCTTTCCTCTCTGTCTCTCTCTTCCCCTCCCGCAGCCAAGGCTCCATTGGAGCAAAAATGGCCCGGGCGCTGGGGATGGCTCTGTGGCCTCCGCCTCAGGCGCTGGAGTGGCTCTGGTCGCAACATGGCGACGCCCAGGATGGGCAGAGCATCGCCCCCTGGTGGGCAGAGCGTCGCCCCTGGTGGGCGTGCCGGGTGGATCCCGGTCGGGCGCATGCGGGAGTCTGTCAGACTGTCTCTCCCTGTTTCCAGCTTCAGAAAAATGAAAAAAAAAAAAAAAAAAAAAAAAAAAAAAGGCAGTTTAAGGAAGTCATGGCACAATATTTGAAAATCCAGGTTATATAAAGTATAATGTACAGTAATTAAAAACTACCCACACATGCAAATTATAGACCATTAATTTCCCCAATTATAGGAATATCAAACTAGGTTTCAGAATGCTCAGTGACTTAAAAGAAGTTAATATAAATGATGAAAATAAAAATTGGCCAAAGTATCATACAATTATCCAGAAATCCCCTATGTCAGAGGCACATACTGCTGCTAAACTACAAACTCTGTAAATGCAGACACAAATGTTCTGCTCCCTGCCCCATCCCAAAGGCCTGGACATGGTAGGTGTTTCACTAAATTTGGTAAATGAATACGTGAAGAATAAATTACCTCATACTCAGTAAATTTCTCTCACATATTCTTGACTCACACCAGTAACTACTCATAATGTTTATGAGACATAAAACAGAGATATATGAATCACGAATGCTTCTTTGAAGTATACTACCTATGTGACAGTTGGACAACTGAATCTCTTGTGCCTTGGGTCTCTCATTTGAAAAAATGGAAATGAGGCCTTGGATGGTTGGCTCAGTGAACAGAGTGTCAGCCCAGCATGTGGATACCCCAAGTTCAATCCACATCCAGGATACACATGAGAAGTGACCATCTGCTTCTCCCCTCACTTCTCTCTCTTTTCACCTCCTGCTACCAGTGGCTTGATTGGTTCAAGCATCAGCCCTGGGCACTGAGGATAGCTCAGTTGGTCTGAGCATCAGCCCCAGATGGGGGGTTGCCAAGTGGATCCTGGTCAGGGCTCATTAAGGAGTCTGTCTCTATATCTTTCCTCCTCTCACTTAAAAAAAAAAAAATGGAAATGAATAACAAGTATTATAGTATCTACTTCACAGGTTGTTAGTAATGTAATATATTCAAAAGCACTTAGAATAGTGACTAACAGAGTCAATGTTATACCTGTGTTAGTAGTTTCTGCTGTCATTCTGGACAGAATAATAAGCAAGGGGTTCTGGAAAATCCTATACCAAGTCACTGGTCTTATTAGACCCTCCTCTCTACCAACTCCGGGCAACGACCAGTTCTTGTTCAACAAAGTATTACCAGTACTAAGGTACTAAGCATAGTGCCTGGCACATAAAAAATGATTTAAAAAAAAAAGGAATAGGCCCTGGTCGGTTGGCTCAGTGGTAGAGCGTCGGCCTGGCATGGAGGAGTCCTGGGTTCAATTCTCGGCCAGGGCACACAGGAGAAGCGCCCATCTGCTTCTCCAACCCTCCCCCTCTCCTTCTTCTCTGTCTCTCTCTTCTCCTCCCACAGCCAAGGCTCCACTGGAGCAAAGTTGGCCCGGGCACTGAGGATGGCTCTGTGGCCTCTGCCTCAGACACTAGAATGATTCTGGTTGCAATACAGCAACGCCCCAGATGGGCAGAGCATCGCCCCCTGGTGGGCATGCCGGGTGGATCCCGGTCGAGTGTATGTGGGAGTCTGACTGCCTCCCTGTTTCCAACTTCAGAAAAATACACACACACACACACACACACACACACACACACACACACACACACACACAAAGGAATATAAGTTGTGTTGAATCAAACAATAATATTACAGTGTTCTCATTTGATCAGAAAAAAAAGTCATTAGGATCATTATGATTCAAAACATGAATTTCCTAGATAATAATCCAAATGTGGCAAGCCTTTTTCTCTAACATTTGATAATATCTAATTAAGAGATAGTTATAATAAAAGAGTTTAAAATGTTTCATTTTTACCAGGGCCCATCATACAGTCAATCTCTATTCCTTTATAAACCTCTTTACCATTTATTTATTATTCAGAAACTAAACTCTCAATCCTTAAATGTATTATTATGACATCAACAGTAAGGAAAACAGACCAGAAGTTTCAACTGACAATCAAATATTGGGATATGGGCTAAGATGTCAACAATGTAGGACATTAAAACATTTTTTAAAATCTGTACAGATGATATGAAGAACTACATTGCTCAAAATGTGTTTAGAATTACTTGTAGGCAAAATAATGTAAGAATTCTTAAGAAAGTGTGGATTTGTTCTATTTATAAATTCAGAAAAAAATAGGTCCTGTGATGTAACTTGCTATATCATCTGAAACCTGGCAATAAACTATTTTCCAGCCTGCCTCCTAACAATTGTAAACAATACGTGACAGGTAAGAATGAGTTTTCCACTGAGCACCTGGAAATAAGATTGTCCTCTAATTAAACTACAGAAGTTAAGTAAATCAGAAAAAAACAGGAACTGCATTATTCCATACATAGGTGGGACATAAAAGTGAAACTAAGAGACATTGGTAAGAGTGTGGTGGTTATGGGGGGGGAGGGGGAGAGGGAGAGGGAAAGGGGGAGGAGGAGGGGCACAAAGAAAACTAGATAGAAGGTGACAGAGCTCAATCTGACTTTGGGTGATGGGTATGCACCCAAATTGAACGACAAGATAACCTGGACTTGTTATCTTTGAATATATGTATCCTGATTTATTGATATCGCCCCATTAAAAAAATAAAATTATTAAAAAAAAAAAAACTACAGAAGCAATCCAAAAGAGAACAAATAAGCCAAGATAATAGTCGAAATAGTTCCCAGGCTAAATCAAGAATGTGACTTCATGTCACCATTACGGTGACATCCACAGAAGGAAGATACCAATCTGAAATAGCGTAACACACAATTTATCATACAGTCATGACATTAAGCCAGACACACACCAGGACTGTGCTGCACCAATGGAGACACAGGAGCACTGTAAATCATTAGAGAAATTGGTCCTATTGGAAACTAAGAATATAAACAGTAGAGCAAACTTCCAAGTATGATAAGGGGACCCTGTTTCATGAATATGCCATTCATTTGGTAATTAATAAAGTTTTAGTCCAAGTCTGTTCTTATGATGTAGTTTCATGTTGTCTTTTAACTTATTATGTAACTTTTCATTTACTTATAACTTATTTCTTCTGGTATATAGTGTTTTGGGGGGTCTTTTTGATCACGATGATAATGTCTTGTGTTTCTTTTTAAACCCCACACGCCAGAATTATGCACTATAAACTGTAGGTAGAAATCAAATGCTCACTAATAGTAATAATAATAATTAACAAGGGAAATATACTGAGTAGTTAACTCTGTGCCAGAAACAGTTCTAAGTGCTTCACATGTATAATCACATTTGAGTTACACAAAGACTTTATAAAGTAAGTACTACTGCCACCCCCACTTTGTAGATGAGAAAATGAGACAGAGGGAGGTTCAGTAACTTGCCAATGAAAAATAAGAAGTGGCAGAGCCAAGATTCAAATCCAGGCTGTTTCCAGAGCCTGGACTTATAACCACTATGCTAAACTGTCTCTTATTGAAAAATACAATTGTGCCTAAATTATTTATTCCAAGGTCTTTTTTTTAACTGTTAAACCTTAAAGTCATTCTTAAATGCTCCAAAATAGTTGCTAGGTATGAACAAATACATGTTCTTTGCAGCTATGTAGACTTATACTGATATAATCTTCTCTATAGGAAATTAAGATGTATAAAATTTTAGTTATTTTTATTCCACTTCAAGCATTTATCACTAAGGAGACATAATTCAAAGTATACAAAAAATAGGTATAAGAATGTTCATCATACAGTTATTTATGAGTAAAAATTGAAACTAATTAAAATGTCTATCAATAAGAGATTGGTTAAATACAATGTGCAAAAACTACCAAACATCCATGAGAAATGGTGGCAGAGATATATATTTATTAAAAGAAAAAACGAATCCATAGTATACTGACTTACAGAAACACTGCAAAATTGTATGCACAATGTAATTTCAAAAGGAGGAAGGTAGGAATACACACATCTGAGCACATCTGAAAAGATGCTCATCAAAATGTAAACAGTGAAAATGGATAGTAGGATTTCAGGCAATCTTTCAAAAAAATATTTACTAAAAACCTACTTACATGTGTGTTGTTGTTTTGCCATTTAAAGGGGCATAAAAGAAATACAAAAGCCTACAATCCAGAGATATTCCAGTCCATTCTGGGCCATGAAAGAAAACAAGTATTGGTGGCAAATAAGTGTCTAGTAAATAAAGGTGAGGGGGCAGCTTAGCCAAGCAATTTCAGGGTCAAGAGGAAGCAGCAGTCAGGCTCCACCTAGGCCACTAGCAAGCTCTGTGAACCTAGACAAGTCACAGATGATCTCTGCGACTCCATTTCAAAATTGCAAAATGCAGGAGTCACACAAGGTGTTCTCAGAAGTTCTTTTCAATTTTAAGACTCTTGTGGTTAAAATTTTCAGAAAGAATAAATAGGAATATGACAATCCCTCAATCCCTTTCTAGTCACAAGTGGATTTTTTCTTAAATTTATTAGTCCACACTTTAGTCAGTTTGTACAAGATATAAAATATCAATACCTAGAAAGTGAGAACAACAATGGAAACTCACAAAGATATCCAGGCACTCATTTTTAAAAATAGTTCTTCTTCAGAGTGGGCGAGTATGCTCACGTAAGGAAGGAGCCCACAGGAAAGCCATCACCATCCCAGTAACAGCTCATTTCCAAACAGTTAACAGCTCTTATAACATTCCACTTTTATACAAATTTTTTAAAAAGTACATATGATCCATCTGACATTGTGGTATTTATATTTCTACTGACAAAAATCTATGGAAAAGAGTCAAGTGAGACTTTGATGTTGCATTCCTCTGTTATTCAGATATATCAATAATCAAATCTGGAGAGCTGCCAATAAAAACAGAATAAACCTTATTAGCATTTTAATAGACCTGCAAGCCACAGGGCTGGAAAAGAGAACAAGACAGAGCAAAGGGAAATCCGCCTGTGCAATGTCTTCCCTCTAGCTGTTTGCCCTTTGGCAGTCCACCGTGCCCTCCCTGCTCCATTCCCACAAAACACTCTCCAGAGAGACTTCTCTGTATTTTAAGACCTCTCATAGACCTGCCCATGCTCTAAGGTTAAGGGGATGTGTTGTAATCTTTTTTAAACTAATAATAAATAACCTGATTTTAAAAATACTTTACAAAAGTGCTGATCTTGTAGTTGTAAGAAGCATTGTTGAGTGTCAAATAGTCAAAGTGTGATTTAATAGGGTAACTAAATGGACCCAGATGATAGATAAAGGAAAAAGTGGTAGGAAGGTGGAAAAGATGCAGGGTCAGGAAGATGCAAAAGATGAAGGGTCAGGAGCTTATAATTGAAGGCTGAATTAGACGTCTTTTCAAACTACTCCCAAAGTGGATTCTATGGACTATATCAAACTCAGAATTACATACAAATATTCAAGTCAATAGTTAATTTTCCTTAATTTTCAGTCATTACATTTTCTCAATTAAGAGCTTTGCTTCCTAGAATATTCTGAATTTCATTTAATCTCCTATTAGTCCATTGTGCATGTATATGTATGTGTGTGTAGATAATATATAATAATATTTTGAAAAGTGTAACTCATTAAAATATATTTGGATGAGAACTGCAAGTAAAAACATTTCAAAAAGATAGAGCAGCCATTTATTAAGGGATCTTATTTGAAGACATATAGGAAAATATATAATAATAAGTACATTCTGTCTTATTTTCTTCACATAATTGTGAATGCTTCAGTGTAACTACACAAAAAGCAATAAGTAACTTCCAGTGTTTTTAAAAAGTTTGATTAGGACATGTGCTGTCAATTTGCAGGAAACCATGTGGATACAATGGTCATAAAGCATCACTGATGGATAGTACTACCTAAGCCACCATTCTAAAATGAACTAATGATTCATACCCAAGATGCTTTTGAAACATGACTAAATCCCCCAAACATTTCACTAAGGTACACTCTCATTACTCCAATCTTTTAAGAAAACTTAAGTAAGTTATCAAGTTTATATATTGTGAATGACTCAGTGATAAAAGTTTAGAACAACAACAAAAGAGTCCCTATTCATTAGTACAGAAGCCTTTCAGGGTAATTCATTCCATTGCTCTGAGTATACAAATGACCTTCTCTAGTGGCCACTGGCAAGTGTTTGCCAAAATGTCACTGGCCAAAAAACTCCTTATAGTGCTATGTATAATAAAATGAATATGTCAAGAATCAGATGAAAATGTCATGGGTGGCACTGACAACAATAAAAGAAAATATTCTACCAATTTAAAAAAGGGGAAAAATTACCTGAGAAAATGTCACCAGTGACTACACCAACAAAAAAGTAAAATAAACAGCTTAAGTAAGGGAAGAAAACACAGATTAAAGGGGAGAAACATTACCTGAGAATAAAACACTCTGTAATGGGTCAGAAGGTGAAGTAAGCCTCCTTTCACAAAGGCTTGTGGAAAACTACATCTCACATAGAAAGCACCCTGTTCCTGGAGGAGAGAGTGGGAGACGAGGCATGTGTCTAACTAAGCACCGGTAAGAACTCTTCAGCCCTGAATCCCAAAGTCACCAGTTTTCTTATGTGCATGTCTAAATGAAGGACATATTTTGTAAATATCAAAAGTAGTCACAGCAAATTAAACAAAAATTGAACAAAAATTTCCTTCTTGTTACCCTTAAAAGACATAGTCAAAACCTGTTGATTTTCTTACTTTGAAGTCTTTGGAAATAAGTTTCATTTGTACAAATACTTAAAATTAAACAACCCAGTTGGATATGTCTAAAAATTTTTTAAAAATTAAGATTATACTGAGAAAATTACTTTTACATCAAGACTTAGGATATTTATTTAAAATGGAGCTAGAGTACAAATGTGATTATTGAACTCAATGACTGAAGTTTATTACTGTAGAATTTTCATCTGTATGTGATTGGCACTTTCAAATGCCCATTTGAACTTTCAACATAACACATGCATATTTCCGATTACCGCCTGAGGACAAACAGATTTGAAGATTACCATTATCCAGGTTTAGACCAAGGCAGTTTGTCCAGCTAAATGTTTAAAGAACACCATTCTTCCAACAATAAACTGAAATCCAAGCTAATATAACATTAATTAAACATAGAGCAGTGCAATTTAGGATTTCCTGCTACCACAGAGTATATAGCCCATGCTCCCCTATACATACTCCCAAGCCCATCAGTGGAATTCATCACAAACTCTAAATACCAAGTGCAGTGAAAGGTAGTGTACAACTAACAGTGACAAGTTAGTAAAGATAAATGCAACCATTCAATTTAAGCATTAGAAAACTGGTGTTAATGGGAAAAAATCACAAGTAAAATTTATGTGCATACACAATCAGCAACTGGACTGTAGCATTGTGAAGTCATTGTGACCTTGTCCCTTTTTAAACAGCTACATTTTCAAAATGGGAGATGGCCATCAAGTGGCAGCAATATCTGTGTGGCTGTCTAAATGTCTGTCAGGGTTGCTGGCTGACACCTTAACCTTCTCTGCCTCTAACAAGCTTCACTATTGCATCCTACTTGGAGATGGATGGCTGCCAAGAGCTATCATCCCCACCCCACCCCCAAAAAAGCTCTTCTATACCATAATGATATCTCCATGCGTCGATACTAGGAATAAACTTGTAAAAGAAAACATCTTATAAACAAAAAGATGAACATCTATTTAAAGACATAAATTATTAAGCATTTTTAATTCTAATAAGACCATAATACTCAAAATATTAACTGTATGGTTAAGTAATCTGTAGCTCTTCAAAGACAGTTATTCTGTAAATGACTATAAACCTACTGAAAATTTTACAGAAGTCTTTTTTTTTTTCAAATTCATTACTAAATTTAATAAAACCTGGGCATTGTCTTGACATATTTTGTCATCCCCTTTTTAAATAAATTGCTGCCACAGCATATCATATTTCTCCAGAGTTTTTCTCCTTCTCTTCATTCTGTTTTTTTTTAAATCCAGTAAGGTTACCATGTTGACAATTAGACTAAACAGTATCCATGTACCTCACACACCCCTCTAGGTTAGAGAATTCATTGAGTGCCTTTTTAAAGCTTTAATTACATTTATAAAGAATTTTTAAAGGCTATGTCTATCCTATTAAATGAACAAATGAATTTGACTATTTTGACTTATTTTTTGTGCTATTTTTTAACTAACTTGAGCAGTTTTTGTTTTTCCTTTCTTACCTTGAACACAAGTTTACCTTCACTAGGTTTGATAGCCATGTATCAATCAACACACATTTGCTGAGCTTCTGGTTAGGGGACCAGTATTGTGAAAAAGTCACAATTCCCAGGGGTAGTTTTATCTTCTAAGTTGTTATCAATGTAACATTATAAGAAATTTATAATCCATCTAAGTCTACAAAAAAAAATTAAAAAATAAAATAAAACTTACTCTCTTTCCTTGCTCCAAACATAAAATAATAGTCTCCAGATATATATTCACACAAAGCATTCATGTGTATGTCTGTGTAATACAATAAAATATCAAAATACTTGTAACTTAGTGATCAGAAAAAAGAGATTAATCAAAATAAAAAATAAGAATTCAGTTTAAACGTAAGGTAAACAGAAAAAATAGAAATTGTATTTCCCAAATAAAGCCAGTTCTGTAAATACTTAACTAAGTCATGAAGGAAATGCTCCCAGGCTTTACTTAACAGGCCCCCAAACCCCAGGCAGGTCTGGTTAGTATGCTGATAGGGTAAATGCTAAGATGAGTATGATAGATAGGTCAGAACCACCTATTACTATTAACCAATTTGCTGATACATGGTTACTGTGTGATCGTGAAAATTAAAAATAAAAGCATTTTAAAAAGGAAAAGGCTCTATTTCTATCTGTGGAATTTTCGTGGTAGGTGTAAGGACCATTATTGCCTATATACCATAGAAGTTATGTCCTTCCAAGACTTATTATTAGACAATATAGATGTTGAGACAAAAACATAATGGTGATTAAGTGCCAGTCACAACTCTTCTGTAAGAGGGTCTTCTGAATTCCATTTCTCCCTAACTTAACAATAAATTAGAAAAGGTTGTACTCTTAATACTATGAAACATCAAAAACTATTTCAATATATATAAAATCATGGCCTTTTATTTCTGTATTTTTAAATTTGTATTTGCATTATTCCTTTCAGATTGAAAGTCCTTATCAGACCAGAAGAGCTGCCTTTTTCCTCATGTATTTTTTAGATAAATATTCAAGATTAAAAAATAACACTAAACACTGCAAATAGATGTCATTCCATCAATATTTGTTTTATAAAATGATACTTATTTAATTATACTGTTATTATTATGCTTTTTATGTAGCACTTATATTTAATAGACTCCGTTGGTAGATTTAACTGCTTCTTGCAACCAACTGTATTTTTAAACACAGAATAAGTTGTTGGAGGCAGTTTGATAGCTGGGACTGAGGCCATGCAGATCCACATTCAATAGTGACTCTGCATTTACGAGCTGTGATCATCAGACAGCAAGATACTTGACCTCTCTGAGCCTCATTTATAAAATAGGGTGCAATGATCCTTATATCACAGATTTGATGTGATAATTAAATGAGACAATGAATAAAATACTTTTGCCACCTTGCCTAAGCCTAACAATATAAAATTCTCAACATAAAGCAGGAACAAGGTCAGACTCCACCCTAGATAGGTATATAACAAAACACATCAAAACTTAGTAGCTTAAAAATAAAAAAACAGCTTTTTATTTGTTCACAACTCTGTGGGCCAGGAATTTGGACTGGGTTTAGCTGAGCAGTTCTGCTGGTTTCATCCACAGGAGCTGAGGCTGGACTGGGGCTGGACTCTCTAAGATAGCCTCACTCACATATCTGACAGGTAGTCTGGCTGTGGGCTAGATCTCTGTCTCTGTGTAAACTCTCACCCCCAGGGAGACTAGTCTAGGCTACTTCAGGTGGTAGCAGTGTTCTGGAAAGGCAAGAACAGATGTTGCAAGGCCTCTGGAGCCAAAGTTTGGAAGTTCCACATAATTTTCACCACATCCTATGGGTCAGAGCAAGTCATAAAAGCAGCCTACAAGTAAGGGGAAAGAGAAACAAATGCGACAATAGGCGATGTCACATTACACAGTCATACAGATAGGGGTGGGAAAAATTTGTGGCTATAATTTGTGATCTTCTAAAGTCTGCAACATAATGATGAATTTTTATAGAACCTACGCTATCTTCAAATTATAAGTAATTGCAAAATTCAAGTTTAGAAGGCAAAAAAGAAGTACTAATAGTTTTCAGCGAACATGAGTAACACTGTTCTGCTGATTCAATGACTAATTTCAAAAGACCAACATCCAGATGTAGTGACTGATACCAACCATCATTTAAGTTTTTGTTTTTCTGTGTTTTAAGAGTCCTCGACTCTTTTGTTTTTCATCTGATCAATAACTTTATTTATATTTGCTTTGATATTTTTACCTTCAATAAGTAGCTTTCTAATTAAACATTCCACAGCAAGTAGTATCATCAAGAAACTTAGATCAAGTATAAAGCACTTTCACAAACTACAAAGTTCAAAAAAGAAGAAAATTATATCATTGTAAAAAGTATAGACTTTTATTCTTCTCCATGAAAATAATTCTTAGAGAAAAATTTACTTTTACAATGCCATTAATTATATAGGCCCAGAGATCTATTCATACTGACTTAAGGAGAGCTAAAGAAAAATAAAAAAAAATAATTTTATATCTATGAACAAAACAGTAGAATACCAAAACAAAACTTGAAAATTATCTTTAATTTACTGCATCAAATCTCATTTTAAAAATAGCTTTCTAAATTTCTTTTACAGCCCAGAAAGTCACAAAATGATAACTGCTACCAGGACTTCTTTAACATGTTTGTCTCTAAAAGATTGATTTCAAGAGCCACAGTCTTTAATACAACACAATACAATCTATTTGCTTCGGAGAATTTCATGGGGCAGGATATACTAAGCATACTGTATATGAATTGTTCCTTATGGAAGGAAAGAGGTGAAAGAAAGCTACTTGCTCTTTGACAATACTATGAACAGAGGAGCTAGTTTGGGAAATGGCTAATTACTAACATGTCTACATTTTCCAATGCACGACTGATTCTTGACCTTGCCATTTATTATAAACTTGCTTCATAGAGAAAAAATTGGAAACTCAAGTAGTTTTCAATTTTAGATAAACTGGTGCTGCCAAAATTATAATACTGAATAACAAAATTTCAATAACATGAAGTGTGCTTAATCTGGTTTTTAAGACATTTAAAAATCCTAATTATGTTATGAGAAGCTATAAAGAAAGCCAAATATACATTTATCTAGAGAAAATGCCACTAGCCAGTATCATCTTTGGTGGCTAGGTATTTCTCCTTTAATGAGCACTTTAACATGATTTATTGAAATTAGATTATTCTACTTGATAATAGGGATTAGAGATAACCCCATACTACAGTTCTATAATAGGTAATCTACTCAATTTATTCTTAAAGGAAATCTTATAAATCGCTAAAATACTCTTATTTAGCTTTAATTATTTCAAAGTCCTACATGGTTGACAGATATACTATATTAGGTTCACATGGAATAGTTATCACTTTTGAAAAATAGTGACTATTCTAACATTCTTTAATTATATTGCTTACTAATCTTAACTGCCACAAATTCAAAGAACAGTTCCAAAGTGCATCTTGAATAAACAAAAAAGTAATTAGCCTAAATTAATTGCTCTGCTGATGTGATTTGTAGTAGGTATGCTTGGTGGTTTTGAACCTCCTGCCAGTGCTTTCACAACTTGATGTTCTGATGATTTTTTAGCCTATTTTTGCACCAGAGCAATTAACCAGATAATTGTTCTAATGTGAACGTGGCCTTAATCAGTATGTTTAGGTTCATAGTGGTAAATAACCAAATTTTAAAGACACAGCTAAAAGAGTACCACTTAAAAGTGCTACAAAGAGTTAAGAAAAAATTTGCAATGTTGTTTCTCATACAGTCATAGTTTCTCATCAAGAAGCAAAAAAAAGTCTGCCTCGTTTCAATTAGTGCAAGGTATCATTACATACGAAAAACAAGAGAAGTAGTTCTTCATTTAAAAGTATTCCAAAGACCTAATTAAAAGGGCAACCCCCAAAATTCAACATTAAAAGCCTATTTATAGTTTAAAAAACAAAATAAAAAACGAGGCTCAGACTTTCAGATAAATAGCATGCAATGCACAGAAAGCAAGCCCTATCTCAGTGTTTTTCAACCAGTGTGCCGCAAGGCATGGTCAGGTGTGCCATGGGGAAATTAAACATGGGTCCTCAAACTACGGCCTGCGTGCCCGGATATGGCCCTCGGAGGCTATTTATCCGGCCCGCTGCCAGCCGCCTCCATCCGAACATAAACATTCCCCTCACAATCCCTCCAGCTATCAGCGACAGGAAGAGTGGAGGCACAGGGAACGCTCACTGACCAATCACCTTCTAGGATTCATCCCAACCACTAGCGATGAACCAATAGTAGGCCGCCTCTCATCCACACCCAGGAAGGTCCCCGCTCGGGCTGCCGCGCACTTGTCATTGTGTGGCTGCGGAGAGTAGTTGAAGTTGCTACTCCTCCCCATGGTCCCAATTTCTAATCCTGGTCAGGACTGGAGGTAAATGTTGCCACCACTAGATGAAGCCTGAGCCTCAGCTGGTTATGTCTATCCTGATGGTGTATATAGATATTTGACCTTTTTCTCTTTAAAAGAGGCCCCCACAGAGGGTGATATACAATACATCACAATGCATCACAATGTTATCTAACTTTAAAGCTAAAGTTTGCTGATCTTTTGGACTGTTTTTGGTTATCTGTTGCCAAGGAGTTCCCCATTCTGGCCAACAAAGCTATTTTGACATTGCTCCCATTTTCAACCACATATCTATGTGAGCTGAGCTTCTCAAGCTTGACTGCGATAAAAACTAAAAACAGAGAGAGACTGAGAAATGTTGAGGAAGAGCTTCATGTGTGTCTTTCTACCATTCCTGCCAGGATATCCCTTTTGTGTTCATCGAAACAGGCCGAGGTTTCACACTGAGTATAAATACATTTAGAAACTATATCATTAACTATATGTATAATATGTACTGTGTTAAAGTGTCATTTTGTGTCATTTTGGTAGATGGTGTGCCCCAGGATTTTGTAAATGTAAAAAATGTGCCACGGCTCAAAAAAGGTTGAAAATCACTGCTCTATCTGAATCCAGACAATGACATGAAATCCTCACTTTATTAAGTAGCAACTTTATTTAGAAATAAATAAATCTGGAAGAAAGAGAGCATTTGAATCAATTGCCTAGATTTTGGCCAAAGTTGAAGCCATATTTAAAAGTAGATTTATATATACTACAAAAGGAGCACTTATATAATTCTCTCAACTCACAGATATTAAATTACTTCTCTAAGCTGGGCCCTGTACAAGGGGCTTAGGTGGGGTTAGAGGAGCAAAGAGGAAGACATTGGTTCCCTTTACAAGAAGAGAGACTCATAAACAAAACATTATATAGCCACAATGATACATGCCACCAGTAAGTAAAGTGATGTACCCTGGATTCAGCTGGACAGTTACATGATACAGCAATTCATTACAAACACCATTATTTTTTCATCTTTGCTTTAAATGTAAAAAAATCACATTCATTTTAAGAGAAATTATTAGTAGTGCAACTATCATTGTCAGTGAAACAAGTCTGCTGTTTTCAACTTCAGTGAGGAGTTATTCTAATACCTTAAATATTTTATTAGTTGATAAATGATATATATAACACCTTTCCTTTTTCATGAAGCAAAAGGGTTCAAGTTGAAAGCACTGTCATTCTTCATGTCTGCATGTATTATCTTAATTTCTGAAAGATCTGTCACATAGAAAACAGGCCAGGCGCATACATGTCAGGTCTGCCATTTTTTATTAACACCAATCAAGTTCCAGCAACTTTTCCTCTGGTTAAACATGTGTAGGGCTATCCTCTAAAATATTTCTTAATGCCACCATTCATAAAATATTTTAAGCTGAAGCAAAATCTCTTGCACTAAATTAATAACTAATCACAGGAGATATTTATCATCTCAAGCCTTTAACAAGAAAATTGTCAGATTTAATCACCTTTCTCATATTTTCACTATTTACTGGGCTTCATTTATCACACATTATAAAATTTTGACAACAGTGAGTTATTTTAATTATCATTTCTGGTTGGTAATTAAGAATAAGACAACTCCTGGGGAAAATAGGGGTGGGAGAAATGGTCATAAATTTGTCCAGCCAATAAACTAGTATCATTTTCGTCAATAAATGAAAATTTCTTTCATTGTTCAGAATTTAAAAACAGGTTTAAGATTAGGAAGCCACCAAATCCATGGGTGAATAGTACTGCATTCATCATCATGTCAAATGTGTCCTATTCTTTCCCATAATTTGATCACAAATTCTGATTTCATAACACATAAAACATGTTTTTTAGTCCTGCAATTAAATTAATATATCTGTTACTTATCTTTTTATATTGCATGAAAAACAAAAAACTAGTAGTACCATTCAGTATACATAAAAATACCAATAATGTCATTTTATAGAAGCTTTTTCTTAAATTACTATTTTTTTGCAGAAATGTTTACTTATGCATTATTGCTTGTTAGGAACCAAAGACTAAAGCCCAAACTTAAAATTACCATTTTATGTTAGTGTTATCACAAAAATTCAGATTATTCTGTAAGACAAAATAATGTGAACATGGAGAATCAAGAGGACAAACTCACCCACATCAAATCTGGTTTCCATCTATCTCCAGAATTTGGAGTTAAAAATCAAAGTAGCCAGCAAGTACATCTCATGTGGATTTTTCCTTTCAAGTGATTTTACTAGAATAAATACTCTAGTGTTATATTAATACTGGCCTAAAAATGATATTTAGTGACTAGAGGTATTAAAAGGACCAATACAGAACTAATAAGCCATATCACTACATAACAAAAAAAAAAGTTTTTTTTAATTTGAATACACTAGGAATTTCATCTGAGGATATATGCATAAATCATTTTATCCGAGAAACTTCATCTTCGGTAGAAAATATCATTAGTTATTTGAAAAGTCATATATACTAGAAAAATAATACAGATTACTTATGGCAATTATTTCTTACCAAAGGCACATAAACATTTAATTAAGTTAACTTCATTTTTTTATAACTCAGTGACAACTAATTCAAAGTATATATACAGTATTCTCCTTTACTTGGAAATGGCTTTTTGCTACAACTGACAGGGAGCATTTTTATATATTAAAACATTTGTAAAATAAGTGTGCACCATCACATGCTTAAATAAATACCTGTTCAAATTTCATTTGTGAATTTTTTTTATACCAACTATGAGCCAGTTGTGGATCAAGACACAAAACTTTCTACTCTTCCACAAGTAACTCAGAAGGAAATGAACAGTATTTACAAATAGTGATGTTGGGGAAAAAATAATTTTTATTACAAAATTAGTTGTTTAAAAAATTTACAACTCTGTATGCAGTGAGATATCCAAAAACTTGTCACCTCTCTGATATCCCAAAGGATAAAAAAAACACATAAAATTCTAATGATGTACAGAATGAGCAAGCATAGTCTGAGGTCTGAGGCACGACAACCAAGTAATTTAACATCGAAACCAGGACACTGTGGGACACAGAAGGCAGCAGCAGTAGAAGTGCTAAACCTGACAGAATTCCAAAACAACAGAAATGATCCTGAGCAAATCAGGGCATTAGATCAATGTAGGTCTGAGGCAAAATAAGGTATGGGAGACCGTGAGCATCTTGTAGTTATACCTTGGATTTTGAAGACAGACAAACATGGATTCCAGTCTCAGTTCCACCACTACTAGTAAGCCGTCTAACCTCTCTGGGCCTTAATTCCTTCATTTGAAAATTAGATTACTTTCTTCATCAGGGTTATTGTAAATGTTAAATAAAACACTGTATATAAACAATTCACACATTCTATTATAATAAATGGTGGCTACTGTTAGTTGTTGGTATTACATTTGTTCCACAAATAAGAGAGAAAATATACACTCTGAACTCAGTAGCACGGCAAAAACCAATCATGGTCTCACAGAGAGGGTCTAGTTGAATGAGTAGAAGGAAACAGAAGACATCCTTTTTGTAAGTGGTTTGGGAGCCTGGAGAGTAGTTACTCCAATACTATACTATTCTTCTAGGGATGGTCTTACTAATAATTGTGAATATAAAATAAAGTGTCACCTGATCAGGCGGTGGCGCAGTGGATAAGAGCGTTGGACTGGGATGTGGAAGGACCCAGGTTCGAGATCCCGAGGTCGCCAACTTGAGTGCAGGCTCATCTGGCTTGAGCAAAAAGCTCACCAGCTTGGACCCAGGGTCACTGGCTCCAGCAAGGGGTTACTCAGTCTGCTGAAGGCTTGCGGTCAAGGCACATATAAGAAAGCAATCAATGGGCCCTGGCCGGTTGGCTCAGCGGTAGAGCATTGGCCTGGCATGCAGGAGTCCCGGGTTCTATTCCTGGCCGGGGCACACAGGAGAAGAGCCCATCTGCTTCTCCATCCCTCCCCCTCTCCTTCCTCTCTGTCTCTCTCTTCCCCTCCTGCAGCCGAGGCTCCATTGGAGCAAAGATGGCCCGGGCGCTGGGGATGGCTCTGTGGCCTCTGCCTCAGGCGCTAGAATGGCTCTGGATGCAATAGAGCAACGCCCCAGAGGGGCAGAACATCGCCCCCTGGGGGGGCATGCTGGGTGGATCCTGGTCGGGCGCATGCGGGAGTCTGTCTGACTGCCTCCCCGTTTCCAGCTTCGGAAAAATGAAAAAACAAAAACAAACAAACAAAAAAAAGAAAGCAATCAATGAACAACTAAGAAGTCACAACGCGCAACGAAAAACTAATGATTGATGCTTCTTATCTCTCCGTTCCTGTCTGTCTATCCCTCTCTCTGACTCTCTCTGTCTCTGTAAAAAAAAAAAGTGTCAAAAAATAGGCCAACCTCAAACAAGTATCACTAGTTCAGAAAGACTCCATTCTGTTCCTACAACCCTCCCAGAACTCAGTATAATATATTTCTTATTCTTTTTGCAAAACATAAATAAATAAAACTGAACATATAGAAAATTACACAGCAGATTACAGAAATAAGCAAAAATTAAGCTTTGGTAAAGCTCCACCTAACCAACCCAGCCACGTTATTAGATACCAAAAGTATACGGATAGTTTATTCTGTGTAGTACACGGGCAGGAAAGTTGCACTATAAATACCACCAAGGAGCTGCATCAATAGTTAGCATTTATTTTTTCTGCTTCTTTATTTCCAGTTTTCAGGTTTTAATAAAAGAAAATTGTTCAAACATCACACTCAATATTCTAAGCTGAAAAGCATTCCTCTCCTCCAGACCACTAAATTTTAATAGTAAGCAAAATATTCTCAAACTCAAATTCAACTATGTTTGCCGATTTAATGGACAGGTCTGTTCCCTTGGGCAATCTTTAAACCCCAGTCTCCAGGAGAATTAAGTAATATTAGGGGATTGAAATGAAATAAAATTCTAAATCCATTGTGACATGACATTCACAAGAAGATGGTAGATTATTCACCCAGTCTTCAAACACTTATAAATACAATATATAGCATATGTTCAAAAACAATTCTTGGAAATAAAACACAATGGGCACTCAGCAAATATTTTATATCACCAACACCTGCTCAAATCCTCTCTGAACTTTATTTCTAAATGTCACCGTTTTTCATTCAATCAACGGAAATTTCAAAGAAGAAACAGAATAAACATACAGAGAAGATCAAGGGAGTTGAAAAAAATCTTTATAGAATGCCTCATTGAGTTTTACAGGAGCCAGAGTGCTGGCAGTCCCCCTGGAAGGGGTGGTGAAGTAATCTGTCACTCTACAAATTCAACCTGAGTATACCTAACAGACTAAAAGGTTCTACACAGGAAAGCAAAAAAGAAAGAATAGTATTAAAATTTTCTTGATATTATAAACTAAGAATCATGGATCAAATACTAAGCACTACAAATAAATTTATTTTAAAGCACAGGCTTGAAGTCAGAGGGAGTTCAGTAAATAGTTCAACTTTCTTTATACTTCAGGGATCTTTTTTGTAATTCTCTTGTTTGAACCATAAATGGAAGTCAGTTCTCCATTTTTTAAGGTAGTCAATGAAAGTGAAGGTTTTAACTTATTTTAAGCTGAATTTTGTTTCCCCCTATAACTTCTCACCTGTTGGTCTAAATTCTGAGACCTGAAATAATGGCATCATTAATTTGGTAGGCTGATTAGCTCTCTATTATCTGTTAATATATTTTATCAGACTCAATTTTTAAAACTATTTGATTTAAAATCAGAAACATCTAAAAATCTCTACATTCTGAATTTTACTAAAGGGGAATTCAATTTGTAGAGTGGGCCATGACAGGCAGATAATATAAAATAATGGACCGTGTCTGGTGAAAGGGTGAAGAGACAGAAAACGGCCAGGAGAACAGCCCTTTCTTTATCCTGGAAAAACTGTTCACATGAGAAAATGTGGGTCCAGTGTTGCTATGTCTGCAACCTTCCCAAGAGAAGGCCCAATTTCAGAATTTTTATGGAAACTAATTCAATTAAAGCGTTGACAAATAATTCAATTTTTTCCCCCTGAAGTGAGAAGCGGGGAAACAGAGAGATGGACTTGCTCAAGTGCTCAACCAGGATCTACCCAGAATGCCCAACAGGGGGCGATGCTCTGCTCATCTGGGGTGTTGCTCTGTTGCAACCCAAGCCATTCTAGCTCCTGAGGTAGAAGCCATGGAGCCATCCTCAGCACTGGGGCCTACTTTGCTCCAGTGGAGCCTTGGCTGCAGAAGGGGAAGAGCGAGATAGAGAGGCAGGAGAGGTGAAAGGGTGGAGAAGCAGATGGGCATTTCTCCTGTGTGCCCTGGCTCAGAATCGAATCTGGGACATCCACACGCCAGGCCGACACTCTACCACTGAGCAAACTGGCCAGGCAGCAAACAATTCAATTTTTAACATATTGTATAGGCCAAATCAGCTCTGTGGACTGAACTCTGGCCCACAAGTTTGCAACTTGAAGTTATCTGACTTAGAAAGAAGTTATCTGACTTAGAAATTTTATCTACAGAGAAAGTACCTAGAGTTACTATTCTAAATACCAGTATACAGAAAGTAAAATAGCAACATATTGCAAATGTTATTTCATACTTGAAAGAAACTGGTTAGAACAGTCTAAGACTTAAAATTCTCCAAATTTTAGAGTGTTCACTGATGCCACAGCTCACTTTACATAAATCCAAGAATCACACAGGAAATTAACTCCTTAAAGAATGTACAATAAATTTAGCACATTCAAAGAAAAACTAAAATTCAAAGAATAAATCTCCAGTTAGGCTAGATCAAGTATATAATTGACAACATTATTTAATTTAACAACCAGCTTCAGTTTTATTATAGTTTATGACTTTAGCTGATATGTGTTAGAGAATCTTTCATTTCTCTTGTATTGTTATCCTCTACTGTTATCTTAATTCACAAAAAAGCATGGTAAATTGTCAATGAAAGAATCATGTACTTGAAAAAAAAAAGAATCATGTACTTAATAATGAGTATATAGATCCTATGATTGAACTTTATTTTCTGAATTAATGTTAAAAATTGAAAACAGGAAGATTAATTCCCCCTTTAATAGGCAATTTAAATATTAAAATATCTTTTATAAAGATCTATTAAAATCAATTAGGTTTCACTTAATTCTTATAGGCAAAAAAGAGTCATTATAAGCATATCACTATAAAAATGTTCAGAACCATTCAATGTTTTTACATATCAGTTTTTTACATCCAAAGCATGCTGCTTTTAGACTCTGTGCCAAAACAATGAAGACCAAATTGGATGTGAAATAACGAAAGATTTATATCAAATACAAATAAACCTTCCAATAAACTTGGAGTCAGGAAGAGTGGAGGAGACATAACAACCAGATGTTTAATTTAAATCATTGATGGAAATAGTCAGTGTCTTCTTTTCATAAGCCATTTGGATTTTATTTGTATTCAAAAGCAATGGTAAATGTCAAATGACTATTAGACCATCAATCGCAATACAGGAAAATATCATGCTGTTTAACTCTCTAAATATAAAGAGTCTTTTAGAAAAACAAAGATAAAGAACAGCATGTCTTAGTCACACAGATCAATTCAGGAACCACAAAATGCTAAAAGTACCATGAGCATAACAATAAAGACCTTCAATTACAACATTTAAAAATTTTGAACTTCAAAAATATGTTTATAGATAAGAACTTATAAGTTCATGATAAATCTTATATCTAAAATCTGAGTATCAAAGTTTATCTCCATGCAAGGAGTCCTTTATTAAGGCTAGTAGTATTAAATGCAGAGCCTTTTCACGTATACTATGTACAAAATATAATGAAAAGGTTCTACCATACTTTAATTATGAAAGAAAATTAGAGTAGTTTTGAAAAATAAAACTAAAATATTTACATATAAATAACATTTGTGTGTGAATCCCAACTATACAATGGAAAAATTGACTCATTATCTATTTGCTTTTTCTTGTTTGTCCTCATCCAGCTTTTACTGCTGTAATGATGGAAAAATACATCTGTCAGAAAAGCCAAAGAAAAGTCATGTAACTGGTCTAAATTTAACAGGAATAGCTTAACCTTCCACTGAACAAAAGATACTGAAGAAATGAAATGAGAACACATGTATAATGCCTATCAATTACCTGGGTAGTAAAGATTACTTTTCTCCCTTTGATCCTTACATGACTCACTATTATCTCACTCATTAAGTCTTATGTCACCTAGAGAGCAACCCTTGAGAGCAGCAGGGACTCAGTGCGCCACAATCTGAGACATACTACCAAGCATTTAGTAGGGGGTTAATAAGTGCTTCTGATTTACTAGAGAGTAATAATAATGGACAAACGTAAAAGAGATGCTAACTGATTGGCTAAATGCATTAGTGCATCCCAGTGCCCTCTATATGAAAGGTTACTTAACCCATCTGGGCTGAGTCCTAAAATTATAATTAAGTCTGATGGGAAGTCCTAGATTTATAACAATATAATTACAAATATTACTTAGCTTAGTGAAACAGTATGGCAAGAACAATGAGATAAGTAATTTAGATGATATTGCAAAGTGGGTTTTAATGTTTGAAACTTCTATTACAGTACACAGGATAAGTGCAAACAGTGTAATGAAAACCTAAGAGTCTCATCTTTAAAACACTACTGCTCAAGCTCATTAAAATGCATGTTTTCTCAATTAATCCAAACTTTTTCATTAAAACATAAAAATACACTTTCATTCCTTGCAAATAAATCTCTCCAGTACATACATGTAGAATCAAATACCACATAACCATTAGAGTTAAGTAGGAAAAAAACTGATTGAAATAGCAAAAGTTTGAGTAGATAGAACCGAACAAAGGGAAGAAAACACCAAGTGAGAACTGCCCAGTTTTTCATTTGTAAATACCAAGTCAAAATAAATAAGCTTTTGAAGAGCTTGAAGATTTGAAATCCCTGAGTACCACTGTTTAAATGATACAAATCTAAGCAAACTGTTTCCTTAGGAGATAATTCTTATAATCATATACGGACTGTGTACTATTTACTCTCCAAGTACTGACTCTTTTACCCAGTAGGTACACAGAAAATTTTTGTGGAATGAAAGTTGATCACTTTTATAATCATTCTGTTGCAGAAACAGTTTTTTCCTTTTAATCTGATGCATTGCTAAGAAGTTTATCTCAATATTAAGCTAATGTTAAACACCAAAAACAATAGGATAACATTTTTCATGTAATTCATTTTATTAGTTGTTATAAAAGACATTTAAAAGACTACTTTAAAGTTGCCATATAATTGACTATGAAAAATGTCAATTATAGAGAATTTTATTTTTAAAATTTTTTATCAATTTTCTTTAGATTTCAATATATTTCATATAATAATTATTATACAAAAACAATAAACACTTTTTATAAATGATGACCATGTGCCCATTCTAGATAAGTAAATTTTTCAAAAAAAATCTTACTAAATAGGAGCCAAGTCAAAGGCTACCACACAATTTAAATAGTAACACGGGGTAATTTAAGCAAATATCATTAGAATATGCCATAATTAGGAAAAATGGACATGATTTTATTTTAAAATAATAAAAAAATGAAAAATGAAAGAGAAATGAAACCTATATAATTTTATTAACCACTGTCAGCCTAATAAATTTAATTTTTAAAAAGTGCAAGGGGAAAATGTCTTGAAATTAAAGCATTATCAGACAAAACAATAAATTATTGCTATTTGTCAAAAAATAAAATCTAAATACATTCTAATTTTAGCTGACATAGTGTTTTTGGTTTTGAAAAAAAAATATTTTTGGTGGTCTATTCTCAAAAAATACTTATTCTTTAAAAGTTACTGGGCAAAAACCATGTCTCATTCTAATATTTAAGAATCTGTCTAAAAAACTCAAGAGTTCAGCCCTAGCTGATTGATTCAGTGGTAGAGCATCCGCCCGGCATGTGGATGTCCCGTTATGGATTCCCAGACAGGGTACACATGAGATGCGTCCATCTGCTTCTCCACCCTTCCCCCTCTCCTTTCTCTTTATCTCTCTCTTCCCCTCCTGCAGCCAAGGCTCCATTGGAGCAAAGTTGGCCTGGGAACTGAGGATGGCTCCATGGCCTCCACCTAAGGTGACAGAATGGCTCCTGTTGCAACAGAGCAATGCCCCAGATGGGCAGAGCATCACCCCCTGGTGGGTGTCCCAGGTGGATTCCAGTCAGGCGCATGCAGGAGTCTGTCTTTCTGCCTCCCGGCTACTTATGTCAGGGGAAAAAAAAAATCAGGAGTTCAGTAGTACTACCTCACAGTTGTTTTCATTATTTAAATAAACAAACAAACAAACAAACAAATAAATAAATAAAAGGTCTACTATCGAGGGTTCTTCCACTTTATTTTTCCTTCATGAAATATTTCAAAGAAATACAGGTTTATTAATGTTTATATTAAAAAAACCCTACTCATTCTACACACTTTTGCTCCATTTATTACACGTCCATTATATGACTTTCTCTTTCAAAACAAATTATATTTATAGAGAGCACAAAATGGCATCCCTGAAAAAGTATCTAAATATATAATGCTTGAAATAGTTTCTAAACATCATTTTTCTTTATAAGTGAACAGTAAAACCAACCACAAAGTTCCAAAAATATTACAGTGCCAAATAAGCAATATAGCCTAGGTGGGTGATAAAGAAAAAATTTCAATAGATTGCTGTTGTTAAAACTGTTTAAGCAAACATTTGAATCTTAGCACAAAAAACCATGCTGAAAATATACGCAATGGATAGAAAAGTATACACCTGAGTTTTCAAAACTTAAAAACATCTATTTAAAAAGGTATAGCTACATTAAATCATCCTTAAAGTTGACATGCCTTGTTATAACGATAATTAGTATTTCATACATAGAACATGTTTTCTTCTGGAAAACTGTCCTTAAAATGTTACCATCATTACCTGTCGTTTATGATCCAGTTCAGACAGAGATTGAGAGAGCTAAGATTTTTGCACCTCTTGACAATTTCCATCACAGTCTCATTATCCAGTTCAGTGATATGACGTAGGTCCAAGCTGGAAAGGTGTCTGAGCTAATGAGATAAATGAAATGAAAGATGGAAAAAGTTAATGCTATATTCATTCTCTAAAGTTATGTATTACATTAGAGTATCACTGTACAATATTTAAAAGATAATAGTCCAGAATCATTTAATTAAACTGCATTTAAATATTTAACATATTAAATTAGAAATGAGGGCAGAAATCTATGGTGAATAAATAAATGACAACATATTAAAATCAAACAGATTTGGCCCCGACCGGCTGGCTCTGTGGTAGAGTGTCGACCCAGCGTGTGGAAGTCCTGGGTTCGATTCTGAGCTAGGGAACACAGGAGAAGCACCAATCTGCTTCTCCACCCTTCTCCCTCTCCTTTCTCTCTATCTCTCTCTTCCCCTCCCGCAGCCAAGGTTCCACTGGAGCAAAGTTGGCCTGGGCACTGAGGATGGCTCCATGTCCTCCACCTCAGGTGCTAGAATGGCTCTGGTTGCTATAGAGCAACACTCCAGATGGACAGAGCATCACCCCCTGGTGGACGTGCCGAGTGGATCCCAGCCAGGCACATGTAGGAGTCTTGTCTCTCTGCCTCCTTGCTTCTCACTTTAGAAAAATACCAAAAAAATAAAAATGAAATAAAATAAAATAAATAATATCAAACAGATTTTATTGAAGCATAATAAAAATAAAAGGTTAGTAATCTAATAGGTGGGGAAGCTGCTTATATTTAGCATAATTAGATAGAATTAGTCTCTTTAACATTGTTCAATTTCAGATATTTATCTTCATGATTATAATGCCACTTTTGTATAGGTTTTCTCATTTAAAAAAAAAGAAATACGAATTAAGTGGTTAATTCAGAGGTATCTTAGCACTGTTTTATTACGGTACTCCAGATTAAACTATTGTGGGTTGTGTGTTTCACCATGTGGAAAGCAATATAACATGCTGTTTAAGAAGTAAAGATTTTCTCCAGGTAACACTTTACCCCAGTTCTTCATTTTCTCTACTCTTTCCCTGATGTTATATGTCTTCCCTAATGTTTAGTCTATAACAAAAATTAATATCATTTACACAAAGTTGGTAGGATCCTGATTATCCTCCTCAAATAAACTACATTTCAAATAAGCTATTTTTGCTTAATAACATGAACCAGTAAGAGGATCTAAGCTCTAGAAAGAAATGCAACTCCAACTGAGACCTTGATTATGGCCTTGTAAAACCCTGGGCAAAAACCACCTTGTAGTGTCTGGACTCCTGACCCATGAAGATAGTAAGATGATAAATGTATGTTGTTTTAATCAGCTATGTTTGTAGTAACCTTTGCAGCAATACAATTTTAATATAGAAGGTCTGTAGGGAACTCCATCCCTGAAGATAAGGCAGGCCTCTCTCCTAAGACAAGAAGAATATCCTTAATTACTTTAGATACCAGGCTCACTGACCTTCTTTAAATGCATATGCTAACAAAAAAGCCTAGAGAGAGATGCTTGGCCCATTCAGCCTTCTCCTCTAAGTGTTATCTTCAGCTGCTAAAAGTACTTTCTGGGAAGACAGATGACTCTGATGTGACCATTCTTGTTAGCTGTATATTGTCAGTGGGGGCAGAGGAGTCTTGCTAAATTTCTCAAACCAATCCCTGACTTGTACTCAATCATACTTCGTGAACAGTCACATGTTTCCTATACATATCTCAATACCACAAGGTAACCACCTTTTTAAACTTGCTCAACTGTTCTTTTTCACAGGATCTTACATTGAGGCTAAACAAGTGGATAAACTGGTTTCACTAGTCAAGTTTTCTTACTCTTGATTAAGCAAAGATGAACTTGCAGGTGTCAAGAATCACAGTCATTGTTTAATTTGATATTCCTCTTATTAATGTTCCCTACCCTGTACTTTTATATTTTATATAAAAACCAACATTTTCTTAAACCACCCTATTTTTACATTTAGCTCTTTTTACAGAGTATTTTTAATTCCAACATCCAAAAATTGTTGCTGTTGGTGGTGTACTGTCTGGGAACATGGGGAAAAACCAAACAGCCTCTTTGAATTTCAAGTGCTGGGCGGCTTGCTGGGTTAATGTCTTAACAGCAGCCTCATGTCTGAACCTTTGAAAAATCAGATATGAAAGGGACCTATAGGGATGCTTGAAAATACTTTGAAGAATGACTATTAAACCTCTGAATGTTAAGGATGAATCGTGCTATAGATTACCATTTATATGTAAACTGTTAAATACAGTCACATACAATACACATAGAGTGTCACGGTATTTTCCCAATTATCCTTTATTATAGTCACTGGGAAGTCATATAATCATAAAATATTCTATCCAGCCACACAAATATCTCCTACACACATATATTTTGGGATGTAGCACAGCTTGTGACACAAAATTTAATGTCATATCTTTAAGATCCATATCTTTTAACTTCCTTCACTGTAAAATATCTCTTTATCACAATAGTATAAATGTAGTTAATGCCAATGAACTAAATACTTTTAATGGTTAAAAAGTTAAACTTTACATTATGTACATTTTACCACAAAAAAAAACAAACCCCAAAAAACACAGGACATGGTAGGAACACACAGTAAAATTCCATAAAGAAGAAAAATGTTAATTGTTGGTGCCACTGCAGTCCCCTCACCTCAGGGAGGATAACTGAGGCCCAAAGAGGCTTGAAAAGCTTATGAAATATAGATAATATGGAGAGAGACGTTAGCAAGTTTAAACTATCTTATAAACTCGGAAAATTTTAAAGGTATCTTCCAGAGCAATGGAAAAGCAAGGACTAACAATACCAGCAACTACTGATATGTGATAACACCCTAATTCCGGTTGACTGACTCCAAGGCTGTTAGAAATCTGTAGCCAGGCCCAGGCTTCGGTGAAGGTGGGTCAGATGATGACTCTGGGCCCCTTGTGGCTGATACTGCCTGTATTTATTGTCCATAGGGGAACATTTCTTACTCTTTCAGTGGAGCACAAACTCATACCCGAGGAAACAGTTACTTCAGTTCTCACATGCCAACATTCTATCGAGATCTTGACGAGTGTTTTTAACTCTTGGTTCAATTACAGCTCATTTTTTCATGTTGTCACTGACTACATTCACATGTTCTTCCTTATGACCATTTTAGCCAACTCAAATTGAAATATGACAGTATCCAAAGGCAGTTTCAGGAAACTAGTTCCTGGTGACCTGCATCATTACAAGACACATACTGAACACTTCTTGGCATTTTCATTCAAAACTCCACAAATGGCACCATCAAATTCATCACATTCTTTCTCTTGTTAATAGGCATTTCATAATAGTGCCCTCCAGTGTTTCATAAAAAGCAACCTAAAATAATCCTTCATAGTCTGAAACAAATAACTGCATTTAGGAAACTGACATTTTAAGTAAACTTATTTTGCTTATAAAATTACGGGTAGTCTTGGTTTATACAAATCACAGAGGATTTGAATTAGCAAAGCCATACAACCAATATCTTCTAAATGCTTCACTCTAATTTTTACACATTTAATAAAGTATTTTAAGTGAAATTCAAGTCAGAATGTAGGGAATCAACTTCCAATTTAACACTACTTTTATTGGGAAAAAACATTACTTTAATTCAGGTTAAAGATTAAAATTAGTCAATGACTAGTATGGCCATATATGTACTTAAGTATAAAATGAGTCACTAAAATGTTACCTAGGCAACACAGGCTTAGAGATTATAAAAAGACCTTAAATGGCTTCCAAATTTTCTTAAGACTCTAGAAAAGTGAAAAATGAAACAAAATTCTCAATTATACAGGTTTACTAAAGTCGGTGAAGCAACAGAAGAGGACTCACAGAATGTTAGCAAAAACAGCAGGGATGTTCCACTGTTTCAGGCAATGGGGATAATTTATGTGACACCAGTTGCAGGTGATCATTTTTGAGACTGAAGTCTTCTGTATAGTTAAATATGTTCAAATGTCAACTAGTTCCTAGATTATTTCTTGTCAGTCCTGCAGATGTTGGCTTCTTTGGGACTGAGTTTCAGAGCAATCATTTGTAATATTTAGGGATCAAAGTCAAGGGTTAAGACAGACTGCCTTGATGAGGTTAACTGAGGCTTTAGATCAGTACCACACATTCATCTGCCAATCACATGTCAGGCTGCCAAGATGACTGCTAGGGAGACAAGGGTTAGATACAGAGATTTTTTTAAAAAAGTGGGGAGAGCTTCCTATTAAGGGCAGGGAGGAAAACACAGGAGAAAGGGAGGACCCTTGCATGGGAAAACTGGGAAAAAAATTAAATAAACTAAGACTGCTTGGAATGGAAAGGAAAGAAGCAGAGAGAAAATTTGTGTTCCTGAGCATAGGAAGGCTTCCGCACTTTAACAGAGTCAGATATCTACATTCAGAAAAAAATTGGTTGGCCAATCGAGAACATAATGGGCATCCCTTCTGTTCATTAAGTAGGCCTGAACCTCAGCTTGGTTAAAGCTGGCACTCAAGCAGAAATGGTAATAAAAGCTAAATACCCTGACCAGGCGGTGGCACAGTGATGAAGCACTGGACTGGGATGCAGAGGACCCAGGTCTTACACCCTAAGGTAACCGGCTTGAGCACTGGTTCATCAGTTTGAGCGCGGGGTCACTGGCTTGAGCGTGAGATCATAGACATGACCCCACGGGCACTGGCTTGAGCCCAAGGTTGCTGGCTTGAAGCCCAAGGTCACTGGCTTGAGAAGGGGTCACTTGCTCTGTTGCAGCCCCCGGGTCAAGGCACATATGAAAAGCAATCACTGAACAATTAAGCAGCCAAAACAAAGAATTGATGCTTCTCATCTTTCTCCCTTCCTATCTGTCTGTCCCTATCTGTCCCTCTCTCTGTCTCTGTCTCTGTCACACACACACACACACCAAAAAAAGCTAAATAAACCACATTTAGGGCATCAGGCAAATCCTTTCCAGCACCTCACAGAATTGAGGACCTTAACGGGAACTGAGAGCCTTTAAGTAGAGAGCCTGGCAGAGACAATAAAAATGTCTAATTCTAATCATGACAATAGGACTACCAGGGTCTTAAATGCTATCATATCCATAACGACCACATTCATTCTATGGTACCTTCTCTATGAGTTTCTTCTGACTCACTGGGCTGCTGTCTCTGTTCTATTTCCAAATCCAAGGCCTGTTTGGTTCTTCCCACTGGATCTGACACCTTTGCCACTGTCGTCACATACTGGTTTGCATTCAAGGGTACTTTTCTGCACTGCTTCTCCCTTCTAATTCTTTCTTGCCACATTACCGCCAGGTTAATATTTCTTAAATACCTTGGATCAGATCTCCCACCTTCTCTGAAACCTTTAGGAAACAAAAATATTTCAACTGCCAAGAGGACTGCCAGCGCTTGCCTATCAAGGCCCTTCATCATTGCTGACATCTTTAAATTAGCTCACAGCTCTTTATCCAAGTTTTGAGAAGTTGTCTCACTGTGCTCCAAGAACTGTGTTCATTATTTTAAAATGGATCTCACTTCATTATTACTTTAGAGAGGAAACATTTGTGAGTCTGAGAAATATAATACACTTACCTTAACACAAATGGTTAACTAGGCAATCCTCAACATAACTATGCCTTTTAGACAGGAAACATCAATTGGTAACAACGGCCAAGTGACTATGGGAGTAAAGTTCCCTTCCTGCTACAACTCCTTGAGGGGCCCCTCTTCTCCAACTCTTTCACCCTCCACTCTCCCCTTCCCTCCTTCTTCCCAACCAGCCCTTCCAGGGCTCTGTTCCTCAGGACCAGTCTCTCATTACAAATTTTGACATTAAATCTTAATGTTTGAGCTGGCCCAATCTGGGTTTCTGGTGCTGCAGTTGTGATGCATGTTCATTTATTCGTTCTAGTTTATTTAAATATTTCATGAACACTTGGCTAAACTTTAGTATCATATGGGTATCTTTTAAAAAATACTAATGACCTGGTCCCAACCTTAGAAATTCTGAGTTAACTGACTTGGGTGAGGCCAGCCATTACTATCTCTGAAAAAGATCCTCATTTGACCCCAGCCTGGACTAGGAAACATTTCCCTAGTACAGAGCAACAGATATTTATATTCAGTTACTTCAAGTGTAAAAATAATCTGTAACGCTCAGTCTCTTCAATCACTCAGAAAAGAATGCAGATGATGTTCTTCATGTAGACAATGACTAGTGGACAACTATTATGTACCAGAACATATTCCAGCTGCTCAAAATACAATAGTAAACAAAACAAAAATCCTGTCCACAGGGTGCTTATATTCCCTACCTGAAAGGGGACAGGAGGAACAATAAATAAATAAGAAAATTATATAGTATGTTGAATGGTGTTATATACTACAGAAGAAAAAATAAATCAAGGCAAGGCAGATGGAAAACAGTGGAGGGAAGAAAAACAGGGTAAAAATTTAAATAGGCAGTCAAGGATGATCTCACTGAAAAGATAATGAGAGCCAAGATTCCAAGGAGGTGAGGGACCAAACAAAACCATTCTGGTGTCTAAGGCAACAGTTTGTGCAAAAAACCCTCAAATACGTATGGCCCTAGTGTCCAGGAGAATTAGCCAGGAGCAAAAAATACTGGAGCAGAATGAACAGATCTGACAACTAACAGGAGACACGACTAAAAAGGTGATTGAAGTAGGGCAGACTCTATGAAGCCTTGTGGGCCAGAGTAAGGTTTTTAGCTTTTACTCTGAGGAATCTGGGGACCCCCTAGATGTTTTAAGCTGGAGTATGACATGATTTAACTTGCACTATAAATAATCATTCTAGCTTCTGTGTGAGTCTAGAATAGGAGCTAGGGTGGAAGCAGAGAAACTGCTGAATTAATCCAGTCAAGAGATATCAGTGATTTGCAGCACAGTAAGGGTAGCTGGAGGTGACATGAAGTGATCAGATTCTCAATATATTTAAAGTTAGAAATTAGAATCTGAAGAATTTTTTGACAAATAGTTTATGGGGCTTGAAAGAAAAAGGAGCAAGGATGATTCCAAGGTTTTGGGTTTGAACAACTGGTAGGTATTGTTGCAGTTTACTAAGATGGTTTTGGGACAGATAAGAAAAGAAAGTTTGGTTCTGAATACATTATGTCTGAAATGCCTATCAAATATCCTAGGAGGGAGTGACGTCACGGAAATGGCGCCGTGAGCAGCGCGTCCGACAGATCTCCCCAAAATCTCAACAAATTTATCAACTAGAAACAGGAAAATTTATCTTCGGAGCATTACGGAGTTCCACACAAACTGAAAGCAAAAGGACTGTTATCACTTGAATCTGAGAGACGAGGGTGCGGAGGAAGCTACCACAGGGACGTTCATTCAAGCCGCGAGGAAGTGCGCCTGTGGTAAGTCATCCCACACTCGGGAGCAGCGAGCAGCAGCCGCGAGCGGCCGCCGCCAGCCGCCAGCCGCTGCCGCCAGCCGCCCCCGCCAGCCGCCGAGCCGCCGCTGCCAGCCGCCGCCGCGAGCAGCGCCCGGGTCGGTTGCAGAGCGAGCACCGCCCACACTCCGGAGCGGCGAGCAGCCGCTGGCGCGCGCCCAGTCTGGTTGCAAACCGAGCATTGCAGACTGAGCACCGCTAACGTTCCCAGCGGCCCGCGCACGGGGAGCAGGAGAGGCCCCAGAGCGGTATTCCCTACTTGGGAGATTCTCTCCGCGGGCGGGGCACCTCACCCAGCCATTCAAGCTAACAATCAAACGTTGGGGGAGGGGCGCGCGCAGGCAGCCTGAAATACCTTCAGGAGCACAGCTGCGACCCAATTACTAAAATTAACTTAACCCGTGAAATCTGCGCACCCTCGGTTCTAATTGATAAGATCTCTCTCAGTTCACTGACCCAAGACAAGAGGCGTGATATTTTTTAGTGCCTCTCGCTAAAGGGGCGGGGGCAACTTCTGATTGATAGAGCCTCCATATTCAGGGATAAACGCTAACAAGAAGGACTTGGCAGATAAATAAGATCTTTACTACACTAGTCGCAAGCAGAGACTAGTGCCTCTTCTTCCCAGCCAAAACAGGCTACAAAGTGTGGAAAGCCTGGGTTGAGTGGTCCAACTGAATGCTAGGCGCTGAATAGTCACCTTGACAACAATTGACTCCCACCCCCGCCTGATTACACTGGAGGCTCTGACTGCCAGAGCCTTTCCCAAAGCCTTGCGCTGAGTGGGGATAGAGTGGGGATTTCCTAGCTCTTTGAGCCTCTTACTCCCCAGGCAGAAGCAGTAGCAGCCTTATAGCTGGATCACCAGGCTGCTAATTCAGGAAGGGGGGACTAGGAGAGAGACTCCAGGAAAGCAAACTCTCTCATCATTGGACCCTGCAAATGCCAACAAGCCTTGACTACCAACCAGCAAGACTAAAGCCAATTATATGACATTGCCATAGAATCCCATCAACTGCAAATCCCTACCTAAGTGTGACACAGGGGTAGAGCCTGGGGTACAGAGTCACCGACCAGGAAGAGGGAGAGAAAAGAAAAAGGAAGAAGTTAACCTCTCAAAATCAAGAAAAATCCACAGACTTTACAACTTGTTCCACTAATTTTTTTTTTTTGCTGTTGTTTGTTTCTTCTATCTTATTGCCTTTATTATTATTATTTCTATTTCCTCCACCTCGGTCCTTCTATTCTCTGCCCATCTTATGCTTCCCTTTTCTTGAACTACACTACCCATAAGTGTTACATTTTATTTCTCTTCTTCATCCTCACCCTCCTTTGGGGTTATACCCCAGGACACTTAACTCTCACTCTCTCCTCTTTTGTTTTTTTTTTTGTTTGTTTGTTTGTTTTTGCTTTATTCTGTTTTTTTCTCTTCCTTTTTTATTTCTTCCTTCGTTTTTCTCTTTTTCTTATTTTTTCCTTTCTATTCGTTTTTTCTTTTCTCGTTTTACTTTCCTCCCATTTAATCCTCAATCACGAACAAATTAGTTAATTTGGGACTCAAGGCTTTTTTTGGCTTTATTTTTCTTTTTCACTTTTGTTTTTTTCTTGTTAGTTTATTTTTGTGGCATTTTGGGTCCTCCCAACCCAAGGTCTCCATTGTATTTGGTCTTCGCTCCACTTAATACAACAGATTTTTACTTATTATTTTTATTTTTTTCTTCTTTATTATTCCTTTTTTTGTCTTTTTTTCTGGTTCCCTCTTATCCCTCTCATTATATCTCTTAGTTGACCATCACCCGCAGGCAGATCAACTTATGCTTGTCTAAGATTTTCTTCCTTTTTTTTTTTTTTTTTTGCATTTAGTAGGTCCCTACTCCCCTTTTTTTTTGCCCCTTGA
Organism: Saccopteryx leptura; assembly: GCF_036850995.1. Lineage (NCBI taxonomy): Eukaryota > Metazoa > Chordata > Mammalia > Chiroptera > Emballonuridae > Saccopteryx > Saccopteryx leptura. The sequence continues at coordinate 165,624,008 of NC_089506.1, forward strand.
ACTCTTCACCGCAAACCAGGCCCTCCATTATAGGCACGATATTTCCCTGAGGAGGGGAGAGGAGGGAAGGAGAAGAAAGAAAAAAAAGGGGGAAATAATAAATTATTACTGCTTTTTTTTGTGGAGTGTTTTACCCTTTGGTTTTTTTTTTTGTTTTTTGTTTTTTGTTTTTTTTACTTTTTACTCTTTATTAATTCTAATTAGTGCTATCAACAAGACCACCCTCAGATGCCAATAAGAAAGAGGAAATCGAATATTATGGATACAAAAGAAAGAGAGGTAACACAAATAGATGTGGAAAAATCTATGGAGAAAAGACTTAACATATTGGAAGCCTTGGAGCTAAATGACAGAGAATTTAAAATAGAAATCTTAAAAATACTCAGAGATATACAAGAAAACACAGAAAGGCAATATAGGGAGATCAGAAAACAACTCAATGAACACAAAGAATATATTACCAAGGAAATTGAAACTATAAAAACAAATCAAACAGAAATGAAAAACTCAATTCACGAGCTGAAAAACGAGGTAACAAGCTTAGCTAGCAGAACAACCCAGATTGAAGATAGGATTAGTGAAATAGAAGACAAACAACTTGAGGCACAACAGAGAGAAGAAGAAAGAGACTCAAAAATAATAAAAAATGAGAAAGCCCTACAGGAATTATCTGACTCCATCAGAAAGAATAACATAAGAATAATAGGTATATCAGAGGGAGAAGAGAAAGAAAATGGAATGGAGAATATACTCAAACAAATAATAGACGAGAACTTCCCAAGCCTGTGGAAAGAACTAAAGCCTCAAATTCAAGAAGCAAACAGAACACCGAGTTTTCTTAACCCGAACAAACCCACTCCAAGGCACATCATAATAAAGTTGACACAAACCAATGACAAAGAAAAAATTCTCAAGGCAGCCAGAGAAAAGAAGAGTACAACATATAAAGGAAGGCCTATTAGATTATCATCAGATTTCTCAGCAGAAACTCTACAAGCTAGAAGAGAGTGGACCCCAATATTTAAAGCCCTGAAAGAGAGGAACTTTCAGCCAAGAATACTATACCCATCAAAGCTATCCTTCAAGTATGAAGGAGATATAAAAACATTCACAAATACAGAAAAGATGAGAGAATTTATCACGAGAAAGCCCCCACTCCAGGAAATACTAAAGGGGGTTTTCCAACCAGATTCAAAGAACAAAAGAAAACAACACCACAAGTAACAGCTCCACCAAGAACACAATTAAACCAAACTTAAACTGTGACAACAAAGGAAAAAAAGGGGGGAGAGAATGGAAATTAACAGTAGCAAAGGACGATGAAGTGCAGAAATACTTATAAGATAGGGTACTACAATGAATATGGTAGGTACCCTTTTCATTACTTAATGGTAACCACCCTAGAAAAAACCACCACAAAAACACATGACTTAAAAAAGGTAGCAACAGAGGAAAGAAGTATGGAACACAAACAAACAGAAACAAATGATAGAAAAACAAAAGAGAAGAATCAAACTAGATACAAAACTAACAGAAAGCAATTTATAAAATGGCAGTAGGGAACCCACAAGTGTCAATAATTACACTAAATGTAAATGGATTAAACTTACCAATAAAAAGACACAGAGTAGCAGAATGGATTAAAAAAGAAAATCCAACTATATGCTGCCTACAAGAAACACATCTAAGCAACAAGGATAAAAACAAATTCAAAGTGAAAGGCTGGAAAACAATACTCCAAGCAAACAACACCCAAAAAAAAGCAGGTGTAGCAATACTCATATCTGATAATGTTGACTACAAGACAGAAAAAGTACTCAGAGACAAAAATGGTCACTTCATAATGATTAAGGGGACACTGAATCAAGAAGACATAACAATCCTTAATATATATGCACCAAACCAAGGAGCACCAAAATATATAAGACAGCTACTTATTGACCTTAAAACAAAAACTAACAAAAATACAATCATACTTGGAGACCTCAATACTCCACTGACGGCTCTAGATCAGTCATCCAAACAGAGAATCAATAAAGATATAGTGGCCTTAAACGAAATACTAGAACACCTGGATATGATAGACATCTACAGGACACTTCATCCCAAAGCGACAGAGTATACATTTTTCTCTAGTGTACATGGAACATTCTCAAGAATTGACCATATGTTGGGCCACAAAGACAATATCAGCAAATTTAGAAAAATTGAAATTGTACCAAGCATATTTTCTGATCATAAAGCCTTGAAACTAGAATTCAACTGCAAAAAAGAGGGGGAAAAACCCACAAAAATGTGGAAACTAAACAACATACTTCTAAAAAATGAATGGGTCAAAGAAGAAATAAGCGCAGAGATCAAAAGATACATACAGACAAATGAAAATGAAAATACGACATATCAGAATCTCTGGGATGCAGCAAAAGCAGTAATAAGAGGAAAGTTCATATCACTTCAGGCCTATATGAACAAACAAGAGAGAGCCGAAGTAAACCACTTAACTTCACACCTTAAAGAACTAGAAAAAGAAGAACAAAGACAACCCAAAACCAGCCGAAGAAAGGAGATAATAAAAATCAGAGTAGAAATAAATGAAATAGAGAACAGAAAAACTTTAGAAAAAATCAATAAAACAAGGAGCTGGTTCTTTGAAAAGATCAACAAAATTGACAAACCCTTGGCAAGACTCACCAAGGAAAAAAGGCACAGGACTCAAATAAATAAAATCCAAAATGAAAGAGGAGAGATCACCACAGACATCATAGATATACAAAGAATTATTGTAGAATACTATGAAAAATTATATGCCACCAAATACAACAATCTAGAAGAAATGGATAAATTCCTAGAACAATACAACCTTCCTAGACTGAGTCAAGAAGAAGCAGAAAGCCTAAACAGACCAATCAGCAGGGAGGAAATAGAAAAAACTATTAAAAACCTCCCCAAAAATAAAAGTCCAGGCCCAGACGGTTATACTAGTGAATTCTATCAAACATTCAAAGAAGACTTGGTTCCTATTCTACTCAAAGTCTTCCAAAAAATTGAAGAAGAAGCAATACTTCCAAACACATTTTATGAGGCCAACATAACCCTCATACCAAAACCTGGCAAGGATGGCACAAAGAAAGAAAACTACAGACCAATATCTCTAATGAATACAGATGCTAAAATTCTAAACAAAATACTGGGAAACCGAATACAACAACATATTAAAAAAATAATACATCACGATCAAGTGGGATTCATCCCAGAATCTCAAGGATGGTTCAACATACGCAAAACGGTTAACATAATACACCATATCAACAAAACAAAGAACAAAAACCACATGATCTTATCAATAGATGCAGAAAAGGCTTTTGATAAAATACAACACAATTTTATGTTTAAGACTCTCAACAAAATGGGTATAGAAGGAAAATATCTCAACATGATAAAGGCCATATATGATAAACCATCAGCCAACATCATTTTAAACGGCATAAAACTGAGGACTTTCTACCTTAAATCAGGAACAAGACAGGGTTGTCCACTCTCTCCACTCTTATTTAACGTGGTGCTAGAAGTTCTGGCCAGAGCAATCAGACAAGACAAAGAAATAAAAGGCATCTATATCGGAAAAGAAGAAGTAAAGGTATCACTTTTTGCTGATGATATGATCCTATACATCGAAAACCCGAAGGACTCCACAAAAAGATTATTAGAAACAATAAACCAATACAGTAAGGTCGCAGGATACAAAATTAACATACAGAAGTGCATAGCCTTTCTCTATGCCAACAATGAAATATTAGAAAACGAACTTAAAAAAATAATCCCCTTCACGATTGCAACAAAAAAAAATAAAATACCTAGGAATAAACATAACAAAGAATGTAAAGGACCTATATAATGAAAATTACAAAGCATTGTTAAGGGAAATCGAAAAAGATACAATGAGATGGAAAAATATTCCTTGTTCTTGGATAGGAAGAATAAATATAATCAAAATGGCCATATTACCCAAAGCAATATACAAATTTAATGCAATTCCCATCAAAATCCCTATGAGATTTTTTAAAGAAATGGAACAAAAAATCATCAGATTTATATGGAACTATAAAAAACCCCGAATAGCCAAAACAATCCTAAGGAAAAAGAATGAAGCTGGGGGCATTACAATACCTGACTTTAAACTATATTATAGGGCCACAATAATCAAAACAGCATGGTATTGGCAGAAAAATAGACACTCAGACCAATGGAACAGAATAGAAAGCCCAGAAATAAAACCACATATATATGGTCAAATAATCTTTGATAAAGGGGCCAACAACACACAATGGAGAAAAGAAAGCCTCTTCAACAAATGGTGTTGGGAAAACTGGAAAGCCACATGCAAAAGAATGAAACTCGACTACAGCCTGTCCCCGTGTACTATAATTAATTCAAAATGGATCAAAGACCTAAATATAAGACCTGAAACAATAAAGTACATAGAAGAAGACATAGGTACTAAACTCATGGACCTGGGTTTTAAAGAACATTTTATGAACTTGACTCCAATGGCAAGAGAAGTGAAGGCAAAGATAAATGAATGGGACTACATCAGAATAAAAAGTTTTTGCTCAGCAAGAGAAACTGATATAAAAATAAACAGACAGCCAACTAAATGGGAAATGATATTTTCAAACAACAGCTCAGATAAGGGCCTAATTTCCAAAATTTACAAAGAACTCATAAAACTCAACAACAAACAAACAAACAATCCAATAAAAAAATGGGAAGAAGACATGAATAGACACTTCTCCCAGGAAGAGATACAAATGGCCAACAGATATATGAAAAGATGCTCAGCTTCATTAGTTATTAGGGAAATGCAAATCAAAACTACAATGAGATACCACCTCACCCCTGTTAGATTAGCTATTATCAACAAGACAGGTAATAGCAAATGTTGGAGAGGCTGTGGAGAAAAAGGAACCCTCATTCACTGTTGGTGGGACTGTAAAGTAGTACAACCATTATGGAGGAAAGTATGGTGGTTCCTCAAAAAACTGCAAATAGAACTACCTTATGACCCAGCAATCCCTCTACTGGGTATATACCCCAAAACCTCAGAAACATTGATACGTGAAGACACATGTAGCCCCATGTTCATTGCAGCACTGTTCACAGTGGCCAAGACATGGAAACAACCAAAAAGCCCTTCAATAGAAGACTGGATAAAGAAGATGTGGCACATATACACTATGGAATACTACTCAGCCATAAGAAATGATGACATCAGATCATTTACAGCAAAATGGTGGGATCTTGATAACATTATAAGGAGTGAAATAAGTAAATCAGAAAAAAACAAGAACTACATGATTCCATACATTGGTGGAACATAAAAATGAGACTAAGAGACATGGACAAGAGTGTGGTGGTTACCAGGGGTGGGGGGAGGGAGGACAGGGGGAGAGTTAGGGGGAGGGGGAGGGGCACAGAGAATTAGATAGAGGGTGGCGAAGGACAATCTGACTTTGGGCGAGGGGTATGCAACATAATTTAATGACAAGGTAACCTAGACATGTTTTCTTTGAATATATGTACCCTGATTTATTAATGTCATCCCATTACCATTAATAAAAATTTATTTAAAAAAAAAATATCCTAGGAGGGATGTCAAATAAATTTTGGAGTCATCAGCACATAGATGGCATTTACCTTTCTAAATTTAAAATATAAAGGAATTATTATATATAGATGTGCTAAGCTAGGTACAATCATAGTAACCTTAAAATTTATATCAAATAAAAATCATTGATTAATTGACTAATTTAATATGCAGGCATACATATCCTTAGTAATAATCTATAATATATCATGGGCTAACAAGATTCTAAAAAAATTAATGCATTAACAGGTACAGAGTCCTGAGCCACCTGACACAGTCACAAAGCTGTCTTCATTTTCTATGAAAGCATAATTCAGCCTTCACAACTCCAGCATACATCTTTGCTAAAACCCCCTGTGATGCCCACAGTCAGAGGAAGAGACTCTGCCTAATATACATCCACCAATGTTGCTCATTTTCCACCACAACCTTAAACACAGTGCTCTATAACTTGGTTTAATTAAGTGTACGCTCCTCCCAAGAGTCAAAGGCAAGCTACTGAAGGCCAGGGACCATGCCTTGTTCACTTTTGTGTCACTAGTGCCTAACACAGCAGCAGGTGCATCAAACACATTTATTAAATGCTTATTACTAAATGAGTGCATCTGAAAGCAGGATGTAAACTTTTTTTAACTTTTATTAGCACTTATTTTATGCTAAATTTACTCCTGGGCCATAAGTCTTGTTTCTTCAGTTTCTTCTGGGATATCTTTTTCTTCTGTGTAATTTCCTCTTCCAGGAACAATCTGCTCTTTTTCAGTAAGAATCCTCTTGACGTGGTAGGGAGAGCTCACATACAGGTTCATCCACCTGTGAGCAGTGTAAGTTCTGCATAGCATATTGGGAGCTTTGTTCACTGGTATGTGCTCAATGACAGAGAATATACATCTAAATTATTACTCTCTGTATTTTTAAGCAAATGCAGCAAAAATTCAGCACTCTTTTTGGGCCACTTACCCTGTATCCAGCCTCACTGCTAGGCCTGGGTGCACCTACCAACTCCACCATTGTAATGACAAAATGGCACTTACTGCTCCTGTAAAGTGACATCCTTCATATACTTGAAGGTTTTTCAGATATGCACACCCTTGATAGCCTTGGCAGTTTCATGAATATTCTTAAAGTGAACACAAAAATTTGAACCTCTTGATTTGCATGATTTTGTGGGGTTTTCTAAGTCCACTGAATACCAAACCATTTTCAGAGGTCACCTCAAGCCATTTTCAGGAAGAAGTGAGCCAGGATCTAAACTTTAAAGACAATTTCATTTATTTAAGCTTCCAGAAATTCTATCTTTTATCTATATTAGATGCAGGATCTGCAGCTCTGAAACAACATGCTTTTAAAAGTGATATATTTGAACCATAAACTTTCACCGAGACATAAGCATTAAGTAATAAAAAAAATTCTCATTTCACATAATTAAAGGTCATTTTAGAATAAGAAGCATAATCAGTTCTCTATTTAAATGTTTGTTCTTAAAATGGAGAACATTAAAAATAATTTTTAAAAAGCCTCAGTAGTTTGTCAGAGTTTTGATGTGTGTGGCATGAATTTTGAGTAGTTCACCAAAATTGTAATCACTGTCTTCTGCTACAGAAATGGGAGTTTGTTAATTGGGTTTCTGCCTTTTGCATCAATTCAGAATGGATGCTCTATTCCTCCTCATCCACTCTGGCAGGCAGCACAGGCCCTAATTGACTTTTTCCTACTACTTTGCTTTCCACCAAATTCCTTTCTTTTCCCCATATAAGATTTCTAGAGCTCATAACAAACTACAAACAGCACTAAAACTTAGCAGCACTAAGCAGTCCTTTTTATTGCAAAGAAGGAGCTAACAGAACTGTTAGCAAATAAAATATTGCAAACAGAACTGTTCTTCAAATAAAATATTCACACTGTTTTACTTAAATAAGAAAAATAAATCAAATCTCAAATAAATTAAGGGTAAATTAAGTCAAATACAAATGCAAGCAAGGAGAGGACACTTCATTTAATTGGACTGTTGTGTACTTTTCTTTCATTTTCCTCATACCAGGTTCACAGATTTGAGGAAAAAAAGAACAAAAACAGTTCATGGAATGTTGAACCCATTTTGGTCACTTGTATTCACATATCACACCACGATGTGTTAAAAGTTTTGGAACTATATTCCAAATAAAAGTCATGCAACCTTATTATTTTGTGTGTGTGAGAAAGAGAGAGAGAGAGAGAAACAGATGGGAGAGAGATGATAAGTATCAACTCATAGTTGCAGCACTTTAGTTGTTCATTGATTCCTCCTCATATGTGCCTTGACTGGGGGACTTCAGCTGAGCCAGTGACCCCTTGCTCAAACCAGAGACCTTGGGCTCAAGCCAGTGACCTTTGGGCTTCAAGCCAGCAAGCTTTGGGCTCAGGCCAGTGACCAGCAGATCATGTCTATGATCCTACACTCAGCCGGCGACCCCGTACTCAAGCTGGTGACCTCAAGGTTTCAAACCTGGGTCTTCTGAGTCCCAGGCCAAAACTCTATTCAGTATGCCACCACCGATTAGGTTATACAACTTTATTTTTAAAAGTACAAAATTGGTCCTCCCCGGTTGGCTCAGCGGTAGAGCGTCGGCCAGCATGTGGAAGTCCTGGGTTTGATTCCTGGCCAGGGCACACAGCAGAAGCATCCATCTGCTTCTCCAACCTTCTCCCTCTCCTTTCTCTCTGTCTCTCTCTTCCCCTCCCACAGCCAAGGCTCCATTAAAGCAAAGTTGGCCTGGGTGCTGAGGATGGCTCCATGGCCTCTGCCTCAGGCACTAGAATAGCTTGAGTTGCAATGGAGCAATGCCCCAGATGGGCAGAGCATCGCCCCCTGGTGGGCTTGCTGGGTGGATCCCAGTTGGGTGCATGTGGGAGTCTGTCTCTCTGCCTCCCTACTTCTTACTTCAGAAAAATACACATACACAAAAAAATTTTTTTGGATTAAAAAAAAAGTGGTGAAATAATCAAAATGCCATCAGCCCAACACTAAAGTTTATATCTCAACCAGGTGACCTGTACATTGACTTCTTGATATTATAATATTATAGCAATATAATCAAAGTATTCCATTTATTATCTCTAAATGTGTAAGCTGAAAAACAGGTATAACATTAATGATTATTAATGTAAAAATATATTCTGGCATTTATTTTTATTTTGTCATTCCAAAAATGTTCTGAAAATGTATCTACTCTCTAAAATCAAATAGTGTTTTTTTTCTTTCTTCCTGGTTTAGAATATGCAACTGGGACTCACCTCCACATTGAAAATCTCACAGCCTTACACTCTCACTTCTGGCCTCAGCCTTAAGTCAAATCTCAGATTAAAAAGTGCCTATACCTTAATTTCAGAAATTAGAGTCCCTCTTTTGTGACCAGGTTGTTTCAGAGACAATGAGCCAAAAAGTCCTGGCACACAGGATGATCAGCACCAGCTGAGCCATTCAGGCCTTTCTTTCTCCCAAAAAAAGATTTCCTCACAGAAAGATGCCTGCCAATAGGTACCTGCAGCTTCTCTTTGACGACTACCCCATAGGTCTAGAGTGCCTTTTGTCATCCAGGAAGAAAACAGCTAGCCTAGGCATCCATCAGTAGCTCCCTTCCCCTCAATGTCTAAGCCATTTGTAAGAGAAGGAACATTCCAAAACATGTATGTAATTCCTCCCATTGTCATTCCCTAAAGTCCCCAAATAAAGTCCCAAATACCCCTTCTAGTTGAAAGACAAGTCTGATATTAACAATCTAAAAATGAATCAGTCAGATCACTTCTATTAGTGAGAAAGTAGTAGTCACATATTCTCATCCTTAAAAAAAAAAATCAGAATGGCCTGAGCCGTGGTGGCACAGTGGATAAAGTGTTGACCTGGAATACTGAGGTCGCCGGTTCAAAACCCTAGACTTGCCTGGTCAAGGCACATATGGGAGTTGATGCTTCCTGCTCCCCCCCATTCTCTCTATGTCTTTCCTCTCTCACTCCTCCCTCTCTAATAAAAATGAACAAATAAAATCTAAAAAATAAATAAAGGCAATCAAGACCTAGCAGGCTCAAAAAAACTTAGAAAAAAAATCAAAATGCAGGTTTGGAAAAAATACTATTTCTGCTATAATTTTTATTTCTGGCATTTTCCTTGATTTAATTATTCATGGTATTATCCAAGTGCCCCAACCAACTATGATAAATGAAAGCATGAACACTCTATAGGTGAGAAAAGCATAAGAGGACTCAAACTTTTTAAAGTGCAGGTAAGGATTTATATCTCAAATCCACATGAAGAACTCTCCTAACTTGAATCAGATCCCATTATATTTACTTAGTTTTACCTTTGTTCTACAATAGTAATTCCAGGAAGCAACAGGATTTTATTTATAATATACATAAATTTGGAATTAAGAGCTGAAAATGAATGATTAACAACTGTGCTATAGGCAGTGTATCAATTATCAATATGAAATGGTAATCAGAAAACATCTCTATGAAGTTTTCCTTGATATTAAATAATGCAAAACATAAAATGACATTATCATTAAGTAGGTAATACAAATTTTTTCAAAATAAACTGCAAGAAATTTTATAACTTCAATTTATATATTAAAGCCCTACCTTCTAATACCAAAAATTGTCCATCTATAATGCTGTTCTCTCAACCAATTCTTTCCATCTATGAGTTGAAAAACTTCAATTAACTGAGAAAAATTACAATATCTACAGTACATTGAAGGCAAAACTTGAAATACTGATTTATGATTCACTTTAATATACATACTTTGAGTCACTTATACCTTTATTACATCAAGGAAAATCATCTGATTTTTAAAAATTACAGAATAAACAGAATACTGACATGATAGCTTAAATAATACCATAAGGTATAATTTAAATTAACTGGCACCTAATAAGCAATACTCAAATTACTAGTTCACAACAATTACATAACTTCTTATTCAGTCAAATATTTTTCTTTACATTTGCCTCTGTGAATTGACATTATACACCTCTCCAAAAACATTTAAATTTCATTCTTCCGAGGAACATGTATAAAAACTATCTTTCTATAATTAGGCAGCTAGTCTTCTACCCTGTTCTTTTTTTAATTTTATTTTAAAAATTAAGTTAATGATGTGACATTGATCAATACTTCTACCGGGTTCTTGAAACTCACCATGCCTTGTAGCTTCATTCATTTTATTGTCACATAGCTAGCTGCCCCTATGTCTCCAGTTATAGCTTGTCTACATCCGGGACAGAAGTATGACTACCGATAGTCTAAAAAGGGGGTCAATTCAGCCCTGTCTCAGTTGGAACAACAAATTGATGTTTCTTTCTCTTGCTCTTTATCTTTCTCGATCTCTCTTCTCTTTCCTCTCTCTCTCTCAAAACAGTAAATAAAGGAAAAATTTAAAGGGTCAAGTGTAATTTAAATCTTATGTTACGTGTAAATCTCTGCTTTGTGTGTTTTGATTCCCAGTGTCACAAGATTTCTCTGAGAGAAAACAAATATTAGTTCTTTTTTCTCAAATGTGTTCTCTTGTAAGTAACACAAATGACATTGAAAAGAAGATATGTTGGGTCTAAGCAAAAAAAAAGAAACCACTACCCACTATAAGTATTGATTAAATTACATGAAGAGAGTGACATCAGAGAAATGGTGCTGTGAGGAGCGCAACCGACAAATCTCCCCAAAATTTCGACAAGTTCATCAACCAGAGACAGAAAAATCTATCCTTTGAGCGTCCAGGAGTTTCACGAAGTAGGCAAAGGTAGGATCGAGCAAAAAAATTGATTAAATATATAATCAACCCTGAAGGAAATAAGTTGGACAAAGGAACACTCTGCCTTCCTCATTAACCTGAGCAAAGGCTGCTTTCACTTGGAACTGAGAGTCGGGGGGGCTGAAGGTGGGGAGGAAGCTAGGCTGCAGCACGGATGTTTGTTCAAGCTGAGGAAAGAGTGTGCCTGTGGTGAATCAGCCCACCCGAGCAAACACGAGCAAATGCTGGCGTGCGGCGAGCAGCAGCTGCCAGTGGCGCAGCGAGTGCACCAAAACAAACTTCCCTATGCCCCAGATTCTCTGTGCCGGCGGGGCGCCTCACCCAGCCATTCAAACTAACAATCAAGCATTAGGGGAGGGGTGCGCGGGCAGCTTGCAGTCCTTTCTGGAGCAGATCTGTGGATCCAATCACTGAAATTAGCTTACCCCACAGGCTACTCACCTCCCAACTGACCTATGCGGCTCTAATTGACAAGATCTCTCTCAGTTCAGCGATCTAAGACAAGAGGCATGATATTTTTTAGTGCCTCTTGCTAAAGGGGTGGGGGCAACTTCTGATTGGCAGAGCTTTCTTTTTTTTTTTTTTTTTTACAGAGGCAGAGGTAGACAGGGACAGACAGACAGGAATGGAGAGAGATGAGAAGCATCAATCATTAGTTTTTCGTTGCGCATTGCGACTTCTTAGTTGTTCATTGATTGCTTTCTCATGTGCGCCTTGACCGCGTGCCTTCAGCAGAGTGAGTAACCCCTTGCTGGAGCCAGTGACCTTGGGTCCAAGCTGGTGAGCTTTTTGCTCAAGCCAGATGAGCCCGCGCTTAAGCTGGCGACCTCGGGGTCTCGAACCTGGGTCCTTCTGCATCCCAGTCCGATGCTCTATCCACTGTGCCACCACCTAGTCAGGCTGGCAGAGCTTTCATACTCAGGGATATACGCTAAAAAGAGGGACTTGGCAGACGTTAAGACCCCCTGTACTGCAGGCAGGAACTGGGGCATCTTCTTCCCAGCCAAAACAGGTTAAAAAGTGTGAAAAGCCTGGGGAGAGTGGTCCCATAGAGTGCTAGGCATGCTTAAAAGGCCTGGAGGCTCATTGAAAGTCACCTTGAGAGCAACTGGCTCCCAGCCCCACCTGATTACGATGGCGGCTCCAACTGCCAGAGCCTTACCCAGAGCCCTGTGTTGAGTGAGGATAGAGTGGGGATTTGCCAGCTCTTTGAGCCTCTTACTCCCCAGGCAGAGGCAGCGGCAACCTCATATCTGGATCATCAGGCAGCTAATTCAGGAAGGAAAGACTAAGAGAGAGGCTCCGGGAAAACGAACTCTCTCATTGTCAGAGCCTGCAAACGCTAACAAGCCTTGACTACCAACGAGACTGAAGCCTAATTTATGACATCGCTGTAGAGTATCATCAACTGAAAATCTCTACCTAAGCATGCCATAGAGGCAGAGCCTGGGGTATAGAGTCACCGACCAGGATGGGGGAGAGGAAAGAAAAGGGAAGAAGTTAACCTCTCAAAATCAAGAAAAATCCACAGACTTTATAACTTATTCCACTATTTTTTTGTTTCTTTCATCTTCTTGCCTTTATTATTATTATTTCCATTTCCTCCACCTTGGTCCTTTTATTCTCTGCCCATCTTATTCTCTCCTCTTCTTGAACTACACTACCCATAAGTGTTACATTTTATTTCTTTTCTTCTTCGTTACTCTCCATGAGGGTTACACTCCAAAACCCTTAACTCTCTCTCTCTTTTTGTTTTTTTTCTTTTTTCTTTTTTTTCCTTTTCCCCTTTTTCTTATTTCTCCCTCTCAATTAGTTTCTTCTTTTCTCCTTTCACTTTCCTCTCATTCAATCCTCAATCACGAACAAATTACTTAATTTGGGACTCAACGATTTTTTTGTGGCATTTTGGGTGCTTTTTACTTCGCTTTTTAACTCATTAGCATTCCTCCCAACCCAGGATCTCCATTCTATTTAGTTTTTGCTCCACTTAATACAATAATTATTTTTTTATCCTTTTTCCTGTTTCCCTCTTATCCCTCTCATTATATCTCTTAGTCGACCATCACTTACAAGCAAATCATTTTATTCTTGACCCACATTTTTTTTCTTTTTTGCATTTTGTGGGTCCCTACTTCCTTTTTTGCCCCTTGAACACTTCCCCTCAACTCAAGCATTATGTTATAGGTAGTTTTTGATCCATTTAAAATAATATAATTCACAGTTCATCATAATATTTTCCTAAGGAGGAAGGGAGAGGAGGGGAAGAGAAGAAAAAAAGGGGGGGAAATAATAAAATTTTATTGGAGTTTTCTCCAAATTTTTTTTCCATTTTTTTTTTTACTTTTTATTCTTTATTAATTCTCATTAGTACTATCAATGAAACAACCCTCAGATGCCATTAAGAAAAAGGAAATCGAATATCATGGATACAAATGATAGAGAAGTAGCACAGATAGATGTGGAAAAATTTATGGAGAAAAAATTTAATATATTGAAAACCTTGAAGCTAAATGACAGAGAATTTAAAATAGAAATCTTAAAATACTCAGAGATATACAAGAAAACACAGAAAGGCAATTTAGGGAGCTGAGAAAACAACTCAACGAACACAAAGAATATATTACCAGGAAAAGTGAAACTATAAAAACCAAATCAAATAGAGATGAAAAACTCAATTCATGAACTGAAAAATGAGGAAACAAGTTTAGCTAATAGAACAGGCCAGATAGAAGGTAGGATTAGTGACTTAGAAGATAAGCAACTTCAGGCACAACAGAGAGAAGAAGAGAGAGAACACAAAAATTAAAAAAAATTAGAAAGCCCTACAGGAATTGTCTGACTCCATCAAAAAAAAAAAAAAACAAAAACCATAAGAATAATAGGAATATCAGAGGGAGAAGAGAGAGAAAATGGAATGGAGAATATATTCAAACAAATAATAGACAAGAACTTCCCAAGCCTGTGGAAAGAACTAAAGCCTCAAATTCAAGAAGAAAACAGAACACTGAGTTTTCTTAACCACAACAAACCTACTCCAAGGCACATAATGAAAATGGCACAAACCAATGACAAAAAAAAAATTCTAAAGGCAGCCAGGGAAAAGAAGAATAGAACATATAAAGAAAGGCCCATTAGATTATCATCAGATTTCTCAGCAGAAACTCTACAAGCTAAAAGAGAGGGGACCCCATTATTTAAAGCCCTGAAAGAGAGGAACTTTAAGCCAAGAATACTATACCCATCAAAGCTATCCTTCAAATACGAAGGAGAAATAAAAACATTCACAAATACAGAAAAGATGAGGGAATTTATCATCAGAAAACCCCCATTCCAGGAAATACTAAAGAGGGTTTTCCAACCAGATTCAAAGAACAGAACAAAACAAAACAAAACCACAAGTAAAAGCTCCACCAAGAACACAATAAAACCAAATTTAAACTGTGACAACAAAAGCAAAAAAAGGGGAGAGGAAGAAGATTAACAGTAGCAAAGGATGAAGAAGTGCAGAAACAATCATAAGATAGGGTACTACAATGAATATGGTAGGTACCCTGTTCATTACTTAATGGTGACCACCCTTGAAAAAACATCCACAGAAGCACATAACTTGAAAAAGGTAGCAACAGAGGAAAGAAGTATGGAATACAAACAAACAAAAACAAATTATAGAAAAATAAAAGAGAAGAATCAAACCAGATATAAAACTAACAGAAAGCAATTTATAAAATGGCAACAGGGAACCCACAAGTTTCAATAATTACACTAAATGTAAATGGATTAAACTCACCAATAAAAAGACAGAGAATAGCAGAATGGATTAAAAAAGAAAATCCAACTGTATGTTGCCTACAAGAAACACATCTTAGCAACAAGGATAAAAACAAATTCAAATAAAAGGCTGGAAAACAATACTCCAAGCAAATAACATTCCAAAAAAAGCAGGTGTAGCAATACTCATATCTAATAATGCTGACTACAAGACAGAAAAAGTACTCAGAGACAAAAATGGTCATTTCATAATGATTAAGGGGACACTGAATCAAGAAGACATAACAATCCTTAATATATATGCACCAAACCAAGGAGTACCAAAATATATGACAGTTACTTATTCACCTTAAAACAAAAACTGACAAAAATACAATCATACTTGGAGACCTCAATACACTGCTCACGGCTCTAGATCGGTCATCCAAACAGAAAATCTATATAAAGATATATTGGCGTTAAACAAAACACTAGAGCACCTGGATATGATAGACATCTACAGGACACTTCATCCAAAAGTGACAAAGTATACATTTTCCTCTAGTGTACATGGAACATACTCAAGAATTGACCATATGTTGGGCCACAAAAATAACATCAGCAAATTCAGAAAAACTGAAATTGTACCAAGCATATTTTCTGATCATAAAGCCTTGAAACTAGAATTCAACTGCAAAAAAGAGGGAAAACCCCCCACAAAAATGTAGAAACTAAACAACATACTTTTAAAAAATGAATGGTTCAAAGAAGAAATAAGCACAGAGATCAAAAGATATATACAGACAAATGAAAATGATAATATGACATATCAGAATCTCTGGGATGCAGGAAAAGAAATAATAAGAGGGAAGTAAATATCACTTCAGGCCTATATGAACAAACAAGAGAGAGCCCAAGTGAATCACTTAACTTCACACCATAAGGAACTAGAAAAAGAAGAACAAAGACAAACCAAAACCAGCTGAAGAAAGGAAATTAAAAAAATCAGAGTATAAATAAATGAAATAGAGAACAGAAAAACTATAGAAAAAATTAATAGAACAAAGAGCTGGTTCTTTGAAAAGATCAACAAAATTGACAAACCCTTGGCAAGACTCACCAAGGAAAAAAGAGAACGAACTCATATAAACAAAATCCAAAATGAAAGAGGAGAAATCACCATGGATATCATAACTATACAAAGAATTATTGTAGAATACTACAAAAAACTATATGCCACTAAATTCAACAATCTAGAAGAAATGGATAAATTCCTAGAACAGTACAACCTTCCTAGACTGAGTCATGAAGCAGAAAGCCAAAGCAAACAAATTAGCAGGGAGGAAATAGAAAAAAACTATTAAAAACCTCCCCAAAAATAAAAGTCCAGGCCCAGACAGTTATACTAGTGAATTCTATCAAACATTCAAAGAAGACTTGGTTCCTATTCTACTCAAAGTCTTCCCAAAAATTGAAGAAGAAGCAATACTTCCAAACACATTTTATGAGGACAACATAACCCTCATACCGAAACCAGGCAAGGACGGCACAAAAAAAGAAAACTACAGACCAATATCTCTAATGAATACAGATGCTAAAATACTAAACAAAATACTAGCAAATCGAATACAACAACATATTAAAAAAATAATACATCATGATCAAGTGGGATTCATCCCAGAATCTCAAGGATGGTTCAACAAATGTAAAATGGTTAAAGTAATACACCATATCAACAAAACAAAGAACAAAAGAAAAGGCATTTGATAAAATACAACACAACTTTATGTTTAAGACACTCAACAAAATTGCTATAGAATGAAAATATCTCAACATGATAAAGGCCATATATGATAAATCATCAGCCAACATCATATTAAATGGCATAAAACTGAGGATGTTCCACCTTAAATCAGGAACAAGACAGGGTTGTCCACTCTCTCCACTCTTATTTAACATGGTGCTAGAAGTTCTGGCCAGAGCAATCAGACAAGAGAAAGAAATAAAAGGCATCCATATCGGAAAAGAAGAAGTAAAGGTATCACTTTTTGCAGATGATATGATCCTATACATTGAAAACCCCAAAGACTCCACAAAAAGATTACTAGAAACAATAAACCAATACAGTAAGGTTGCAGGATACAAAATTAACATACAAAAGTCCATAGTCTTTCTATATGCCAACAATAAAATATTAGAAAATGAATTCAAAAAAATAATCCCCTTCACGATTGCAACAAAAAAATACCTAGGAATAAACATAACAAAGAATGTAAAGGACCTATATAATGAAAACTAGAAAGCATTGTTAAGGGAAATCAAAAAAGATACAGTGAGTTGGAAAAATATTCCTTGTTCGTGGATAGGAAGAATATAATCAAAATGGTCATATTACCCAAAGCAATTTATAAATTTAATACAATTCCCACCAAAATTCCTATGACATTTTTTAAAGAAATGGAACAAAAAATCATCAGATTTATATGGAAGTATAAAAAACCCCGAATAGCCAAAGCAATCCTAAGGAAAAAGAATGAAACTGGGGGCATTAAAATACCTGACTTCAAACTATATTATAGGGCCACGACAATCAAAACAGCATTGTATTGGCAGAAAAATAGACACTCGGACCAATGGAACAGAATAGAAAGTCCAGATATAAAACCACATATATATGGTCAAATAATTTTTAATAAAAGGGCCAACAACACACAATGGAGAAAAGAAAGCCTCTTCAACAAATGGTGCTGGGAAAACTGGAAAGCCACATGCAAAAGAATGAAACTCAACTACAGATTGTCCCCTTGTACTAAAATTAATTCAAAATGGATCAAAGTCCTAAATATAGGACCTGAAACAATAAAGTACAGAGAAGAAGACATAGGTACTAAACTCATGGACCTGGGTTTTAAAGAGCATTTTATGAATTTGACTCCAAAGGCAAGAGAAGTGAAGGCAAAAATAAATGAATGGGACTACATCAGACTAAGAAGTTTTTGCTCAGCAAGAGAAACTGACAACAAAATAAACAGAGAGCAACAAAATGGCAAATGATATTTTCAAACAACAGCTCAGATAAGGGCCTAATACCCAAAATATACAAAGAACTCATAAAACTCAACAACAAACAAACAAACAATCCAATAAAAAAATGGGAAGAGGACATGAACAGACACTTCTCCCTAGAAGAAATACAAATGGCCAACAGATATATGAAAAGATGCTCATCTTCATTAGTTGTTAGAGAAATGCAAGTCAAAACTACAATGAGATACCACCTTACACCTGTTAGATTACCTATTATCAACAAGACAGATAATAGCAAATGTTGGAGAGGCTGTGGAGAAAAAGGAACCCTCATTCACTGTTGGTGGGAATGTAAAGTAGTACAACCATTATGGAAGAAAGTATGGTGGTTCCTCAAAAACTGAAAATAGAACTACCTTATGACCCAGTAATCCCTCTACTGGGTATATACCCCAAAAACTCAGAAACACTGATATGTAAAGACACATGTAGCCCCATGTTCACTGCAGCATTGTTCACAGTGGCCAAGACATGGAAACAACCAAAAAGCCCTTCAATAGATGACTGGATAAAGAAGATGTGGAAAATATACACTATGGAATATTACTCGGCCATAAGAAATGATGACATCGGATCATTTACAACAAAATGGTGGGATCTTGATAAAATTTTACGGAGTGAAATAAATAAATCAGAAAAAACCAAGAACTACATGATTCTATACATTGGTGGGACATAAAAACGGGACTAAGAGACATGGACAAGAGTGTGGTGGTTACCGGGGGTGGGAGGGTGTGGGGGGGCGTGGCAGGGAAGGAGGGAGAAGGGAAGGGGGAGGGGAGGGGCACAAAGAAAACTAGATAGAGGGTGACGGAGGACAATCTGACTTTGTGTGATGGGTATGGAACATAATTGAGAATGACAAGATAACCTGGACATGTTTTCTTTGAATATATGTACCCTGATTTATTGATGTCACCCCATTAACATTAATAAAAATTAATTTATAAATAAAATAAAATAAATTACATGAAGAGAATTACATCAAGGAAATTGGTTATGCTAATGAATAGAAGCTGATAAGATGAACTGGAGGGGCTAGTGTAACCCAGAGATTTCACAACAGGAGGAAGCCTCTAGCACCTGAAGGCTAGAGGGACAAAAGAAAGAGTCAATGTTATTGGAACCCATAGGCCATGCTCATATAATACAATCTGAAACTGCAAGGGATCTATCCAGGGCTGGAACCAAGGAGTAGATAAAGCTGTCACCAAAACTGCTACCTGAGAGAGAGGGGAGGAAGAGAGGAGGGAAGGAGAGAGGGAGGGAGGGAATCACTCTGTTAGCCTTCCCTTTGGCCTTCCTGCGTCCCAATAAATACTGCCTGCAAAGTGAAGTCCATATGATCTGAGAACAAAGAGACCTACATACAGCACAAAACAAAAGGAAAAAGTTAGAAGGGGAGCCAGTGTCCAACAACAAAAGAAGCAGTCAATCTCATAGGTGTTCCTTGTAACAATCCAGCAGGAATAATTGCCAGAGGGTACCCGTTCTTTGCCGGAGAAACCCAGGGTACTGACCCACTTTGTTTTCTTCTTCAAGCCAGAAGAAAGATGTAAAAGTAATAACTTGAGCTGCTTTCTCAGGCACAGGCATATTATTTCATTTTTGAAGATACAAGATTGATAGCCAATTTCAAGTTGAAAAAGTGCCTCTGATCAAACATAATAACCAAGCATTTCCTCCAGTGAATATAACAGGGAAAGCTCCAGTGGGGAACTTTTTCTTGGGGAAAAATAATGTTGTTGGCCAATCATCCCACTGGGATACAATCAGTTGAAAGTAAATCTACAGTAGGGGAAGCAGCTATGCTTCTGAAGGTTTTGTGAATACACTGTGATAAACAACTTTTGTGTAAATGCCTGTGATACCTCTGGGCTGGAAAGCAAAATCATGAGGAGCTCAATTGCCTTTAGTCAATGGACTCTATTGGACTCTATTACTGGGCCAGTGTGTCTGGAGAAAAGAAAGCTCAAAAGCAAATTTTATTCCAAATAGTCTTATGGAAAATAATGAGTAATAATATGTAGGCCCAAATTCTGGCTAAATACAGTGTGTCCATAAAGTCATGGTGCACTTTTGACCAGTCACAACAAAAGATGATAGAAATGTGAAATCTGCACCAAGTAAAAGGAAAACCCTCCCAGTTTCTGTAGGATGATGTGGCAGCATGTGCACATGCGCAGATGATGATGTAACATCGTGTATACAGTGGAGCAGCCCACGGCCATGCCAGTCGAGATGTGGATGGTACAGAGAAAAGTTCAGTGTGTTCTGTAGCTCGCTAAATTCGAATCCGTGACCGCCCTGGCCGGTTGGCTCAGTGGTAGAGCGTCGGCCTGGTGTGCAGAAGTCCGGGTTCGATTCCCGGCCAGGGCACACAGAAGAAGCACCCATCTGCTTCTCCACCCCTCCACCTCTCCTTCCTCTCTGTCTCTCTCTTCCCCTCCCGCAGCCAAGGCTCCATTGGAGCAAAGATGGCCCGGGCGCTGGGGATGGCTCCTTGGCCTCTGCCCCAGGTGCTAGAGTGGCTCTGGTCGCAACAGAGCGACGCCCCGGAGGGGCAGAGCATCGCCCCCTGGTGGGCAGAGCGTCGCCCCTGGTGGGCATGCCGGGTGGATCCCGGTTGGGCGCATGCGGGAGTCTGTCTGACTGACTCTCCCCGCTTCCAGCTTCAGAAAAATACAAAAAATAAATAAATAAAAAATTCGAATCCGTGACCAAAGTGCAACGTGATTATCGGTGCATTTATAACAAAGCGCCATCACATAGGAATAACATTACTCGGTGGGATAAGCAGTTGAAGGAAACTGGCAGTTTGGTGGAGAAATCCTGTTCTGGTAGGCCATCAGGCAGTGACAAGTCTGTAGAGGCTATACAGGAGCCCTAAAAAATCTGTGCGTGAACCCACATCGAACTGCACTGAATAGGTATGAAACTGGGAGAGTTTTCCTTTTATTTGGTGCAGATTTCACATTTCTATCGTATTTTGTTGCTTTCCTGTGACTGGTCAAAAGTGCACCATGACTTTACGGACACACTGTATTGAGGTTCCAAGCTAAAATTTCAGAATGCACACCCCTATTGCAGCATAAATAACTTCTGACTAATACAAAGCTACTATGGAAATGAATTTCCTATTTTCAAATAATATGACTACAATAAAGATACAACATAATCTTCCTTTCAATATTCAGGAGCCCCTGTACAATCATTATAAACATCACACAATGGTAAACAAAACTGTAAAGAAAAATCAGATTTTTTGAATTCCATATAATCACCAGTTGACACAGTATGGGCATGTACTATGTCTGTGTGTGAATCAATACATAATATATATACACGCAGGTATTTCCCATGGCTGATCTGCCTAGGTCAAGTGAAAATAGTGCTTAAATAAGGTAGTTGAATTAACTAAAAAAAAAACCTGTTAAATATTTTATAAATGTTTAAAACTAATAAGTCAATATAAATGTCAATGTTTATCAAGTGAATGTTTTTAAAATTAATTAGATTCTATTAACTATAATTCTCAATAACTTTATTTTAAATTAATAAGTGAGATCTGCTTTCGTTTTCTTCCTCAGTAGTATATTTCCTCACTATAACTTAGTCTCATTGAGCCCTAAGACTGGTTTTCCTAATTCATATAGACTGTTATGCTGATTTATAAGAGATTGGGACCCCTTCGTATCCAATATCACTTTTCAAAAAAAGCATAAGACTGAATAAGGTAGACTCATACTAATTCTTAAATAAAATAAAGTAACAGTATGAATGACTTTGAAAATCTGAAAGAACATGAAAGCAACAACCTCTAATATCTTTCTTGAATAAAGACTGACCTCATGTGTTAAAAGACCAGATACATACAATTGAAAGCCATCTGTACAAGAATATTTGCAAAACCCCCCACATTTTATGGGGTTTTGTGGAATAAACAAATGTGAACTAAAAATTCAAGGAGTGAACTGATAATATAATCAGAATAAAATAATATTTAAGATATAAAGCCAAGATCCAAGAAAGACCCTTTCAAAAAAATTGCCAACTTTCCTCATTTTATGTTTATATATTTATATTAAAGCCTGAAGCAATCACTTTATCAAATAATAAATGCAACACAGAAACTGATTTGTTCATTTTGCTTGTTAGAATGTCCACAAACTGAGTCATTTGAAAGATGAAATAATTTACTTTACTAGTGTCGCATTGATACATCCTGTTATTGTAGCTGCTAAAATGAAAATATAGGACAAACACATATACATTTTAACTAGAGTGTTTGTAATAGTTATAAAATATAAAAAAGTAGCCTCAATGAACAGGTATCACTGACTTAACAAAATGAAAAAATAAATGTAGTGAACTGATAGTTATAGACATTGTCTATACTAATTTAGAAAACTAAAAACCAAAACCACTTAATTTGTGCAAAATAATATAAGGAACAGTACATTCTCCTGATTCTGCGTATTCCTACATAAGAATTTTGAAAATAATTTTACTAAAAATACTATGTTAGTTACTCGGTGTGTTAACTTAAATCATTAAATAACCCTTGAAACCTCAGCAGGAAATAATTAAAAAAACAAAGAGCAGACAAAAAGTTATTCATCTTAGCATTCAGCATTGACACTCAAGTAGAAACAAGGTTTATAAAGATTCAAAGATTTGTTTTCATAAAAATTATTTTACATTTTTATTTTAATGGAAGAATGTAAGTGGGTTCTGACTAAAGACAAAAGAACTTTCATGTACCATGATAAGTATTTTTCTCAATGAATTAATTGATTTGAACTATTTCTTTAGTTATGTGCAAAACACTCTGCCTCTACAACCCTAGAGGAGGTAGATGCTATTATTATCCTCATTTTACAGATAAGGACATTGAGGTAAAGAGATAAGGTGATCTGCCCAAGGTCTACAATCAGTGGTCATACAATCAATAGTCATACCATTTGCTATGATGACAGCAGTAAGTGGTTTGCTGTTCCAAATTTAAAAAAATAAAAAATTAATGGACCAGACCAGACACATTCTCAACATTTGGTTTTTAGCTTAACTCTTAACTCCTAGAAGGCTCTTTTAAAAGAACCAAAAACATGGTAATGCAGCAAAAACCCTTTATAATACCCACTAGATCATACTCACTACAGAATAATTCAGAGATGAGTGAATATAAATATGTATTGTTCACATATCAAAATATCACTCAAGTAATGAATCAGAAATGAATGAAATAATCTGTGACTAAACAGCAATATCATCCCTAAAGTCGCAAAATAAGTAGTTTGTTTTCCTTTAGATTAAAACATTCTAAACTGATTAGTTCTTTGGAAATAGCAAGAAAGTTCATCTTTTATGAACTGTGAATAAACGTCTCAAGGATAGACCATATGTTGGGCCACAAAACTAACATCAACAATTTCAGGAAGACTAAAATTATACCATGCATATTTTCTGAACATAAGGCTTTGAAATTAGAATTCAACTGTAAAAAAGTAAAGAAACCCACAAAAATGTGGAAATTAAACAACATACTTCTAAAAAATGACTGGGTCAAAGAAGAAATAAAAGCAAAGATAAAAAGATATATACAAACAAATGAAAATGACAACACAACATATCAAAATTTCTGGCCTGACCAGGCGGTGGTGCAGATGATAGAGCGACGGACAGGGATGCAGAGGACCCAGGTTCAAAACCCCAAGGTCACCGGCTTGAGCACGGGCTCACCAGCTTGAGCAAAGGGTCGCTGGCTTGAGCCCAAAGGTTGATGGCTTGAGGAAAGGGTCACTCACTCTGCTGTAAACATCCCCCCCCATAAAGGCACATATGAGAAAGCAATGACTGAACAACTAAGGAGCTGCAACAAAGAATTGATGCTTCTCATCTCTCTCCCTTTCTGTCTGTCACTATCTACCCCTCTCTCTGACTCTCTCTTTGTCTCTGTCAAAAAAAAAAATTTTCTGGGATGCAATGAAAGCAGTAATAAGAGAGAAGTAGGTCCTGGCCGGTTGGCTCAGTGGTAGAGCGTTGGCCTGGCGTGCAGGAGTCCCAGGTTCAATTCCTGGCCAGGGCATACAGAAGCACCCATCTGCTTCTCCACCCCTCCCCCTCTCCTTCCTCTCTGTCTCTCTCTTCCCCTCCCGCAGCCAAGGCTCCACTGGAGCAAAGTTGGCCCGGGCACTGGGGACAGCTCCATGCCTCTGCCTCAGGCACTAGAATGGCTCTGGTCGCAACAGAGCAATGCCCCCTGGTGGGCATGCCAGGTGGATCCCGGTCGGGCACATGAGGGAGTCTGTCTGACTGCCTCCCCGTTTCCAACTTCAGAAAAATACAAAAAAAAAAAAAAAGAGAGAGAGAAGTATATATCACTACAGGCTTATATCATGAAACAAGAGTGAACCCAACTAAACAATCTACCATCACAAGTTAAGGAACTAGAAAAAGAAGAATAAAGGCAACCCAAAGTCAGCAGAAGAAAGGAAGTAGTAAAAGTTAAAGTAGAACTAAATGAAATAGAGAACAAAAAAAATTATAGAAAAAGTTAATATAACAAAGAGTTGGTTCTTTAAAATGATGAATAAAATCAACAAAACACTTGCTAAACTCACTAAAGAAAAAAGAGGAAGGGCTCATATAAACAAAATCCAAAATGAAAGAGAAGAAATTACCACAGACATAAATACACAAAAGATCATAGTAGAATATTATGAAAGATTATATGCCAACAAATTCAACAACCTGAGGAATTGGATAAATTTCTAGAATATACAATCTTCCTAGACTGAGCAACAGAAGTGGAAAACCTAAATAGACCCATAAGCAGGGAGAAAATAAACAACTATCAAAAACCTCCCCAAAAACATCCTGACCAGGCAGTGGCACAGTGGATAGAGTGTCAGACTGCAATGCGGAGGACCCAGGTTCGAAGTCCCAAGGTCACCAGCTTGAGCGTGGGCTCATCCAGCTTGAGAACAAGCTCACCAGCTTAAGAACAAGCTCACCAGCTTGAGCGAGGGATTGCTGGCTTCGGCATGGGATCATACACATGACCCCATGGTCACTGGCTTGAGCCCAAAGGTTGCTGGCTTGAGCATGGGTTCACTTGCTCTGCTGGAGCCCCTGGGTCAAGACACACATGAGAAAGCTATCAATGAACAACTAAGATGTCGCAATGAAGAATTGATGCTTCTCATCTCTCTACCTTCCTGTCTATCTGTATCTATCTCTGTTTCTCTCTCTGTCACACAAAAAACAAACCAACCAACAAACATAAAAAACCTCTCCACATAAAAGTCCAGGACCAAATGGCTACAATAGTGAATTCTATCACACATTCAAAAAAGATTTCTCAAAGTCCTCCAAAAAAGAGAAGAAGAAGCAATACTCCCCAATACATTTTATGAGGCCACATAACCCTCATAGCAAAACCTGGCAAGGACAACACAAAAAAAAGAAAACTACACACCAATATCTCTAATAAATACAGATACAAAAATTCTAAACAAAATATTAGCTAAGCAAATACAAGAACACATTTTAAAAAATAATACATCATGATCTAGTGGGGTTCATTCCAAGAGCACAAGGATGGTTCAACACACAGAAATCAATCAACATAATACACGACATCAACAAAACAAAGAACATAAACTATATGATCCTATCAAGAGACGCAGAAAAGGCATTCGATAAGATTTACCATCCCTTCATGTTTAAAACAATCAAATTTGGAATAGAAGAAAAGTACCTCAACATAATAAAGGCCATATATGACAAACCATCACCTAAATGGTGAAAAAAATGAAGCTTTTCCTCTAAAATTAGGCACAAGACAAGGCTTCCCACTTTCACCACTTTGATTTAACATAGTTCTGGAAGGTTTATTCAGAGCAATCAGGCAAAAAAAGAAATAAAAGGCATTCATATTGGAAACGAAGAAGGAAATATATCACTTTTTGCAGATGACATGATCCTGTATATAGAAAACCCCAAAGACTCCACCTAAAAACTAGTAGAAACAATATAGTAAAGTCACAGAACACAAAATCAATATGCAAAAGCCTACTGTTTTTCTATATGCCAACAACAAAACTTTCGGAAAACGAACTAAAAAAAAAAACAAAAAAAACAGTTCCTTTTACAACTGCAACAACAAAAAAATACAGTATCTAAGTAAAACTTAATAAAGGATGTGAAGAACCTATATACTGAAAACTACAAAACATTATTGAAAGAAATTGTAAAAGACAAAATGAAATGAAAAACTATTCCATGTTCACGGATTAGAAGAATCAACATAGGTAAAATGGCCATATAACCCAAAGCAATATACAAATTTAATACAATCACCATCAAAATGCCAAAGTCATTTTTTAAAGAAATGGAACAAAAAATTACCAGGTTTGTATGGAACCATAAAAAACTCTGAATAGCCAAAGCAATCCTAAGGAAAAAGAATGAAGCTGGAAGTATATCACATTACCTGACTTCAAATTATACTACAGAGCCACAATAATCAAAACAGTATGGTACTGGCAGAACCACAGACATACAGACTTATGGAACAGAATTGAGAGTCCAGAAATACAACCACATATATATGGACAAATAATCTTCAACAAAGGAGCCAAAAAAACACAATGGAGAAAAGAAAGCCTTTTCAATAAATAGTGCTGGGAAAATTGGAAAACCACATGCAAAAGAATGAAACTTGACTACAGTTTATCCCCCTGCACAAAAATTAATTCAAAATGGATCAAAGACCTAAATATAAGATCTGAAACAATAAATTACCTAGAAGAAAACATAAGTACTACACTCACAGACCTTGGCTATAGAGAACAATTTATGAATTTGACCCCAAAGGCAAGGGAAGTAAAGGCAAAAGTAAATGAATGGGACTATATCAAACTAAAAAGCTTCTGCACAGCAAAAGAAACTGACAACAAAACAATTAGGCAGCTAACTAAATAGGAGATGATATTTGCAAACAACACTTCTGATAAGGGGCTAATATCTAAAATACACAAAGAACTCAAAAGCTCAGCAACAAACAAGCAAACAACCCAATTAAAAAATGGGGAGAGGACCTGAATAAACACTTGTCCCAAGAGGACATGCAAATGGCCAACAGGTATAGGAAAAGATGCTCATCTTCACTAGCTATTTAAAAAATGCAAATCAAAACTACAATGAGATACCATCTCATACCTGTTAGATTGGCTATTATCAACAAGACAGGTAATAACAAGTGTTGGAAAGACTATGAAGAAAAAGGAACTCTCATTCACTGCTGGTAGAAGAAAGTATGGTGGTTCCTCAAAATATTAAGAATAGAACTACCATATGACCTGGCAATCCTTCTACTGGGTAAATACCCCCAAAACTCAAAAACATTGGTACATAAAGACATATGCACCCCCATGTTCATCATAGATTATTCACAGTGGCCAAAACATGGAAACAACCATAGAGTCCCTCAATAGAGGATTGGATAAAGAAGATATGGTATATACAATGCAATATTACTCAGCCACAGGAAATGGTGACATAGTGACATGACAATGTGGATGGACCCTGATAACATTATACTGAGTGAAATGGGTAAATCACAAAAAGCTAAGAAATGTATAACTTCACACATAGGTGGGATATAAAACTGAGACTCATAGACACAGATAAAAGTGAAGTGGTTACCAAGGGAAGGGGGGGCATAAAGGAAGGGGGATAGAGGAAGGGGGTGAGGGAATGAGTGTAAAGAGGGTCAAATATAAGGTGACGGAAAATGATCTGACTTTGTGTGATGGGTACACAACATAATCAACAGTTCAAATTCTATAACTTGAAACCTATGTACTCTTATTGATCAATGTCACCCTGTTAAATTTAATTTTCTAAACCACATTTTCTTTAAAAAGGGAAAAAAATAAAACTAGCAAAGATAAATATCCTCCACATTCCAAGATTTCAGTTCATGTTTACAAATTGAATAACTGAGGCAAAAATGAGATTTCTTTTTTAGATTTTTATTTTATTCATTTTAGAGAAAGGAGAGAAAAAGAGATGGAGAGAGAGAGAGAAAGGGAGGAGGAGGAGGAGGAGTAGGAAGCATTAACTCCTAAATGTGCTTTGGCTAAGCAAGCCCAGAGTTTTGAACCGGAGACCTCAGTGTTCCAGGTCGACGCTTTATCCACTGTGCCAGCACAGGTCAGGTGTAACAATGAGATTTAATGTAGTATCAAAATATTATTAATTAACAGTCACAGCTTTAAAATTTATCAAAAATCTATAAATATACATCCTAAAGTACGAAAAATATAACCTTTTATATAGCACAGAATAAAAATAAACTTTTAATTCTTTGCCATCTTTCTTTTTTTATTTAGAAATTAAATTTAATGGGGTGACATTGATCAATAAGAGTACACAGGTTTCAGGTAAACATTTCTATAACATTTGAATTTTTGATTGCATTGTATGCCCATCACCCAAAGTCAAATCATTTCCTGTCACTGTATATTTATCCCTCTTTATTTTCTTCTCTCCCACACCTCTCCCCGGTAACCACTTCACTTTTATTTATGTTATCATCCTTAATAGTCATTTAAAATAAGATCTTCCTTACTGATTGAAATCATTTGAACTGATCTGATATAAATCAATTCATAACAGATATGTGGCATTTCATAAACCCACAGCATTACTGAAGTTTGCACTTCAACTACACATTAAAAAACAACAACTCTATAAGCCTATTATGTTAAATTATTACTATTATCCTGAGACCCTCCCATACTACATTTTTCTCTTAAGTGAGGAAACAGGGAGGTAAAGAGACAGACTCCCACATGTGCCCTAGCCAAGATTTACCAGGCAAGCCCCCTATGGGGCAATGCTCTGCCCATCTGGGGCCACTGCTCCATTGCTTAGCAACCGAGCTATTTTAGCATCTGAGGTGAGGCCATGGAGCCATCCTCAGCTCCTGGGATCAATTTGCTCCAACTAAGCCATGTCTGTGGAGGGAAGAGAGAGATGGAGAGAGAGAAGGGAGAGGAGTAGAAGCATATGGTCACTTCTCCTGTGTGCCCTGACCAGGAATCGAACCCGGAACTTCCACACACCTGGCTGACACTCTAGAGCAGAGCCAACCAGCCAGGGCCTATTATTTTTTTAATTCTATCCTACTTATTTTAATTTATTGTTTTTTTTATTTTCTGAAGTGAGAACTGGGGAGGCAGAGTGACAGACTCCTGCATGTGCCCAAATGGGATCCACCCAGCATGCCCACTAGGGGGCAATGCTCTGCCCATCTGGGCCATTGCTCCTTTACAATCAGAGCCTGAGGCAGAGGCTATGGGGCCATCCTCGGTGCCTGGGCCAAATTTGCTCCAATGGAGCCTTGGTTGTGGGAGGAGAAGAGAGAGAGACAAAGGAAGGGAGAAGGGTGGAGAAGCAGATGGGCACTTCTCCTGTGTGCCCTGGCCAGAAATCAAACTGGGGACTTCCACATGCTGAGCCAACACTCTACTGCTGAGCCAACCAGCTAGGGCTAATTTCTTTAATTTTATTGACTGATTTTAGAGAGAGAGAGAGGAATTGGGGGGGGGGGAGAGTGAGAGAGAGAGAGAGGGAGAGAGAGAAACATCAATTTGTTAATCCATCTATCCACACATTCATTGAATGATTCTTGTATATGCCCCTACCAGGGATCAAATCCATAACTGTGGTATCCTTGATGTATTGGAATGATAGCCAACAGAGTTACCTGGCCAGAGCTCTCCCATGCATTCTTAAAAAGAATGATATTGATTAGTATGATTTTATCACGTTACATCAGTAACATTTTAAACTTTTTAAACCCTTACAGGCTTATTTTCTTAATAAAATTTAAAATATAAACAAAAGTAATAAGAGTAGTATAATGAACCTCCATGCCCTATAACCCAGTTCAATTATCTGTATTTTGCCATCTTTGTCTCCTTTATTGACCTATCCACATTTTTCTTTTTACCCATTTTGTAATATTTTCAACCTAATCACTAGTAGACACTCAAGTTAATATCTCTTATTAATTAAGTTTTTAATATATTACAAATATTTGGTAGAATTCAACAATGAGCAATCTGGGCCTACAGTAGCACTGGAGGGAAGGTTTTTAACTACAAATACAATTTCTTTCAGAAATGCAGAGGTATTAAAATAATCTATTTTCCCTTGAGTGAGTTTTGGTAGTTTGTATCTTTCAAATAAATTGACAAATTTCATCAAAGTTGTTAAATTTATAGGGATAAAGATGTTCATAATCTTCCCTTGTTATACTTTGAGTATCTGTAGAATCTGTAAGTTATGTCACTTCCCTGAGCCATTATATTGGCAATTTTGTGTTCTCTTTATCTCTCTTTTTCTTAATCAGTCTGAATTGAGATTTATCAATTATATCTATTTTATAAAGAACCAGCTTTTGGTTTTATTAATTTCCTCTGTTATTCTCCATATAATTTATTTCCACTTGAACTTTATTTATTTTCCTGGGCTTGCTTTTAGTTTAATTTGTTCTTTTTCAGGTGTCATAGGTAGAAGCTAATATTACTTTCAGATCTTTCTTTTTTTTTTTCTTTTTCTTTTGTTTTTTTTTATTTATTTATTTCAAAGAGAGGAGAGACAGAGAGAGAGAGAGAAGGGGGAAGGAGCAGGAAGCAACAACTACCATACATGCCTTGACCAGGCATGCCCAGGATTTAGAACCTGGGACCTCAGTGTTCCAGATTGACGCTTTATCCACTGCACCACCACAGGTCAGGCTACTTTTTCTTATACAGGGGTTCAGTACCATTACAGTAGTCCACCCTTATCTGAATGGCTCAATTCTTTCTGCATGGGATATATTTCAAGATCTCCAGAGAATGCCTGAAACTGTAGGTAGTACCAAACCCTGTATATATGGTTATTTTCCTATACATACATACCTCTGATAAAATTTAATTTATAACTTAGAAAAGACTAACAACATAGAACGATTATAATAATAAACTGTAATAAAAGTTGTATAAGTATGGTCTCTCTGCCTCTCAAAATATCCTACTGTATGTACATCCCAGAAAGGAGGGAGCAGGATGACATGAGATTTCATCCCACTGCTCAGAACAATACGTAATTTAAACCAGTGAGTTGTTTCTTTCTGGAATTTTTCATCTAATATTTTTGGACTCCGGTTGACCACTGGTAACTGAAACCACAGAAAGCAAAACCACAGATGGGTGGAGGTGGCAGTGGGAGGACCATTGTGATTGTACCTAA
The DNA here is from genome assembly GCF_036850995.1 of Saccopteryx leptura. NCBI lineage: Eukaryota > Metazoa > Chordata > Mammalia > Chiroptera > Emballonuridae > Saccopteryx > Saccopteryx leptura. The sequence continues at coordinate 165,655,580 of NC_089506.1, forward strand.
AGAATACTTTACCAGCATCACACTAAATCTAATGTGTTGTGTTTTTATTCTCTTCCATTCAAAATACTTCCTAATTTCTCTTTTGATTTCTTCTTTACTCGTGGGTTATTTAGGATTGGATGCATCAGAGAAATCATCCACACATCTCTGGGATTCAGAATGCCTTTCCCTTTACTCTGGTACTTGGTACACTGAACTCTAGCTGCCTTGGTATCCCTGGACTTCCTGTTCTGCCTCAACTCTGTTCCTCCAATGAGTATTGCCTAGGTCACCCATCCCTGAACTGTGAGTTCGAAATTCTTTCAGTGCATTAGATAGAGGCAGTCATAGGGCTCCTGTCATTTGCTTCTCATATTCGGGGTCACTGTCCTGATATCCAGTGTCTTAAAGACATGAAGCCAGCTTCATGTTATTTTGTCTGCTTTTTTGGGTTGTTTCAGGGAACTGGGCCTTATTATTCCATTGAAGAAGAAATTCAGTTTTGTTTTGTTCTTTCTTTTAAAATTTTTTGACAGACAAGAGAGTCAGAGAGAGGGATAGATAGGGACAGACAGGAAGGGAGAAAGATGAGAAGCATCAATTCTTTGTTGTGGCACATTAGTTGTTCATTGATTGATTCTCATATGTGCCTTGACCGGGGGACTACAACAGAGTGAGTAACCCCTTCCTCAAGCCAGTGTCCTTAGGGCTCAAGCCAGCGACCTTGGGTTTCAAGCCAGTGACCTTTGGGCTCAAACCAGCAACCATGGGATCATGTCTATAATCCCACGCTCAGACCAGCGACCCCATGCTCAAGCTGGTGAGCCTGCTCTCATGCCAGATGAGCCCGCGCTCAAGCCAGAGACCTCAAGATTTTGAATCTGGGTCCTCTACGTCCCAGTTCAATGCTCTATACACTGTGACATCACCTGGTCAGGCTTGTTTTGTTCTTTATGATACTATGCACTCATGATTTTTATATATTTTGTTTGTTTTACTCCATTGCAATCATTTTCCTTCTGGGGGCTGAAAGCATCCCAACTTAGTCCAGTGTGCCATTACATATTGGCTTTTGGGTTCTTTTGACATTTCTACTAGCTCCATTAGTGGCAAATGATATTTGAGCACTAGGAGTTAATTATTTATTTGCATTTGCTAATTTTTTTTAAGTAGGAGGGAGAGCAAGAGAACAAGACAGACCTACTGAAGATGGCGATGGAGTAGGCAGACATACCAACTTCCATCTCCCAGAGCTAAAGTGAATTACAACTTAATATTAAGAACGATCATCTGGAAAAACCAACTTTGGACTAATCTAAGAGGACTCTTTAACCAAGGAACACTGAAGAAGCCACACTGAGACTGGTAGGAGAAGCAGAAACGTGGAGAGGGCTGCCCAGCTCCTGGGCGTGAACGGCAGCCCAGAGGGACTTGTGTGGCGGGAAGTGAGTTTAGCAGAGAGGGGAGGGTCCTGGGCCCCAGTAACGAGGCCCCAGTAACGAAACCCCAGACTGTAGCCCCAGAGACTAAAAGAGGAGTATGGAGACAGTATTTAGCTGGAAAACAAGCCAGTATACTGTTTGAGAGAAAGAGAGAGATTTCTCAGATTCAGAATTCTTCTTAAAGGTATGAGCAGAAAACCTCTTTCACAAACACTCACCCAAGACGCTGGGGGATGGGGAGAGATGAGGGGATTCAAGTAGCAGGAAGAGACAGTAATCTAGGAGGCACAGGGAGAAACACTTTGAGGGACAGCCACCCTAACCCCTGGGTTGAGTCAATCCCCAAATCTAAGGTGAGTTATTTCCACTGGAACCAGCAATACCAGCAAAGGGAAGCAGGACACAAGCCAAACAAGCTCTTCCATGGCACTCAGAGCAGAGTCACTTAGAAGGTGGAAGCCAACAGAAATCCAGTATTGAGTGCTAGAGTCTGAGCTGCAGCATCCCAACCACACTGCTGAGGGCTTGCTAGAGGGTAAGTGGCGGCGGGATGTGGAAGTGCGGTCCCTGTCAGTGGGGCAGGAAGCTGGGTCAGCCATGACTGAGGCCGGGTGTGAGCTCAGTCCCACCAAGCGGGGGCAGAAGGGGCACAAGAAAGCAGTTCAGCCTGGCTGCAGGCCGGGTGAGCAAGAGCAGTCCAACCTGCAATCCTGCCCGCAAAGGAAAGGCAAAAGCCAGAGAACCGGCAGAGAGCCATGGCTGAGCATGGGTGCGCAGCCCAGCCCGGGAGCCTGGGAACCCGAGACCCAGCTTGCGGCCAGACAAGCAAGCGCAGCCCAGCCATTGGGGGCAGGGCAAAAGCCGGGGAGCAGGCGGAGACCCACAGCTGGGCGAGAGTGCACAGCCCAACACCTGGAGCCGGGTCTTGCAGCCATGATGAACACAGCTTCACCTGCAGGGGTGGGGCGAAAGCCTGGAACGGTGAAGATCAGCAGCTGAGCATAAGTGTGCAGCCCCGCCTGCAGTGACAAGGCTTGCAGCCCCAGCTTGGAGCACAGCCGCAACGAAGTGGACGGAGCGAAGTCGGGCTGGCCGAGGCTTATAGCCCAGCACATGAACATAGCCCCTCCTGAGGAGGAGAGGCGGAAACCGCAGTGACTGCCACAGCAGACCCACACTAGAAATGCCCATACCAGAACGCCTGAGGCAGTGGCACAGGGGGTGGGGACCCTGCAGACAGACCACACCTAGGGAGCACGGAGGTCATACCCATTGGACTCCTGTGGCCCATCTTTCTTATACACAGACAGAATGGGAAGGCAGAGAAAGGCAACCCAAATGAATCAAGAGAAATCCCAAGAAAAGGACTTGAACGAGTAAGATATAAACAAATTACAGGATGCAGAGTTTAAAATAATGATTGTCAGATGCTTAAAAATCAAAGAACAGCAATAGATGAACATAATGAGCACCTAAATAAAGAGATAGCAAATACAAAAAAGGACTGAAATAATAAAAAAGAATCAATCAGAAATGACAAATAAAATATCAGAAATGAAGACCACAATGGAAGGAATTAAAAGCTGAATGGATGAAGCTGAGGATCAAATCAGCAAGTTAGAGGACAAGATAAATGAAGGCACAAAAGCAGAGAAGCAAAAGAAAAGAAACTCAAAAAGTTTGAGGATGGCTCAGCAGTAGAGCGTCGGCCTAGCGTGCGGAGGACCCGGGTTCGATTCCCCGCCAGGGCACACAGGAGAAGCGCCCATCTGCTTCTCCACCCCTCCCCCTCTCCTTCCTCTCTGTCTCTCTCTTCCTCTCCCGCAGCGAGGCTCCATTGGAGCAAAGATGGCCCGGGTGCTGGGGATGGCTCCTTGGCCTCTGCCCCAGGCGCTAGAGTGGCTCTGGTCGCAACGGAGAGACGCCCCGGAGGGGCAGAGCGTCGCCCCCTGGTGGGCGTGCCGGGTGGATCCCGGTCGGGCGCATGCAGGAGTCTGTCTCTCCCCGTTTCCAGCTTCAGAAAAATACAAAAAAAAACCAAACAAAACTCTCAGCAAAGTGGGAATACAGGAAACATACCTCAACACGATAAAGGCCATCTATGAAAATCCCACAGACAACATCATAATTAATCTGCAAAAATTAAAAGCAATCCCCTTAAGATCGGGAACAAGGCAGGGGTGCCCTCTTTTACCACTCTTATTCAACATAGTTCTGGAAGTCCTAGCCACAGCAATCAGACGAGAAGAACAAATAAAAGGCATCCAAATTGGAAAAGAAGAAGTAAAACTATCATTATTTGCAGATGATATGATACTGTATATAAAAACCCCTAAAGTCTCAGTCAAAAAACTACTGGACCTGATAAATGAATTTGGCAAGGTGGTAGAGTATAAAATTAATACACAGAAATCAGAGGTATTTTTATACAACAACAATGAACTGTGAGAAAGAGAATTTAAGAAAACAATCCCCCCCACTTTTGCAACAAAGAAAAATAAAGTACCTAGGAGTAAAGTTAACCAAGGTTAAAGACTTGGACTCGGAAAATTACAAAACATTGATAAAAGAAATCAAGGAAGATACAAACAAGTGGAAGCATATACTGTGCTCATGGTTAAGAAGAATAAACATCATTAAAATGTCTATACTACCCAAAGCAATTTATAAATTCAATGCAATGCCAATTAAAATACCAATGACATACTTCAAAGATATAGAACACATATTCAAAAAATTTATATGGAACCAGAAAAGAACACGAATAGCCTCAGCAATCTTGAAAAAGGAGAATGAAGTGGGAAGTATCACACTTCCTGATATCAAGTTATACTACAAGGCCATTGTACTCAAAACAAGTTGGTACTGGCATAAGAACAGGCATACAGATCAATGGAACAGAATAGAGAACCCAGAAATAAACCCACACCTTTATGGACAACTGATATTTGACTAAGGAGGTAAGAGCATACAATGGTGTAAAGACAGTCTCTTTAACAAATGGCGTTAGGTAAATTGGACAGCTACCTGCAAAAGAATAAAACTAGACCACCAACTTACACCATTCACAAAAATAAACTCAAAATGGATAAAAGACTTAAATGTAAGTCGTGAAACCATAAGCATCTTAGAAGAAAACATAGGCAGTAAACTCTCCGACATCTCTTGCAGCAATATATTTGCTGATTTATCTCCACAGGCAAGGGAAATAAAAGACAGGATAAACAAATGGGACTATATCAAACTAAAAAGGTTTTGCACAGCTAAAGATAATATGAACAGAATAAAAAGACAAACCACATATTGGGAGAACATATTCGACAATACGTCTGATAAGGGGTTAATAACCAAAATTTATTAAGAACTTGTAAAACTCAACACCAGGAAGACAAACAATCCAATCAAAAAATGGGAAAAGGAAATGAATAGACACTTCTCCAAAGAGGACATACAGACAATAGACAGATGAAAAAATGTTCAACATCACTAATCATTAGAAAAATGCAAATAAAAACTACAATGAGATATCACCTCACACCAGTCAGAATGGTGCTCATTAACAAAAGAACACACGATAAGGGCTGGCAAGGATGTGGGGGAAAGGGAATCCTCCTGCACTGCTGGTGGGAATGCAGACTGGTGCAGCCACTGTGGAAAACAGTATGGAGATTCCTAAAAAATTAAAAATGGAACTGCCTTTTGACCCAGCCATCCCACTTTTAGGAATATATCCCAAGAACACCACATCAACGATTTAAAAAAAGAAATGCACCCCCATGTTTTTGGCAGCATTGTTCACAATAGCCAAGATCTGGAAACAGCCCGAGTGTCTGTCAGTGGATGAGTGGATTAAAAAGCATTGGTACATATATACAATGGAATACTATGGAGCCATGAAAAAGAAGGAAATATTACCTTTTGCGACAACATGGATGGACCTGAAAACTATTATGTTAAGTGAAATAAGCCAGGTAGAGAAAGAAAAATATCATATGACCTCACTCATTTGAGGAATCCAAGGAACAATGTCAACTGAGGAATGAAATTAAACCTGAAGGGAAGGGGGGAGGGACCTGTGGGGAGAAGGGCAAGGGATATGTTGAAGGGAATACGGGAGAGTGGGGATTCAATCAGGGAGACACTAGAATCTATGTAAACACAATAAATTAAATTTTAAAAAAGGAGAACAAGATAGAGGTGTTTTATATTTATAAAGTGGTACATTGCAATAAAAAGAACATACCTGTGATGGAGGAGACTCAATTCTGCTACATACAAGGCACTAACATCTTCAACTAAGACTTTAAAAGTTCTTATTATTTCTTCCTAAATGTGGATTTCCATGTTTCTAAATATAACCTACTAAACCTGACTTTATCTCCTCAACCTGTGTTCATTCATTCTTAGCTATTTGTGGACTCTCATTTACACAGTCACAGCAGCTTAGAAGGAAGGCCTCGTCCCCAATATTGTTTGATATTAGCAGAATCTATCTGAAGACTTAGGGTGTGTTATCAATAAATATTGCAAAGTAATTTAGCATCCAGGCAAGACTGAGAATATCAAGGTAAAGTCCAAGGTACTGTTGTAATAGCCTATCAATATTCCTACATCTCTTCCCAATCTTCTTTCTTCTTGCCCTTAGTTAACAATCTAAGTTGTCACAAATCCCCAAATTTCCTTTCTAATTCACTAAAGACTTCAATTTTCTTAGTTTTTGTGAAACTCCACAGTCCTTTCCAGTCAATGATACTTAAATTTTTAGATTTGTCTGTGTACAAGAAACTCTAAAAACAAATCATCTAATCTAGACACATCTCTTCATAGATAGGAAACTAAGGCACAGAGGGTTTATGGCATTTGCCCGTATTAGCAAACTGAGAACCAGAGATGTAGTAAAGTAATAAATTCAAGAGATTTTTCTAAATCTTATAAAATTAAACGTAGTTAGATTTACAGCTCTCAAGACTATGTGTCTGACATCTCCCTAATTATTCATGTAAAAATTATATATCATGATGATCATAAATTATTTAGAAATTATACACCATGATGATAATAATAGTAACTCAACTTTCTAGGAGCCTTTTTATATTTACAAAATTTTTTGAATGTAAATTAGATGTTGTGTAATGTCTTACTATGTAAACACTTTGTCTGAATGCAGACGTTTTAACAAAAAAACTTTAATTTTATTTAATCCTGAGTTCTATCCTTGGTTTTCAAGAGGTAAAACAATTAAAAGTTGCTTCACAGAAGCTATACATGTTTAAAATGCTATCTTGCCTTCACTTGAATCCAGGAAACTAAACAATAGTATACCACAAACCAGTCTTTTCATCAAAGACTTTGTTGAATAACAAAGATGATCCTCAAATATCCATGGAGCAGCCTTGATATGAATCCAGTAGGTTCTGACTGCTGAGAGGACAAACCACCAATCCTGGTCTAGCATCTTAAGAACCTTCTCAGTAAATTGAGCTTCCAATGCAAACATTTGCTATAGCTGCTATTTTGTCTCACAGAATAATTCTGATTTATTAAGTACCAGTATACCATAAATTCTGGCCATCTCAAAATGCTCAGGAAGCACTTACTGATCTAATAAGTCTTGTTTTGTCTTTAATGAGTACAATTTCTAGTGATCGTACAAATCCCACATATGGTCATTATAACATTTGTGCACAATCTGTTCATCCAAAGGCATTTCTGATCTACATTGTAAACAGCATTAGATATGACTGGAAAAACATTCATCTACCAAAATGTTCAGGCCATGGTTATAGGAAGTGAATAAAAAATCACAGTTACATATGGTTATAATAAGATGTTCTGACAGAGCAATAATTGAGAATAAGGTGTCTATCCTCTCCACTGGCTTTAGGTTCTGATCCTCAAAATTAAAGCTGATCAGTCATTTAAGACACAGAAAATCTCAGCCTCTGTTTTAGATGTACTAGACTAGAACCGTGATTGTATTATTTTTTCAAAACCTACTCTGATTTTCCAGCCAATTTAGATAGTGTGCATCTATGTTAATATTAATAACTAATGTTTCCTTAACACTTATTGCAATCTTGACACTGAGGCAAGCACCTTGCATATATTACTACAATTAATACTCTGAAAAGTTATTTGCCTGCTTAGCTAATATGTGGCATAGCCAAGATTCAAACCCAAGCTGACACTAGAGCTCAGGCTCCTATTCACTGTATCTTACAGCAGTAGTCCTAGGTAGCTTATAAGCATGTGCTCTTTTTCTAGAAAGAAAAAATAGTAATATTATTTTTTTACTAAGCTGTAAGCTTGAAGAGCCCTGAAGAGACCAAACCCAAACAGACCTGGGATCTTACTTGTTGTATTTCAGCATCATGCTGCTAACACAGCAGTTTTCTAACAGTAGCAAACTGAAGGAAGCTTGAATGACTAGGTAGGTCACTTAGCTATTAAGTGGAAAAGGCAAGACTCACATCCATTCTCACGAGTACTATATAACAGTTAAAATCTATGTAGTGACAAATTTCAGGTAATACATGGGTAAATTTTATAGTAGCCAGTTTTTTTTATTACCTATATCTAAGAATTAACTGCTCATTATTTTAGAGCTCTGGAGAGCAGCAGAGATAGCACCTATGTCAGAGATTATAAGAGAACTAGCATTTTCATTATTGCTAAAATATGAGATTTCATATATTTGGTACATATGAAAGCTACAGGATCAATTTTCAATATACAGTCATCTGTTTCACCTTACATATTCAGCTTAAAAATATGCACTGACCATATTCCCTTCTTATAAGTCAAATGTTCAGTGGACCTAATGAATGGCATGTGAGCAGTTAAAACTCCAATCAAAATATCTTCTAAATGCAATTATTAAGTTGACATTCAAATAATTCTTGGGATATATATCAGTTTATTTAGTGCATATATTTCATAGTCATTAACAACAAAAAGTAAAAAAAAAAGTAAGCTGCTTTTTTAATAAATAAGTGATCCATTTCTGAAAGGGTAGGTTTGGTATTGTTGCCTTAAACTGGTTTTAACTTTATCAAACACTAGTACAACACTTCTATGATGGTCTATTTCTCACTCAAGTACATTTAACAATGCTAAGGCTTTGATATGAATAATTGGAAACACTGAGGAAAAACAGCCATAGTACCTACCTTAGTTAGGTGAATGACTCCTTTAGAAGTAACCGAACAACCCATGAAGCCAACATACTGAAGTTCAGGACAGTGCTCAGCAAATGCTTTCACTGACTGATCTGTCACCTAGGGAAGAGATGTGAAGAAAGGTGTTCAAGGTGGCATTCCAGTGAATTTAAGTATTTGGCTCCTCAAATTGCCTGTGACCAAGTCGCATCATTAACATTTCCTTATCCATTAGATTATTTGAATAGGTTTACAAACACACTGCAATATGTCTTGTGGGGTTTTTTTAAATGCTCCCTTCATCCCATGTCTCTTTTATCACCCCATGTTTTTCCACTTTTTCATAGAAAACATCTCAAAGATGTCAACACTATCTATCTCCACCTCTTCATCTATCAACAGGTATATTTTTATTGACTTATGACTCACATACTAGAAAACTAACCTTTCAAAGGGTAGTGTTCAGAGGTTTTTAGTATATTCACAAGGTTGTGCAACCATCACCAATATCCAGTTTCCGAACATGCTCATCACCACACAAAGAACCCCATGCATACTAGCAGTCGCTCCCCCATCCCCCTGCTGCCCCGCACTGCCTGGCAATCTTCTGTCTCTATGCATTTGCCTGGTCTGGACATTATTTATCATTCAAATTATACAATTGCTTCCTAAAGTGCAACAATGATCCCTTTATTAGGTTTCTCCCTTCAAGTGTTTCTTCCAAGAAATACAGTTTTGCTCCTCTTTGTTTCAAATTCTTGGATAGTATAATGGTTAACTTTATCTGTCGACTTGACTGTGCCATGAGATACCCAGATATTTGGTTACACATTATTCTGGGTGTGCCTGTAAGGGTGTTTCTGGATGAGATTAATACTTGAAAAGGTAGAGTAAAGCAGATTGCCTTACCCAATGTGCGTGGGGGTCTTATCCAACCCACCGAATGCTTAAATGGAACAAAAAAGGCTGAATAAGGAAGAATTTGTTCTCTCTCTCTCTCTCATTCTGTCTCTCTCTAACTATCTTTGAGCTGGGGCTCATGCTGGAATTTACACCATCAGCTCTCCTGGTTCTTATACCTTTGGACTCAGACTCAAACTACATATATAGCATCACCAGCTTTCATGTGTCTCTAGATTATTAACGGCAGATTTGGGGTCATCTCAACCTCTATAATTGCATGAATCAATTCCCTACATTAACCTTTTTATAAACAGATATACACACATATCTCATACTAATTCTGTTTCTCCGAACAACCCTGACCAATGCAATATGTATTAGAATCTCCTGAGGAATTCATTAAAACCTCAGAGCCAAAAGCAGTGAGGCCCAAGAATCTGTATTTTTAACAAGCCCCTAAGTGACTCTTAGGTAGGTGAAAGCTTGCAGCCTCAGTGCTGTAAAGAAATTACATTGACAGCTTTTGGCATCTGTACCTGGCCCTGCTTTATTTAAACAAAGGGCAGGATGAAATTCCTTTGTCGTCCCCACCCCACCCTCATCTCTGCCTCCAAAAATTTTCCATGTATAAAATTATCTTCTTATAATTGTGCTAACATTTTCTTCACTGTTGCACAAAGTTGTAGCTCATAAAAGAAAATCCAAATATTCTCTATCATAGGCTTAATATCAGATTCACTCTCATCATAGTCAAGATGAAATCAAGTTGAACATTTTGTTAGTTTTTCAAACAGCAGCAACTTACAACTCCTTTGCATTAGCTTGAACATTGGTGACTCTTTGAATCTTCCTTACTTGTTCTGAGTAGATATTGGAAAATAAAGGTATGTGGTACAATTAATTCTAAAACACCACAAGTGCATTTTCCTAAAATAATGAAATCAACAGCATCCATGCTATACCTGATAAAAGATTAATTCTGCCCTCAAAGTAAAGTATGTTTCAGCATCGTAAGACCAAGGGTGCTACTGATAAATTAAAAATGGGCCTTCCTGACATTCAACTTTCTAAAAAGATTATGCTAATAAAGAATATTTAAGACACTAAAATTGCCTGAAGCTTCAATAAAACTGAATTCTAATTTAAAAAGTGGGTGGGGGATTTAACAGTTTAAATAACAAATAGTTAGAAGGTTCAATACCCTAGTCCAATCTCACTCTACCATCAAGCCTTTCATATATCTATATTCAAGGAATTCAGCCAAGGATTAAGGGCAAAAGAAAGCTGAGGTCCAAGGTACTATAGAGCTTTAGGAGAGAAGAAGAAAGGGTATTAAATTTTGATTAGTGACTTTTTCTCTTTCAGCTGAAGCAATCAGAGCAGGAGAGCACAGAGGAGCCTCCAGCATCAATGGTCCCACAAGCCAAACAAGAGCACAGTAAGTCCTTGGAGTCCAGAGACACTCTTAAGAGTCAGGGTGGGCTGTGTTTTGGAGACTAATTAAAGGACCTTGAAGACCTGGGGGGTGGGATTCAGCTTCATTTACAAAGATGTAAAATCAGCCAGGAATTTTGGGCTGAAAGTCTGATGGAAGCAAACACTACAGGAGGCAGGAGCTGGGAGTGTTAGCTTCTCCAGGGCCTGGAATCTGATTGCCTCTTCACATCCCAGGTACATCACTTACTGGCTGTGTGATTTTGAGCAAGTCACTTCACCTCTCTATTCTCTATTCCTTCTATGATACAGAGGAAATAAAAGTACCTACCTCACAGGGTAGACAGTAAATAATACATGTAAAATGTTATATTGTGTTATCTTTAAAGTGTGTAATTTAAGCATGGTAATTTACTCTCCTAGTTACTCCAAGAGATCTGACCTTAATTTGGGGGCTAGGTTATGACCCAAACTGTGAGGTGTGAGTAAGGGAGACACAGGAGAAAGTTCGTCATTGAATCACTATGGTAAAAGGAATTCCATTCTGTTAAGGTTCTCAGCTTAACCTGCACATCACAATCACCTGCAAAGTTTTCTGATTTAATTTCTGGGTTAAGATCAGCATCAAGTTAATATTAAAAGCTCTCCCAGGAGACTCTAACATGTGCCCTGGGTTATAAACCAGTTCTATGGCCTTTCATTTTTATGGCCTTTCATGCAAAGGATGGTCCTCACTGGTGTTAACCTGAAGACTGATTAAACTGCAAAATCTCAGACCCCATCCCAGACCTCCTGAATTCTCATCTGTATTTTAATAAGATGCCCCAGGTGATTTTCATGCACCTTAAAGCTTAAGAGAGACTGCTGAACAGACAAGGACTATGTCATCTTCTTGGGGTGAAATAAAGCAAAAACTGGATGGTGATGTCATAACCAAAGCACTATGAAGAAATTTTTTTGAACAGCTTTATTGGTATAATTTATACAGCATAAAATTCAACCATTTTAAAAGAATACTTCATTGAGTTTTAGTAAACATACACAATTTTGCCATCACCACCACAATGCAGTTTTAGAACACTTAACCATTGCACCATCCCCCAAATTTCTTTTATCCTTTGTGCCCATGTGCAGTTAATCACAGCTCCCATCAATAGACAACCATTGATCTGCTTTCTATCTCAATAATTTTCTCCTTTCTAGAAATTTCATATAAATAGAATTGTTTCATAACTGCCCTTTTGTTTCTAGTTTCTTTCACTAGCCTACCAATTTTGAGATTCACCCTTGCTCTTATAGGTATCAATAGTTGGTTCATTTTATCATGAAGTAGAATTCCATTGTATAGCCATACCACATTTTGTTTATCTATTCACGAGTTGATAAACATTTGAATTGCTTCTAGTTTGGGGCTTTAATAAATAATGCTGCTGTGATCATTCACACACAAATTTTCTCCTTTTTTTTGGATTTTTCTGAAGTGAGAAGCAGGGAGGCAGAGAGACAGACTCTCGCATGCGCCCGACTGGGATCCACCCAGCATGCCCACTACAGGGTGATGCTCTGCCCATCTGGGGCATTGCTCCATTGCAACAGTATCCATTCTAGAGCCTGAAGCAGAGGCCATGGAGCCATCCTCAGTGCCCAGGCCAACTTTGCTCCAATGGAGCCTTGGCTGTGGGAGAGGAAGACAGAGATCAAGAGAAAGGAGAGGGGAAAAGAGTGGAGAAGCAGATGGGCATTTCTTCTGTGTGCCAGGGCTGGGAATTGAACCTGGGACTTCCACACACCAAGCCAATGCTCTACCACTCAGCCAACAGGCCAGGGCCTCACACACAAATTTTTGTATGGACATATATTCTCCTTTTTCTTGGGTAAGTATCTAGGAGTGAAATAACAAAGTCATATAATAAATATGTTTAACTTTTTACATATTTTTAAGGTTGGGTTGTTTGCCTTAAGTTGTAAGAGTGCTTTATATATTTTGGATACAAGCCTTTTATCAGATATTTGTTTCACAAATATTTTCTTCCATTCAGAACCTTGTCTTTTCATTTTCTTAATGATGGTCTTTGCCCTAACATTAGGGTCTATAGTGCTCTTGGAGTTCATTCTGTAAATAGTGTGAAATAAAGGAAAAGGTTCATTCTTTTTGCATTCAAATGTCCAACTGTCCCAGCACCATTTGTTGAAAGGGCTACATAGTATGGAGCAATTTTAAAGTTCCAACCTGGGATACTTTGACTTGAAGGATCACACTTACTCAGAGATTATGCAGTAGATAAAAGTTAGTATGCAAACAGAAGTGTGGCTTGGAATTTGGAAAGAAGCATCAGAAAATGAGGGGGGAATAAGACCAGCTAGCAGAGCAGATCTGGATGCATTAGTCAAGGATGTAATAGAAAAAGGAACCTCAGATCAAGAGTGTTACTCTTCACAGGAAAAAGATGCAGAAAGGACCATCTCCTCATGCTGCATTCAAAAAGCCAAGCTGCACTTTTATACCTGCATGTAAAGGGTGCAGATACATTAATGTGACACCGAGGAAAAGTGTTGGGATAAGGAATATCTGTTATACTCTCACAGTCACGGGAACCATGAAAAGTCAGAATGATATAAACACACATAAAGATTCTAGTAGAGCTTCAGTTCCTGAATCTTGAAGCCTTTTCTAGCTGCTAAACAAGAAGGAAATGTAAACCAGAAATGCAATTGGCAAAGGAGAAAAGGAAGAGGATGTTGGTTTTCATAATCTCTTGAGAGCTACACTCAAATCAGAAATCTTTTTGAATTGTATACTTTATTGATTTTAATTTATTGTTTCATAGATTCAAGTGTCTCACCGAATACATCCTCCCACCCCCGTGTTCCCCTCAACATCCCCCTAGCCCCCCTTTTCCCAACACCCTCCCCTTTTCCATCCAGGATTTGATTTTCTGCTCTCTATAACACTGTTATGTATATATATATATATAATTTCACCAATCTCCTTCCCTTCTCTGATACCATCCTCTCATCCCCTTTCCATTTGTTCGCGTTCCCTCAGGTCACTTTGATCCCGCCTCAGGCTCTATTCTGATCCTCAGTTCACATTGTTCATTGGATTCCTCAAATGAGTGAGGTCATATGATATTTTTCTTTCTCTGTTTGGCTTATTTCACTTAGCAGAATAGTTTCCACGTCAATCCATGTTGTCACAAAAGGTAAGATTTCCTTCTTTTTCACAGCCACATAGTATTCCACTGTGTGTATGTACCATAGCTTTTTAATCCACTTGCCCATTGACAAACACTGAGGCTGTTTCCAGATCTTGGCTATTGTAAACAATGCTGCCATAAACATGGGAGTGAATTTACTCTTTGGAATCAGTGATTTGGTGTTCTTAGGATATATTCCTAAAAGTGAAATGGCTGGGTCAAAAGGCAGTTCCATTTTTAATTTTTTGAGGAATCTCTATACTGTTTTCCACAGTGGCTGCACCAGTCTGCAATTCCACCAGCAGTGCATACAGTAGGGTTCTCTTTTCTCCACATCCTCACCAGCACTTAGTATGTGTTGTTTTGTTAATGAGCGCTGTTCTGACTGGTGTGAGGTGATATCGCATTGTGGTTTTAATTTGCATTTTTCTAATGATTAGTGATGTTGAACATTTTTTCATCTGCCTATTGGCCATCTGTATGCCTTCCGTGAAGAAGTGTCTACTCATTTCTTTTTCCCGTTTTTTTTTTTTTTTTTGTATTTTTCTGAAGCTGGAAACAAGGAGGAGGCAGTCAGACAGACTCCCGCATGCGCCCGACCGGGATCCACGCGGAACGCCCATCAGGGGCGATGCTCTGTCCATCCAGGGCGTCGCTCTGTCACGACCAGAGCCATTCTAGCGCCTGGGGCAGAGGCCAAGGAGCCATCCCCAGCACCCGGGCCATCTTTTGCTCCAATGGAGCCTCAGCTGCGGGAGGGGAAGAGAGAGACAGATTGGAAGGAGAGGGGGAGGGGTGGAGAAGCAAATGGGCGCTTCTCCTGTGTAACCTGGCCAGGAATCGAATCTGGGACTTCCACATGCCAGGCCGACGCTCTACCACTGAGCCAACTGGCCAGGGCCTTTTTCCCATTTTTTGATTAGATTGTTTATCTTCCTGGTGTTGAGTTTTACAAGTTCTTTGTAATTTTTGGTTATTAACCTCCTATCAGACAAATTGTCAAATAAATACTCCCACTGTGTGGTTTGTCTTTTTATTCTGTTCATATTGTCTAGCTGTGCAAAACCTTTTCAGTTTGATATAGTCCCATTTGTTCATCCTGTCCTGTCCTTTATTTCACTTGCCCGTGGAGATAAATCACCAAATATATTGCTGTGAGAGATGTCGGAGAGCTAACCGCATATGTTTTCTACTAAGATGCTTATGGTTTCATGACTTACATTTAAGTCTTTTATCCATTTTGAGTTTATATTTGTGAATGGTGTAAGTTGGTGGTCTAGTTTCATTATTTTGCTGGTAGCTGTCCAATTTTCCCAACACCATTTGTTAAAGAGGCTGTCTTTACTCCACTGTATGCTCTTACCTCCTTTGTAAAAATTTCAATTGTCCATAAAGGTGTGGGTTTATTTCTGGGCTTTCTGTTCTGTTCCGTTAATCTGTATGCCTGTTCTTATGCCAGTACCAAGCTGTTTTGAATACAATGGTCTTATAGTATAACTTGGTATCAGAAAGTGTGATATCACCCACTTTATTCTTCTTTTTCAAGACTGCTGAGGCTATTTGTTTTCTTTTTTGGTTCAATATAAATTTTTGAAATACTTGTTCTATATCTTTGAAGTATGCCGTTGGTATTTTAATATGAATTGCATTGAATTTATAGATTGCTTTGGGTAATATAGACATTTTAATGATGTTTATTCTTCCTATCCATGAACACGGTATATGCTTCCACTTGCTTGTATCTTCTTTGATTTCTTTTATCAATGTTTTATAATTTTCCAAGTACAAGTCTCTAACCTCCTTGGTTAAATTTACTCCTAGGGACTTTATTTTTTTTGGTGCAATAGAGAAGGGGATTGTTTTCTTATTTCTCTTTCAGAAAGTTCATTGTTGGTGTATAAAAATGCCTCTGATTTCTGAATATTAATTTTATATCCTGCCACCTTGCTAAATTCATTTATCAGATCCAGTGGTTTTTTGACTGAGACTTTCAGGTTTTCTATGTACAGTATTATATCAACAGCAAATAATAATAGTTTTACATCTTCCTTTCCAATTTGGATGCATTTTATATCTTCTTCTTTTCTGATTGCTGTGGCTAAAACTTCCAGAACAATGTTGAATAAGAGTGGTTAAAGGGGGCACCCCTGCCTTATTCCTGATCTTAAGGGATTGCTTTTAATTTTTGCCCATTGAGTATGATGTTGGCTGTGGGTTTGTCATAGATGGTCTTTATCATGTTGAGATATGTTCCCTGTATTCCCACTTTGCTGAGAGTTTTGATTATAAATGGGTACTGGATTTTATCAAATGCTTTTTCTGCATCTACTGATATTATAATGTGATTTTTCTCCTTCCTTTTGTTTATGTGATGAATCACATTGATTGATTTGCAAATATTGTACCAGCCTTGACTCTCAAGAATAAATCCCACTTGATCATGATATATGATTTTTTTCATGTATTGCTGGATGTGGTTTACTCATATTTTGTTGAGGATTTCAGTATCTAAATTCATCAGAGATAATGGCCTATAGTTTTCTTTCTTTGTGTTGTCTTTGCCTAATTTTGGAATCAGAATTATGTTTGCCTCATAAAAGGAGCTTGGAAGTATTCCCTTCACTTGAATTTTTGAAATAGCTTGAGATGGATAGGAGTTAAATCTTTGAATATTTGGTAGAATTTGCCTGTGAAGCCATCTGGCCCAGGGCTTTTGTCTGTTGGGAGTTTTTTGATAACTGTTTCTATCTCATTTGTTGTAATCAGTCTGTTTAGGTTTTCTTCTTCTTCCAGATTGATTTTTGAAAGATTATATGTTTCAAGAAATTTGTCAATTTCTCCTAGGTGGTCTAATTTTTTGGCATACAGTTCTTCATAGTATTTCCTTACAATCTTTTGTATTTCTGTTTCAGTTGTTACTTCTTCACTCATTTCTAATTTTATTTATTTGAGTCCTCTCTTTTTTTTTCTTTGGTGAGTCTGGTTAAAGGTTAATCAATCTTGTTTACCTTTTCAAAAAACCAGCTCTTGGTTTCACTGATCCTCTGTATTCTTTCTTTAGCCTCTATGTCATTTATTTCCTCTCTGACATTTATTATTTCATTCCTTCTACTTACTCTAGGCTTTATTTGCTGTTCTTTTTCGAGTTCTTTTTGTTGCATGGTTAAGTTGCTTATTTGAGCTTTTTCTTACTTCTTAAGGGAGGCCTGTAATGCTATGAACTTCCCGTCTCAGGATTGCTTTTGCTGTGTCCCATGAATTTTGAGTTGTTGTATTTTCATTTTCATTTGTTTCAAGGAAATTTTTTATTTCTTCCTTGATCTTATTGTAACCCATTCATTATTTGATAACATGCTATTTAGTTTCCAAGTGTTTGATTGTTTTTCAGTTTTTCTATTATAGTTGATTTTTAGTTGTGATCAGAAAAGATGCTTGATATGATTTCAATCTTCTTAAATTTACTGAAACTTGTTTTGTGTCCTAACATGTGGTATATCCCAGAGAATGTACCATGAGCACTTGAAAAGAATGTATATTCTGCTGCTTTAGGGTGAAAGGTTCTGAAGATATCTATTAAAATGAGTTGATCTAGGGTGTCCCTTAATTATGCTGCTTCTTTGTTAATTTTCTTTCTTGAGGATCTATCCAGTGATGTTAGTGGGGTATTGAAATCCCCTACTATTACAGTCTTGCTTCTGATTTCGCCCTTTACGTCCATCAAGATCTTATTTATATATTTAGGTGCTCCTATATTAGGTACATAGATTTTTATAATGGTTATATCTTCCTGTTGGATTGCTCCCTTTATCATTATGTAGTGACCTTCTTTAACCCTTATTTAAGCCTTTGCTTGAAAGTCTATTTTGTCAGATACAAGTATTGTTACCCCAGCTTTTTTGTCACTTCCATTTGCATGAAATATTATTTTTCATCCCTTTACTTTCGTTCTATGTGCATCTTTTGTTTTGCGGTGGGTCTCTTGTAGACAGCATATGTACATCCTGTTTTCTAATCCATGCAGCTACCCTATGTGTTTTGATTGAAGCAGTTATTCCATTTACATTTAAGGTTATTATTGATATGTAGTTGTTTATTGCCATTTTATTCTTTAAAAATCTACATTCTTCTTTTACTAGATTTCCCCCCCCCCTTTGTTCTATTTATAACAGGCCCCTTAACATTTCTTGCAGCATTAGTTTGGTTGCAATAAATTCCTTGAGCTCTTTTTTGTCTTGGAAGCTTCTTTTCTCCTTCAATTTTAAATGATAGCCTTGCTGGATAAAGAAGTCTTTGTTGTAGGCTCTTGTTCTTTATTACTTTGAATATTTCTTGCCATTCCCTTCTATCCTCAATTGTTTCTGTTGAAAAGTCTGATGTCATCCTTGTGCGGGCTCCTTTGTAGGTAAATGACTGCTTTTCTCTTGCAGCTTTTAGTATTCTTTATCTCTTAGCTTTGGTATTTTTATTATGATGTGTCTTGGTGTAGATCTCTTTGGGTTCCTCTTTAATGGGATTCTCTGTGGTTCTTGAACTTGTGTGTCTTTTTCCTGAATCAATTTAGGAAAGTTTTAGGCAATGAATTCTTCAATCAGGTTCTCTAATGCTTGTCCTTTCTCTTCTCCTTCAGGAACCCCTAATATACAGATGTTGTTTCTCTTCATGTTGTCACAGAGCTCTCTTAGTTTCCTCAGACTTTTGGTCCTCTTTTCTTTTTGCTGTTCTGCTTCCATGCTTTCAGTTTTCTTGTCCTCTAAATCGCTGATTCGATCCTCTGCTTTATCCAGCCTGCTTTTAATTCCTTCTAGTGTAGTCTTCATTTCTGATATTGTGTTTTTCATTTGTCTTTTTTGTGATTTCAGTGTCCTTTTTGATGCCTGTCATCTCTTTGTTTATGTGTTCATTTTGTCTATCTATTGTTGCTCTAAGATCCTTGAGCATCCTAACAATCATTATTCTAAACTCTGCATCTGGTATCTTGATTAGTTCCATCTCATTCAGTTCTTTTTGGGAGATTTCTCTTTTTGATTCAGTTGAATTGAATTTCTCTGTCTTCCCATTTTGTTCCTTTGGATTGTGGTTTGTGTAGCTAGCTGAGAATAGGGCTGGTGTTGTCTGCCTTCAGCTTTCAGCTGTGTTGTTTCTAGATCTTCTTGGGTTGGCTTCAGCTGTTTGTGTTCCGCTGTGGGCTACTTGTTTGCTGCCATTGCTCTTTTTGCTGTTAGTGACAGTGTTTTCTATGACTTAGGTGGGTCAGGTGTGAGGAGCCTTTCCTTAAGGTACAACTCTAACTAGGGTTGTTAGGTCCTGATCTGATGCTCTCCTTATCTGGCCACTGGATGTACCAGCCCTGGACATCCCTGGCCGGAACTTGGTGCAGACCAATGGAGTCACTGCTTTTGACTGGTCCTTAGCAACCTTCTTGGAGCTACAGGTGATCCAGAATTTGTGGCTGCCTCTGCTGGGTCCTGGTGCTGTTGTAAATATCAGCTGCACTTCTAGGCTGGCTTTTATCTACTCTTGGCCTGTGTGTGTGGCCTCTCTATTCCTGAAGTATGATCTTTCTGCTGGTCCCCTGCTGCCTCCGCCTCCTCAGGCACTTGGAAACTGGTGAGCCCGGCGCGGTCTTGCAGGCTGCAGCTCAGGCTGCTCCGCAGGCATAGGGGACTCCTCCCCTAGCTGGGCTCCACCCCCCACTGGCATGAGGAACGCCTCTCCAGGATCTGCCCTTCACCTTTGCTGTGTGGGCTGACTCTCCCGGCTCCACCCTCTGTGGACGCCAGATGCAGGATGCTCAGCCTTTCGCTGGTGCTGCACAGGCCACCTGGCTCTGCCCCCCATGGGTGCGCGGGACTCCTAGCCAGCCTCCGCCCCCTGTGGGCTCACGGTCTACCTCACCCGCTGTGGTCAGCCCCACAGCGTTCCAACTCCCGGCGGACGAGCGGGAGGTCACTCCGGGTTCCACCTCCTGCTGTCCCTGCTGTGCAGGCTGCATCGCTGGACTCTGCTCATGTTGCTGTATGGGTCAAGTGCCAGAGCTGGGCCCTCCCACCCTTTAGAGGGTACTCATCAGGTTGAAGGGCCGTGTAGCCCAGACCTCAGCACTCAGAACCAGTATTCCTGATGTGCCCCCTGCTTCTAATGTCTCTCTGCACTACTAGAGCAGAAGAGCCTCTGGTGGGTGGGGTAATTGCTTCCCTTTGCTGGCTTGGTTCTCCCAGGAAGAATGTCCACTTTAGGTTTGTGGAGTGACCTAGTACAGGAGTCAGGGTGGTTGCCCCCCACAGCCTCTCCCTGTGCCCCCAAGACTACACTCTTCTCTCGCAACTCCAGTCCTCTCAGTGCTCCCTGTTTCCAGAGCCCAGGTAAGTGGCTGTGAATGAAATTTTCTGCACAGTCCCATTAGATGGAGCCTGGGTCTGAGAGTTCTTTCTCCCTCTCGTGAACAGTAACTCAGCTCTTCTTTCAGCTAAACACTGTCCGTATGTCTCCTCTAGTCTCTGGGGCTCCAGGCTGGGGTTCCGATCCTGTGACTGAGGACCCACAACTCTCCAGGCAACCCACCCCGCCATGATAGACCCTCCAGCTACCTCTCGCTCCTGGGAGCGGGGCAGCCCTTTCCGCATCTGCGCCCTTCCTACCATTCTCGGTGTGGTTCCTTCAGTGATGCTTGGTTATAGATTCCTCTTAGTTTAGTCCAGAGTTGGTTTTTCAAGATGACTGTTCCTAAGTTAAGTTGTAATCCACTTTGGTTCTGGCAGGTAGGAATTGTAATGTCCACCTTACTCCATCTCCATTTTCCCTCCTCCAGAAATCTTTTAAAAGTGGTTTCTTATGAGGTCAAATGTAGGGATAGGAGAGAAATCTCTCTAAGCATAGAAATAATAGGCATAGAAAATTCTAAAATAGGGGCAAATGTAATAGCCACCATAGTGGAAATGGCCTTCTATGACTAAAACATTCTTGGTTAAAAGAAAGACAAAGAGCAAAAGACAAGCAGTACAGAGTTACTAGTTTTGCTTGGAAAGTTACCATTTATTCATGTGATTCTGAATTGTGGAATTGTCGAGGTTTAGGGTACTAGTAGCCAAAGAGTTGAGAGGTAATAGATAATAAAAACAGCTAGGTAAGAAAATGGCTATATTTACTGAGGCTTTACTGTATGCTAAGCTAAGAACTCCCCTTCTCTATGCATCATCTGGGATCGATCCTCATAACAGCCTTGATAGGCATTGTTAACCCCATTTAACAGATGACTAAAATAAGCCTATGAGAAACTGACTTCCCCCAAATCAAACCTCTAACAAGTGGCAAAGTAAACTTTAAGCATTGGTTTTTCTGGTTTTAAAATTCATGTCTTACATAAATTACACTGTAATTCATTTCATCATGCTAAGCTCACTTAAATGCAAATGAAAATTCAAGGCCCTACCTTCAGCCCCAGAGAAGAATACAGGAATCAAGGCAAAATGGGTATACTTTTTAAAGAATTTTCTAAAAGAAGTGCTACCCTTGATTACTTTTCTCATCTGCTACAGACAGAACGGTTATGGTTACAATGCTAAAAGTTGTATAACCTGAGAACTCTCCCAAAGAAGGAAAGCATAGGAGAGGGCTGCTGTAATCTAATGCAGAAGTGCTGAGGAAGCTGGATTAATAGTAGTGAATTATGAAACCACAGAAGTAGACCCTGATAATTCAGAAAGCACTTTTATCTAGAAAGCATTAAAAATAAAAATGAGAAAAGTAAGGATAAGAGAAGCTTTTACATAAATTTCAGGATTCTAAATAAAGAGATACAATTTGTTCTTATTTTAAGACAAAATTTTCTTGGAACATGGAAGGAAAGATCTATCTTTGTCAAAATAAGATTAACTCAATGAAAGGATTTTGGAATCTGTACTGAAACATTAACTTTTGGGAATTAGTAGTAACATATATGGGAAGGAAAGGAAATCATAGTATTAATTGATGTACATTAATCTTTGAACATTTTTACAGTACTGGCATTAGAGAGTTGTTCCATGTAATCCTACATGAGTGTACTAAATAATACAGAAGGCTTTCTTGGCCTTATTCAGAAAACATTAAAAAAATATATTTCTCCCTAGACTTCACCCCAAACCTACTAATTCAGAATCCAGAAGTATATACTTTTACTAAGTTGTCTTAATATTTCCATAGAATCAATCCAGAAACAGTCCCATTACTAAATCTAACCACTATGGCTAACTAGATGCTCCAAATATCAGTACTGAAGATGGCCTGGGGTATACATTGGAGTTAGGTCTTTGCCACCTCTACTGTCACCACTGACCACCCTGGTTCAAGAACCATCATCCTTCTCATGATCATCTTCAATAGCCTGCACACCGGACCTCTTTCTGACACTTTTAACCTCACATTTCTATTCTCCACTCATCAAGCCACAGTGATCTTTCCAAAAGCACATATCAGATCGTGTCAGTCTGCTATTAAAAATCTTCCAATGGCCCTGGCCAGTTTGCTCAGTGGATAGAACATCATCCCAGCACGTGGACATGCTGCATTCAATTCCCGGTCAGGGAACACATGAGGAGCAACCATCTGCTTCTCCCCTCCTCCCTCTCCTCCTTCTCTCTCTCTTCCCCTCTCGCATTCGGTAGCTTGATTTGTTCAAGTATCAGCCCAGGCACTAAGGATAGCTCAGTTCATCTGAGCATGTCAGCCTTAGGTGCTGAGAACAGCTCAGTTGATTTGAGCACTGGCCCTAAACAAGAGTTGCCAGGTGGATCCCAGTGGGGGTACATGCGGGAATCTGTCTCTATATCTCCCTTTCTTTTACATAAAAAAAAAAATTCCTCCTATGGTACTAATTACTCTATGAATACAATCTAAACTCCTATAACTTACAAGGTCCCTACCTCTTCCACTTCATATCATCTCACCATCTTCTCTCTTGCTCGCCAAGTAATGATCTCCCCATCTATTTCCTTCACCACTGTGCCTGCAACAGGGCCTGGCATACAATAGGAGCTTCAAAAATAAAAATGAGTAAGTAGATAGAAGTAATGTCTCCATGCATGTTAATGACTTGTTGGTTCAATACTGGGGGGAAATCCTTTGTAATGCGAAGAAAATTTAAGCCATTGATTTTATTGGTTACAAGTGGCACAAAGAAACTAAGAATGAAATCAATGTCTTCATGAAGGTAAGGACAGGATTTTCTAAGAAAACAACAGCAGCACTTTGTAGAATGAACTAGAAAACTAATGTGAGGAAATTAAAGGAGTTTCTACTTAATCTCACTCAGGACCTCATACCAATCCAAGGCCTTCTTTCTATCTCCAAGAAAAAAGAGCAAAGCAATAGGAATCAAGGGAATAGTGAGTCAACTTCCTAGGGGATTTTCAAGGAGGATCACTTTTTTCATGTCTTGCAGTCAGAGTGGTCAGTGGGCCTATGGGGTTCCCTCACGTTCTGAATGCAAAAGCAAGCAAGCATAAAGAAAGCTGCTTAGGCTGGGTTCTAGCTGAGCTCTAGAGCCAAGCAGCAAAAACACTTTCATGTAGTTCAGTTCAGTGAGATTCACCAGACTAGAAGAACTACATGGATTCTGAGCAGGAGTCAGTGGGAACAGAGTTTAGTTGTCTAAGCAGCCTCTCTAACATGGAGCAGGTGTGAACCATATGAATGGGACACTGTTTTAGGAAAACAGAAGTGACCCTAGTAGTAAATGGCTACCCCAGTCCACTGATTCAGCAACATCTTTAAAAATAAAAAAGTGACATTTATAATGTGTATGCTTGCTAAAAGGCTTGTTTTGCTGAGGGTTGAGAAGCCTCTTAAATCCATTTATCAAACAAATATTTAGGCACCTACATTATGTACAACAAACACCTCATATAAATACTAATGCAGTATGAAAACAAGGAACATTCCCTACCTCCAAGTGTAGAGGCTACAGGTTGGGATGTGAACAGGTC
This sequence comes from Saccopteryx leptura, assembly GCF_036850995.1. NCBI lineage: Eukaryota > Metazoa > Chordata > Mammalia > Chiroptera > Emballonuridae > Saccopteryx > Saccopteryx leptura. The sequence continues at coordinate 165,679,654 of NC_089506.1, forward strand.
AAACTCCCACAAATACTAGTGAGATTATGGGAATAGTTTAGTCTGAACACTGCATCCCAGTTTAGTTTATTTCAATTTCCCAAAGCCTTCTGACTAGATCTGAAACCAAGGTGAGGAGGAACCAGATTAGGGAGTGTTGAAAGTCAGGCAGAATGATTATGACTTCATAGTGAGTGAGTCTATTTTACCAGTAACATGAGAAATAAAGGGCTTAAAAAACTATAAGGTCCCTTAAGTTCCAACATATCACAAGACTTTAACTGGTGAATCCATTCATTAAAGGCTCTAAGGGAAGGGTGATAAGGGAATATTGAACTTCAAAGTCCAGCAAGTATATACAGGACAAGTTAAAGGTTGGCCAGGAGGCCATGCCTGCAGCAGGATCCCTGACCCCTAGAAGACAGCAGTATACCACACCAAGGGGTACCTCAGTAAGACATCCCCGTAGGCCAGACTCAGAAGCACCCACAAAGCATGTGAAGTACTGTGGTGATAAAAATCCCAAGCAGAAGTAATTTTACTTACCAATCCAGTTACTAACCATTAAACTTACAGGAGCTTTAAAAATGGAACACAACAGCCTGACCTGACCTGTGGTGCTGCAGTAGGTAAGGCACTGACCTGGAACACTAAGGTCATCAGTTTGAGACCCCAGGCTTCCCTGGTCAAGGCACATAGGCTACTGCAAGTTGATGCTTCCTGTTCTGCCATCCCCCCTGCTTTTCTCTCTCTCACTCTCCTCTCTCTAAAATCAACAAATATAAATTTTTTAAAAATGGAACACAATAAAATTTGTTCATTTGTTTATTCAGCTCTTCAAAACCCATGTAAAAGTTCTTTTTCATTTTCACATTCCTTTGTTTTTCTGTATTCTGTTTTTCACAGGGTATACTGTGTACATTACCATTAATGTGCTCAAAGGCCTCCATATTTAAAATAGTATCACAAAAACACAAAATAAATGAGCATTTGTCACATAAAAGAAAATAGTTAAATATAAAGAAAACAATACTTCTTATGAATTTGCCTTATGAATCATTTCAGTAATAAAAACCTGTATCTTCAGTAAATTTTAAAAACAAATCTAAAAGAAGATCATGTACACATAAATAGTTTTCTTTTAAACCATGGTCAGACACCTGTATTTATTGAATACATGTTATATGCCAAGTACTGTGCTACATATAATGATTAAGAAAAACAGACTACCCTCATGGAACTTACAACCTAGTGAAAAAAGCAAATGCTAAAAAAAAAATAGTAATAACAAGTTTTATCACTATATTAATATAGTCATGTGCAGTTGCTAATTATTTCTTCCTATATATGCCATAATTACATAGTTGACATGAAAAGGAACCAAAAATATGACTAAAAATATACTCAATTATTAAAAATTAGATTTTTCCAAACCATTTTGAAGTAAGTCTCAATTACATGCCTGTTATTATTTTAGTTGAGCACCATAATAAACATTCTTATCATATATCATAAGAAAACAAGTACTTAAGAATTTATATTTATGAATGACTTTGACTTTAAATTAGCATGATACAATTATTTCATTAGCAAATCAGAAAAACAAAGCAGTGAAATCTGATTTGTTTAGCTTTTTATTATGAAAATTTTCAAAAATATACAAAAGTAGACAAAAATAGTAAAATAAACCTTCATTAACCAATTATCAAGCTTCGATAATTACTAACTCACAGCCAACCTTGTTTCGTCAATAGCCCCATCCATTTATCAAACATCACATTGATCAGTAAATATTTCACTCTATCTCTAAAGGAAAGGGCTCTTTTAAAAATCATATCCCTATTACCATTATTATTTCAACAAAATGTTCATGTGAGACTTAATACAAGAAATAAACTATGCACAGATTTTATGGAGGTAATCTAACAAAGTAATTTCAAAGTCTCATTAAAAATTTGCCATATTGCCCTGACCGGTTGTCTCAGTGGTAGAGTGTCATCCGGGTTCGATTCCCAGTCAGGGCACACAGGAGAAACAGCCATATGATTCTCCACACTTCCCCCTCTCCCTCCTCTCTGTCTTTCTCTCCCCTCCTACAGCCAAGGCTCCACTGGAGCAAAAAGTTGGCCCGGGTGCTGAGGATGGCTCCATGACCTCAGCCTTAGGTGCTAGAATAGCTCCAGTTGCAGTGGAGCAATGCCCCAGAAGGGCCAAGCATTGCCCCCGAGTGGGCATGCTGGGTGGATCCTGGTTGGCCGCATGCGGAGTCTGTCTGCCTCCCCCCATTTGTCATTTTGGAATAAAAGAAAATTTTTTTCTACCATAATTTTACAAAAACTGACCCTTTGTCAACAAGAGCATTACAATTAATAATGAATCATTTTCTTTTTTCTTTCTTTTTTTTTTTTACAGAATCAAGAGTGAGTCAGAGAGAGGGATAGATAGGGACAGACAGGAACAAAGAGAGATGAGAAGCATCAATCATCAGATTTCGTTGTGACACCTTAGTTATTCATTGATTGCTTTCTTATATGTGCCTTGACCGTGGGCCTTCAGCAGACCGAGTAACCCCTTACTCATGCCAGCGACCTTGGGTCCAAGCTGGTGAGCTTTGCTCAAACCAGATGATCCCGTGCTCAAGCTGGTGACCTCTGGGTCTCGAACCTGGGTCCTCCGCATCCCAGTCCAACACTCTATCCACTGTGCCAGCGCCTGGTTAGGCAAAATCATTTTCTAAAAGTCTAAAATTCCGTGAGTGTCCAATGAGAATCTGATCATTTGATGGCTTATTTGACCTTTCTTGATTTTTGTTCATTTTATCTTGCTTAATGTTAATCCGAGTTTGGAAAAGTCAGATTGTCTGATAAAAAAGAGATTTATAAGTTGTGCATTAAAGTATTGTGAAAGGGAAAGACATTGGTTACAGATATTTGTCCCTATTAAATAGATATATGATAAGTAGGTATGAGTCAACCACTTTCTTTCCATCTGAGACCAAGTTTCTTTAACTAATACTGCTTTAGTTCATTGAAATTCAATATTTGGATAATCTAAATGAAACAGGATAATCAGTCTATTCTGCATCTCTTTATTTCATTTAACTTATGAAAGTAGTAGTCTAAAAAGTAATATACTCATATAACAACCATAGTTGTATTTAGAAAAAATATTTATAAAGCAGTTTCTACTACACATATACAATTGTCCACTTGCCCAGTTAGATAAACAGGTGCAATCTCCATTTTACAAATTAAGAAACAGAGCAGTAAAGGTAACCTGCCCAAGCTTACATGTGAGCCCAGTACTCATTTCATTACAACATACTCAATAATATACTTAAAATACAACCAAAGAATCTACTTGAGATTTAAATTTGAGATCAATTAAGTAACAAGTAAACATAATTGATAATGCAGTAGTTACTTTATAAACATACAGTTAAGTCTTTGGTCTTATCATAAGAAAAATGTCTTAATTCTCTGAAAGAAAAGACCTTTCCATTCTGTCAAACTTTATTGTATTTCCAAATAAACCTTCAAACTAACAGATACGGTAATTTTGAGAATTTATTTTGAAGAGTTTGTAGAGAAATTCACAAGACTTTGACAGCTAAATTAAATCCACCACACAAATCAAAATTTGATTGTGTGGCTGTATCATGCATTATGTAATAGGGAAAAAACAGAAGTAGTATACACAACTTGAATTCTGAATCATCTAACTTTGAACGAAGTTTTATCATAAAGGATGGAATGAATTTAAGTCTCAGAAAACTAACACATAGAACAGTGGAAGGAGTCTGAAGAGCTAGTTAGTATTTCAAAAAGCAAGCTAAAATTCACAAAGCAAGAGGAAAGCCAGACATGACAAAGGTAATTTACTTACATTTCCAAACTGTCTATGATTTTTTCCTTACTTATGTAACTAGGTATTCTCTGCTTCCTTCTTCAATTTCTGCCTGAATATTCATTCCTTCCTTTCTACCCATTTATTGTCTTCTCCCCTTTCCTGCTTTTCCATCTGTCACCTTATCTCCTTTCTCTGACTCTTTCCTCTCCTTTACCTCATGTTCCCTCTGAATCTTCTATGCCGACCATCACACTTTTTAAAACTGAGTGGTCACAATATGGAACAAAAACATTATAAGTATAATTATTGTACTAATTTCAAGTCAATGATATTAAATCTTTTATTCATCACAAAAAGAAATTACAATAATATGAGTCTATGAAACTGCTATACACAGACTGCCTCGGTTGTAAGCCTGCTTCACATCTTACTAGCTGTGTGACCTTAAAGAGGTTATTATCCAAAAGTGAGAAAATGAGATACAAACCTAACAGGGTTCTTGTGCACTTTCCAATAGAATCCCATGTCCTGGGCACAGACCATATACAAAATGCCCAATAAGAGTAAGACATTACTCAGTATATACTTCCTTTCCTGAATTCCCTGGAGCTGACATTTTGAACATTATTGTACAAAGTTAACTTTTATTCCTATTATTATACTTGATACAATAGCATTTAATAAAAATCTTTGTTACAATATGTCCCACAACCCATCACCAAGCCTGTAGAAATAGAAATGACAATACATAAACTGTGCTATCTATACTTGTTCACCAGGCTGAAGTTATACATCGGGGCAAGAGAAATGCAAGTTAAATAAGACTTTCAATTAGAAAAACAAGTTAATTAACTATACACAACTGGTTAACCTGTATTTTGCAAATGATTTAAAATGACAGGTAATAAAAGAAGAAAGTACTATTTTTTTAGAATATACTGATTTTATTTTAATGTTCTAATTTGATAAATCCTTTTGCTCAAACAGCACTCAGATATAACAGCACATCCCTACTGCTAAAGCCTTTAGAAAGCACAATAAACTATAAGCACCTAAAATTAGGTTTTGTAGTGCTTCTAAGAATATACTGCCTTGGGTAATAAGTGGAATAGCACAGTTTCTTATCTGTGGTTACAAGATTTCCACTAAGGTGTTTAACTCATGAAGATATTAGATTTGACTTAAATGTATAATATTTTATAATAAAGAACACACCCCGCTCTGAATGTCTGATGTATATAATATGCAAAAAGAAAATGCACAGAAGCAAAGGTACAACCTTCAAAAAAGTCACTTGTGTTTGTGAAAATATTTCAGAATTGGCTTTAATATTTTAACAGAAGAAAATGCTTCCTAGGATGAATAATATCTACCAAAGTATAAAGCCCTAATAATCTTTGTTTTAATCATAAATGAAAGACAATAATAACTTGCTGTAAAAAGAAGAGTACAAACACCTTAATGTATGAATATAGAACATTTCTTACATATTCATGTTTAACACTCTTTAAACAAGAAAACCTATCATAAAAAACAAAACCTAAAATTAGGTTATACATTTTTCATCATGTCAGACAAATACATTCACAGCTCACTAAATGTTTGTTCTTACATTTCAAACACCTTATAAAATCCCACTTTCTTTAATAAGGTTCCACAATAATTGGAAGATGGTGAGTTTGTCATCCACCTGACCTAGTCCCTTTGGTCTGCACACTTCACCTTCACAAAGTACGCCGTGCTAAGTAACACAAACGTAAAAAAGGCATTTTCTTTGTCAATTTTGACAGTAAAGTTTCATTTTATTTTTTAAATTAGAAGCTCAGAAAAGGCAGAGCACATTTTGCACAACAAAAATCAAGGCATAGATTCAACTCTCCAGGTATAGGGTCAAAGGAGATTTTTAAGTATTTTCATAACACTCCCCAAGTCCAACTTAGGATGTACAAGTGGTATAGGGGCCTCACAGATAGTAAGTGCTCAATAAATATTTATTGACTACATGAAGGATGAAAGGAAGGAGCGAAGGATGGAAGGAGGGAAGGGGTAGAAAAGAAAGGGAAGAAAAAGTAAGGGGAGAGAAGGGGAGAAGAAGGGAGGGGAGGGGAGTGGACAGGAAGGGAGCGGAGGGGAGGAGAGGGAAGGGGAAAGGAA